>NC_143000.1:2505000-3130000 GCF_061535395.1 Colias eurytheme | reverse complement strand
GAGAAAATATAATAATAGGCAGCTGTTGGCTAACACAATGCTTTTCCAGGTAATTAATTACAAACGAAACAAAAGTGCTAGACGTCAGGTCAGCAGCTGTTTCGTCAAACCAGTAAGTAACATGTACAATGCTTAGTAATTTAATTGACTCTACGAACAATTTGTTGGTATCTTTACGCGCATAATGCGATGGTAGTTTTGGAAAAGCACCAAGAAACTCATCAAGAATGGCAATTTTTCGATGGTTTGTTGAGTTTGATGGAGAAGCACGTGTTAGAATACTTTCTTCTTGGTTTGAAAGCATGCCAAACTCTTAACCCAGGAATAAACTGTAAATGAGCCCAAGGAAAGCGTGCTTAAAAACATAGAGCGGACGCTTCAGGGTGTAGTTAGAATATATTGCCAGCAAAAATGACGCAACTTTTGTTATAAGGTATTGCTACACTTTAATATTTGCTCAAATTGACTGTTTACAGAGAAATGACCTTTATGGGCCTATGTATTACTCTATTTTAAGTACGAAAATGCTATAAAACGAAAATCGCTAAAATGTTAGTTAGGAGGTATTGATACTTCATCGTCGATATATATTTGATAAGTTTAAGATAAATGTCCAAATTTAAAACTTTAATCCGTAAGATTATACATACTTACGATAAAGAACTACTGACCTGATATAAAGATTTCCATACAAAATAAAAGAAATGCCTGCAGCTCTTGCTGTCGAAAATGTCGTATAAAAAAAAAGATCGTGTGTGCCAAGCACACGTGTCAGAAGTGAAACTTGATTGACAAGATTCAAAGATTCCAAAATCGTCGCCTTACTCCATGACGTGACGGTATTGCCATGACACGACCATGGAATATTACTCTCAACCACAGACTAATAATAATATACTACGTATACAACTCTCAACGAGGCTAAAGAAGTTTCAATTCAAAAATATTTCATATTTTTAAGTTTAGTTGACTGTTGAATTTATAACTATGCACCTTGAACAACGAAAAAACTAGTAGCTATGTATTAAAACAATGGTCAATGGAAGACTAGAAACTGTAATTATAATGCCCTAAGAATTATTATTGGGCAGTAGTGCCAAAAAACTGTGCTAAGAATCTTGAAAATATCATTAGTCCTTGTGGCTTATAGGGTTAAAAAGTGAAGTAAGTTTGTATAAAACTGCGTCAGTTTTGTTCACGCCAATGAAGACAGAAAGCTCGATAAAATACACTGTATTTTAGTTACTAATATCTATATACAGGGTGTCCCACTATCGGTATACTAAGCGTAAAGGGATTTGTAGTTTTGCATACACTGATCACGTAAAAAATAGTTAAACAACAAAATTACGTTAAAAAATTTTTGACAAATTTTTCCTTAAAATCCATGTTTTCTTCTCTAATTTCGCGCAGCCGGCATATAGCGCTTCGCTAATGTGGGCATTTTGTCTGTGAAAACTCAATTTTAAAAGATAGCTCACGTGCGGGTGGAAAAGTTAAGCAGGTTGCTTGTTAGGGGTGTACACAAAGAGTTCTAAGAATTCATCTATTTGAAAAAAAATGCGTCTGGAATTTTTTAAGTATTTTTTACGTACTCAACGTATGCAAAATTATAACCTCCTTTGAGCTTAGTATACCAACAGTGGGACACCCTGTATTGTATATTTGTAGTTGCAAGCTTATTTATAAAGGTGCCGCGTCGTCACCCGTCATTACCAAACTGTTTGTCAACCGTTTCTGATGACTTAAAGATCAGTGATGCAAGCTAATTTGTGCAAAAGCGTAGAGAATCGGCTAATCTATCACACGTGTCGCTAAATAAAGCTATTAAACTATACTTTAAAACAATTAAATAAAATTGAACATCTATTTTGTGGTGTGAAAATAATAGCGGACAGCAATTATTAAAATTGATGTTTGAAGGTTAATCTTCGAAACGACTGGTTCAATTTTTAAGCGACCGATTGAGTAAAAAGATTCTATTAGTTACAATTTTTTTTCTAATAAAAATAAAAATTTTAATGAGCAGCGGATACCATCAAAACATGTGTAAAGTGGGAAACAAGATTTTACCTTTTCGAGATTTGTTAAAACAAAAGCCATATTTTAAAACAAAAACTTTAATAACCACTTTCAATTATCAACAGAAGTTTTTAACGAATCTTGTACATGCTCATTTCATTAACGTACAGTAAAAATATGCAAAAAACATACCTTAGTAACAGCAAAGTAACAACTAATTTGTATCTACTTATAGATAGTTAGAATATCTTATCTGAGATTTGCGTTATCATTAATTTATTCAGGTAATAATAGCATACAATAGCTTATCATTAATCACCATACAATTTGATATGTTATACTTAGTAGGTAGTTATTAATTTTGTATTTACAAATGACCCTTAACTACATTATGTACAAACTTCGCCCAGCGCTTATCGAATTCATGTACCATTTTATCTTTATTTCTATACGTGCTGTAATATATAGAATTAAGTGCTAACTGCTTAAGGAGCTTAATATCAGCGTGTCGACTCGCTACACCAACAAACGTCACATAGAAGTCATGAGATAAAGGATCTGCTTCCCACAAACCTGGGTCATCACTCGATATAACAACGGGCAGACCCTGGGCTATAAAACTAGCTAACGGATGATTTCGGACATCCTCAACTAACTTCAGCACTGCATTCGATATAACATTCACTTCTATTGCAATATCTCTCTTTTTAACTTCTTCTATTAAAACTGGGTGCTTGATCAGAGCAAAAGCATGACCTATTCTCCGAGCGTTCAGAACGATTGCATCAACTATATTTTCATCCGAACTCATCCCGTACCAATTCGTTTCACCCGCATGAAAGAAATAATCAAATGTATTTTTTTCTTTGACCAATTCTTTTAAGAAATCTTTCGTTGGTGTGCCTAAATCTTCTTGACCAACCAAATCGAAACCGGCTAAGAAATCTGGGAATTCTTCTTTTAATTTCTTTGCAATTTTTATGTAGCCATTTACCCTTCTAGAATCTACAGATCTTAATGGAGCATAGATAAGTTTTGCTCCAAAGAAATCGGGATAATCCTCCATAAATTTTTCCACGACCTTTTTATACGATCTTGCTGTTTCTATTTCATCATAAACTTTTCCATCTATGTCATATAGATGTGGCAGAACGCTTCTTATTTCGAGATACATAACATTATCTTCTCTTAAAGCTTTTAAAGTATCATAAAAGTATTGTTCCCAAACTGGTTTATACGTAAATAGAGAAGTACTCACAATAAAATACTGAGCAAACTTACTCCACACCAAATTGATATCACTATAAGTTTCGTTGGGTTTATCGGTTAGAAGCGTAAAATATTTTCTAAGCTCAGCATCGAACTTTTCAATATTTCCCGAAGAATATCGAGCATTTTTCATGAGTTGCCATTGAGTCGTACAATCAACATCAGGTGTATCGCTTGAAAACAATAAATGCAGGTGATTTTCTTCAAAACACACATACAAATTTTTCCAATACGTTAGTGCTAATACATAATCTGGGCTTAAAATGCCTGTATCGTGGGCATGCAATACAGCACCTTTAGGCATTTGTTTAATAATTTTGTATAATGCAGACTTCTTCACTACATCTTTATATTCGAAGAAATGTTTGGAAAAATTGTAAAACTGGGGATTCGCGAATCCGTAGTCTAGTTCTGTTGTTTTCAAATTCATTATAATTTCGTTCGCCTGTTCCTCTGTGTCATCCAAGCTTATATTACTTCCGATCATCATGTTTATCTCCTTTTTTATTAACGTGTCCCTTTCACTCAAAGCATTTTCCAATGTTAAATCTGATTTCACTGGCACCAAAATCGATATCACAGAGAACACGACCACCGTCCACATTGTCATTGTTATTGGAATTACTCAACGTCCGAAACTACTTATAAGTTAAACTTATCGAGTGCAAGGTTGCAATAACAAAGCTGTATCGAAGGAAAATTAGCACCTTGACGATGCAGTAACAACAATACGAGTAGTCGATTGAATATGTATTAAATCACTAGATAAACGTGCCGAATGTAATCTACGTAACGTAAGAAGTAATCGAAAACTTTATCGGCAAATACATTTGGGATTATGTTGATAGTAAACGAGCGAATGCTTACTATTTCATTATCGCTTATCAATACATGCAAGTGGCTGATCTCCGCTCTAACTAGTTGAACATTAATACGACTGTCGACTTGTTCCACGAGCAAACAATGCGTCCATTCATTGAATTATGAATATGAATGATGACTTATTCATAATTATCACGCTTGTGGGTATTAATAAATTTGCTTGTGTTGTCATTACTTTTAATAAATTATAAATTTAGTAGATGTTTGCTCATCTACTTATCTTGATGCTGCAAGCTAGGCAAAGACTACGATTTTGTCCACGTTAAATGAGTTCAAAATTACCTATAAACTGTTTTTTACTGAAGCAGATTAGCCTTTCAATTCACATATTATAACAGATTACTAAATAATTTTTCTTTTTTGAAGAATTCAATGTATTTTAAATTTGCAATAATATGTTTCATACTCGGCACATCAGGCCTTATGGAACATCATGGTATATAATAATTAAGCTCTCACTCTAACAATTATCCTCTAGAAGTAAACAGCTCGTCCCGCATCCGAGAACAATCCAAAATCACAAGCGCAGAAAGCCATTGTCGGGAATATTTAAGGGGTGTCATCCATAACTTGAATGAGCAATTTGGAGATTAAAGCGAGGTGACTCCAGCCATCGAAACATCCCAATATCATACGCGACTAGTGTGTCGCAGCCATATTTTTTCTTTTTCGCAACGAATGCGTACAACGGGGCGGTTCTATGTTAAAGTGCCACTTAAACCTTCCCCAACCCTTTTCGTTGCATAAAATCAGCATGGCGGATGAGACGGCCTTTATTTCTTTTCAGATTTATTTTTTAGTTTCTTTATAGCGTTGCTTTGAAAACGAAACCCCTTTTAGACGCCGCTAGCTGTAATTTACACCAGTACCGAGTGAGTTTTAGTAAATTTCATCGTTTAAAACGGCTATAGAAATTGCGGGCATTATGCGAGATCGTTTCGGCTGCTCTTAAAAAAGATCTTTTTTTCATTTTTAATTACGTGGGTACTTAAAGTTGTTTAAATTTAGTCGTTTTACTCGAGCTGCAGTAAATTAGCTTTTGCCACATAGAATGCAAAATGCTGGGTCTTTTAAAGAGAAATAAAGGATTTTTAAATGACGAACTAACGAGTAAAATGGTTATTTAAAAGGTAAAGTAGACCTGCCGCAGGTCTCCAGTGAAACTTAAATTTACTGAAATTTTAATATCATCTATAATAAATAAACACGACGACACTTCCTGTTTTGACGATTCAAATTTTTATCTAGAATGGTCGTCATAACAATTTTTAATCTGTCTATATTTAATTTCAAAGAGTCAAAGTAAATCTGAATAGATAGAATCTGTCAAGTATATCTGAATTATAGGGCATTTGTCTCTTTATTGCGTAACAAAGTTATATCGGTAGGTACTCGAAATGGAAATGCAGAGCATGAATTGAATGATAATAAAGTGCCATCATCTGAAGAGATAATTAGTATTAATAAATGTCAACCATCTAAATAAACAAAACTATTTCTATAAATACTGTGTATTTTGGATTCCTAGTCAATTTATTTGAATGGCTTTTGACAATTTTGCTCCGTTCAGCTCAAATTAGTCTATTTTTTATTAATCGTACTTCACAAAATAAAAACACGATACTAAATTTTCAATCTTCACAAGAACGGCAGACATAGAAAAATATTCGTCAAAAATGCATTCAATATTTCAAAGCGTGCTCAAAAACAACATCCTGAATTTAATCACAACATTGATAATACTAATCATACGTTGAGGGCTGAGGCCGATTACCCCGGCACGCCAGTGTCCGCCCGGCGTCCACGCGGACAATACTCCACTCAAACATAACCATGCGCTTATTATTACCATTCACTTGTTTATTCACGATCTGTCTTGCAACAGAAGACTATCAAACGAGACGAGCTCAATTACTCCGCGATGAATCGAGACTATCAATAGGAGGTAAAATAATCCTCACAGATAAAGAAACTCTCGTCAATAACTGCCTGATGCAGCACAAGTTCAGAGAAGTGGATTATGGCTTTGCTAATCCGCAATATTATAATTTCTCACGACATTACTTCTCGTACAAAGATGAAATAAGGAAATCCAAAGTTTTCAAGATAATACGAGACATACCGAAAGGAGCGGCTTTGCATATTCACGATATGGGTATATTGGACCCTGATTACGTCCTGAATATAACATACATGGACAATCTATACGTTTGTTTTCGAAATGATCAATTAAAGTTAAAGTTTTCACACGCACCGCCTGATTCATCGTGCGGATGGCAGCTGATGAAAGACGCGAGATTTTCTTCCAAGAACGTAACAAAATTTGACGCTGATCTGCTGAAATACTTCTCAATATGCGTCGATGATCCTGATATTATCTACCCGAGTATCAAAGAAGTGTGGGGCGCGTTCACTGGCTACTTCGTAACTGTTGCCCCTATGATGGCCTACCGACCTGTTTGGGAGCAATACTTTTATGACGTTTTGAAAACGTTCAGAGAAGACAATATAATGTATGTCGAAGTGCGAAGCATCTTGTTAAACTTATACGAATTGGATGGAACGGTATATGACCCTATAATTACCGCAAAAACATATCAGAAGGCATATAGACGTTTTATGAAAGATTACCCAGACTTTATCGGAGCTAAGCTAATATACGCGCCACCGAGGAATATCGATCGCGTTAAATTGGACGAATATCTAAATCTAGCTTTCAGGATAAAAGATACCATGCCTGAATTCTTCGCTGGCTTCGATCTAGTTGGTCAAGAGGATGTGGGGAGTCCTATAGTAGAATTCATTCCGCAATTAAGTGCTGTTGCGAAAGATTTCAACTTCTTCTTCCACGCAGGTGAAACGGATTGGTACGGAACTTTCACAGATGAAAATCTAGTTGACGCTGTGCTATTAGGTGCTAAAAGAATCGGTCACGCGTACGCGCTGCCCAAACATCCGATGGTCATGAAAGCGGTTGTTGAAAACGACATTGGTTTAGAAGTGAATGTGATATCGAACGCTGTGTTAGCGTTAGTGCGTGATGTTAGAAACCATCCGTTAAGTACTTTCATTGCCCAAGGTTTGCCGGTAGTACTATCAAGTGACGATCCAGGAATCTGGCAAGCAGACCCGTTATCTGATGACTTCTACGTTGCTTTCGTTGGTGTTGCTAGCCGTTTGTCAGACTTGAGGTTGTTAAAGCAACTCGCATTGAATTCTTTGAAATACAGTGCTTTAGATCACAATGATAAAACGCTTGCTTTAAATAAATTCAATCGCCGGTGGAACGAGTTCATAACTAATTTTAACTGTTCAAAGTATTAATAAATATAATTCCGTGAGTAGACCTTATTATTTATTATCGTGTAATAAAAATTCCAATAGATAATAAATAATCAGTAAAAATAGCATTTAGAACAGGTAACCTTTGAGGCTTTGAACCTACTTTTAGCCACGATTTTATCCAAAATAGTCAAATAACACGTTAGTAAAAAATCTACCCCAAGACATAGATTATGAAATGCAAATAGGATTCTTATAATGGTTCCAGATCCAATCAATTCAAGATACAAATACTCGTTATTGTCCTGAATTTGCTTTGTATTTGATGTATTTTAACAGACGTAGGTATTTTATTTAACTATATCTGTTTTCTATAGATACTTTATATTAGTGGTGTTTTTTGAACACCATAATCCTTATTTTACTTGTGATATAATTTTCTTAATCATTGAGAAGACAGTAAATATCATTATTATCAATGGAATTTTCTATGTGAACCTAGAAACTTATATCATAATTGGGCCACTAAGTGACGAAACTTACCTACTACAATCGGTTGGAAACAAATAAAAATATATGTTTCACTACAAATGTACATTATGAAAGTAAAATGACGAATACGTATTTCCTTATCAATATGAATCACAAAAAATAAATTACATATTTACAAACACACACACTCACACTCAATATATTTTGATAATGAAATGCATTTTATTATTTCTAATATTCTCAATGAAATCAATACATATTTAGGTGCTATGATTTTCTTTTACAATACATATTATTTTGTGTGTAAATAAATTAAGAGTCATTAATTTTAACTAGGTGTGAATACCTAAATCTACAGTTAAAAGTACCAAGGTATTTTATTTACAGTGCAGCGTCTCGTAAAACAAAAACATTATTTCGCAGAAACTACGTTTGTATTTACAAATATACAACTTGTTAAATAATTTGTTATTGTACCTACTTTATGGATCTGTTTGAAAAACAATTCACAATAAAACGCATGATTTATTTAGTAGGTACTTACCATTTATTATAAAAAATAAACATACGCAGTGGAATGGAGACAGTTAAAAATTATTCTAAATAACTACCTACATCAAAGGCAAATATTTTACTTTTTATAAAAATCATTTCATCATCAATAAAATAGGTAGGTAGGTAGTTGTTTACAAAATCCTAGTCTCCAGTCATCAGTTACCTTTTTGTTTCGATGCTCCAATTACGCTATTTCATTATTTATAATGAAACGAACTTTTGATGAACTTGACTAAATTATCGTTTTTCTCTAGTATAATAACTATTTACTAAATACGGCCCGTGGATGTTGAATGTTGATATTAAAAAAAAAATCCTGATAATATTTTTTAATAAGTAGATAGGTACCTACCTTCATATTATTGTTCATTCCGGAATAGTGTTGATCATAAGGTCAGACATTATTTTATCAATAAGTTTATTTATTGGAGACAGTTGAATAATAATATACCTATTTTACTTTACCAGGCAAAAACTTTTTTTGATAATAATATAAAATATGTAAATAATATTTTAATATTTTATTTACATGAATCTCTGAGTGGATATAAATTTTTACCGAGCTAAAAAAGGCGTGCGTGTTTAATCACGCGATTTTACTTATTTAGAAATTATTTAAAGATTTGCCTAGTACATATACACATATAAAAATGATCAACAAAGCCAGACACCAGTCAAAGGTATATAGACCACTAACGAACATAAACATACAGACAATGACTTCGTTACGGGGGCTGAGAGCGTCACTTCACAATATCCTACACTTAAATATACCACGTTTTTCCATTCCCTACCTTATTGCTCATGAATAGAGTATAAATTTGTATATAATTTACTGAGTACTCTACAAGGAGTGCGTCTAGAAAAGTTTTAAGTGGAATCTAGGCCTCTAATTCACATGTGTATCTCATAAGGGTCTCACTGAGAGTATGAGGTATATTTCTCGTTTTGTATGTACAATACTACTTAGTATTGTGCCTTTAAAATGTATCCAGCAACTGTAGCATTTGAATTAAATAACTGAAAATGTTTAAGTGTTAAGTTACAACTTACAAGATACCTATGTTTGACTTGTAGTTAGGATCGCAAATAACTGTACGTACGACGTACATTTATAGCACAGTATTACAATATAGGAAATATATTGTAATACTGTGTTTATAGTCTGAATAACATAAGTAGGTACATAAATACTACAATACCTACCTACTTTTTCCTAAGACGTAGGAAGAATAATAAGGTTATTTATGAAGCTAATAGAGGTTAGCGTATGTGTAATCTGGATATTCGTTTTGTGCGTCTTTAGAAATTTTCACTCATTCCACTTTTCGCGCAAATTGCATCCAACGATTTTCGAAACTATTTTACTAATTGTTGCAAAGTGGATTACCTACATTCAGCATAATGGGACGATTGGCCGCCTTACTGTTAGATAGTAAGGATAATAGGACCAAGAAGAATATAGACCTAGATAAGATGTTTTTCATTTTCGTTCCCACAAACAGCTGACGAGAGATTAAACGATGTAAACAGGGATTTCCATAATACATATTTCCTCTTTTTATTAGATGATTAGAACAATTTACAATATTATCTGTCTATCTTCTTATTTCTTATTTTTTCCACTAAATCTGACGCACAATTAAATTTTCTCACACTGTTTTGTTCATTAAAACTACAAAAGAGAGGAATGTTATCAAAAAAATTCTGTAATTCTGTTTATTTTTGTTTCGTACGTTATCCAACGGAAAGAGGACAATAACACCGATAAGCAATGTATAGGAAGCTGACGTCACAATTGATTTATCCCAGGGAACGTTTCTTGTTTGTAAAAGAGATAAATAAATGACGACTTTTAAAGTAATATAGATAGTAAGAATCCTACTAATCCTATCCTACTAATATTATAAATGCGAAAGTTTGTGAGGATGGATGTGTATGTGTGTGTTTGTTACTCTTCCACGCAAATACTACTGAACCGATTACAATGAAATTTAGCACACGTATAGAGGGTAACTTGGATTAACACATACGATTTATCCCGGAAATCCCAAGGGAACGCGAACTATGCGGATTTTTCTTTGAAAACGCGGGCGAAGCCGCGGGCGGTAAGCTAGAAAAGATATAAATCTGGTTTATTTATAAGTACCCAAATGGCAAATGCTTACTTAGTTACTTACCCTTTTTGCTCGTGGTTCCATCCGCGAGTGAAACCGCGCGGTAGGTACCTAGTAGGTACCTACAGCTAGTTGCAGTATACAATAAACATGTTTGCTGTTGTAGATTGTTTACAAAAACCTTACAATGTGTCAATTTCTTGAAACAGAAATGTATTTCAATTTGCAGGTAGTATTAAATTTTTAACTCTACATATATGTTATTCAATTTAGTTTGTCCTTTTAAGTTATTATAATATATAATAATAACATTCATTAGCTACGTCTACATGTATGTTAGCTTATTATATTAGAATATTTTTAATGTGTTTGTCTATGTGGGTATCAATGTAAATTCACTTTAATCACAGACTAATAATAATATACTGCTTTAATACATATTTGAAAGTCATACACATATGCACGCCGATTTTAAAAGACACGCGATCTTTTAAAATCGGCATACATACTTACATACATAAATAATTCCATCCATATAAACCAAGGTAAAATGTTTATTAATATGGAAGTACACACGATAAAATAAAATATAATATATTATTAACATTTATTAATTTAGTTATAAATAGAAACAACGGTTTGATGTTTAAATAATTTTATTTTTTATATTTCCTCAAATACACTTTAAACAACATAAACATACTTCTATCAACTTAATAATAATTATGACATACCTATTACCTACATTCCGATTTCTATGTACAATCATAAGAAAAACTCGATTCTAGCAATGGTGTTTATTTGAAGAATACTTAACCAATCTATACTGTAGTTATATTATAATAAAATCGTAGCAAAGTCCAAATTGTACACTGAATATTAAAAAAAAAATACTTGGGGCGTGATCTATCTATCAATATTGAAGCCAAAAATACAGTTTTTAGAATTTTGTCAAAAAAAGAAAAATGCTTTTATACGCCTGATTATTGCCTGCCTTGCCTGATTATTTTTCAGATAAACTATTAAGTACATCACACATGACCACGCCGGTTCTATTACCTATGCTATGTAAGATGTTGCTAATAACAGTCACAGTAATTTATAGATTATAATATTATGTGACAAATTATTATTTTTGATTTTCTAAGGCGAGTGGCCAGTAATTTTCAACCAATTATAAAACAAATGCTTTATATCTCTTTGTTTACAAAATAATTTTTCATTAAGCTGGATTAGTTAGTTGCTTATAAATATTATTAAAAATTTATACTTTTTAACAATGTTTCCATACAATTTGTTGTCATTATAACTAACAGACAATCTAAACAGAACATATTATGACATGTTGTTCTGACTAGCACTAAATATCCAGATAATATTCCAAATTTACATACATTACCTTTACAAAAACTACTCAAACATAATCATATAGTTTTGCTCAATATACAAATTATCTTAGAAAATAATCATCAGTTACTACACTTTACAGTGTGAATTAGCCTTTATATAATATTCTGTATGAGAATGAACCCTATATAAAATAAATAAATATCCCTTAATCTTCACCAGCTGGGACTGCATCTTCCAATCTCTTTATATACTTCACTCTTAGCTCAGTTACCGCATCACCTTTTAGTTGGTCCTGGAAAACATAATGTAAAAGATTTAGGTCACTTATACAAATTACTTGCAAATAAAAATATTGATCCATATAAATTTACTTCAATCAATCAATTTCAATGTAAAATAATATTTTTGGTATTCAATAATTGTTGATTGATGTATAGACAAATAGAAAATATTATGGTGAATTAATTATGAACTAGACTTACTTATATTTCATAGGTCAAATGTGTATTTTAGTTGTAAATTTGAGAGGTTTATTCAAGTAAAATATTGCATATTGCACATTATACATATAAGATCTAATATCCCAGCCACACTATGCTACTCGTCCTGCTCCTCGTCCTGCTCATCGCGCTGCCGCTCGCCTCGATATTGCCGTCTGGCCACACACTGCTCTACTCGCGCGATTAATCGCGACGCTCTTCACTAGGGATGGGTCGTCGACGTATTCATCAACGAGACTAGATCGTTAAATGTCGTTCATCAACTAGTCGTTCAACTAGTTAAAATCTTCGACTAGTCCATGTGTAAAATAAATAACTATTATTAAATAAATTCTTAAAACAATAAATTCTAATCTCAATAAAACAATTAATAAATGTTTATGCTTTCTTACAAAAATTATACTCCCTAAAAATAGTATTACTAAAAAACTAATTAGCGTTTGTTTTTATAGTTTAAATTCAAAACATTGGTCTTGTAAACCAAATTTTTTTTTTAATCTTCAAAGAAAAGAATTTATTCTTATCAATAAAAATGTTGTGTGGTTTTATGAAACCACGGTAAAAGTGAAACTTTCCGAACACTGCTTTATACCTACTCGGCAGCCGACCGTCACGCGACATGCGCTACACAGAACAAATAGTTTGAGACGATGTAATATAAGTTTCACTTTAATAAGACTGTTTAGCCATTGAATTCAACTAGTGCATTGGTGAGCGATGGACTAGTCGAATCGTTGAGTGTACATATAGACGGTTAATTTAACTAGTCCGTTGATTCCATGACGCCCATCCCTAATTCGCACTCGTATTGCCGGTCCTTTGAAACGCGCGCAAAAGCCGACAAAATAGGGAGCAGTGAGCAAGACGATGAGCACGACGAGTGGCATGACGAGTAACGTGGCCACACTATGTCCCTGCCTACTTCCCTCGTCACTTCCCATACCACTCGTGGAGTCGTGTGGCTGGGGTATAACTTTGTATGAAAGAATTTGTACCTGTTTAAAATTTTCAAACACTAAATATTTTCAAAAACATTTTATATATTTGTATAATAGTAGGAGCAATGCCAATTTATTTACATATGGGTAATTCTATCTAGATCAACTTCAGTAATATTAAATACAACA
This sequence comes from Colias eurytheme, assembly GCF_061535395.1. Classification (NCBI taxonomy): domain Eukaryota; kingdom Metazoa; phylum Arthropoda; class Insecta; order Lepidoptera; family Pieridae; genus Colias; species Colias eurytheme. The sequence goes on along the minus strand of NC_143000.1, from coordinate 3,116,404 downwards.
GAGATTATAACATCTAGCACTAACAAACATAACCATTTCAAAGGTAAAACATACCTGAATAAACCAGCACTGTACATCAAGCTGGACCATTTGCAGCGCTCCCCTTATAGCGCCTGGTATCAGGCCGCAGTACTTCAGCCCATTGTTGGGCATCTCCACCCACTCGCTGAGGGGACACTGGTCCCAGACAAGGGAGAACTCGTCTCCTGCACTACTCCAGCTTGTGGCGGTTGGCTGCATGTTCAGGTACAGTCTGGAATGTAACAAATAGTACATATACATTATTATGGTACGGGAGCCAGGTCCAAATTTGGTTCATTATTTCCTCTCAAGAGATAATTCGTCAGACGCATCAGAGTATAGTATTATAAAGCGGCGGCGTATTATATATCAGCTGACGGTTTTTCCACCAAGATACAGCCAGCTGACCTATATATTTAACCACAGTTACATATAAGCTATCATCAGGTAAATTTTTGTTTGAGAGGAAATCACGGAAAATAATTTCTTTTTTCATGTTCGAGACACCAGCTGACGTATAATACACCATGTTGTAACCAGCTGATTATTTTTTTTCGTTGAGATATTGGGTTAGCTACAATTTGACAAATTTTTAGCTGAGAGGAAATGAAATGAAATGAAAATGAAATGAAATAAATTTATTTGTCCATTATATGATTTACAATTAATGTACGACAGTGGGTCCCAAACTAAGTGAAATACTTGTGTCTTGGGACCCTGAGTTGCGCTTCTTGGTTATATAGATACATATGTTATGGACAGTAGAAAGTTAAATGAATGAAGGTATTTTTTTTTCCTACGTGCGTGGGAGGCTACAACCGCTCTTCCCCCCAACCGAGCTCCAGCTGACGTTCACGAGGCTTCATAATACTATACTTTGATGCATTTTACTAATTACCGCTTGGAGGAACTTGGTCATAAAATCTGTTCCTGGCTCCCGTACCATTAGTTTATTAAGTTTGTTGTACATTGTATGAATAAATAGAAAGCTATTTTCTTGTTTTTGATTTAATGCAAGTATTATCAATTTAGCAATTAAAGACATTAAAACGGATTTGAAATTTAACTTATTCATATTAATTATAAGATGCGATTTATTCAATACAATTATTATTAACCCGACATTTCGCACACTGAGCGTAGTCAGGGGAACAAAGAGATACATTTAAGTTTTATATCTTAATAGATACACATTTTCTGTAGTAAATTGCTTTTTTTACTGTTTATGCAGTATATGTTCTAAACTATATTTCATTGTCTGCTCTTGATAATTGAGTTTTTAATTAAAACTTTTCTTACTAAGTTATTGGTTAGAATATAATGAAGCAGTGTTATGGGCTTTAAAAATAGGAAAGATTGGGTTGTAGCCTCATTGGCTACAACCCAATGCATAGTAAACGAATTAGCTTAAAGTTACAACATACCTAAATGCTTGCTGTATTTTATCTGCAGTCTCCCTCATTTCCAGGCATCGGTTTGAACCTGTCCGAGCTAAAAAGTCTTCAATCAACCGCACGCCCATATTGTAACCAATTCTCTCTAGCTGTTTATTTACATCATCTGTATTATCGATTTCTTTCAACATTTGTGAAACTAGTGCACCGTATGTAAGTGTTAGTAACTCTGAATTCTGAAATAATACAATGAAAACAATTGATTTTGTAGAAAAGTTCGTCTGAGTATATCTATTATGTAGTCGACGTCTCTACTTACGACTTTTTTCGCATCAAGCCTTGAAGTTTGCCGAGACATCTTTGTGTGAAATGCAATTTATCCTTTTCAATTGCTAAATTATCAGTTTAAAACAAATATTTTTGTAAGTTTTTGACTCCCAGTCTCCCACAATTTGCAATGAAGACGATTTAAAAAAAAATTGACAGTGACAGTTGACATAAAATTGTCAACGTTAAAACACGTCACAGATTACCTATGTTATAAAATTTCGACTATAGAATAGCATAAAATACTAACAGAATCAAATATATTTTAACGTAATAAAGTATTCAAATGCAATGATGGGTGTGACCTTTTATTATTTTATAAAACTAATAATTGGTATTTTAAATAAACGTGAGTATTAAAATAACTGTTTGAAGTTGGTTTAATGCTCTAAGGTTTGAACATTTAATAAGAAATAACTGGTTTTGTATTTCACTTCTTATTAAACAAAAAAGCTTCTAATATAAACAAGCCGTTTTATACACATTCCATATATCAATGGTAATTTGGAACACGGAAAATCAAATAGGTATAGGTCTACCAGAATCTGATGGCATTTTTATATTTAAGAAATAAAAGAATTTCATGTGGCAACTTTATTTGACAACTATCAAATTGGTTGTCAAATTATTGTCTTCTTCGCAGTTGATGAATAATTTTTAGGATTTTGTCTAAAAAATCTTCGAAAATTTCGAAAAAGCCTGTGCGATCACATGCCAGAGGTGTTGTTTATAATGTGTATAGAATAATATTCGATGAAGAACGGTCAAACACATCACAATTTTCAATTTTGAAGATTTTATTGGTAAATTCGACTTACCCGGTTTGATACTTTAAATTAAAAAATATAATAAGTAGGTAACTATAATATTGTTTGTTGATTACAATATAATTTTATGAAAACTTATAACAGGAGTTTCCAATATAGACCGGGAGATACTGACACAAAATTTCGAGTCATTTGTAACAAGGATGGCGGTTCTACAGGGGTCTTAGTACGCAATGACAAAAAGAAAAATGATGGTGTGAACGCTGGTACCGGTGGCTTAGTCGCGTGGGCGTTTGTCGAACTCGTCGGAAAAATAGAGAAAGTCAAACGATTTGTAACACAAAAATTTTAGAATTTACCGATAGCCCATAAAAAAGTAGTAGGCGGTAGTGTCATGCCATACTTTTCCGGTGTGACTTACAGCCCGCCATACCGATGCGAATGTGTTGATTTAAATAAAACAATCATTCAACCATTTGTACCAGGCTAACTTTTGCACAGGTAACTATCGTCGTGCAGCCATTTACGAAAATCGCCATGCCATACTTTTCGGACGATTCCAAATGGTCGCCATACCGCCGAAAATCTGCAAAAAATTTTTATTTCGCCAAACTTTTTGTACCAGTATTGCATTTGGATTTTTGGAGAGTATTTGATAAAATGTGACCATTATTATATTTGCCATACTTCTAGTAGGGGGAAAAAGTGCTGTCATACTTGAAAACTTAATTTATTATTAATTTATATAAGTGAAGATTTCCAACACATAGATCTTTGAAATTTTGTATTTATATTTGTTGATCCTCAAACTTACAGGAAAAATAAGTGCCATACTGTTACAAATCGTTTGACTTTCGCTATTTTCCGACGAGTTCGACTAACGCCCACGCGACTAAGCCGCCGGTACCAGCGTTCACGCCATCGTTTTTCTTTTTGTCATTGCGTACTAAGACCCCTGTAGAACCGCCATCCTGTTACAAATGACTCGAAATTTTGTGTCAGTATCTCCCGGTCTAATACGGCTATTCGTCAAGTCCAAGCTGTCCAATTCAATTTTATAATGTGTGTACTTGTTAATACTTACGAAAATAAATATATTTTTATGATATTTTTATTTTATTTTATAAAAAATTATAAGCAATCTAGTTTCGATCTGCATTATCATTACATCCATATTTTCACATGGCATAATAATAATGAATATACAAATATAGGTACATATGTGTAAATAATAATATGTATTACCAATATAAAAATAATATGTGTTCCTAAGTATGTACATACATAATATTGAGTGGATATCTCATTATTAAATACAGTATTGTCCACTTATGTAGTGTGACTAATGATATCGAGGACAAAATAAAAAATAAGTAGTATCAAGATCGTTCAGTCCATTTTCCCGAGGGTTGCACACTCTAAATTTTGATTTCCCTAATTGCCATCAGATTCTGGTTAAGAGCTATTACGCACTGTCGACCAGTCGCTGGCGACTCAGTCGCCGGCGACTGTGACTTACTATAGTTTAAATAGGGGCTTGCGCACTTAGTCGTCAGTCGTCCAGGCGACTCGGCGACTCGCCGCGTTGTGGCGACGCACAGGCGACTGGCGGTCGCCGGCGACCAATAAAAGCACGGCTTCAAATGGGAGCGTTCACACTGCAAGCAACTGTCGTAGCGACTCTTGTATGACCGGATTCTGCACGAATGTACTTATAATACTGTCGCTCGGCTTGGTTTCCTGTCCCTAGTTTCTCTGTTTTGGTCGCCGAGAGACTGAGTCGCCGGCGACTGGTCGACAGTGCGTAATAGCTCTTACCTATACATTCCATGAGACCATGAAATACATAAATACTGTGTTAAATACCTAGTAAATGGCAACACTATTGAATTCGGTTTGAAAAATAAGCAGAAAGCGTTTGGCGTTTGACTGTTTTGAAAATTTCATTTTTAAGTTTGCTAAGGTTTTAAATTTTTATTAAATTCTCAAATAAATTTGTTGAAAAGGAAATAAATAACGAGTAACGAGTTATTCCTTTGTTTGTGTAAAATATGTGTTTTATTTTGCCATGAAATCTCATTATTTGAGATGGAGAAAGACGAAGAAAGAGGTGAATATTACGATGTATTACAAAAAAGTTCAGCTGTAAATAATCTAATACTAGAATATTATAAAAAGTTTGGAAAGAAACGGGATTTGGAACAGTTCTTTTCGTTATCTACAGCACAAAACGAGATAAGGGATCCGAGTAGTTCATTTTGGAGGAAAATGAAGGCATTGAGTGATTCTTCTGACTCTGGAGAAAAAAGGAGTGAATCTTCAACAGAACTTTGTAGGATTTCCATAAAATGTTCAATCCCAGAGCCCTCTGGTTCACAAATCCCGGTAAGTTTGTTAGATGTTACTTAAGATATAATTAATGTTGTTTACAAAAGTGAATTATACATATAAACTATTCATACTTTAAAAGTGGGTCATGTCATAGTAATTTAATTTGTTTAATATCTGATCTGTAAACATATATATAAAATGTAAATGAACTTTATTGTGTAGCATTTAACTTTTTATGTCTTTTACTGCTATTGTAGAGAGAAACTGTGCAGATGGCAGAATCTGATTCACCACCAATTATAAATGAAGTACCTGAAGAAAGAAACTCTGATAATGATTCTGAAAACTCAGACGATGTTCATTCACTTAAATGTAAGTCAATCAAGTTTATTTAATCCGTCAGTCCTCGGATCACAGACACAATAGAAAATCTATTGTGTCTCGGCCCGATCGGGCCGCTCGGTGGTCAATGGGTTAAACTCAATTTAGTGTTTATATACAAATAAGATAAAAACAAAATGAATGTGGATATATTGATCATTGATTTTATATATAGTAATTTCTTTATGTTTTTAGCTAAAGATGGGACTCTAGATACATCTATGAATAAACCACATTCACCCACTAGTAGCGTCACATCACAACGTAAACTAGAATGGGATTCATTGGCTGATGTGGGATATGGGAATGAGAGTGATAAGAAAACATCAGCGTCAAGTTTGAGCACATTAGAGCGACTGGCGCTACAACAACAGTATTGTTTTAATGACACACAACACAGTAGTCATCTAGGGGTTCCCACAGCACATTCTACACCTCTTGAACCAAGTGATAGCAAATCAAAGGGCAGAAAAGATCTTATAAAGAAAACTACGAAAATACTCAACAAAGATGTTGATCATGTCCAATTAACATTGCCTCAGATCCCAGAAACTAGTCAAGCGTTAAATTTGAATCTCACAAAACACATCACCTTCAATGTGGATAAAAAGGGCGAAGTTAATATTGAAAATGTGACTAAGAACATATCTAGTTCTCCTGAAAAGGTATCTGTTGAAACAGAAATGACACAAGAAGTAAAATTTGACAAAGAAATACAGACAACCTTGACAAAAGAGGATAAATGCAGTGGCTCAAATGATATTCCTGCAAACACAATGCAAAAGTTCCCAGTGCATGTTAATATAAATACTTTGAAAAAGAGGATTAGAAGGAAGAAGTTGAGAAAAGTGAGAAGAAAACCTAAAGAGAAAAGGCAGGCTATTGCTCATATAGAATCAAATCAAGTCCAAAAAAGTGGGGAACAAATATCAGCTGCAGAGAGTTTTGAATACATGCCTGCACATATTTATCACCAGAATCAAATTAATAATGACCACAACCAAAACAATGTTTCACAAGTTAGAAGTGACAACAAATCCAGCTTAGAATCTAGTGCTGGACACACCACTGACTCAAGCAAAGATAAAAATTCATTTGTTAGAGATTTAGAAAAAAGCATTGACTTACTTAAAATTACTCTCAACAAAAAACATACTGATGAAGGACTCAAGAAAAAGCTCATTAAAGAAATTGTTCAAAGGCTTTTAAAAAGTAAATACAAAGATGACGAAAGTACGACAGATTTTCTTTCTGGATTGAGTTTTGATAGTAAAAAGCTAGACTTAGCAGGAAGCAATCACACCACAACAAGTACATCAGATCAAAATGACACTGGTGACAAGAAACTTCTGAAACCAAAGAAATCCATATTACGTACAGATAAATTCAATTCCAATGTTTTACCTTCTACATCACAAAGTACTCCTAATCTACCTTCAGTAATAAATAATGACATTCCTATAAATCCTGCCTCTGCAAAAGTACATGCAACATATAATACCGATTCAGATATATCTGAAAAATATACAAAAACATCATCTGAAGAGCTTTATCAAAAATATCTGAAGGCTTTACGCAGAGAACAGGCATATAAACAACATTTGAAAGAAAAAGAATTGCTTTTTAAACAAAAACTAGTTGGCTCAGATATGCGACTCAATACTTATAACCAATCTGATCAAAAGGTTCAAAATAGAATAAAAGATTTAATGAAAGACTTGGTTAGAAATAACTATGATGATGGGTCTGGTGATGCTAGTAGACTGGAAGGTGGAAGTAATACTCATTTACATATGAATGACATAAATCCAATAAGAAAGCAAAGAAGCCATTCAGTTTTTACATTATCATCTGGTGCATCTGATAGTCAAAAGAAAAATATGAAATTAAAAAACAGAGACCCAGTAGAAGGCGCCACTGCTTCATGCAGTAAAAATGAAAAACATTATTGTTGTTGTCCATATCATATATCTCATGGTAAATTAGATGTAACAGATAGCTCAGTGCAAGTGAATATACAATGTTGTGATAAAAATCAAATAAAAGATAATGATCAATATAAAGAAAGTCCAATATGTAGCCATCCACATATTTGCAAACCTGATTTGCCAAGTAAAAATAATCAACATACCTGTTTTTGTCTAGAACGACATGCTCAAAATAAGCCTGATAATGCTTACAGATGTAGGTGTACACATTTTATAAACAGTGGTCTCAAAATTAAGAACAAAGATCTGCAGTCATACAATCAATCTTCTTTTAATATGAATTGTGGTAGAGATCATGACCCTGCTAGTTTAATACCAAATTATAATATGAATAAAGCTAGTATTGAAAATCAAACTCATGAAAAGAAATGTACAAACACACAAGAAAGCTCTAGTTCAAAATCATCACAAACAAATTTAGATTTAGAGTGCATATTGCGTCGTAAATCTAGCTCGAAAAGTGTTACATCATGTTCTGACAATATTCCTCCTTTAAAAGAAGATAAATCACCAAAAAAACAAACAAATAAAATTATATATGAAGCTATCAGATGGACTCAGACTGAAATAAGTATTGATCCTAAAATCGCTGATCCTTCTTTCTCTGATATTGTAATAATTGACAACAAAGATTGTGCAAAATTAATAAGCAAACAATGTAGAGAAATATCACCCTTGACTTCAGAGAATAGTATCAAAACTTGTAACGAAGAAATTAATACTCCATCACATAGTAAAGATAAAAGTACAGATAAAGTCACCAGTAAGCAAAAATCTCCGAGAACAATTTCGGAAAATAAATCTTTAGCTATTTTAAGACTGGATAAAGAAATTCAATCAGATGTAGACCTCAGTACTTTCAACAATGTTGGAAGTCAAGTAAATATGCCAAAGCTTAAAAATTTTACAATCCCAATTCAGGGAACAAATATGACATTAAAAGTAAGTTTGGGCAACTCTGAATCATCATCAACTGCGGAAATAGATACACCTGTATCAAACAAGTCAAATCAGGAATTTATTACTCACGAATCAAAAGAAACTGTTACTAATAAACCATTAACAGTAGACAATTCTACATCCTTACTAGAAGAATGTTCTAAAGGTGTGCAATCAACCAATCTTGATGTATTCAAAGAACCTCTCAAGGAAACTACAGTTGTATGTAATAACGAAACTTGTATGGATACTTGTAATAAAAATAATGCAGGAAAAGCTTGTCAAGTGGGTTGTATGGTTGAAGATAAGAAATTTAATACATATCCCAAAAGGGAACAAACTAATCCTCAAAAACCATTACTGCGTTCTAACACTGACATAGGAAAGATGGAAAAGGCTTCTCATGTATCATTTGATCCAATTGCAAATGACAATAGAGAAAGTCAAAATGTTTGTGACAATCTAGATATTGCTGCTAAAGCTGTTTCCACTGAAACTGAAGAAAAACAAACAAGCAGTACTGAACAATCTTCCAAAATAAGTAAGATTTGTTCAATTTCTAAAGCTACTTCTGATAGTGATTCACAAACCACATGCTCTAAAAGTATTTCGAAAAGTTCAGGTGATAGTACAAATGAAAATCCTTCTAAAGACCCATTAATTGATCTAATTCAAGATATAACTAAAAGATACTCAAAGAGAGACATTGAAAAGAGTAAGAGAAGAAAGTGTTTTAAAGAATTAATAACAGTTCTAAATTACTTACTAGATACAGAAGATAGTAGAGATAATACTGACCAGGAAAATAAAGTCTCACAATCATCAAATTGTGAGAATAAAAAAGTAAATGAGGAACAAATACCCCAAACACCACCAACAAAAACATATGTAGACAAAGGAATACAGCTTACAAATAAAAAGACGAAAAAATCTCACACAGAGTCCTCTGACCCAACTTCAACAGATTTGCCTACTACTTCCACTGACTCAGCTGCTTGCCAAGTTCTAAACAAAATAAAGAAAGAATGCGAAAAATACCATCAAAAGAAATGCAAGTCACATACAAGTAGGAAATGTGAAGCATCCAGTAGTACATCGGTAAATTGCGATCAATGCAGACGCGTCCATCATTGCTATTGCAAAGGATATAAATGTCATAAGAATAAAACAACTGTTGAGAAAAATAAACGTAAATGCGTCGCCTATAACTTGATATTACAAAGCGATAGTTTAGTCAGCGAAGAAACGACGTGCGATAATAATCCCCGTCAACTTCGCAATATTATAATTAAAGTACCAAAGCGAAAAACAGACAATGTTCCGTTCAAAGAAATGACTGCGAAATTCGAAAGGGAATTCCAAAGCAATATTCCGCAAAGTGCAAGAGTACATAGATCGAAGAGCCTTCCGAATGATAGTGAGATATCTAGTACTGATGAGATGTTAAGAAAAGCCCAAGCATTTACAGTGAGGGAATATTTGGAAAGAAATCGACCGGACATTGTTGAAAGGTGCTCTAAACGTCAGAATTGTCTTAAAATAGTGAATGAGAGTCGGTAAGTTTATTTTGATTTTTAGTTTCGAATACTCACCAATTTTTCTTACTTCAGGTCAAACGAAACGTCTCCTAGAATGAATATGATTGTTGTACACACTCCTAAATGCAATACTAATCCTCGTATGGAAAATTGTAATATGTACTGTGGAGGTAACTGTGGCTTTATATTTTTTTGTTAATAATTTGGGATAAAGTTTAACAAAAGTTCCTTCTAGGTGCACCAATAAATTATTGTGCTAGTTGTGTAAATCACTGTAATAATATACATTCTATTCAAAGTGAGGTAACAAGGATTGGTGAGTTTGCCTAAAGTTTTTATTAGTAGACACAACATATTAAAATTAAGAGATATTTTAGATATTAAATGAAATAAACTGCAGTACTTTCAATGACAATAATGTTTTTGTCGTATTTCTTTATATTTCAGAGCAAACGAAAGGGCGGCGAAACGCGAGCTGCTGTCAATGCAGGTGGCCCACCAACCAGAATTAAGGGAATTATCTGAATCAGAGTTACGATTATTTGCCAAGGCACTTAGCAAGGATCTTAGGACTAAGAAATGTACGTAAAAACTTAAAATACATGATATAACTGGAAAAATTCATTAAAATCAGAAGCCAGCTCTTGCATTAACCTTAAAGCCTTACCAATATTTCTTCAAATAAGATTTTCAAAAAAAGGGTCATAAAAATTTTATCTTTTCTAAGTAATTTATTTTGATGTTCGCAAAATTTTCAGTGGCGCCGAAATTTATAAGTGAACGTGCTATGAAAAAACATTCAGAGAAAATCTACAAATCACTGCCAGAAGTCGTGCGAAAGAAAGAGGAGTTGAAAAAGGAGAGCATAAAGAAAACTAATTTATTGCTAGCAAGTATATTTAAAAAGGTGAGTAATTCTCCTAATGGTTAATACTCAGTGATTGAGATCTGGAAATAAGCTAGCTTGTATTTTTTATACACATAATTTTTGTAAGTGATAAGACTGCCTTTTGTACAATGTTCTTATGTGCTGTTTCCTTCTCTGTTATTTTATTTGGTGTGCAATAAAGAAATTATTATCCTTTTCTGTTTTGTGAATATTGTTTACAAATACTAGTTAGCTCTACCATACAAGCTTAAACCGGCACATACGGTAACCAGATCATTGCAATACGAAGATGACCGGACGTACACGCATGACATGCGGTTGATGCGACGTTGCCGCTCCGCTCAAGTAATAGTCATTATTGGACGAAAGCGTGCGCACAACGGGTGTTTTAATAGGCCTTAGTAGTAGGATTCAAAGTTCGAAAATATTTTAGTTCTTTGTAAAAATAATTCATATTGATATTAATCAATGCAATCTATTGTTTCAGAATTTACAGAAGAAGACCCTTCAAGGTGCTGTGAATTTATCGAACTATAGTACAATTATTAAAATTTGACAAGAATTTATAAGCACTGTGTTAATGTTATTTGCACTATGTGTCTTTTATGAAATTGTTTTGTTGCAGACATGTTTTTAAAATAAATTTATTTTTGTAGCTATTTTATTTTATTTCTTAGGTTTCAGGCAAAATCAAGTATTTCTATAGCTTACTTTTCTCGTGAAAGAGTAGCAAACTCACATACATCCGTCCTCACAAACGTTCGCATTTTTAATATTAGTAGGAAGTAGGATTATTAAAGTGAAACTTTTATTACATCGTCTCAAACTTTTTGTTCTGTGTAGCGCATGTCGCGTGACGGTCGAACCGTACGATAATTATCGTACAAATACGATAATTTTGTGCCTAAGTTTCACTTTTACCGTGGTTTCATAAAACCACACAACATTTTTTTTATTAATAGAGGATAAGGACCATAGAAATCTAAATAACAAGGCAATTAGAAGTGGTAAGCGCGCGTGACATTGTCGCCGCTCAGGTGGTTACCATGCCACAAGTCTGTTCGTCGCTTGGTGGTCGCTTGTTCAGTTGTTCCTGACACGTGCGTGAGTAAACATGGTGTGTTACAGCATTTCCCAGTGCGGAAATTCTTCCATAAATTGTAATTATACTAATAAAGGAATAAAATTTCACCGGTAAGTATTTTTGTTTATAAATATTGCCGTTTTTCCTTAAAATTATAGAATATTTACAAGTATTACGAGTGTCACCATAGTAATCGAAATAACAATGAATGACACAGTCGACCATTCTTATTATCACGTTTAACACAAATTTCAACCTTATTTCTATGAGTTTATGTTCAAAGTTATATCTATTGAAAATTGACAACCTCTGTTGTAGAAAAGCCGAATTTTTGCGTATTGGAGCAAAAATAAACAAAACGTCTCATATACTTAGGGATGTTATTCTAAAATAAACCGTAAATTCGTGCGTTAGGATACATATTAAAAAGCTTAATTTAATATTTAAGTTAGTTTTCACTAAAATCAAGCTGTCCAATAAAAGGCATAGTTTACTTGTGTGTACTGTTTAGCTATCGGTTTAAATGTGTTGATTTTGGCGACAGCGGTTTTCATACGAATTATGACATTATAGCACTTCTATTTGGTCTTGTTATTTAGATTTCTATGATAAGGACATTTCGTTTCAGGTTGTTACAAAAAAAAATTGTAATAATCACATGAAACGTAAAATTTTTACTTCAAAGTAAGAAATTCATAGGATCATCAGTAGAAACTTAGAAACATTAAGAACGAATAGAATAACATATCTCTAGAGTGATAACAAATATTTATTTCGTTTGCATACAACTTATTAATTTATTACGTTATTACTCCTTATTTTTTTATTTCGGTCCTAGTCCACCATCAGCGCCGCCGCCCACGCCAGCTCCAAAACCAAAAGAGCCTGCAACAATATTTCGAACAAATAAATTCTTATATCTGCAATTTTTGAAAAAATAAATAAATGAATCATGTTGTTGGATCGTATCGTCTGCTTTGGAAAAGTAACAAAGGTCCAGACATTCACACAATATTTCATGATTTTCATTGACGTAGGTAGTTAATATTATCCGAAGCAAAACTCTGCCTTAGCGTCTAGTAGGCAGAGTTTATTAATAAGCGTATAGAACAGACTTTGAACATTATTGCCACGTGATACGGTGCCATTTTGAATGAATGCTTTATTACTACGCCGTTCGGAAATTCTTTGACGACCTTTTAATCGGCGATTGGGACTTTTTTTATACACCGTTAACTACGTTTTCAAGTGTTACTGACGATGAAACTAAGATTCCAAGTTTCTATTCGAATACCTACATAAACTTTCATTACCTACATTCGCAATTCTAATTTGTCGTAAGTACAGTTTCATTTTAACTGAGAATCGACTCAACCTTTTTGAAATTCTGTACCTTTTATTTCACCATCGCTACCAGCAGCGTTATCACCACCTTCACCACCAACGCCGAAACCACCACTGGCACCAAAATCGGCGTTCATACCGGCGTTAGCTTCTGTATTAAATTATAATTGGTTTATTATAGGGAAATACAAAAGATTTGTATACCTATCGCATTTACGCAAGCTTGTGACTTCAAAGTTTTAAACGATATATGTAATATTTTACCTAAAGGATAAAGTGCGAGACTTGTCTCGTAGTTATGTAGGTACTACGTATCAACAATTTTTTTTTCTACAAAAAATTTATGAGCCTTCTTCGTTTGAAGTTCATAAGCTGAGTTCATAAGTAAAAAAAGTGAAGTCCCATGTCCCCAAGTGGGGTAAGGGGCAGATGCATTATACATCTGTTTCACTGATCGATTTTCTTTAGGGACAAGTAGGTGATCAGCCTTCTGTGTCCTACCAGACCGAGACATTTTTTTTTCTTCGTCTCCACCGGGAATCGAACCCAGGACCCCTCGGTGCTACGCACACGCGTCAACCACTGTACCAAGGAGGCGGTCGAGTTCATAAGTAAGTAACTATTAAATATAATGTAAGTAGATACTTACGGCTTTCAGCGCCACCTCCGGATTCCTGCATGGACTGTAAAGAAAATAAAAAGAACTTATCAGTTGTTTAAAATTACATAATAATTTTATTCGTATTTTGATAATCATTTCTTTATAAATTACTTATAAATAACACTTACGTTTCCTATGAGTGTTATAGCTACAAAAAGAGTTAAACAATATTTATACATTTTATATGAAGAGATACTGATGCAGTTTTTATTAGAAAAAATTTAACACACTAAATTAATCATCATGCGATGTGAACTTTTATATGAATATTTCATCGATAATTTTATTTCAGGTTTGATGTACCTAGTTATGTTGATTATAATCTTTAAATCACGCTTCAATTATATTTTATTATTATGTGTCATTGTTGGTCTAGAATTTAGCACGAATGATGGTACAATTTAGATTTTATCAACGTTTATATTCATATATTTTTAATAGGTTTTCGCCTGTGTATGAAAAGGAAATTCCTATAGGAATGAGACGTTGCACGGCCGTATGAAGGTAGCTTAAATGCTTTAGGCTTATCAGGCTGTAGGTTCTCCTTTCCTTACTTCCTTCACGGCTTCAGACACAAAAATGGAACCATAAAATCGAAAGAAAGAAAGACAAACAATTATAACACACACTTTCATATTTTTTATATTAGTCAGCATGTACATATTAATGAAATACCTAATTTATTTACTGCCTAATAATGCCTAGCAAATGAGACTAGCGAAATTGACTACGTTTTTAATACTTTATGTGGTTACCTTTATTTCAAGAAGAATTTCCGTAAAATGAACTGTTTTATTGACAAACTGTCAAAGCAGTGACATTGAGTTTGACAGTCGTGATATCACTTCGGCCCGTGTAATAGTGGCTAAAATTTTGAAGACTATATTAATTCCTAATTTTTGAATTAGAAATGTATGGTAGCGAAACGAGACTAAATAGGTAATCGAAAAATGGACGAGAACGATTTCTTCAGGCAAACGGTCCAGCATTTAGCGAGATGTCTCTCTTGTTTAAACCCAACACCTTGGGAAAAGGTAAGGTTGCAAAATGTATTTTGTAATCTTGTTTACTATTTAGTGATGAAGTGAATATCAATGTGAACTTATAATAGTCTTAATTAATTGACAATTAGTGTGTCTGGCTCATGGAGTATACTGAACCTTTAGTTTTCTGTTTTGTTTTATAAAATATGACCTCATCTAGTGACATAAGCTTTATATTTATCGTAAATGTCGCAAAAAATATTTCAATGTTATTGTGTTTATAAAATTAGTATATATTCATTTACTTGTATATGCTTTGAAATTGAAATACTCTGAACTTATTCTTCTCTATTATAAATAAAATATAACTTTGGAAACACACAATTGTATCATACAATAAAATTAACAGGCACTATAATAGGATAGTAATCACTTCAGTAAAATGTGAGATCTTATAGAATTTCACTCATATAAAGAAGAAAAAAGGTACTGCCTGTTTTGATGTGATATATAAATAAATTATTTAACTACCTATTATATATAATTGTTTGAGGAAAGTGAACTTTAATAAATAACAATCCAATTGTATTAAAATCAAACTGTTAATTAATGCTTTAGGAGATTTATTCTTGGTGAACTTTGTGCGGTCCTCATAGCTTTTTGTTAGTAAATAATTTAAAATGTTATAATAATTATTTTGATGCATTTATTTATCAGCAGAGATAATATTTATTTGATTTATTGAAATAACACAACTAATAAAAAAATTCAAGCCCGGGGATTTTTAATTAAGACCAGATTAAATAATTCAACAAAGTCTTTAAAAAGTTTCAGTTAAAACCTTATTTACTTGACTTGACCTTTTGAATCACTCAGATGAATCAGATAAGATGTTAGATTACTCAACCTACAAACTTTAGAAATATTTTATTTTTACCCAACTATGACAAAGCACAAATTTCAAATATGTAAACACGGAACACCTAACATAAATTCACATAACTCCAAAATATTTTAAATAAATATAAAGTTTAAAAACTGTCACTCAACTGGTAAAACATGCTCTAAAATGTACAAAACAAGAAAATAGTCTCCGCTGATAGAGATTTGTTTGAAGAAAACCCATTTATTAATTATTCACCATATTTTTCAACAGATAATTTATTCTAATCAAATATAATAATTATTAAATATTTGTAGGTGAACACACTGTTCATGCTATGTCCGCAAGTAAGTTCGCCGTTCGTGGTGACGCCACGCAGCCAAGAAGCCAGCATAGCTCTTGGACTGTACTTCCTGCAGAGTGGCTTGCAGCATCAGGAGAAACTCTTGCCGTATTTCCTGAAGGTGTTGAAATGTCTCTCGAACGCTCAGTTTCAGGAGCCTATGACGAGAGTTAAATGTGGCGACCGTGAGTATCTTGTTTCTGTATGCTTTATTAATTATATATATTACTAGCGGCCCGCCCCGGCTTCGCCCGTGGTACATATGAAAAATAGATGTTGGCCGATTCTCAGACTTACCCGATATGCACAGAAAATTTCATGAGAATCGGTCCACCCGTTTCGGAGGAGTATGCAGACTAACATTGTGACACGAGAATTTTATATATAAGATGTAATGATGCATATACTGATTAGAACGTACAATAATAGTATTAAAGCAGAAGTAAATCGTAAGAAATATCAAATAGAATTGTAGGTCTGCTCAATTAATTCCTCACAATTTATGAGATCGTAATTTTGTAGTCATTAATTTGATAAGTGCTAAGCTTCATTCTATTAAATTTGTATTTATTATTTTATTAATAAAAAATAAAAATAATACAATAAACTGAATTATTCTAATGTCACTTAGTAGTAGAATATACATGTAATTGCCTTGTTATGATAAGAATCTTGTAATTAGCGTGTTGCAAACATATAATTATACACTAATAGTAGTGGAGTAGTAGTGTGATTAAATCTGACATACATTGAAGTAAATAAATGTTACAATGACATTCATGGCTATTAAATATTAATATCTACAACTACCCATATATTTTTTATTCATCTGAATGAATGACCAGGATGAATGGATCCTAAGGATAAGTAAAGTGTGCTAATACCTGCTTAAACAAATGTAAAATCTTCTTCTTCTAATAGATTATTGCAACTTTTTATTAATCCTCTACAAAATAAGTAATTGTTTCAGGTATTCCTATGTCAGAGAAATTTAGCTTCTGTCTAAATACCCTGCTCTCTGATGTCGCTACGAAGAACCCTTCGTTGCGCGAAGAAATCACCACAGCTCAAATTGAGCTCATGTCAAATCTCACAAAGATAGTAATCACGTGTTTCGAAAGTAAAGACTACAGTAAAACAGTATCAAAGCTTCAACTCTGTAAAAGTACAATACCTATATTGATAGGATTGTCGAGGTCTATGGGCAGATACGCGACAGTTGAACCTTCCCTATTATGTCGATTATTTCCTCAGCCAAGTAGCCCAGTAAGAACGAAAGAACCGGAACCGAATTTCGAATACGCCACGCTGGATAAAAAGAGGCGTTTCAACCAATTCAGACCTATAATACCCCGTTCTTTATCGGGGAATTTGAACCCAAATTTCGAGAGCATTGTTGAAAATGGCAGCGACACAGTTGACAGTGGTTGCGGTACATTGAAACGAAGCTCGTTCCAGAGTTACCACTCCGTACCTTACGATCCGACCACGTATTTCTTTCACAAGTTCGGATCTAGTTTTAACCAGTTTCCGTACATGCGGTTTCCGGAATCCCCTGAAAAGAGGATAAGCGTTCCGTTTTATGTAACGTACTTACAGTCGATATTGTCGTTGGCTAAAAAATTATTGACGAGAGAGCTATTAGCGTTTTTGGACGAAGAAGCAGAAGATATTCATGCATCTGGACAAATACAAGTGAGTATATCTTAACATTGAAAAATAATTTTAAAATAAATAAATTCTTATATCTCACTTCTGATGTTTAAATTATTTTCTTCTTGCAGGTATTTCCGTATAGATCGTTTTCAGAAACACTTAATTTAGTTATGGTGACATTATTACGTGATATTCTCCAGAATCAAAAAGATTTACCCGGTCCATTTACTAAGGATGTACAGGTATATAAATATCTACAATAATCTATACATATAATAAACTATGCTATAAATATACAGACATACAATTTAATAAACATTAAGATGATAGAATATTCTTAAATTGTAATGTTACGTGCAATATTGTTTTTATAAATTTCCACGTCACACATACATCCATTTTTACCGACCTAAAAAAGATTAGGACAGTAAAGGCTATTGCTATCATATGTAAAAATCTATTTCTCCTATATATGTAAGCTGTTTTTGATAGATAATAGTAACAGTATGTATTGTAATTAAATTAATTATTGTCTTAGCGACCTTCAGTGTCTCACACGAATGTTAAGCTATTAACAGCGTGACATAAATTGTTTTATTTTGTTTTTTATGAATGGCGTAATGTAAAAAGACTTAAATTCTAATTATAAATATTAAATAGTTAGGAAATATTATTAACAAATGTCTCTTGTCCATCGTTAAAGCATTTATTAATCCTTGTAATCGACCATCACAAGGGAATCAAAAATTCATTTCGTAAAATTTTACATAATAATTACCTACATAATGTATATGAATGGCTTTAATACTAAAATATTCGAAACATTTTAAATATCATTTTTGATAATGCACTTTATTTTATTATAACTTCATCCTTATTTTTGGTTATGATACTATGGATATAAATTCAATGTATATTTCAGGAATTCGTAAAATGCCTATTCCTCAGTGGTCAAACAGAGTTACAGAGTCGACACCATGATGCCTCTGAGAAGGAAGATAGGGAAACCAACTTTGCTACAGTGAATAAGTTTAAAGTTAACGTTATGGCTAACTCGGCGTGCGTTGATTTATTGGTTTGGGCTATTGGTGATGAAACAGGTAAATATTGAACTATTATGCTATAGTAGAAAGATAAAATATGTTATGCAATATTCTAGAGTTAGTAATTTAATTTGTCTCTTACTACGATATAAACCAATATTCTAAAGTTTGTCTTTTTGTGTGTTATATTATATAAATATACAGTGAAAGCTTTTTTGTAAGAGACTAATTTTTGATTGGTTTTATTATGTATTTCAATGAAACAAACATTTATTCTATTTTATCGTCATGTTCAATTTTTATTATTTATATCTGACTTCCTGTACTGAGTCAGTGTAGTCTATATTCTTTAACTAAGTACTTGATGATTATTTAGCACCAGATAATATAAATTTTATATTATACCAACCATAGAGGATGTCTATGATATTAAGTAATCAAAATATTGCAATGCTATCTCTTTCTAACACTAAATTTCATTGGGAGAAAATCAACAAAGGCTAACATATTTATTTTATCCATACACAGTGGATGAAGACTATGATGTTCCAGCTCTAATAAATGCTCTCACGATATTAATAGGTACAATTGTGTGAGGGTTTCCCCATTTGACTAATAACAGCCCCCTTCCATGATGTCTTAGCAATATTATTTCCAGTGTGGAAAAGTGACAGCGCTATATAAGTCGTCTAGCGCCATCCCTTTCCCACACTGGAAATAATACTGCTATATGACATCATGGTAAACCTGTTTGGCCATTGATCTGTTTTATACACAATTTAAAAAGCTGTGTATTGTGTTAGTAGAGGGTAGTTGGATATTTTCTGTTTTTACACTGGATTTAACTCATTCATTCATTGATGAGACACAAACTTGTCTAAATAACTAACTATAATTAATGTCCTATGTCCTTACCATTCATCACATTTATAATATTAGATTAAAAGAGATTTTGACTGTTAGTTTTTATCCAAACATGAACATTCTTAATGTGGATTATATGCAGAGCTTCAAAATAAATGGATTGAATGTGGAAATAGTGCGTATAACGTAATACTTTTATAGGAATCTCCGAGAGGGCATTATTTTTTTAGCGAACGACGTGAACAGCTTCTCTGCAGGTGATACAGCGCGTAAAATATCTATGAAGACAAACTTATATTTTACTTCTGAGATGGGGTTTTAATATATTTACATTCGTTCTGTTAAATTATAATATGTTCAAAGCAGATTTGTTTTAAGGAGACGCGTGTGTAGTGTCAGAAGGAAGCGAAACATTTGAACATGTATAAATTATGTAAATAAATTTTGGTGATTGATATGTACCATCTAGCCAAATTTATAAAACATTGATGCATTTAGATTAATAATTTAATATTTTTTTTAGGAGCCGATTCATTATGTGGTCGATTGACAGAGAAAATCAATTCAAATCATAATCACAAGTTGATATTAGCGCATATGCCTTTGCTTATGGTTTGTCTGGAGGTATGTAAGCTTTATTGAATTGGTTTTTGTAACAATGTACTCTAATAATCAAAATAATATTGTTATAACTGTACTTATTGATCAATTATTTTATAAAAATGTAAAGCGTCATTAGAATGCATATGTGCAAATAACTGAATACAAATTAGTATTTTGTTTAGTAATATTTAATTTCTCAAAATGTGTCATTTCAAGTATACACATTTTATATGACACTAGATGGCGTTGTAAAAAACCTAGGAAAAAACATCGTACATTTTTCAGGGTCTCGGAAAATTAGCAACAAAATTTCCAACAATAGCAAACACATCTATTTACTGCTTGCGTGACTTTTTAGTCACTCCATCGCCGATATTATTCAAACTGCACAAGTTGGAACTTGAGAGGTCTGGTAAAGACCATATAAAGGCTACATGTAAGTTTATGTTTAATTCGCTAGTTATTGTTTAAAATTTAATATAAAGTAAGATTAATTCTGAAATAGGCTTATATTGATTTAATTAAAAATTTAAACTCAATTTAGATTAGCCCCATACCTAGTCATATTGTTTGTCTTACCTCTTCAACTTTACATTCAAGAGATATTCATCTTTAAAGAATTGAATATTTCTTGCAAACGGAACATAACATTTCTGAACACACACACACATCTTTACAACTACATGCATTTGCTTTAACAATTAATTGAACAATTGGCATCTTTTCAAGTATTTCCACAACTTACATAATTCTATAACATATTTTTCAATTCCCAGTAAACAAAGAAGTACCAGGAGTAACGGATACAGGAGCCCCAGTGAAGTCCACACCGTTCGAGAAGCTTCGAGACGCGGCAATAGAGAACCTCTGTGTTGCTCTAGATGCAGCATTGTCTGTGGACCCTTATTGTGTTCCTGCTCTTGTGGGCTCTGTTAGCAATAGACTGTTTACTGCGGAGACTAGCGATAGGTAAGGTTAATTACCTTTTTAGGGAATTTTATGCTATTTGGGGGTAGTTATAATAGGGTTTAAGTGTTAGTTTAGTTAGTTGGAGAAACTTTCAAGACGCGGCAATAGAGAATCTCTGTGTAGCTCTAGATGCAGCATTGTCTGTGTACCCTTATTGTGTGCCTGCTTTAATTGGTTCTGTTAGCAATAGACTGTTTACTGCGGAGACTAGCGATAGGTAAGATACTTTAGGCAGTTTAAGGGTATTTGGGGAAGTCCTAATTAAGTTTTAATAGGCTGCTATTGACACGCAGCGATAGACAACATGTTTTTGGTCGAAAAATTTACTGGTTAAACCGCTACATATATACCAAAAAAATGAAAAATAAATGTAAAACATTTTGCTGAGTTTTCGATGTAATACATGTAGGCTTTAAACTTAAAAAAAAGTTTTTTAACAAATCGATTTCGGTAGAAATCCAAGATAATGTAAATTGATTTTCCTTTGGTGCAATGCAAAGATATAATTGATTGCTAGTAATTTAAATGTAATAATGTTAGAAACTAGTAAATAATTCAAAGCTATGGTTCCGTTTCAGTGAGTCCTCGTTAATAAGTACAAATATCGTAATAATGTTGGGACACGTCGCGGTTGCGTTGAAAGATACACCAAAGACTACGGACACCATTTTGCAATTCTTTCAACAGAGGTGAGTGAAATTTTATATTAAACAATGTCCGCGATTTCGTTAAAGATGTTAAATTGGATTGTTTGAGTAAATTTTTATATTTTTGCACAAATTGCAACTCTTAATTGTTCTCTGTATGATGCTATAAATTCTTCTATACCAAGTTTATTTTGTTAATCAAAACTTTTTTATAACATATAATGGATGAAAATGATTTTATCAGCTTCGTTGAAAAGATGTTGTTCAAATTCCCCATATGTAATATGATAAATAGAGAAAATTCATAATTTTGTTTAATACCATTTGAATGAATTCTTTTACACTAAACAATTTCAGAACCGTACAGATTTTATACAGATATGTAATAACATATCTGTATAAAATAATTTTTTGTATCCCCGCAAACGACAATATTCTAAATAAGCTTTTTTTTTAATAAATTGTTGATTTACAAATTTTATTTCTAGGTTATGTCGTTCACCATCCTCCCTAGACACACTAATAGTAGACCAACTAGGGTGTATGGCCCTAGCGAGCCCAGAAGGACCAGCGCACGACGAGATCATGAGAATGTTCACAGTCATCACAGTGGAAGCGGCCAGCGCTGCGTATCAGCATACTGATGATAGGAAACAGTATCGGTGAGTTTGTAGTGAACAATAAATGTTTTTTATTAGCCTAATTATAGGTTTCTGTGTGCTTGAAATATCAAATATATGCCCTTTAAAATATAGATACCTGTTATGATTAGGATTAATTATGGCATGAGTGCTTGCTACATTATACAGATTATATCTATAATTTTAATTATGAATTTGGACGGTTTAATTTTCATATTAAAGTTGTTAAAAATATGTTGCTACAATTGATTACATAAATTGAAACAAGACGTTTTTAATAAATATTAGGAAAATGATATTGAGAAATGGTATTTGTTACTGTTATTTTAATATGATTATTTTAATTCTACTTTTATTTAATTATCATCAAAAGAGTAAAAAAATTATACTATATCATCCATTTCCACTTTACAGTCACGTATCCGGCGCAGTACTAAACGCGCTCGCGAACATAGCGGCGAACGTTCGCGGCACGAATGCAAGGCACGAGCTGCTCATCCGCCTGCTCGAGCTGTTCGTGCAGCTGGGGCTGGGGGGGGAGCGGGCTACAGATAGATCGCCGGCACCTGTGCTCAAGGCTTCCGGCAGTGCTGGCAACTTGGGCGTGCTTATACCTGTTATAGCGGTGAGTTTCATACCCAAGGGTAAGAAAGAAGTGTAAAGAAATTTGTCCCTTATGGAGTCAAAAGGGTATTTTGTGGAGTCAAAAAAGGTAATAGAATGGTAAGAAAACTTTAGAAAGAAGACTGGATAAAATCCCCTTTTATGGAGCCAAAAAAAGGTTAGTGAATACGCTGTAATATGTGCTTATTAATGGTCAACGTGCATGGTATGAATGCAAGGCACGAACGAGTGGTGGCTCATTTTGTAACAAGAAGAGTCTTCAGAAAGAGTTGGAAAGAAGAATGGAAAATATACTCTTTTTTAGAGTCAAAAAAGGTAAGTGAATGTGAAGGAATATTTATTTCTTGTTGGAATGTGTTCGTGGCCAGCTAGATCAGGAAAGTCTACTGGAAGATCCAAAGAGATAAGAGGAAAATCGCCTTTGGGACTACTGTGTCTAACCAACCGTTTTGTTCTTGTTGCTGTTCGTTTCGTTTCGTTCAAACGAATCATCGTTTTCATTCGACGGTCAACTTGGAACATTTGTTTTATATTACTTCACAAATATTTAAAATAAGATATTTGAAATGAACATTCGTTCATGTTTAAAAATGTTTCTGTTACAGGTTCTCGTAAAAAAATTGCCTCCAATAAAAAATCCCAAACCACGGTTGCACAAGCTCTTTAAAGACTTTTGGTTATATTGCGTCGTAATGGGCTTCACAGCCGCTGAATCAGGTGAATATAATTCCATTGTTTTATATTAGTTTCATTCTCCCTAATTTGAGTCGCTCGAATTTGAACTCTATTCCAATTACAATTAGTATTAAAGCACTATCCATTTTAAAGTATATACACATGACCTGTGCTCTATTATATTACTGTTTTCATAGTTTCTTTATTACCAAGGCGGATGATGCGTGATTGTAGTTGTGCGTTTGAATAAATAGTATAGAATATAGATAAAAGATCTGGTTTTCTCAATCCGCCGAACAAATTTGTAAGTTTCGTATTGTGTGAAAGATATATTATTATCTTTTTAATAACGTCTTGAGTGATTTAGTTAAGGAGTTATTAGTTTAGAAAGACAGAGAGCTGTCGAATAAGAGTGAGTCTGATGGTAAAGAAAGAAAATGAGTTCATAATAAGAGTATATTTAAAAATCCATATATTAAAGGTTTATTAGAGGTTGATATAATTGTTACCAAAAATATTAAACTTGTACGTGAATTTGCGTCTTGTACGCACAATTACGCACATTTCACCCGCCTCTGTGACATGTTCGATTTATATTTAAACTTTAATATGTCTCTTCTTCTATGGCCAATCCTGTAGCCATGCGAAAGCGTGAGTAACGATGCTTATAGAGTTTTAGATTTTATGTCGTTTGGTTTGATGTGTTGTGGTGACTTGGAGTTTTGCTATATATAATTTGTTTCTAGAAAATTTCCTTTATTTAAATTGACACACCCAAACAAATAACAGGGAATATACCTTATTTGATTTACAGTCGTTTTACAGCTAAAATTGAAGAATTAGAAACTTGTACATTTCAAAAAAAAATATATCAAAAATATTTTTTCTCGCTTTCAATGACGTAGCTAAATTCTAAAATAGTTATTAGTTTTCAATATCACAAAAAATCAAGCTAGAGGACGCTTGCATAGCAAAACTTACAAGTCATGGCATTAAACAACAAGTTTACATTGAAATGTGTGAAATACAACGTCCCGTCCAAGTAGTGAGTGTTTTATTTACGAGTGGTTTTTGTCCTTTCTACTTTAGAATGCCTTGTTAGCTCCTTTTTTGTTTGTAGGTAAAATTGTGCTTGTATTTGAGTGACGTTTACAATGTCCGCAAGTATATATTGGTCCAATTTAATTGGCGGTTTTTTTGTATATAGTATCGGCTTCAGTGTACAGAGCAAGATATTATTTCTAATGTTTTGTTTTCGACGACTAATTACGTTTTATTATTTTTAAACAATGGAACAATAAATGATTTTACACGTGATTTATTAAAACACTTAAAATTTTAGTATAATTCAATTTATTTACTGCTGAACATCCAGTAAAGGATTTGGCTAGGTGACGTCATATTTATTTGCCATATACGTTATTATGTATATTATTTCGCATTTTATCAAATCATTAGGCATTCAGCCTTTTGCTTACGTTTTTAGTTAATTGAAAATTAAATACATGGATAAGTTAAATGACATAAATCACGTGTTAAATTCAATAAAATTTCGAGTAATAACACATCATAAACAAATCTCCAGGACTATGGCCTCAAGAATGGTACGCAGGGGTAAAGGAAATAGCAGTAAAATCGCCATACCTCGTATCTCAGACGTCTTTACGTTCTGAAATGAGAACTTATCAATATACTTCAGCGGTTAGGAACGATTCGGTGTCGATAAACGAACTGCAAGAGTTGAAAACCCAGATTCTGAACCTGTTAGACCATCAACCTGATGTCACGGTGATCGTGAATAAGTTGACGTTTGCGCCATGTATGTATCTACTGAGCGTGTATTGGCTGGAGTCGTTGAGGTATAAAACTTGAATATTTTGTATCTTCTATAGTAATTATTTCATGAGGTAATTTCATTTAAGACCTTATTCTAAATGCCCTATATTTTTTATTAAGTTAATGCCTTGTTTTTTTATAAGAGTTGTCCATAGTTAAAGTATTTGAATGTCACGATAGTTGGGAGCCTGGTATTTTTGATAACCTTTACAAATAAATAATTTTTAGAGTTGCAAATTCACCAGAGCCAAGTTTGCAGCCGATTATTGAGTATTTGAGTGACACAGCGCTGCAAAAAGATAAAAGCAGTATGTGGCAGTGTGTTGCAAGGTAAGTTATTTTCATATAAATTCTTTTAGAATTATTATTCCAGAGAATTATATTCAATCACTCAATGCTTAACAAATGTTGATGGCCCATTGAAAAGTTACATTTGGGGTTGCATTTTTTAGAGGACGCAATTTTATTTTTTTGATGTGTAGGGGTGGTCAGTGTGAAGCTATCACCAAGTTTGTGGGGTCGCCACCCTTGTCCCACGGCCGCCATCTTGAAAATAGCGGTTGATATGGTTTTTACGATATATCTCTTAAACTATTTATTTGATAAAAAAAATTTGTTTACATTATTTGTTGCAAATTAAATAAATAATATAAGTATACTGTATAGTTCAGAGTACTGAAAATTAGTACCCACTTCGGAGCGCTGTAAAACCTTAGCTATTTAATTAATAAAAAAATGTTGTACATAAAAGTTGTTCCTCGAAAAACAATCTACAAAAATGGTCCGATATCATTTCTTCGTAAAATGATAAAAAAAAGTTTTATTGAAAAATATAAATGGCTCTAATTTCTGAACATTTTCGCTTATAACTTAAAAATTTATAGTTCTACGACTAAAAGTTACTTCACCAAAGTTGTAGAGAATTGAATTTGCAACAAATAATGTTAACGATATTTTTTATCAGTTTTCAACCGCTATTTTCAAGATGGCGGCCGTGGGACAAGGGTGGCGACCCCACAAACTTGGTTTTAGCTTCACACTGACCCCCCCTACACATCAAAAAAACAAAATTGCGTCCTCTAAAAAATGCAAGGTTAGGGCTAAAAAATGTAACATTTCAATGGATCATGAGCCAAATACATATATGTAAATACAATACTATATTTTATATTAAAACACCTATTTTAAAGTGAAGAACCACGACTTGGAAAAAACTTGATATAAAATAAAATAAAAAGAGCCAACATGTTAAAATATATCACGTAATTTCCAAATGTTTCGTTTTTAATCTTAATATCATCAAAATTTTTACAGCGTGGGCGACAAAGTATTCCAGAAGTTTCTAGATGTAATGTCAGCGAAAGTAAAGGACGAATCCAGGGAGCGGGAATTAGAACTACACGCACAGTTTTTGCTCGTGAATTTCAACCATATTCACAAGCAAATAAGGCGGGTAGCTGATAAATGGTTGGCGGGGCTGGTTGATAGGTTCCCGCATTTGTTGTGGAATTGTCGGGTATGCAAAAGTTGAATAAATAGGTTTACAATACCACGAGTATAAAATATGAATGCTTCACACTGAGCTCATTTCCTTACGAAAATATTTATTTTATTACTTAGGGAATTTATACAGGCTACTTATGCTGCAGTTCTGAAATAAATTTATTTTAGAAGCTAGATATGAATTCTTTATATTTTTGTTAGAAAATCCGTCTGCTTGTAGCGTTAATATTTTTAAGTTCAGGTAAGTAATAATGTTTTAATTGAAAATTTCTCTTAAAATTTGAGTATGTTTCTAGGTATTATGGTCCATGTTGGATATATTACAAGTACTAAGCTTCAGCTTAGAACTGGACCCAAATCAAGAGACTCCGCTTTTGAAAGTACCAGATACAGACTTTACCTTGCAACTACAAGACACATTAGAAGGAAGAGAGGTAATCTATATTTACTGTTTTAGGATTCACAAATACAAGCAATTATTCTCAATATTGGTATCCTATAAATCTGTTTATTTGTACTTTTATATCCAGCAGATAGATAAAAATGACCTAGCTAGACTAGCTCACTTTTTTTATTTAACATTAGCCTTACTGTTTCTGAATGTTTTTCATTTTTTGAATTGAACTCAATTGTTTAAAGAAACCTTTGTTAGTTTCCATTTATGTATTTGTTAATCGAGGTTCTAAAAAAAGTAATTTTATATTATTTAAATACAGTGTATTGTAAAAGACTTCGCGGATCGCTGTGAAGGTATAGTCAAAGAGGCAATGAAATGGGCGCCGCAGTCGACCAGATCGCACCTTCAGGAATATTTGAATCAGGTAAATACTTTGATATTCTAACTCCTGCTTTATTTTCAATTTTCATCTAAAAATATAATAAATGTTTTATCTCTTAAGAAAATAAAAATAAATGAGACTTGTAAAAGTAAGCGTTTACATTTGACCGCCATCTCATTATAGTCCTAATCAATTATTAAAAAATTATTTCTGCGACAGTAAAAGAAATTTCAAATAATAGTAATCGACAACTCTTTCAACTCGTACCAATTCTTTAAAAAAAGAGTGCAAATTTAATCATTTTATATGTGTATTTTATCCAGGTTCCAAACTCAACGCTCTGGCATCACTGCGGTCTAGCTCTCGCCATTGGAGCGTTATTAGGAGCCCCAGGTCTAAACAGAATGTCTACGCCATTGCCTCGAGCGGCGTTGGATAAACGGCCGCCGTGTGTGACGCAAGATTCGGCGGCGTTATTGGCGGTCGTGTCGCAGAGGAGTCGATATGTTGGAGAGGTGAGGAAAAAACATTTATTTAACAACCCAAAATAAATATTTACAAACTAGATTTACGCCCGCGGCTTCGCCCGCGTTTTCAAAGGGAAACCCGAATAGTTCCCGTTCCCGTGAGATTTCCGGGATAAAACCTATCCTATGTGTTAATCCAAGTTACCCTCTATATGTGTGCTAAATTTCATTGTAATCCATTCAGTAGTTTTTACGTGAAAGATTAACAAACATCCATACATCCATACTTACAAACTTTCGTCTTTATAATAGTAGTAGGATAGTCCAAGTAAACACCATCAAATGAAATCAATAACTAAACAGAAACTTAAAGGTGGATCATGTGACTGATCTTTTTCATGTCGGAAATCTTATATCGCAGAAAATAAATCTTTACAGTATTCCTATACGTATGAAAGAAATATACAGCAAAAACTATGTACTTATACACAATCTTTTTATTTCATTCTACATATTTAATGTTGTAGATTTTCTCATTATTGATTTAAGTTGTATCAATTCATATACACAAAATGTGTAATTAGAATAATTATATTAATTTCTGAAAGAACCATAATAATTATTGCATATTTTTTTTACAGATCGCAGGATCAGTGACCGCTGAAGGCGGTGGTGAAGCAGCTCTATGGCGAGTCGGCAGCCGCTTACACACAGCGCTTAAAGAAGCTTGCGCCAGCGGCAGTGAGACAGCGCACCGTACAGCACTGTGGCGCTGTACAGCGCTGCTTGTGCACGCTAGAACATTCTCCATCAGCACTAATTACGTGTCGGCTACAGCGCGCGCTCTGCTGCATAGCGTTGGTGAGTGGAATTTGAATTTGGAACAATGAAAGAAGGTGTTCTCGACAGTTGTTTGTTTGCGAAAAAGAGACAGGAGGATTGTGTTAGTTAGTACGAGTAAAATAGCGGATCATAATATCTCTATTACATAGCAATGGTGAGCACACAGAACAATAAAAACAAATAGAAGTGCAATAATGTCATAATTAGTATGAAAACCAGTGTCGCCAAACCCACACATTTAAACCGATAGTTATACAGTACACTACAAGTAAACTATGCCTTTGATTGGACAGCTTAATTTGAGTGAAAACTGACTTAGGTTATAAATTCAGCATTTCAATATGTACCCTAACGCACCATGTTACGGTTTATTTTAGTATAACATCTCTAGGTATATTAGCTGTTTTGTTTCTCATTGCACAGAAATTCCAAATTCGAAAACATTCAGCTACTCCACAACAGAGGGCGTTAGTTTTCGATAGATATAACTTTGAACCTCAACACATAGAGATAAGGTTGAAATTTGTGTCACTCAACATTAATGACATTAACTTGATATTTATCTGATGCTATGCCCTGAGGGATGTCAGCCTTGTTATCGATATCGAGATATCGATAATTCACAAATAAATATTTTTTTTTTCTTTCTATTATACGAGTATAGTATAATGTGTCACATTTTGGAGTATGTTTATTACTACTAAGTACGTCTTTTTATATTATTATTATTAAATAAAAAACGGAATAGAATAGTATTAATCTATATTTACAAAATACAAACAGAAAATATGCATTATTTTAAATCTTGGAACTGCCGTAGGTTTGCTGTATCGGTGGCCTTTGTTAGACTGCTTAGTGCTGTTCGGCATTCATTTAACTCGTCACGTTGCATTTATCAATTTCTCTTTTAAATTAGCCTCTTTGGGAAATCTGTAAATAAATTGGACAAATGAAAGCTAAGGAAAAATAAAATAAAATTTAATATTTATAATGTTTGTCTTTTCTAAAGTATCGATACTGTCGATATGCGCCACAAGCATCACTAGAGCGACATTCGTTTGTTTATTGCAATAATATTCCAGAAATTCTTGTTTGCTGTTCAATCTATAATAGTACTAATTTCTTACGGATTAAGGTTCATTTTGACTAGATATTTGTATACAATTTTGACAAATTACAAGCGAAGTTATAACATAAAATATTATATGTAAAATAAATAAAAATAAGACTTACCGATGGTATGAAATGCCTCCATTGCTGATATTATTTCGTCTGCTATCATTTTTGCACTCTTATACCGAACAACACGTCCTAATTAATTAATAAATACTGAAAAAAGGTTTGACAGCTGACAACCGACTCGAATATTTTTCTGCGCACAACTGAGAGCAAGTTAGGTGATCTAAACTTATTATTGACACGTGGGCCACGCCCACATCACACTTCTATCTACTTTACTGTTCTGTGGGTGAGCATAATTAAAATTTATAATAATAACCGTAAATGCATTGAAGTTGGTTTAAGTTATTATTAATGGTTTTATTTCAAGGTTAATACATTAGTCCTATATTATTTTTTTATTTATAATAAATAAGTTATGAACTTAACTTTATGCAATATATTCAACTTTCAATAAATATCTTTGTCCCCAGCCTGGTCACAAGTGGACATATTCACGGAAGACGCAGTGACGTCAGCAGTGGAATGCTGGCAATGGCTGACGACATCTCGACCAGATTTGGAACTGAGATTATTGCAAGAAGTGTTCGCAGCTTGGCAGACAACTGTAGATAGGAAGATGGGTTTGTTCGCTAAACAAGCGGATGAAATCAGCCCATTGGCTGCGTATGAAGGTACGTTATTACGTAATAACTTACTTACATAACTTACCGGTACCTACTAGGGAAGCGCGTACCATCTTAGACCGCATCTTAGCTTTCCATCAGGCGAGATTGTGGTCCAGCGCTTCCCTATCTAGAGTAAACTTTTGTATGAAATACGTTCAGTGCCTAGTCAGTAGTTAAGGATACCTTTTATATCTATGAGAAATTTTCTAATGGCAAAATTATAGGTACTGAAATTTTTGTATTTACATTTTTTTTACATTACCTCAATGTGCAAAAGGTAAATAACCGGGGTTTCGTTTTTGAGTTTTGATTTTTACAAAAAAGATTTGTATTGCCATTCTGTAGTGAACAACGTATCTATAAAGATAAAAACATCTACAATAAAACGTGTGTTAAAAATTCACACGTTTTATTGAAAAGCCTTCAATAGGATTCATTTTCGCATATCATCATAATCTTAACAACAATTCGCATTATTTCAACATACTAAGTTTTATCCTTATTGTTAACAGGTGCAAAATTAGAACCCCGTCCACCCTTCGTAGCGCCGCATGCTGTATGGGTTCGATATTTATGCGAAGTTGCTGAAACAGCCAAATATAATAGTTTGGAAAAGGTTGAAATGCTGGCTAGTCTTTTACACAGGTACGTAGATATTTAAGTAGTTACTGGGCATTTGTATATATCCCTATATCCCTAACCTATATGATGGTTTATTACTATATTTTATAATATAGTGTCGTAACACGTACGTGTACATTACAGAAAAAAATGTTCACGAAGAATATACGCTTGACTTTGATAGGTAATATTGATAGGTATTATTTTTATTTTCTTTGAAAATGAGTGTATTATAAATGAAATATATTTTCAGGAGTTTACCTATAACTGTAGGTGATGTGAGAGATCATATAAACAGACACGTAGACGCTGTTGGAGTGCGTTTTAAGTAAGTATTTACGTTTATATATTTAAGTTTATTATAGCAATTTGGTTTAACTGCAAAAAAAGGGACAAAACAGTATTTTGAAAGCACTTATTTTAACCGAACACAATTGATTTAGAGCGTAACATATTGACATCGTTGGATATTTATTCGCGGTTTTTTCTTTTTTAATAGTTTTTCTTTCAATTTAATTTCCACAGATTGCTATCCTGCGGTCTATCCCTGCTCCAAGGGGACATATTACCCCGTTCTCTAGCTCGTAACATACTCCGCGAACGAGTATATTCTGTTTGCTTAGACTACTTCTGCAGAGGCTTACAGTGCCCGGCCAAAGGTGCGGGGGCTTTAAGAGAGGATATTATATCCTTGATTAAGTTCTGGCAACTAATGCACTCGGATAAGAAGTACTTGAAGAGCAGCGATATTGGAGGTCAGTTTTGTTGTGAGCAAAACGGAAAGACGGCTAAAATATAGTTATATAACTTTGGGAGTATGAATTATGAGGGTTATGGTAGTTTATCCGATGGAATGCCAGATCAGTCTATAGTACAACAGTGTTTTAAGAAAGATATTGTTTTTGTAGATGAAATACTAAATAGGCAATAAGATAATAATAATAATTTATTAAAATGCTTATATTTAGTTCTATCGATAATAAAAATGTTACAAACAGGGATATAGGTACAATTACATCCTTTAATCACTCTTTATTCACATAACATAACAAGTTATGAAACTAAAATTCAGGTAGTAAATAAGAAGGTCTTTCACTTATTACTAGAGCGCAGAGACCCAAAGTGAGTCTTGGCCTCCGGCAATAAGAACCTCCATTTTGATTATCCTGCGCCATTTCTTGCCAGAAGGTCTTTCTTACCTTTTAAAAATTTTTCAGCGGACTTTGAACTCATGCACGGTCCAAACAGTCAACAGAGTTTGTACACATCAAACTCGCCGACGGACAATAGATCGTCTGTGAATAGCAGCGATATCGGCAATAGACAGACTACTGGCTGGATTAATACGGTAAGTTTAGTTTATATAGATTTTATTATTATGTCTTTTTGTGTGCCATTATTTTTTCTGAGATTTGTTAGATAATACATAACATTTTTTGACGAGCGATACAATAGGCTTGACTGGATCGAAATAAGAATTTAATTTAAATGAATTTTTCATACAATGCTGCTCTACATTTTCATAGGCAATTGAGTTTAGTTGTTTATAGTATGTTAATCGTCATTTACCATAGATTTGATGGTATAACCTAGTCAAAAAGGCACATGCCACTATGATATAAAAATGAATAAGTGCATATGTTATGTTTATTAATTATTATTATATTTAAAGTGAAACTTTTATTAAATCGTCTCAAACTTTTTAGTCTGTGTAGCGCATGTCGCGTGACGGTCGAACCGTACGATAATTATCGTACAAATACGATAATTTTGTGCCTAAGTTTCACTTTTACCGTGGCTTCATAAAACCACACAACATTTTTTAATAGATATTAAAAAACGGCTCGATAATGTTTAAAATACTTCAATTACAGTTCACTTCATTATTTTCTTCAAACTTGTGTATTTTTTAGGTACCAATGTCAACAACTACATTAAGTAGTGGAGCGGGCAGTATCGCCGGCAAGCGATCGAACAGAAGTGTGAAACCTCCAACGAAGACTCAAGATCCTTTCGTCAAAGATTATGTGAAAAAGAGAAACCTTATTCTGGAGTTGATGGTGAGCTGTTTGTTATATTAACTGTTGTTTTTTATGCTCTGTTATTAATTTATCTAATTTAAGGTTGTTGTTTTTTATGCTCTGTTATTAATTTATCTAATTTAAGGTTTATATTTTACTAGCTGCTCCGCGCGGTTTCACCCCCGTGGCTCCACTCCTGTTGGTCGTAGCGTGATGTTATATAGCCTATAACCTTCCTCGATAAATGGGCTATCTAACACCGAAAGAATTTTTCAAATCGGACCAGAAGTTCCCGAGATTAGCGCGTTCAAACAAACAATCTCTTCAGCTTTATAATATTAGTATAGATGTATAGGACACGGGTTTACTACTGGTTCTAATTGCATATTATTATAGTTAATCTCATGTGGATGTCGAATGGTGATGGTTTGATTATTTATGTTAAAATTAATCTTGTTCTCAAAGTCCATGTCATATAATATGCCATTTTACAAGCGAGATGGGCATATGGTGCGGCAAAAATGGCTGATTTAAAAAGTTAAATTTTAAATTCGAACACCACTAATATTTAGTAATTTAAATACTTTCAGGCAGTAGAAATCGAGTTCCTAGTCACGTGGCACAATCCCCACGGAAGGCCAGAGCAAGCGGTGCCGGGTGAAGACAATATAGCGACGTGGCGGTCGAAACCTAACACGGAAAGAACGTGGCGGGATTATACCAAACTAGCTTGGGATATCAGCCCGACGTTGGCTGTGTTTTTGCCTGAAAGGTAAATAAAGGAAACTTTGAAATTAGTTTTATTTATCACATTTTGCACTGAAAAATAAAAGCAATATATAATGTTGTCTTTGATTTGTGTACCACAGACAAAAAATAGTTCGCCTTGAATTCTAATAAACTAAATTTTGATAATCAAATAAGTAATAACATTTTATACTGCCTTATAATATGTGAAAAACAAAAGAAGTAAAAAAAAATGCACAACTTTTTTTCAAATTTTTGAGGCCCATCTTAAATAGTTGTATTAAATAAATTATCGTTTCCAGACTTAAAAACGAAGGTATAGTAGCGGAGATCAAGCGGAAGGTGCAATCACATCCAACGGCCGTCTGTCACGTACCACAAGCACTCAAATACCTAGTCACTACAGAAACTCTACTTAATGATGCACATGAGGTAATTATTTTTTAGATTAATAATATTTTTTTTTAGAGTTGTAGGATATAACTATTTGCAAGATTCTTATATACAGCATTTCAATGCTGTATATAAGAATCTTGCAGATAGTTGTCGACTTCAGTCGACGTAATTAATAACATTAAATAGTACAAGTACAGAAATAGCCTATGAATAAAATAATATTTTAAATGTACTAATACGACCTAATATATCTCCATAAACCAAAAAGTGATATTCTCAAGTCCCTCTAGTAATCGTTTCAGTTCAACACGTAAGCGGTTACAACTGACTGTAATGGTGACGATGGCGCTACGCAAATTTGTAGACATTACCGCTGTAGGCACGATCGAGTGATGAGCCTTGCTTTAGCAGTGTTATCGTCAAATCTGGGGGTGCCACAGGGATAGTACTTTGGTCCTTTGCTATTCATAATTTATATCAACGACGTTTGTGATTATAACGCATATTTTGACCCTGATCTGTTTTCTAACGATTTACAAGTTAACAGAACTGTTGAACATTTAACAGATTTCACACACACTTTAATTATAAGAAAGTTTTAATTTTTTTTTAACTTGGCATTTATATTTTTTCTTTTGTACAGCTAGTGCACATGGTAACATGGGCGCGCGTGAGCCCCGTGGAGGCGCTGTCGTACTTCAGCCGGCAGTACCCGCCGCACCCGCTGTCCGCGCAGGCGGCGGTCAGCACGCTCACCTCGTACCCGTCCTCCGCCGTGCTGCTGTACATACCGCAGCTGGTGCAGGCGCTGCGACACGACACGGTGAGTGTGCGCAGTGCACAGTGCAGTGCGCAGTGACACTTCAGCCGGCAGTACCCGCCGCACCCGCTGTCCGCGCAGGCGGCGGTCAGCACGCTCACCTCGTACCCGTCCTCCGCCGTGCTGCTGTACATACCGCAGCTGGTGCAGGCGCTGCGACACGACACGGTGAGTGTGCGCAGTGCACAGTGCAGTGCGCAGTGACACTTCAGCCGGCAGTACCCGCCGCACCCGCTGTCCGCGCAGGCGGCGGTCAGCACGCTCACCTCGTACCCGTCCTCCGCCGTGCTGCTGTACATACCGCAGCTGGTGCAGGCGCTGCGACACGACACGGTGAGTGTGCGCAGTGCACAGTGCAGTGCGCAGTGACACTTCAGCCGGCAGTACCCGCCGCACCCGCTGTCCGCGCAGGCGGCGGTCAGCACGCTCACCTCGTACCCGTCCTCCGCCGTGCTGCTGTACATACCGCAGCTGGTGCAGGCGCTGCGACACGACACGGTGAGTGTGCGCAGTGCACAGTGCAGTGCGCAGTGACACTTCAGCCGGCAGTACCCGCCGCACCCGCTGTCCGCGCAGGCGGCGGTCAGCACGCTCACCTCGTACCCGTCCTCCGCCGTGCTGCTGTACATACCGCAGCTGGTGCAGGCGCTGCGACACGACACGGTGAGTGTGCGCAGTGCACAGTGCAGTGCGCAGTGACACTTCAGCCGGCAGTACCCGCCGCACCCGCTGTCCGCGCAGGCGGCGGTCAGCACGCTCACCTCGTACCCGTCCTCCGCCGTGCTGCTGTACATACCGCAGCTGGTGCAGGCGCTGCGACACGACACGGTGAGTGTGCGCAGTGCACAGTGCAGTGCGCAGTGACACTTCAGCTGCACTGCGTAGTAATAGTGGACGTGATTGCTTATTCTGCGTACGAATAACGTGTTCCTGTGCTGTGCGTAGTTGGGATACGGTGTGCGTACAGATTCTATACGCACGGATACAGAATGCCAGGGCATTCACGTCCGTTGTTGTTGTGCTGTGAGCTAGCTTGCGTGGCACGCGTTCCTCAACAGTGAAAGCGTAGATTCAAGCATAAACTATGCTCCGGGAGTTGCGTAACATCATAACATCATCATCATAACAAAATTTAAAAAATCTGTGTGTACATTCCTGACTGACAACGCGTTGACTTGTACCATCCGCGCGCGCGTTTACCTTATTAAAAAATATACTTAGTTGATGAAAAAAAAATTACGTCATTTCGTTATTTAATATTTTTTTACGTACTCAACCTATGCACAACTATAAGTTTTATAGAGCTTACTACACCACATTTGGGACAGCCTGTATAGTATTTATAAACTTCACTAAAAGTAAATGTCTCTCTCCCAGATGGGTTATGTATCGGAGCTGATAAAGTCCCTAGCGAAGAAGTCGCAAGTGGTGGCGCACCAGCTTATTTGGAATATGCATACAAATATGTATACTGACGAAGAAATGCATAATAAAGACAGTAAGTTAAACTGAAATCATTTTCCTTTACAATTTATATGAAATAGAAGGAATTTTCAGAACTCTATTCTATTATATTTTTAGTTAAAGATATTTTTTAAGTTTAAGCTTTTCTTTCTTTGTCCGTGCTTCTTACTCGAAAATTAACATTTGGATAAGATAGCTAGTGTTGAATCAGAGCAATTTTTTTCTTGAAATGATTTTCTAGGAAATGTTAGGATGAATGTTAGGATTTTCTAGGAAATATTTTTAGCATTTTTTGAAGTGAAACTTCTTTATCGGGGTTGGAAAAAAATTTAGTGTAACATTTTTTCGTTACGCGTGACATTTTTCCGTTACGCGCCATCTTTTTCTTATCCCTACCACGCGTGATTCAACGTATTTCTGTAAAGTTGCATATAGTAAATTATTTTTTGAAAAATAAGGTCATAAAGACGTTTCACTTCTTACGTGTGTACACTATTACACGCACGCATTTTTTTATAAATCTTAACTATACCTGTATTTGATTCCAGCTGCACTATTCGACATATTAGAAGGTCTAACCAAAAACATAGTGGATGGGCTCTCTGGACCCGCCAAAGCGTTTTATGAACGAGAATTCGACTTCTTCAGCCAAATAACAAACATCAGTGGTATTATACGACCGTATCCGAAAGGTGCTGAAAGGAAGAGCGCTTGTTTGGAAGCGCTTAAGAATGTTAAGGCAAGTTGTAATGTTATATTCTTATTTAAAAAGTTAGATCCGGCTCTAAGGACCAAATGTGTAAGTCGAGAAGAAATTAAATTTCAATGTCATAGATTTGTGTTAGAGTCTAAATATAAATTCGCCGAAATCTTTAAATAGCGCATAGAGTAAATTCAATTATTTTTGGCAATAAAGCTTTTTAAGGTGTATATTTTTTATATTTAAAAAAAATGTAATGGGAGTTAGAAATGATAATTTTCATGACGTTTTTACTTTTAGGTACAACCCGGTTGCTATCTTCCTTCAAATCCAGACTCTATGGTCATTGATATCGATTACAAGAGCGGTAAGTTTTCTTGATTTTATGCACAAACTACTGTATTTGTTTATTAAAAAGAAATATGCCTCATTTATAAAGCATTTGAATGTAAAAATGCTTTATAAATGTGGCATATTTCTTTTAAAAAAATGTATCAAACGACTTTATGTTTTTTTAAGGTACGCCCATGCAAAGTGCGGCAAAAGCGCCGTATCTAGCAAGATTCAGGGTACGAAAGTATGGGATAGCGGAAATGGAGTCCACGGCTATGGCTATCGCTTCTGGAGAAGAACCGCCTGTTGTGAGTTGTTTATCTTTTATTATTAATCTGCAAAGGTATATATATATAAATGCTCTTTGAACCCGTAAAAGATAGATTTTCGTCTGAAACATGTTGTTGGTGGTAAAGTAGAAAATAAAAGGCCAGTCGTGTCGATAAATAAAAATGGAGGCTTTAATGCAGATTTGGCAATATAAAGTACAGAGAGAAAACTTAGTTACATACGTGCGCTCAGGAGAGAGGAGGCCGAAGAACTGGACGAGTCACTGCCGCAGCAGTGGCTCGCCGCAGCCTTTTACAGATAATGTTAAATTACAAAATTAGTACAGATTAAACAATCATAATCATAGACAATATTTACCTAATGTATAGTGAAATAATTATTATTTAGAAATTACTCTTTTTTGAATGGCGCGTCGCCAACACATGTATTTTGAAGTGAAACTTCTTTAGACGCGTTGAGAGTGAAATTTCAAGGTTGCGTCATGGCAATACCGTCACGACATAGAGTAAGGCAACGATTTTGTTATCTTTGAATCTTGCCAAAGAAGTTTCCCTTCTGACACGTGTGCTCGGCACACACGCTCTTATTTTTTTAATAATCCGAGTAATATCTTTAAACAGGAGGAAGGCAAAGACAGATTCACATCAATAGCACAAGAAGTGTGGCAAGCGGCCATATTTAAAGTGGGTGATGACGTACGACAAGACATGCTTGCTTTACAAGTTATATCTCTATTCAAGAATATATTCCAACAAGTCGGCTTGGATTTGTATCTATTTCCGTATAAAGTTGTTGCTACAGCTCCAGGGGTAAGTTTTTTCTTTTGTTCATGAATATTTGTATTGTATTGTAAAATAGCCGCTCATAAAAATAAATATTAAATTTATTACATGAGATTATTTAATATTCGCTTTTAAAAAGTAATATAAAAATATGTTACTTCAACATTATTATTTGTAAAGTTATTTTCGAAAACGCTTCACTATTCAGGGGAGTTACCATGATGTCATATAGCAGTATTATTTTTAGTGTTGGAAAGTGATGGCGCTATACGTTCTACAGGGTGACTGGAAATTCGACGTGATCCTTCAAAGGGGTTATACTAGAGGTCATTTGCAACAAATTAAGTCCAGTTAACCAGGGGTCAAAAATGGATGGTTATTTGAAGGATCACGTCGAATTACCAGTCACTTTTTCACTTTTCCACACAGGAATCAATACTGCTATAAGACATCATGGTAACCCGCAGTAATTCAAGAGATTTTTCCTTTTAATTAAACTGTGTTTTCAACTGTTTTTTTTATGTTTATTATAGTGTGGTGTGATAGAATGTGTACCGAACGCGAGGTCTAGGGATCAATTGGGGAGACAAACCGACATCGGCATGTACGAGTATTTCATTAAAACGTATGGAGACGAAACTACTAGAGAATTTCAGGTATGTACTATTTATTTAGTGCAAGTTAAGGAAAGGATTGATTTATTGAATAACTTACTCTTTGACGTAATCAAAAGAAACTTGAATTTAATGTGAAACTTTTTACCGCGGCAAAGAGTTACCTAACTTTCTCCAGACACAAGTTATAATACACAATTGATCCGATGCAACGTAGAAGGAAGACAAGCAAACACACTTTCGCATAATTCTTTTCTTTATATTGTATTTTAAATGTCTATAAAATTTCTGTATATACAGGCTGCTAGACGGTGTTTCGTGACATCGATGGCTGCGTACAGTGTTGTAGGATTCTTGCTTCAAATAAAAGACAGACACAACGGCAATATCATGTTGGATACAGATGGACATATTATACATATTGGTAAGTGAGAAGAATTTAATTTTTGTTCAAAAAAAACTTAAATATGTATATAGTTGGCTATAGTCAGCTTGAAACTTGTTAAAATTAGTAGTAAATCTAATGATTGCATTCGTAACTGCGTTTTTCGTAATTATTTATTCGCAGATGCATGTCCAAACTATTAAAATTGACTCAATAGGATAAAAAATTAGTTGTTTGTAAAGTAGGTTTACAATCGAGATGTTTACGTGATAACATAATGCAGTGGCAGCGCTCGAGATGAGACGGGAGATCGGTCCGTCTCTCTCTCGTTAGTCGTTATACCTGCGATCGCGCTCGTGAGGTTTTGGTGTGACACAAGTTTCTGAATATGTCACCCGACTAAAACGATTTTAAAAACGTTATCACGTTAAAAAGTTTTTTTATAATGTTTTTTAAAATTCAGACACCTATCTTCATGTTCGTGATCAAGAGTTTGATTTTACGCGAGCTTTATACATTTACGCAAGCTGTAATATCATTTATGTATCCTTTACACAATTTATTTATTCCTTTTTTATTTCAAGACAATTTTCACACACGGCACGATCTGATTCCATACTAAGCTTTCGCTTGTGTTATGGAAACCAGATCGCTGATAAACATATTTATATAAATATCTATATTAAACTAGGTTTCCGCCCGCAGCTTCGCCCGCGCAGTCAAAGAAAAACCCGCATAGTTTCTGTTCCCGTGGGATTTCCGGGATAAAACCTATCCTATTTCCCGGGATAAAAAGTAGCCTATGTCCTTTCTCGGGTATCAAAATATCTCCATACCAAATTTCATGCAAATTGGTTCAGTAGTTAAGGCGTGATTGAGTAACAGACAGACAGACAGAGTTACTTTCGCATTTATAATATTAGTATGGATTAAATTCTAATTAATTTCCAGACTTCGGATTCATGTTCGAATCGTCCCCCGGCGGTAACCTCGGCTTCGAGCCGGATATAAAGCTAACAGACGAAATGGTGATGGTGATGGGCGGCAAGATGGAGGCGCCGCCGTTCCGCTGGTTCTGCGAGCTGTGTGTACAGGCCTTCCTCGCTGTCAGGTAATGGTCCATAGAGACGGATTTATCACTACATAGTATAAAACAAAGTAGTTTTTTACGACAAATAATGGTTAATTTTCGAAGCGATTTTAACGAATACAGCATTAATCCTTAACCAATTAAATACCTTGAATACATTGTTCATTTAATATAGATCTATATTATGACCCTTTACACCGTATGATGTAAGTGAATATTTTCGAAGATATTACAGATTTAAAAATTGCGGGACGTAGCGTTTGCGGCGGTACCGGCCGGCCGCCATTGCACCCGTGCGAAGCCGGGGCGGGTCGCTAGTCTATACTAATATTATAAAGCTGAGAGTTTGTTTGTTTGTTTGAACGCGCAAATCTCAGGAACTACTGGTCCGATTTGAAAAATTCTTTCGGTGTTAGATAGCCCATTTAACGAGGAAGGCTAAAGGCTATATTATATCATTACGCTAAGACCAACAGAATCGGAGCCACGCGGGTGAAACGTAGCTAGTTTTGAATATATGGACTTTAGATTGTGACTGTGTGGTACTATGATATAAAGTACTGAATGTGATATTTCTCGCAAATTCGTAGTTTTTACATAAGATTTGAGCAACCAAGGTACATCCACTGTCAATTTTTCAGATTGTGGAAGCAGGTAATAGGATTTAGAGGAAAAGGTCGATTGTTGTTCTTGAATTTAGATTACCTTAAATGCAATAG
Source organism: Colias eurytheme (assembly GCF_061535395.1). NCBI lineage: Eukaryota > Metazoa > Arthropoda > Insecta > Lepidoptera > Pieridae > Colias > Colias eurytheme. The sequence goes on along the minus strand of NC_143000.1, from coordinate 3,074,551 downwards.
CGTTTGTAAGATTTTTTTGTTGATAATATGAAGAATTCCTCTACATTCGTATTAACTTATATTCCATAAAAATGCCTTTTTGTATTTTGATAGACTTAATTATTTAAAGTTTTTTAAGCATTAACAAACAAATTATATTATTCCAGGCCATACCAAGAAGCAATAATATCAATGGTGTCGCTCATGCTAGACACGGGGTTGCCATGTTTCCGCGGTCAAACGATCCGTCAATTGCGATCCCGTTTCGCGCCAAATTCAACGGAAAAAGAAGCGGCCGCTTTCATGCTCTCAGTTATACGAAATTCCTTCTTAAACTTCAGAACGAGAACTTACGACATGATACAATATTACCAGAATCAAATACCGTACTGATTTGGGAGTGTTTTTAATATAAGTTATTTTTTTGGGGACTTGTGTTCTTCATAGCTTTATAGGAAAGGCGGTGTGGAAATGGTGTATGTATTGTAATATAATTTGCCAAATTGAAGTTATTTAATGGTTTGAGAAAGTTTGAAAGTTAAGAGCACTTAATTCGTCCTTATTAGAAGAATTAATATGGTAGGTGATATCTTTGGTGTTGTATATTGTACTGAAAAAATTGATTCGAATCGAACGATTTTTTTACAGATGGTTTGCAATATGTTTATAAACGCTTTTTGAAGTAGTGATGCATGTTTACAAGTTACATAGTGAACTCTCCTATACATATCTATATTTATTTAAGTTGCTTCTAAACAATAATACGTTAATATCATGACTTCTACTGTTTAAAACGAGTCAAGCAAAGAAAGAGAAAAAATAAAAATGCAAATAATGCATTATACGCAATTCTCTTTCCTTAAACTTAAACGAATATAAAATGAAATTTCATGATAAATCCTCTCAAAACATTAAAAGGAACCCTTTTTTCGAAAATATGAATGAAAGACAAAATAATAAATACTAATTATTATATAACACAAAACAGGCATAAAGTACAAACGAAATAATAATATAAAATAATAAACTGCTATCTTTGAAGCGATCGATATTCCACGTGTCTATAATAATATAAATTTAAAATTAAATGATATATTTATTAAAGATCAATATTATTCTATAAAAGCCTATGTTCATACAGTTTCAGTGTTGAATTTTCTGTGTTAGCCTCCATTACAAGTAGTAATTATTGATATAGAGAAAAGATATGCACGTAATACATATTTGCTTAATAGGAAAATATTTTAATTAAAAAATAAAATTTGCTTCTTCAGTCTAAAACTTTTCGTCCTGATATTTTATAATCGATCAATTTAAATGTACGTTTTTAATTTATAAGAAAAAAAAGTTCATTTATTATTACATTCCACAGAGCAACTGCAGATTTAATATAAACTTTTGAAATGTTTATGAACATTAATCTTAAATATTTTTAAATAATAAAAGCATAATTATTTGAGAAGAACAATTATTATTCTTATGAATGTTTTAAATGCATGCCAATAAACTATTGATTAGAGTAGAGTTACTAAAAAAACTTTAAACTTCTTACTTAATTTTTGAGTGATTTTTAAAAACAAAAACTTATAAAACAATCGTAACTTGTACTTTGCCAAATGGATATTTCACAAAAATTAAATGAACATACATATTTTAAAAGATTGAAAAAAATCATGCAATTTTGGATTCCAATTCATGGAATTTTAAAAATTTAAGTTATTATAATTTTAAGCTTAACAGGAATTACACAAATAAACTTACTTTAGTTACCAAGTTGTATCTTATTGCCCAAAAACTATTATTTTTAATTGTTTACTTTTAAATGTTGGAACGTCCACCTCGCCTTGAAAATTATGAACTGCTTGTATAATTTTGTGATTTAAATAAAACAAATATTGGATAAATAATACTCTTTATAAAAATATTTTTCTATTATCATTTAATTATGTAAAGCCGTCGCCTATTTATTTCCATAGCAATAACTAAATAAATAAAATAATTTAAATATGTATTAATATTTAAAAATGGGATAATGAGTGGATAATTTACTTTCTTTCATATTAATTATGTATCGATGTATTGCCAAGAGAGAAAAAAGAAATACCTATATTGTGTTGCGTTATTGAAAATATTATTTATTAAACTTAAACTTTAGTCATTAATGTAAAGTACTTAGTATTTTTGATTTATCTAAGTAATTTATTTGTATTCAATACAATGTGCTGTATTTATATATTTATTTTAATTTATAAAGTTTTCAAACCAAAATAGACACAAGACTACAATAAACCGGATTGCCTTTGATTATTTATCTGTCTGTAGTGAGATTTATTCAATGCGTTGAAAATTTATGCCAACTCTTGGCTTATAATTCCAGAACTCAGACAAAAACAATAGTAAAATATTATGACGCAAGTGTACGACAAAGCTCTCACGCACTCAACCGTGATTGACCAACCGTTTTGACGCAGTAATTTCTAGTCAGTATCTAATCAAAGGTAATAATTTAAAAGGGTTATAATTACACATGGAGTCAGAGGCGCATACTATACGTACTTGTATTATTAAGGTTATATAAATATTTGTATTAAAGTGATTATTTCGATGCTATGAATGTAGATAAATTTGTTACATATAGTTCCAATTGTTGATCATGTCGATATTCTATTAAATTATAAGATGATTTCAATAAATGTATTTTAATTATTATTGCTATAACGTTTACATTGTCGTTTTAGGATTATCAATGGCAACACTGTTACACTTTTTTCTATTTATCATTTTTTGAAGCTGTGTTGTTACCTACTAATTTTAATTTTTAATATTGATTTGTTGATGGCAAATCTATATCTATTGTGCTAGTTAATTTCAAGTATTGTAACATTGTTGCCGTGCATATACCAATATAAATGTTTGGACATTCCTCTATGAAATATATAGCAAATTGTTGTTGGTATTGATAAATATATGGTAAAGGTACTTGTTGCGTTTTATTTTCATCCATCCAAATTATAGATGAAAGGTTTTTTGTGAATGTTTTGTGTTGAATCTGCATATTATGATCAAATTTTAGTTACAACTAGTTGCTAAAAAAAGTAAAAGTACACTAGAAGGATATTTGAATGGATCAGAGGAATCTAAAGGAACAAAAACTACAATGCATTTTAATATTTACATGTATTTAAAAACGATATATAAAATTCCATTTTCTTTATACATTTCTTTACTTTACTTATATCCAGTGAAGGAAGGTGATTCTTTCCATGATCAGGGAACTTTCTTGTAAAATCACCTTTGCTTTGTTTTTCCTCAGGTTTTATTTTTGATGAGGTTTTTGATTCATTAAATATTTGGATAAGGTGTGAAAGAGCTGCTTTAGTGTAGAATAAGGCATTATCTTCACTTGGTCCTTGAAATAAAAGGAATGTGTCGTGTCTCATAATTTCGAGACTATCTTCATCTGTTTCTATGAGTTCACTCTGTAACAGAAATATTTAATGGTGGTGAATGGTAAGATGTTATGAATTTGAGGGAAAATTTTGAATAGGAATGAAAATTTGTTTAATGAATATTTTAAAGTAACCTTCAACCATATTCTTGATCATCTTTTTAGGGAGTGTTCAAGTATTATGTAATGCAATTTTTGAAGATTTTTGACTCACTTGTAGCACACTTTTCTGTACCACAGTAAAGCTTCATAACGTTTAACGAGAACCCCCCCTCCACCCAAATTGCGTTATGTAATAATTGAATGCACCCTTAGGAAATCAATTACATTATAATTTAGAAAAAGCTATGGGTCAAAATTAAATACACCTCATTAGAGTGATTTGCAAATCACATAATACGATTTAAAAGCAAGGCAATTACCTGTAAACACTTTTGTGTGACTGCCTCCACTGCTACATCAGGATCATCATAATTACTATTGCTATTTAGATTATCACAAATGTTTAACACACAAGTAGTTGCTTCTACTGGCTCCACTTCCCCATTGAAGTAGCGCATTATGAATGCATATGCTGCTAGTACATTTATTATGTTGAACCTTATAGATGGTGATGGCTTGATGCTCTGAAAATGTAAATATTAATTGTAACTTTAAATAATGTAAGTAACAAAATTTATTAGACAAGTTTATTGGTTATGAATAGCTCTTATATAACATGAACTATCTCTTAATATTTTGGTTGTTTTTATAAGTTGACAATAATAAATATATTGTGTTATCTTTAGTAAGAAGTAGTTTAGTAAGTTTAGTAAGAATATGAACGAAATTGATTTCACATAAGAATTACGTAATGACTTACCGTTAGAGTATTGAATAGCGGGACAGATTTTATACAAGGACAATTTTTAAGTATTTCCTCTTCATCATTTGGTTGCTTCAAATCTTCAATCAACTTTTTATCCCGACGATACATCCACCAAGGCTCCCAATGAGGCACTATAGCCCCTACATTTCCTTGACTTAATAATGCCTCAAATTCATTCTTTTCATCTTCGGTTAAGGCATTCCATACAGAATCTGCATCTTCTAAATTCATATTTTGCAGTCGTTCATGTAAATCGACTTGAATTTCGTCATCTGAATCTATACTCTCATTTTCGTCGACATTATCTGTGCCATCTGTGTCCTGATCCTGCATTCGTTTCAGGATCTCGATCATTTGATTTTTAGATTCATCATCTACATTATTAGAGGCAAGCTCCTGATTGACACAGTCCTTGTAAAAGCTCTCTGAACATTGCAAATGTTTTTCTGTTTTGTAACAGTCGAGGGAACAGTAGAGTACTTCGCATCGAGGGCAGCAGTATTTGCTGGTATTCTTTTCGCATCTGAAAATTAAAACGATAGTGAAAGTTATTTATTAAAGTGAGTAATAGTATAGTAATTTTATCTAAAAGTAGAATTACTTACAAGCCGCATAACCTATTGTTGGTGTTATGTTTCGTTTCTTCAGACATTTTAATTATTTCAAGCACACCCTTTCAAACAATATTAAATTATTAACTTTATTTGCAACGCAGATATGAATTATCAGAGAATTAACTTAAAAAAAAATGCTTTGATTCCGTGCTTTGATTTGTTTATAAATAAGACATGACACTGACAACTGACAAGTGACATTGATTGTTTTTAAAAATTCCTCGATGGTCGAAAGACCTCTTGTATACAGCCAAGATTTGAGCGACGACAGTTAATATTTTTCATCGTTTTAAAATCATATTTATAAATGGGTATCTTTAAAATTTTAAATTAACACGGCATGTATAGTCCGGGATACATCGCCCATTTTTGCAAATGATTACTATCAAGCAAATTTTTCGTGAGTAGCTTTATTTTGATGAGATGCCCAGTAATTTCATGTACGAAACTCTCGATTGTGGTAGCTTACAGAGGTAACAAGGATAAAAAATTTTGATTTGACGGTTCTCAAATATTTATTACGCAATTTGTAGGACAATATGTCTGTTGAATTATATAAGTATTAAATAAGTGAAAATAAAAAAATCAGCTGGTTAGTAATCATTTATGATGACTTCGTTATCGATACACATTGGAAAGGGGGACTCTTTGATCAAACCATAGATTTTGTAGGACAAATATTTTTTTGAATAATTTAGATAATTATCTTGAGATTGAACAAAAAAAAAAACATTCAGTTAGTAATTAATATTTGAGAACCATCAAATCTAAATATTTTATCCTTGTTTCCTCTGGTAGCTACCACAATCGAGAGTTTCGTACATGAAATTATTGGGCATCTCATCAAAATAAAGCTACTCACGAAAAATTAGCTTGATAGTAATCACTTGCAAAAATGGGCGATGTATCCCGGACTAGTATAATTATTATAATTAATATTTTGATAGCACTGAAATCTTCAAAAAAGGCATAAAGCTGAAAACTTACCCCGTTTTCCAATTACAGAGCATAATGCGACTCAGTGCCGCACAATGCTGAATTATGCTGATGCTTAATTGGAACGTGAAACGCACCAGCAGGTTGCGCCAAGTTCAGTGTTGAAAAAAAAAATATTCATAGAGTTAGCAATAACCTCATTAATGTGTAAAAAAAGTGGTATACATAATAATTGGTTGAAAAATATTTACGGTTATTTTAAGTAATCTGGATTTTGATTTATTCATTAACATTTTTTTCAATGTTTGTACCTTCATCCATACTTATATTTATTTTTTTAACACAATTTGAATTAACTTTGATTATTTCGAAAAAACTACAATGAAACGAAAGCTTTAATTTTTTTTCCAACAATTAATAATTACTAAGGATAAATCGATTGCACGCATCAATTCACGCGCATTACTTTTTCTAGTGCTCGATTGTGCGAAGCATTGCTGTAGTTGGAACATTCAACCTTAAGCATTATGCCGCACAATGCGCTCTAGTGCTGTAATTGGAAAACGGGGCATAAATCGATTGCACGCATCAATTCACGCGCATTACTTTTTCTAGTGCTCGATTGTGCGAAGCGTTGCTGTAGTAGGAACATTCAACGTTAAGCATTATGCCGCATAATGCGCTCTAGTGCTGTAATTGGAAAACGGGGTTACTCTATCGTAGAAACAATTGTTTATGGTTATGACCGACGTCATTGTCAAATTCAAAAACAATTTTTATTTTTAATTTTTAATTTTTTAATGTTACTGTTTTTTTTAGTTTTCTTACAACAAAGTATCAATATTAATAATTCCAATAAATTAAATATGTTTCCATACCATTAAAGAAATATTATATGTATAATCCTAAGTAAAAAGAGTAGGTTTAAAAATGTCTGAGCCAGATATAGTTGATGATTTTTATGGTGTTTATTTACTTTACAATATTAACCCTAAATACAAGGGTCGAACATATATTGGATATACTAGAGATCCTAATAGAAGAATAATGCAACATAACAGAGGAACATGGGCAGGAGGGGCACATCGAACTAATAATAAGGGCCCTTGGTAGGTACGAAACTACGAAGAAATCTTTCTCCCGCGCTTTTAATATGAAAATTTTTCTGTTCAATAAAATATACTTAGAATTATTTTCCGTATTAGTATAGCTACGATCAACATTTATTAAATGTTGGTTGATTTAACATTTTATACCAGATTTGCCAGAATTTATAAAATTGTTATTTTATTTTTTTCAGGAAAATGGCGTTGATAGTGCATGGTTTTCCAAATAATATTTCAGCTTTGAGGGTAATTTATTGAGTTTCATTCATGATAATCTGTAGAAGATATAAAATATTCAAAAATAATTTTATTCCAGTTTGAATGGGCTTGGCAAAATCCCAATAAAACAACTAGGCTGCAGCATTTAGATCTTAAGAAAATACCAAGAAAGGAGTCTGAGTTTAAGTTTAAGTTGAGAGTTTTATCAGAAATGTTGAGAGTTGGTCCTTGGGTGCGCCTGCCTTTGAGTATTTGTTGGCTGGAGCAAGAATATTATGAAGAATTTCCTGTAAGTAGTGTGTATTTTATAAGAAACCAATTAGACAATTTTGCTCTTATTAATTTAAAAGGAAAATTAAGTACCGTCACTTGAAGGATTTAAATTTAGTAAGAATAATTGATAAAAATCCATTCTTAGTGCATGCCTTCACCATATTATTAGCTATAGCATGTCAAATTTCTTTATTGTTTGAAATTTGGGTTGTACGATAGATCAATCAGTTACCTTTTCATTTTATATATTATGTATTTGTCAATTTTGCAGCCAGAAAAGCACCCTCCGGAACACATGGTGACCTGCTATGGTCCAGTGAAGAGCAGGAACATTAAAGTTGCTGAAAATAACTCCGAACCAATGCTACCTTGCAAATTATGTTCAGAATCAATTAGTGATAAACAAATTAAATGCCTAAATGAGAATTGTAATCTTGTAGCCCATATAACATGCTTAGCTGAAAGAATGTTAACACCAGGGGAGTATATACCCATTGATGGAAAATGTCCGTTATGCAAGATGTATATGAAATGGGGTGACTTAATAAGGAAGATGAAGGGTTGCCAGTATATAGAAGACAAAGGAATAGATGGTGATGACTGTGATGATGAAGTAATATGCACTCAGGATAAGGAATTTGTTGACAATAATTCTTGGTTTCTGGACTGTAATGATGATTTATGACGAAATAAATTGTTTTGTAGAGAAAAATGTGTTTTATTACCCTAATAAATTCCATGTAAATACTGACTAATATTCCCTTTCTTAGAACATTAATTATGGGTATCATTTAAGCTATCTCCAATTTAATTAGTTTTGTGTTTCTTAAATAATAGGGTTTGTCCTCAAAATAGTAGATCTGTCACCAAAATGTAGTCACCAAACAATGCAAAATCAGTTCCACAATAAATCACCTAAAATCCTGAGATATAAGGTCTAGTACCAAATAAATGTTTTTGTATGTATTATAATAGGTGTGTCCTAATAAGTATATAAGCAAACTAATTTAAAGAGATCACCAATAAATCATATTATGTTACTAGAAAATTGCATTAAGTTCAAATAAAAAATAATTTAAAGCGCGCCAATTTGTCTCCGCCCCTTTGATCATTTTTTCATTAAAATTATAAATTGATGTATTAAATTGGTAACGAATACTATTAATTTAATATCTGAACGAAATAAAATGTTACTACTGTATTGGTGACAAAATATCAAATAAAAAGGAGTCGCAGTCAGGGATCGATAATCGATTTATTTGGTGACAGATTCTGAGCACAGTAACAAAACTGTTATTATAAGAACGAAGTTTATATTCATGTAATGCAATATAATTTTATTGGTTATCGATCTCTTATTTTACACATATATTAACATTAATTCGATAATTCATACCTGGGAACAATTTTTGTATATCTGAGAACGAAAATATTTCGTGGTGATAGGTCTATTTATTAGGTGATACAACTTGATGACAAATATAAATTTTGGTGATAGAAAATATAGTTCCCATTAATTATGCGCTATAGCTTTATTACTATTCATACATAACTTTACTGTAACATTAGTTATATGAATGGAATCGCTGGAAATTTATGTGCTTACTAGATTTGCTACCCGTTCTTGTGTGATTTCTGGGATAAAAAGTAGCCAATGTCTTATTGTAATTCGCCGTCGTCATTGTAATCGGTTCTAGCATTCTGCCCGTGGCTTCGCCCGCTTTGTCTAAACCTAATAAATTATATACCAAAACCTTCCTCTTGAATCACTCTATCTATTAAAAAAAACGCATCAATATACGTTGCGTAGTTTTAAAGATTTAAGATACATAGGGCAGAGAAAGCGACTTTTATACTATGTAACTAGTGATAAGTAGGACGGGTTCCTACTAAATCCTCTATATCCGTCTGTCCGTCTGTTGGGCATAGGTTAAAAATGATTGGTAACTACTAGAAAGTTGTATGTACTGCTTTTTACTCGAAAATTAAAAAGTAAAAAGTAGGTAGTAAAGGAAAATTCCATATAAATGCCGTAAGATGGCGCTCGAGGGTGAATTCCGTAGACAGATTGGTTTCTCTGTCTACGGTGAATTCGCAGGCAATTATTTTTTTTCTATTATAGCTCAGATAAAAAAAAATTACATATTTTATTTCAATCACAAAAAAAATATTCCAAACTCCCTATTAAACTGCCATAAAAATTTATTTACCAAAGAAATAGAGAACATTTGAAATCAGTTAAAAATAACACAACATAGTCACAATTAGCACATAAAGAATGCGTTCCGGTTGATTTGTGTCAAATTGGTAGCAGCCATGCATGCTTTCACTGTCGCAGACGAAACCACGCGATCAAGTGTTAACTGTTCTAAACAACGTTCATTGTTAACTTTGTTACTAATTGAGTATTATGTTTATCTACTGAAAAAATTAACGCTCTAATTATAGAAAAAAATATTCAAATTTAATGCTATCGGCTCTATCGTACCGTCTTGAGTAGTTTGGAACCTTGGCATAAATAAATAAAGTATTAAGTAATGTACAGGTAAGTGTACAGGTATCAATATTGTAGTTGTGTTCTTACCTAGCCTAAAAAGGATTTAAAAAATAAGCCAAAAAAACCTACTAAAACGAGTTTTTACGTTTATAATTTGTTGAAGTACAAACTATGGCTCTTTAGAGCTTTCAAACGCTAACGCAAAATTTTCGCTATTGTTTCTATTATAATTTCAGGAATATTATTTTAAGAAAATATAGGTAACTAGGGGAGTGACCATAAGTTCATTATTCATATGATACATTAAAAACCGTAACTTGTGGAAATATAACATTTATTATTTACAAAAAATAAATAACATTTTTAAACAACTAAAGACACAATAGCATGTACAACATTAACAATTTACAATTGCAATAAATACTACCAGGTACACAGTCTATACATTAAGAGCTAATATTTATAGGTAAATATAATTAATAGAAAATAAAATGTTGTGTGGTTTTATGAAACCACGGTAAAAGTGAAACTGTTCGAACGGTTCCGAACACTGCTTTGTGTAGCGCATGTCGCGTGACGGTCGGCGCGATACACGCGACATGCGCTACACAGACCAAAAAGTTTGAGACGATGTAATAAAAGTTTCACTTTAAAAAATTTTTCACAGAAACAAAAAAGCCGCATAATAGACTCACTTCGAACAAAAAATAGAGACGTCATTATAGTGAACATAAATAAGAATTATATAATAAAGAAATTGACTACAATCTTATAGAAACGTACTTAAAAAGTAATAAATTATAAATGCATTAATTCATTTGGTGTAGATTACGTTTGGAAATAAATAGTTCCCTACAATTATAATAATTTACTATACATACCAAGCTAAACAATGCTTGAATACATGTAAATCACTGTTTAATAATCGTCAAATAAGCCGTCATCGTCGTCATCATCAAAGTCATCATCATCATCATCAGCTCCAGGGGGAACAAACGCACCGTTTAAAATACCACTCACTGGTTCTTCGAAACCGAGAACTTTTGCCATACCATAAACAACTCTCATCACTAATAACCTTGTGAAATCAACAGGAGTAGTCTCCTTCCTTTGTAAAAGTAGCTGTTTTTCAGTTGGATAATCCATTTTTCTTGTTTTCGCCTCACAAAACATAATGCTTGAAGCAATAAGTATTAAAACAAATAATCTGTTGCACCGTTCCATTTTTGTATTTCCCGCCAAAATTCTTATTTTTTTAATAAAGAAGCAGTGGTCTCACTGCATAATGGTCAGAAAGTGAAGCCGCGAAGTCACCAGGCTAACGGAATGTTGGCGCACGAGTGAATGAAGATCGCATTGCGTGTAGCAGGGAGCTGTCGCCTTCATTGTGTGTCACACCAATATGTATATGGATAACTGTCTTAACGTGCTACGCTGATAGCATAACGAATTTACAGTTACTTTGGTCAGAACCGTGAAATCGAATCGCATGATCTTTTATAAGCTGCAGGGGCAAATATAACTACTCTAAGAAAGTAGAAGGAAGCATTTAAGAAAACTGGATGTATTGATAATTAATAATTGAAAGATATTGTAGACTGAAATATATTTTGCTATATCGATAACTTAAAATTTTTTAAGAGACCGTGTAAAGTGCGTCACACACGGTGAAGATACTATAATATTTTATCTTATGATACTGTAATATTTTATATTACATTACATTATTAGACTTTAAGAACGTGCCGACAATGTAAGTACACTATTGTTTCTAAGAAAACATTTTAGGAGTATACGATAATAATAGACCGGGAGATAATGACACAAAATTTCGAGTCATTTGTAACAGGATGGCGGTTCTACAGGGGTCTTAGTACGCAATGACAAAAAGAAAAATGATGGTCAGAACGCTGATACCGGATACCTTAAGATACTGTAATATAAAATATTAAGATACTGTAATATAAAATATTACAGTATCTTAAGATAAAATATTATAGTATCTTCACCGTGTAGATACTTAGTATATTATTATGTCAGAGACTCGATGTCACTCTTGTTTCATGATAATACCATACTAAGTCTAAAAAAAAAAAAGATTCTGTGACGATTGTAGTTTGAGACCTTTAAAGCGGTTTCAAGTGCACAAGTTGTTAATTTAAGTTAACGAAAGCTTAAATAGTTTTAAGCTTTCGTTAACTTATGCTATCTAGCGGTAATTTTCTCCACATAAGAATGTCTTATCATTGGGAAATATGTAAATACATAGGTATATTATAATAAGCATATGGGTCAATGTACCACTAGCTGACCAAGCGCCAATACATGACCGAAATTCAAATATACGCGCCAATTAAGAAAATACGGCAGCCCCAGATGATAGTTTATTGTTTTTTCTATAAAGCAACATCATCTATAAAATAAAAACAAACCTTGCTGCCATTGGTCAGAAATATTGACATTTTTTCAACACGAAGATGTAATTAAGTAGGTGCCCCGTAAGTAATCACATTTTTTACTAAGAGTTTTTTATCGGGAGTTGATTGGGAAATCTTAATTTATCTTGAATGCAATCGATTACTCTTTATATGTCTTGTTATAGGCATAATGTTGAACCATTCTGTTATAGACTTTCGGCTTCATTTTTGGCATGAACAGTTTTTCATGATTTTTAGCGGCCTGGTTATCTTTTGGAGCAACGAAAACAATTTTTCGCCTATTGTTGACCAGTATGGTCAGCTCTTAGTTCTTTATATTTTGCTAAGAAAGACTTGCTTTGGTTTGTGCTTATACCTACCTAATTTAACAAACCATATAAGCCGTAGTTAAGTCATAGCTTTATGTTGCATATTTCCAAAAGCTGACCACCGTAAAATTTTTATACCGAACTTAGTTGGTCAGGTTTCGGGGCCGAGAATATTATTAACCTTGAGTTGTCCACTTGATTTCTGTGACCAAGTGGTTTGATTTCATCAACCTATCTTTATTTATTAAATAATATATTTATTTATTACACAAAACTAATGTTCGAAGAAGGACATTTTGTCCATTTTGAAAATGGTCAACTTTTAGAGTAATGATGGTCAGATATTGGTGATTAGTGGTCAAGTAATGGTGTTTTTAGCAGAAATAACTTTCAGAGTAGTTTTCATAAAACCTTTGAAGGTTATCAAATTGATATTAAGAACAATAGGTACAGTGAGTATTCAATTATCTGTGTCCCAAAAATAACATTGAACGTAAAACAAATAACCCGTTTTTTATATATAGCTAAAGATAAAACCGCTTAAATGGTCAACTAGTGGTACATCCACCCTAGTATGTGTCTTTACGCAACAGGCAGTGCGGCTTTAACATTATCAATTCTATAGAAAATCTGTGTCAATCTGGTGACTAAAAAACTAAAAAACATCAACTTTCATAGTTTTAATTAAGTATTCAATATAGTTCATACTTTTTGCAAGTTCTATCGAAACCTCAAACCAAACACCGTTACTTGCATATTATTACAGAAAAAAGTAAATTGCGGTGACCTCAAAGTTTTAAAACTTTTATTCATCCAGGTTCAAAAAAAGAGGAGGTTCTTTATTTACTTGCGAATGGATGTAATTCGTGAACCTAAATTTTATTATAGATCCGCTCTAGGTGTGATTAGAAATAGACACTACGCATAGCAAACAATATAATTAAATGTTTTTGAAGAAGAAAAATCCTAATTTCTATCAAATTAAAGAAATACTATAGGTACCTACATAAACTTATAGCGAAAATAAATACAAATCAAGTTCTATACCAAACAGGATGACTTACTAAATTTAACATCACGATACTAAAACATGTTTATATTGCCTATAGGTATTACAAATTAATTACCGAATACCAATTACTTAACCCAGGCGTAAGGCGGTATTAAGGCGTCGACCAGACCAAAAAATGGATAGAATTTTGGAAAATCCCACATTTTTCCTCTAATCGGTTTGCGTCTTCGTATATCGTAAATTACATATCTAATATCATCTTAACATAACAGGCACACATAAACCGACAAAAAACTGTAGCCAGTAATTTTATATCACAAAAGTAGTACATAAAAAGTACAATGCTGCTGCAAATGGAGATTACACGATTAAGGTTAGACTTAATAGTTAATATGTAGTACACAATAGTATTGTATTTACATTTCCAGGGAAATTGCCGTTTCGAATGTCACCAGTCATTAACTTGCAACTTTGATCTTGTTTGTATGTATGTACGTGTTGAGATTTGCATAGCTTAACCCACTTTTTACCCGAATGCGTCAGGAGGGTAAGGCTTTCATTGAAAGTACTTTAATAGTAACTATTTATATACAATTTTCTTGACTAGGAATAGAAGAGCTACTTCATCTGTATTTTTGCTTTACGAGCTTATATAATTATAAATTTCTCTACAACACATTATTAGGGATTTGTTAAAATAGGTACAATTAGTTACTTAATAATTATTTGTTAGTATGGATTTCTTAAATGCACACACATATAACTTATAAGTAAAAAATCCCTGTGAAAATAATACGCTACTTGAGCATAGTTGATTACAATGGGTAATTAATAAATATTTTTACACACTCTACATTCTTCAATAAAGCTAATTTACGAAGAACATATTATAGTTACTTTAATTTTAGTATCAAATATATTTTTCATACACTAAAATCTTTGCTTAAAATTTGCATAGGTATGTATTGCGGAAGATTATAATTATTTTAACTGTGCACAACAAGGCCATGTACTAAAATAATTTGAATATAAAAACGCTACTAGCTTTGCAATTAAATTTTTTAATTATCTGTATATTGTTATGTGACATCGTATTTGGCGGGAAAAGTCTATTGAATTATTGAATACTCAATTTGGTATCGAGTCCGTAGGTGAAAGTCATCTAAAACTGGGTCAAAACGAAGCCGGGTTGTAGTGGTAATTTTTAAATAAATATAGAAATCACAACATTGCATGATGCATCTACTCTATCACAATATATTAATTTTGTGTGTATATTTATAAGGTATGAATGTTTTACAGTTTTATTTATAAAAAGCTAAAGGTAAAAAGGTTAATATAATTATTAATCTGAATCTTATAATTTTTTTGGAAAAGTTCCGAGTTCTGAATGTACTGAACTGAACTTAATTGTCTTTTCTACTACATAAGCTCCTTTTATACCTATAAGAGGAGAAGGTAAATAACCTCAATAACATTATATAAGTAAACAATTTAAATCATCTTTTTTTAATTATCGCGTCTGTACATACATATTTGACCTTTATAAAATTATAAATTGATTGGGTTTTTAATCTACTTAAGTTTATATGGGTTTTCCCCTTGTTTAGATACTTGGAATTCATTTGATGCTTCAAAGTTTACGTGTTGTATAAGAATTTTATTTTGCATTTTGGCAAATGTGTTTTGAGTTTTAAATTATAATAATTATTGTCCCGGCAAACGTTGCCTGCCTTACTACTAAAACGGAGTACCTACCTATGAAAAATAGAAGTTGGCCGATTCTCAGATTTACCCAATAGGCACACAAAATTTCATGAGAATCGGTCCTGCCGTTTTGTGGGAGTATGGAAACTAGTATTGTGGACACGAGAATTTTATATATATAGAGATGTACAAAAAACCTTAATAAAGGTGTAGCTTATGTAAATGTAGTTGTTCTTTAAAAAAAGTAATAACACAGACGTATAGGTATCAAAAAACCAACTGAAGTAATAATTACAAAAACGATTATAAAATAACCGTTGATTTAATTCGTAATTAATTCATCATTCCGCATGTTTTGTTATCATTTATCCTGAAATTCTCAACTTTTTAGATAGATATTTGGTGAAGCCTATAATTGAATGTAGCTACGATTTTTTCTAATTTCTTATTATCTAACAAACTAAGGACAAAAAAATACTTTAAATTGTGAATATCTTCGTTTTGGGCACACCTTTTAAAAATCAAAGATGATAATTTTCCTGTGGTCCGTTGTCCGAGTAAAATTAAAAACCGCTCTCATAGGCTCATCCTAAGCGTTTTTATCCAATGTAAACAAACTGGGTTTAATAATCTCTACATAGTAAACAATATACTGTCCTTGGACTTGCCTAACTCGTTATATACGAGATATACGCCAGTTAGTGGCCAGTAGGGACAGAGCGTTACATCTATCGAGATGTATCCTACTTTGGCAGCTTTTGTGTTATTGTTTCACGTAAGTTTTAAGCTATTTTATTTATTTATTTGCAGCTAAATTTTGCCGCTTTTCAGCTATACATATTTAAGTGTTATATGGGAGGATAGGTAGGTGACTATGAATGCAAATAATTTTAAACTGGTTAAGAAAATTAACCGTAACTTTGATTGGAAGGAAATTCTTTAGCAATAACGGTGAAATTTATAATTTACGTTTTTCGGAACTTTTTATGGGCTGTTACAACATGGTCGTTTCGTAAAATTTCTAAACTTTACTTGTGTCCCCACTGTTTCTATTTGAAAGAAAAAATCAGCAATTCTTTTATCATACTCATATCAACGAGACTCTATTGCAATGATGTAAATTATATTATAATTATAACTTATTAGATAGAATAATCTCAGACATGAAGTCAGACCAAAAATAAGATATCCTTAGTCTTAACATCAAGGTTGAAGTCAGTTTTTTATTTTTATTTATTTAAAGGTTTTTACTTTATATACAATAAATATAATTTCGAATTTTATATGAATGCCTTAATTGAGGCCAATCGTGTCAACGAGTGGATTGCACAAGCATAAATTTAATCTTTGTATGGGAAAATAGTTCGTATGCAAGTCATTGACTGCTTCGTGAACATATAACTATTATAGTATAACAGGTTTACAAGATTTATCTGCATTAGAAGATGCCTTTGGATGAGGTTTTTTGCTGAGATAACTATGCGTGTTGTGAGCAATGATAATAAAAGTAAAAAAAGGTGTAGGTACTGTATGTACAATTGTATAAGTAATTATTAATTATGTTATTTACGCTCCGGGAGCGGCATCGAAATGTGGAAGATTAGCCACAATTTATTTCAGTTGAATGTATAGGGTTTTTATTGACAGAATCAGAAGCTGGTTTGAATTCGTCTACCTTTTGATGTTGTTTAAATATGATTTTTTTGGACTTGCAAAACATGAGCTAGTGAAAAAACTTAGGTTCTATATTTTATGCTATATTTTGAAGAAGCCTAGATACCTATATGAAATCTTATTAGTGCAACGGCAATGACATTTGCGAATATTATTCAAAGTCGATGCGAAAGGCAAACGAGTTCATTTGCTAATGAGATTTATTGTACCTTGGTCATGTTAGAGATGAATCTTCAATTTTCATGTTTTGGTTTGAAAAATGTAAATTAGGTAAGTTTTTTTTTGTTTGGTCGTTACGATTTTATAGCGCTATTAAGATTAAGATACTAATAAATTATATTTTTAGTAGTTGTTAATGTTAATATTTTAACAGAAATTCTTGATCATATACTTACCTGTACTAAAATAATAATTAGTCGATGGCCGCATTAGCGAATCGATAAAAACGTGATGAAAAAAATTACAGGACTCTATCACAGTAGGTATTACAATATTTAGGGATTGCAATACCAAACTATATAAATACCATTCAACTAAATAAATCTATAAGTTATTTTTTAAGTTTATAAGGAGGAGATTTCTACCTTTGCGAGAATGACAATAATTAAGAATTATTATAGATTAAAAGTATCAAGAAATATGAATGGAATAATAATCATGGAACTATGAAACGATTAAGTATAGACTAGGTACAATTGTTTTATTGAGTCACACATAATTATATGGTATTTTTATAAAGACCACATATTTTTTGCATCATAATTATTGAATAAGAAAACAATCAAAATATGAATTACATATAATATGTGGGTGAAGGTATACTATTAAAGAATTTTCTTTTAATTTTTGAATAGAGTAATAGAGGAGAGAAATGTGTTATTTATTAAAGATCTAGGTAAGTAAGGGTAAAAGAAATTAGGTATAAAATCAATCGAGAGGTTTTTGAGTTCATTATTCAGGAGATTACTCAAACTTGATCGAACAGTTTAAAATAATAATTGTCAATCCCCTGAAATGTTATATCCATTTAACCACTTTATTACCATTTAATGAACGCATTTTATCGCATGATATGGAACAAAGAATTTTGTATCACGCACATTGTATCTATTTACCTCTTTAATTATACTTATGAATTCAAGGAAATATCTATAGATTAACATAATAAGAACAATGCTTAGTTCATTCAGTTTGAATTGATTAAATAAGTACATACCTACGATTTTAGATGTAGAGATTTCAGATTAGTGAATATCATGGACTAATAAATAATATTTAGTTATTCATGAATTCGTTTTAGATGTTTGGACATGCAATGATACGATTTAGAGTTAGATCATCTCACTAGCTGCGCTCCGCAGATTCACTCTCGTGTCTCCGCTTCTGTTGGTCTTAGCTTGATGATATATTCCTCGATAAATGGGCTATCCAACATCGAAAGAATTTTTCAAATCGGACCATAGTTCTTGAGATTAGCGCGTTCAAACAAACAAACTAACTTTTCAGCTTTATAATATTAGTATAGATATGTTTTGAACAATATCAAATAAATAAAGTTTTTAATCATTCAGAATGTTCGATCTGAAATAGATTGAATGTTTTTTTCGTAGACTTTAAAAAGTATCTATTTTCTACATGATTGTGCTTTCTGTGATGCTTTCTTTGCATGAATTGCAATTACAACCAACAGTATAAATAACGATAAACGTTACGAGAAAACTAATGATTTCACATAAATAAGCAGTTTACTTTGCGTGAAGATTTACAATATGAATATATTTATGTTTTTTGCAGATTTCTACAGCAGTATTAGCACCCACCGTGCAACTAAATGATGGAAACAAAATTCCTGTGGTTGCGTTAGGAACAGGGAGGGGCACAGCTAAAGAGGTAATTTTATGTGTAATTGTTGTTGTAATTGTTTATTAATGTATTTTGCGGGTAATTTTGTAATTGTCTATTAATGTATTTTATAACTTGGCTGTATTAATTTGTAAATTTTTGCACGCCATTTAAAATGGCAGTAAGTATATGCGATAAAAAAAAATTTGTGTACCACCCTAATGAACCATATACGAGCAAATAAATATATTTGAATTTGAATTTGTATTTACATATAAATTTTTCTGAATCGGCCGTTAATCTTCGTGACTTTTTGTTTAGGGTTATAAAATTATTTTAAAACCTATCGAACAATTGAATATACAAATTAAAAATAAAAAAGGTCATGCCGTTTTTCAGGAGTAATGCATTATATCACATGCTTTGGCATGAGAATTTTGTATATAGAGACAATTTAGTATAGATACAAAACGGCTTTATTTCAATAGAAGTGTGATTTTTCGTATGTTGCGATAAATTTAGTTTGTTTTAGTGTCGTTGAACCTATTTTATTTGCTCAAGAATATCGTATATGTGTATTGCGTGTTCAAATATTTATTTATAATAATGTTCACATGCCGGATATTGTTTTAAAGTTAATTACAAAATACGGAACACATAAAGTTTCGTAGAAAAAAGATGAGAGCAATAATTTTAGACATGTAATTGATAAATTATACTGAATACGCACGATATAAATATTAAATATTATTCTTACATTACTCGTTTATATAAAATATAGACAATTATTTATTTAGTATTTTTAGTTAAAAACGACGGAATTAAAATTAAAATATAGTCGTTGATTTTGTTATTTCTGTGTGTATCGCAGCTAGTTAGCACTTTCATTAGGCTCCTTAATTAAACTGAATGATGTTGTTAGAAGACGGTTATTTTCAAATTGAAACATTTATTGAGTCAACTAGGCTTTGTTTTGAAGCGTTTTTGAATCGTCAAATTACAGAAAAAATAACAACTGAAATAATAATAAATCATTTACAGTCGGAATCCGTAGACCAAGTTCGTCAAGCTGTGTACTGGGCTATCCAAGCTGGGTACAGACATATAGACACAGCTGCTATTTACTTCGATGAGGAACAAGTGGGAGAGGGTATTGCTAAAGCAATTGCTGACAAATTGGTGACTAGAGAAGAACTCTTCATAACGACTAAGGTATGTTGATGAGTTTGTGTATTCTGGTTGGTTTTGCTTGGAATCTTGGTGAATTATTAGATCAAATTTCATTGATAGTGTAGATACTTAATAATGTAATTCGTAACTAATACTTTGACTATATGTGACCAAAATATAGAAAACAGTACTCCTGTAATTTTGATGTAATATTTTAATTTTAAATTAATTTGTCTAAAATAATGTTTATGGCAAATAGAAAAAAAAGATCGTTGATTTTTTAATATACAAAATGCTGTTTTCCTGTAATAGAATCTATATTAATAATCTAACGAAATATCTATAAATGAATGTTTTACTTATAATTTTAATTGAATTTCAGCTATGGAACGACAAACACCGCACCGAGCAAGTGGTCCCCGCGTTGAGGGAATCGCTCAAGAATCTTGGTTTAGATTACGTCGACTTGTACCTCATACACTTTCCCGTTTCCACTAAAGTAAGTATCCATCATCATTACATTCGAAGCGGATATCAATACATTTCTTTGAATGCAATCATCATTACGAATGAAATCGCTGGGTGAAATTTCATTTGGAACTTATGTTTTGTTGATTGAGATTACAAGACTAGAGGCTGTTTTTCTAACTGCCTTTGATAGTTAAGAACACGACGATATGAATTGCTTCAATATTTTTAAATTAACGAGTCTGTCTCTGTATGTTACAGTTATAAGCCTGGCTGGTAATATGGCTATTGGATGTCTATCGAATTTTTTATAAGTCACTTTGAAACCATGATATTATGAAAAAATTGCTGTAAAATTGGCAAATAAAGAGATTAATTAGCACACATTCATCGAATATTTTTGAACAAGTCATGAGATCAGTTTTTTTTCTCCTGTAACAATAGATTACTGTATTATCTGTAGTCTCCATACTATTTTGATTTATATCCTACAAGTTGTAAAACTGATATCTAAACATGAATACCAAATCATTTTTCCCAATAGGAAGATGACACATTAGACGATGTAGACTACTTGGACACCTGGAAGGGAATGGAACAAGCCAAACAACTCGGTCTCGCTAAATCTATTGGAGTTTCCAACTTCAACGCGTCACAAATTGACCGAATCATCAAAAATTCCAAGATCTGGCCTGCTGTTAATGAAATTGAGGTAAGGCATAACACAAAATATGTTTGGTCTTTAAATATATTTTCCAGCAATTTAAGTAAGGACTCTAATGTATATGAGAATCAATTAAAACTTTTTAATGTAACCTACTCCTGAACAACATAGTTCTATTTTAGTACTTTTAATATGTACGAAAAACTTACGCAATTTGTAAGATATGTTTGTCTTCATTTCATTCAAAATTTACATCAAACACAAAAATCAGGTTATCCCTTGTTTGTTCCCTAATTGCTAATCACTACTACAATTTTAATGCAATAATTCTAGTCACAATATTATACATTTTTATTAGCTAATTCTATAAATAATTGTTTTCCAGGTAAATCCCACGCTCACGCAAATAGACTTAATATCGTATTTACAAAGCCTGCGCATAGTACCAATGGGCTACAGTCCCTTCGGATTCCTTGTATCTCGGAAATCTGACAATGCTCCTCCACCAAGGGCTGATGACCCCGCGTTAGTAAAAATGGCAAAGAAGTATGGGAAAACTACGTCGCAAATTGCGCTGCGTTATTTGGTTAGTAACTATTAATAATTTTATACGCAATCGAATCTCATGATATTAAGAACGGTTAATCACATATAAAATTCGATAGTCAACTGGACAAATGTTTAAAAAATAACTAGAGCCTATAATCTATGTAGGGTTATTGCAATAGTGTCTTATAGGTACATTAATTTGACTAAAATTAAAACTGTATTTTTCTCCATCTCCACTAAGAATAGCTGCGTACCTAAATAATAATCACGAGATTAATGTACAGATTAATTTTACTGTAAAATATTGTACAATATGTTTAAGTTGAGTAGAAGTAATTTCTTATTGCAGAGCTACATTTTGGAAATAATGTCAGAAGCGTCAAAATTTATTTATTTTTCACAATTTTTTGAGTTATAGTGGTTATAGTAGATAATTAATTCTTATATTTCATATCATTCTCAGATCGACAAAGGAATTATCCCCATTCCGAAGTCCACGAATCAGCAGCGTATTGCACAGAACATCGACTTATTTGACTTCAGCCTGACCAAAGATGAAGTGGCCACAATCAACAAATTCAACAAAAACGTTCGAGTCATCAAAATCGACGACTGGAAAGCATCCCCCTATTACCCATTCGGGGAATATTAATTAATTAATAGATAATAAAGATATTTTTTTATGAGTTGTTTTTTTTTAAGACGAGAACTGAAAAATATATTTTTCCAGTTACTTAGTTTAGCAAATTGTAATTTCTATTAAATAAAACTGTTATAATATCATTATTACCGATTAGCATTCACTTAGTTACAAGTATCAATAAAAACAAAAAGTATTACATTTTGTTTAATAACATTTACAAATTGTGAACATTAGACAAATGTGACTTTGGGTGAAACCTATGTCAAACAATGGACGTCCTGAAAAGACTGAAACGCCGAAATAAAACTGACTGTTTATATTACTCTCTTATATACTTTTTTAAGTCTATATTAGTCGATGATTTATAATTATTATTAGGTACCTCATTAATTGCTATCTCTATCAACGACTCTATAGCTATAGTTTATTATTATGTGATGTTAATTAGAGTGCGTCATTTAAATGCTACTTAAGATAATGGTATCTATTAAAAGAAAATTGTTTTCGTTAATATTTTGATTAAAATTTAAATACCGGCACGTCGCTCACCGCCATCAATCGATTTTGGAGATTACATCAATAATAGCTTATCCAACATTTTGGACGTGAAATTTAAATTATTTTAAACATCAGAAAAGCGAAAAAGGACCTATCCAGTAGTTGTACTGGTTACTCCTTACTGATTTATTTTGGGTGGAAATATGATTTTCATATTTTAATTTTCTCAAAATTCGTTGTGCCCTCCGAATATTAATATTTAGGTAATGATCAAAGTGAAGCAATAAATGGTTTTCAAGCAATCGTATTTTTCAGATGAAGTCCTATACCTAGGTATTTTTTGAAATAGGCTAGGCCTTAGGTCATAAAATATATTTGGCATCAAGTCTGATAATGCTGACTTTTCCTAAAATGCACATGATTGTTCATCAAACAATAATTTCCTAGCCTGGAAAATATAAAAAGGAACTCCGTTTTTAATATTCATTTTATAATACTCATAAAAAGTTGATACATTAAAGTGATAGAGAATGCTTGATTTCAATTTTTTTATCATAACGCTCCCATTATATATTAAACAGGTTATTTTTGTGAATTTTATTTATTTCAATAGTTATTTTCAATGAAAATGACGTACATTAAAACAGTTTTAATTTTATTATTAGGCGTAACATGGGTAAGTATGCTATACAAAAGTATTCAGTATACTAAAATTGTATATTTTAATTTTTATTCAAAACATAAAGATTTTTGTAAAATTATTATTAAATACCTACTATTTTAAAGGTACATTCATATAAAGAAAATAGGTATAGAATGCTGAACGATGGCAACTTAATACCAACAATTGCCTATGGAACTGACACGAAGGTAAGATTTTATATGGATATTTTGTACTAAATGATAAATAAGAACATAATTATAAAACCTGTTGGCAGGTCCATACAGAGCGAGCAGCCTCGCGAAGTAATTGTTGCGCGAATCAGCTCGCGATTCTTGTTGTTGTTGACGATGCCTTGGCCGATTCACGTGTGCCACTATTTTCTTAGCCTACCCTTCTTCTTAGCGTAGACATGCCCATACAGACACAGCTGCTTCGCGAGGATGCTCGCTCTGTGTGGACCTTTCTAAAGTCAAATAATATGCTATTTTTAATGGGTGCGGCTTTACTTAATGCAAAACAAAATCATAACTTAATAGACTATGAAGGAATCTATACAAAATTTCGTTTATCAATTTGTAGACAACCCGTGAACATATAGTATGGGCAGTAGAGGCTGGTTTCCGACACATAGATACAGCTAAAATGTATGAAAATGAAGCAGAAGTCGGTAAAGGAATTGCTGATCTTATACATCGGGGTGTTATAAAACGAGAGGACATTTTTATTACGACTAAAGTGAGTATGCAAGTAATTTGGGGGCTTGTAATAAAATAAAATTAAAATAGCTGACCCCAATTTTTCATAGATGTTCCACTAGTTTTGGTTGAACGTACGCCTCAATTTCGAGACAAACGATTTGACAAATTCGTCCTCAATAAAAGAAGCATTCAACACAAGAATAACTTTTCAATACGAAGCAGTAGTTCCCTCTTCTGCTTATAAAATGGATTTGCAAATGAAATCACAATTTAAAGCAAAACATAATGTAATTTATTAAGCTATAGTAGTAGCTATAGTAATAGCTTTAGTAATAGCTTTACCGCGGCAGTCCCCGAGTGCCACACGTCTTTTTATTATTATTATTAATTTCCAGCTCTTAAATACGAACAATAGTCGGGATGAAGTGGTGCCAGAACTGAAGGGTTCTTTACAAAGACTTGGCTTGGACTACGTCGATCTCTATTTGATTCACA
Source organism: Colias eurytheme (assembly GCF_061535395.1). NCBI lineage: Eukaryota > Metazoa > Arthropoda > Insecta > Lepidoptera > Pieridae > Colias > Colias eurytheme. The sequence continues at coordinate 3,049,781 of NC_143000.1, read as the reverse complement.
GTCCGATGGCTGAAACGGTATCGTAATAAATATTGTAGGGAATGCATGTATTTAATTACCTACTTATATCAAACACAGATGATATATTACTATACTGTATGACACAAGGTACCTACTACATCAGTAAAACAGCTACAAAAAATACCGAATGCTTCTAAAATATCGCAATAATTCACTGTGATCAAATTAAAATTAGTAAAGCTAATCCTGGTGAAGCCTTGTGAAATATAGTGTGCTTAACCTTTATGGATATAATTATTTGACTTTGTATGAAAATATTTGAAACTAGCTGTGCCCCGCTCCTGTTAGTATTAGCGTGATGAATCCTCGATAAATTATCTAACACTGAAAGAATTTTGTTGTAGTTGCTGAGATTAGCGCGTTCAAACAAACAAACAAACAAACTTTTCAGCTTAATAATATATAAATCTACCCTATAATACCATTTCTATTATTTTGTCAGGGGAGTGGTGAATTTCTATGTACTGACTACGTAGAAGTATGGAAAGGTATGGAAGAAGCAAAGAGCTTGAAGTTGGCTAAATCGATTGGTATTTCAAATTTCAACAGCAGACAGATTAACCGAATTTTGTCAAACTGTAATGTGGTACCTGCTGTTAACGAAATAGAGGTTTGTAAAGATAGAGAATTAATAATTAATTACACATAAATTTTAAATATTATAGTAAATAAAAACATTAGATACCATAATATTTTAAATTTGTAGGTATATAAAGATAATTGTTTAGTTTTAATGATTATTTTGCCAGTGTTAACTAAATAAACTGATGTGTATATTTATAAAGTAACGAAATACGTCTACAAAAGTAAATACTTGGAGCATTAAACCAACAAGAGTAGGTAAATAACTACTACATAGTAGAGATAGATAGCTCTTATTTTAGAAATTTGACTTCCACATTGTTTTTTTTTAATTTCATGCTATAAATTTCCCTAATACTGAAAAGTATATAAAATAAGAATTGTTCCAGGTAAATCCAACATACGCCAATATGCCACTCGTCTCCTATTGCCAGCAACATGGCATCAATGTGATGGCATATACTTCTTTGGGTCACGTTGCACCGAGGGACTTTATTGAAGACCTTCCACCGTCTATGGATGACCCTGTATTAGTGGGGATGGCTAAGAAATATAATAAGACGTCTATTCAAGTGGTTCTAAGATATTCGGTTAGTATATAAAAAAAACTAGAGCTATGGTTAACGATACCGATATTGTTGGTGGTTTTAAATCCTCGAAACTTGATATTTTGTTGTATGTATTTGAGGTGCGAATAAGAATTACTTCATTACTTACAGTTTTATCTTGAGGTATCATTTAAGTTTTAACTTATATTATTTTTGATGTTCCTAAGTTAAGATTTACGAAGTCAGCTATGTACAGAACTTTCGTACCTACTTTTACAAAAATCTCTACAAAACTCTCTTTTAATTTCCTCCACTATGTATTCAGCAGTTTCTCTACTTAAAAGTTCTTTCAGATTAAGAAATATTACTTCAGATATGATATTTCTCATTTAAATTCCATGTTTATTCTATTTTTTTCAGATTGACCGAGGCCTCATTCCAATAGTAAGATCTCAAAATAAAAGCCACATAAAAGAGAATATAAATGTTTTCGATTTCAATGTATCTCAGAAAGAAATCTACAGGATCAACGAGTATGACTTATATACCAAAGTTCATCCATTGGCTAGATATGAACCACATATTTTCTACAGTTTTTATAAACCATAAAATACTACTTATAGTATAATTATTAATTTCTTAAAATTATGCATTTGCATTATTACTGTTTATATAAATATGAAAAATTGTTTTTGTTGAATAAATGAGTTGTTTTATTTTGCGCGCTTTGTTTAATTTCCTATTTTTCGTATATATTTCCTATTTTATATTATTTTACTTAGCCTAAATAGTAATAATACTTAAACTCAAATTTTCAACTACATTGGTGAGAATGATTAGATTTAAAACTGAATAAGAACTGAATGACAATTATGATAGTCTTATTCTATTCAAGAAGTCTTTTTTTCATTTAAAATATGAATAGGAGCGTTATGTTTTAACTTTTAAACAAAAATGTAGCAAATGGTAGAGACAGAGAGAAGCACATTGTTTTTGTGAACTTGTGTACTTAAGAGTATTTTTAATTTTAATAATATAAAGGTTAATTTAATTACCCTTAGTTTTCCGCCTCTAAATTATACCTATTGCATATTCTTGAAAGGTATTGATTTGGATGATATCGTAATAGACCTTTACAGACAAATACACTTTTATTCCCCATGTAGAGCTCTGTTTTGTAGCATGCAGTATAAACTCATATAAATCATTCATTATAAGTAGTAGTGAAATTTTTAAATAATCATTATGACACCATTATGTAATTGTGTTAACGTAAATATGAAACAATAATCTATCTATTTACAATGATGATTTTTTTTAAGTTCTCTACAAAAATAAAATAAACATAAATGTGAAAGTAACTTTTACTGTCTGTCTCTTCTTCACTCCATCACTGAATTGATTTGAATGATATTTGGTACGAAAATAGTTTGATATGTGAATAAGGACATAGGATAGTTTTTATTCAAGAAATCTCTCGAGAACAGGGCTATGTGGGGTTTTTTTGGACAACGCGAGTGAAGCCGCGGGTAGTTAATATATATACAATATATATGTTGAATTTGTGAAAAATTTATCTAAATCGCGCAAGGAATATTCTTAAAAAATGTATAAAAATATCATCTTCTTGACGACATTATTCATTGGGATAGCTCGTCAATATTGTTATAATAAATAATATATGAGTTAGATTTTTAATAAGGAAATCTTTCACGCACATAAAGCTAGTATTTTAAAATAAGTTGATATAAATAGTTATCGTGTAATACTTACCGTATTTGTAATTAGCGGTAGACAAATTATCATTAATATGCAAAAAGTTATTAATACAAATACATTTTATTCGAGGTAATTATGATGCAAATAGCAACAGTTGTATTATCAAAAAGATAAAATGAATGAAAGTTCATTAATATAAAGTATATGGACATAAAAAACAACTTTATTCACTTTATTGCAGCAATTTATTTTTACTAATAAAGGGTGTTTAGCGAGGAATTTTTAAACGCCCAAAAATTGGTAATATTTCAGTGCTTCAGAGAAGATATTAAAACATAATAAGAAAGGGTAAAAAAAAATAATGCCAATATTAATTGGTAAAAATTGAATTTAATAAATTAAAGGTCTTTTGAAATGTTTTAGTAGAAAAAATACATATACCTATTCTATAATTTGAGAAAATATATATGTTTGAGTTTAAAGTGAAGCCTTGAAGAATCGACGCAGCGTAGAAACATCATACCCACCTAAAAACCATATATTCGAGGCGTTGGGTGTAGCACAAGCCTATCTTTCAAAAATGGTTGATAACGAATATAAAAACGATATACAACTTGTAAGAATGAATGGTTGTTTTAGATTGCACAAAACAACCACTTGTGTGTACAATCTTCTATATTTATTTAAATATAAATAATAAATTTTAAAGTGAAAAGTAATGAAGTTTATCGGATAAAAATACAACGTTTTATCATGTATTACTTGAAATTCAATATGATTTTCTTAGTGCAATTATTTCTTCTATTTGAATCGGTGAGAAACTTATTTATACTGTTTTAATTTGGTATTAAAAAATAAAATTATGTTTTACATATGATAAGAATAAATATAATTCAAGGGAGGGGTATAGTTATATGTATTAAAAAAAACGAGACGCATGTGAAGGAAAAACTACAAACAAACATAGAGTCATATGATTGTAGATGATGTTCTTAGTTTTGAAGATGTAGGCCAATACGTTGACCATAAGTAATAGTAACGCAGTAGGTAAAGTTAATGATGCCAAACAGTTGCTTGTGGTGGATAATTAAATTATAGATTATATTTTAACACGTAAAAAATGTTTTAGATCCATTGTATGAAGCAAGGCCCCAGCATCCCATTTTTGAGCTTGAACGATGGCAACAAATTACCGACGATGTCTTTTGGAACCTATCTTTTAGTAAGTTAAAATAATTTATAATTTAGCTTACAGATATACTAAATTTTAAAGAAATTATTTTTAACATCGACTTTCTGTTTATAGTATTGTTCAAATAATGGATACAAAGGTATGAAAATGCATTTTTTAATATAACTTTCACAGTAGAAGAAAGAACAGTAGAAGAACACTTATGGTGATTGACTTGTCTGTAATTACGTACCTATTTATTTTTCTTATTTCCCTACTGCTGTTAGAGCAACTGTTAGAAAACGTTATAATTTTATTTTCTTCTTTATTTCTTGCCTTGGGCAGTCTGGAAGAGATCGCTAGTAAGCGATAAGGCCGCCTTATGTACCTACCGTGTTAATTCATTTTGTATGATTGATAAATAAATAATATTACTATAAATCATTCTGAAAATGATTTTTCTTACTCTACTTTCTCGTAGAAAGGAGAAGTGGGACGTCAATCAGTAATACGTGCTGTGGAATCAGGCTTGAGATTTATCGACACAGCAGCTTACTATGATAACGAAGAAGATGTAGGTGCTGCTATTGCCGATCTTATTCAGAGAAAAGTCGTCACGCGAGAGGAAATATTTGTTAGCACTAAGGTAAGTTAATTTTTTCACTGTGAATTGTGTCTGAAAACGATTTTTCTTACTCTACTTTCTCGTAGAAAGGAGAAGTGGGACTTAATGCATCAATTATTATTATGTTCTATTTTTTTCTGCAAAAAAGAAAGGCTGTCAATTCGACTGTTTTTTTTCGGTTTGTTACCTCGTAGTTTTCGACTGGGTGAAACAATTTTGATGATTCTTTGTTTATTCGAAAGATCTTGTTATTGGTCTCATTTATATTTTGTCCAGTTGCGTAACTGGCAAATAAATAACAATTTATTTCTTTTTGTTTAAGTTAAACCTAAGTACCTCCTTACTTATTCCTAAAAAATAAATAAATATTTCACCGCTCTTGATACAAGTGTATCACGTGTTTATTATCAATATAATATGTAGAGCGTCATGTAATTTGCATTGAAATTGTTTTTTCATAATTTTTTGTGTTCATGGCAATTATTGAATTTCATACAAATAGGTATATTAGAAAATATTTTTTATTCAAATTTCATAGGTAGGCAACGTATCTATCGTATTAGTACAGGGACAGAGTATAAAGTAGGAAATAAACTTCAATATGATAATAATATGTAAGTTAATAAACTTGGTATCCATGTATAAAGTAGCTAAACATGTTCTATTTCTATTCCAGACTGTAATCTTTATATAAATTTTCGTGTCTTCACAAATTGTTAACATATTTCAAAAAAGGAGGCGGTTCTCATTCAACTCTTTTTCACTAGCGAAGTTTTGACTGTGTGAACCGATTTAGATAATTCTTTTTTTGTTTGAAATAGTGCCTGCAATGTGAAAACCAATGAAAATTTGAAAAATAACCTGGACATTAATTATTATATTATTCTAGTTATGGGGTACCAGACATGCACGAGACCAAGTGGTGCCGGCACTTAAGGAGTCGCTACAAAGGCTCGGTTTGGATTACGTCGATCTCTACCTTATTCACTCTCCTATGGCTGTATCTGTAAGTTTTTTAGTTTTTATAGCTCGATAACATTTGTCAAGGGTGAAATTTTTATTGTATTTTCTAATAAAAAAAAACTCGTAATTTCAAATTAACAAGCAGCACTTGACAAGCAGGGGTAATTTTTAAATTGACCTCTTTGGCTTTTTAATTGCTCAGACTGCCGTGCAATTTGCCCCTGCGGCAGGTGTGTGGGTAACCTGCTTAAGTATTCGCTGTTTATAGATATTTTTCGAATAATAAGTGCTGTTTAGCCTGTGTGTAATAATCATTTAAATAATCTATCATATTGTAATGCATAATTTATAAAATATAATGAAATTAATATGCAATCATATTCCTGAAACACGTCTTTATCTACTTTCGCACATTGATGAATCTGTTAAAGTAAAATCTATACAATTATTTCCAGGAAAATGGCACATTTCTTTGTACGGATTATTTAGAAACTTGGCAGGGAATGGAAGAAGCGAAAAAACTGGGATTGGCGAAATCCATTGGTGTATCAAATTTTAACAGTAGGCAGATTAATAGAATTATAGCGTATGGAAACATAGTTCCTGCTGTTAATCAAATAGAGGTTTGTATATACCTTATGGGCCATTTACACAATGTGCAGCGTTGGGCACTCACGATAGTGTAAAGGGTCTAAATTTCTATGAACGGCCGTCATTGTAGATGTTTATTATAAACATCGAGGCTCATTTGTTGGGCCAACGCTGCCCATTGCGTAGAGCGCCCATTATAGATCACTACATAGTATAACAAAGTCGCTTCCATATTATATGGTTGGTCTTAGAATGTATCCAAAACTGTTTTTGATATTAATAAGTGATATGGGTATCTTAGGAAAACACGATTTGTATCATATTATTAATTAATACATAATATTATCTTTCTTTTTTATAAAACTGCATATAAATGCAAATAATCTAATCGGTAGATAAGATGTTGTCCTCTGCATATCAACTTCAATACTTAATTATTATTAAAGTAAAATTTCAACACAATTAAAAACATATAAGTACCTATTTTCTTTTTTATAAGGTGCTTTAGGATAACAGCGGATGTCGCAGTAATTCTAATAAATATAATGCAATTTATATTCATGACTGATGATAACTTTCTTCTATAAACATTAAATATATTAATTGTGAATGCCTAATCACATTATTTTCATTACACACTATAGGTAGGGTTCTGGGGCCGTATTATGAACTCTTATTTCCAGACAGTTTACGCCCTGCATTGAGAGACAGCCAAATTCATACTATGATCACAACATCCATCATCCAGTTTTCAGCCATGGCTAAAAAGTAAAAACCATTCAATTTGATATCTGATAGTGTTTCAAATGTTAATCATACATTTTTGAAATAACTACATTGGCAATCAACTTACCTGTATTATTCATTTGACCGAATACGTTTTGTCTTACTTTTTATGAAACCGACTATTATAACTCTACTATTTCGGTGCATTTACATCGAACGAACACAGAGCAAGAGCATTCTTTCGTGATCTTTTAGTGTAAACGAAAACTCTTATTCAGGTGTTGTTCAGTATTAAAAAAAAAGATGTGTGGCACTCGGGGACTGCCGCCGTAAAGCTATTGAATGCTATGCCTTCAAGCCACACCTCCGTGCCCGTCGGACTGGGGAGCGTGAGGTTTTTTCGTTACGGAATTTCTGGATTCGGTCCACGCGCTCAAGACCCGCCGTAGAAGCTATGCAATAGCTTAAAAATTGCATAGAATCTCTTCGAACGCACTAAGAACTAGTCGAAATAATGCTTTACGCCTGTTTACGCTAAAATAATTTGACATAGTGAGGTTAGAATGAGCACTCATTCGTTTGATGTGAATGCATCCTGACGTGCATTTATGCATACTTACAAGTTACAATCTACATATATTATATGTATATTCAATTCATACGTATTCATATTTTCAGGGAAATCCATCTTTTCCCAACATACCTTTAGTGGCATATTGCCAACAAAAAGGCATTGTTGTTATGATATATTCTCCCATGGGATTCCTGGTCCCTCGAGGCCGTGGACAGGAAGAACCAATTGGGCCGTCGATAAATGATACAGTTTTAGTTGGCATTGCTCAAAAGTATGGGAAAACTGTGATTCAAGTCATTCTTCGGTGGCAGGTAAATGTTTTGGGGTATATACTTATTGAACGATTCATATTTTATTCATTCGATAAACTTTATTCAGTTAGTAGATTTATTTAAATGCCTTATTACTTACCTGAAGGATATATGTAGTAGCAAATAATTACCTGAAGTGAAGCCCGAGTCTTAACAATCTCTCTTATCTTCATTTAAGATATACAGATATATTTTGAATTTTCAGGTTGACCGCGGCGGCATTCCAATAACAAGGACGCAAAATCCAGAGCATTTGAAGGAAAATATAAATATATTCGATTTCAGTCTCACAGATAACGACATAGCAAGGATCAATGAAATGGATGTTGATGGGAAAGTGTTCACATTAGCATTGTATAGACACCATCTTCATTATGGTATTTATACACCATAGGCTTTTGATACGGAAAATGTTATAAATTGATCATGATTAAACATTTATATATGCATTTGTAGTGTTTTACTCCAATATGGATCTCTAAAATAATTATAAAATTTACACATTTTTTTTATTTACTAAAATCTTCAGAATTTGATATCAGGGTTATCTATGAAATTGTTCAGCATATTCCATTATTCAAATAATAGTTAAAAGCACATGCAATAAAAAATAGATGTTATAGGTCTACCAGAATCTGATGGCATATTTATATTTCAAAAATACGAGATTTTCATGTGGCAACTTTATTTGACAACTATCAAATTGGTTGTCAAATTATTTGTGTTGATGATTAATTTTTAGGATTTTGTCTTCAAAATCTTCAAAATGTCCATAAAACCGCTGCGATCACAAGCAAGAGGTGTTGTTTACAATGTGTATAGAAAAATATTCGATGAAGAAGGGTCAAACACATCACAATTTTCAATTTTAAAGCGCGTGAAAGATTTTATTGCTAAGTTGGACTTACCCGGTTTTGATACTTTAATTTAAAAATGTTATAAATAGGTAACTATAATATTGTTTGTTGATTAAAATATAATTTTATGAAAACTTATAACAGATTCGGCTATTTGTCAAGTCCAAGGTGTACAAGTCAATTTTATAATGTGTTAATACTTACGAAAATAAACATGATTTTATTTTATTATTGTTTTATTTTATAAAAAATTATAAACAATCGAAATATACCTAGTAAATAAGTTTTGATCTGCATTATCATTACATCCATATTTTCACATGCCATAATTATATACTTATATTCAAATATAGGTATGTGTAAATACATTTATGTATTTTAGAAAAGTAATATGTATATTATACATGTAATAAGTACCTAGATAATAATACGTGGATATCTCATTATTAAATACAGTATTATCCACTTGTGTAATGTGACTAATGATATTGAGGACAAAATAAAAAATACGCAGTATCAAGATCGTTCAGTCCATTTTCCCAAGGGTTGCACACTCTAAATTTTGATTTCCCTAATTGCCATCAGATTCTGGTTTACCTATACTACGTAACACATGATTTTTTTGATAAATAAAAAAATGTATGCGTGTACTAGAGTACACACGTAAGAAGTGAAACTTCTTTATGACCTTAAAAATGTCACGAGTATGGCGTAACGCAAAAATGTCACGCGTACGGCGTACCTAACGCAAAAATGTTACGCGTACGGCGTAACGCAAAAATGTTACACTAAATTTTTGTCCAACCCCGATAAAGAAGTTTCACTTCAATAAAACACTCAGTTATCTTACAAATGATTTTTGTTTTTATTTATATCAACATACATCTCATACAATGTATTGTAACTTATACACTAATCTTACGGGATTATACAATTTAAACTTGAATACAACCATTTATTGTCTTAAACTAGTAAACACAAGTCTTATAGCAAATTATAAGAAGATCACAAAACATAAAATTAACTGTGGAAGTTTAAAAAAGTTTCAATCGATAGGTTTAGAGGTACATACACATTATTAAGGTCATAAAATAAAACTAAAAAATCACAGATGTAACTGGCTTATAGTATATGTATAATTAGCCAAGACCTATTTTGAAGTGAAATAAAAAATGCAAATAAATTGAGCAAATGTATACATGAATAATACATGCAAATAAACTGTTAAGTTTTAGCTCAATTTATTTGCAAATAGTTTATCGTTATGTATCAAGCTTTCTTCTTTGATTACTATCTTTGAATGTAAAATGATTCAAAAAAATATTTTTTTTAATTTGTTATATGGATAATTTGTAATGTGATTCAAATTCTAAAAGCAATGTCTATCCCTAGTGTGGCTTTAGCACCGTACATTTTATATTGCTATTTTAAAGCATAAAGCCTCGTCTAAACTGTTACTAATTATTAATACTATAGAATTGTTTTCATTTATATGTATTATATTATTATGTATGCATATGTACCTATTATAATAAAATTGTACTTAAATTTACACATAATTAAGGCAACTGAATACAATTCAATGTTAAACAACTTCACTGAACGTTATAGCATAGTCGTTGGTTTGGGGTTAGTTTATGTTCGTTGCATTTTTACAGAAATAGGAGCCCCGCTGCGACATAGTCTTTCAATTAAGTGTCATCATTCAATGATCGCACTAGTCATTCAATTAAATAGCAGATTCAAACAGACACGGCGACAGTTATATCACAGTTATATTAAGAGGATAGTAATGAGTAAAGCTGGTTCCTTAAGACTAACAGAATAAGAAATGCCTATTTAACTAAATTAATTAAAATAAGAGCTGATTTCACAATCCTTGGTTAAAACTTATTCGTCGAATAACGTATTAAACTACCATTTCAAAAATGTATTCTAATTGCCCGTATTTGAGCTTACAGGTGACATTTTAATACTTAAGTTTTAACCAAGGATTGAAAAATCGGCCATTAAAAAAACTAATCAATAGCCAATTGTCTGAAAGAGCCATCAATGCCAAACAGTTCGTCGTAGTTGGTCGGTTTGCCAACACGGAGTTTCTCGTTCACAACTAACGCATCTTGCGCCTTGAACCATTCACGGTATTCAATCAGTTTTTGGGTCCATTTCTCTATTTATTGAAATAAATATATAATAAATTATAGTTAAATAAGTATGTTAATAATAGAATTAATAATAGATTGGTAGTTTAAATAAGATTGGAATGGAACTTTAAACGAAAGAAATAAACATTTGAGTATCTGTTGTTTTAAACAAATTGCTAATGAAGAAAAATAAGGAACTATAATTCATATAACAAGACTTTTATAAAATAAAAGTATTATTAAGTATTACATTAGGAATGTTTTTATAAAAAAATATAAGAGTAGTACCACAGATTACTAATAATTAGTTACTACGAAGGGTAGCACTTCAACTTCAAACATATAAAAAGTAGAGTCACAATAAAAAGTGATCTTACCTTGTAAGGAGTCCATGCTTTCACATTTACCACCATATTCAACTGGCATCATCTCTTGTGGAATGTACTTGTATAAATCCTTGATATCTTTGTGAATGAAAATCTGAAATCAAGAAGAAGCATTTAAAACCACCCTTTTCAGATTATAAGCGCCTGGTGCATTGTTATGAATTTTGAGCAAGCAATGTAAACAATATTTCCAACCCCTTCTTTTATTTCATGCCAACCTGGTGCATTGTTTTGAATTTTAACCCGACTTTGCGGAGATATTTTATAGAGTAAAAAATCTATCCTGTTAATTATTTTACGACAATCTCGCACATTGTCTATCATTAATTCCAGGATTTTAAAGAGGTTAATTTTAAGGTAGGTACATATTATTAAATATTCATTGAAAAAAAACCCTTAGTGTATTCGAAAAAGTGAAGTCCCATGTCCCCAAGCGGGGTAAGGGGCAGCCGGCAGATGCATTATGCGTACATATTTTCACTGATCGATTTTTCTTTAGGGATCAGCCTTCTGTGTCCTACCTGACCGAGTCATTTATTTTTATTCGTCTCCACCGGGAATCGAACCCAGGACCACTCTGTTCTACGCTCACGCGTCAACCACTGTACCAAGGTGGCGGCCAGTGTATTCGAAACACTTCCAAAAATGTAATCTCATTGAAAAGTAATCTTAAAATTAGTTTTTAATAAATGATAATAACATTATGTTTGATTCATACAACACTATTTTTCGTACTTAAATTTTCATTGTTCTTTTCTGTTTGTAACTTTATTGATTTTTTAGAGATCTTTATTGGTACGGATTCAAAATTAAAATTGAATGAAATAATTTTCAACTGTTTATAATCACATCTTAATCGATACCTACATACGATAAATCTCTTTTCACTCATAAAAGCCTTATACATTGTTTTGTATTTCCAAGCAAAATGTAAACAATATTTCCCAATATACAAAAACACTCTTCCCAGTGATACTATCCTGGTACATTGTTTTGGGTTACGGGGTTGTTTCGTAAACAACGGGCGGGGCTTGTGCAACTATCTCATTCTGTTTTATGTACAGCTAAATATTTCATGTTGTCCTGTTGTTTGATTGGCAACATGAACGAATATTTTGCTTTTTAAATATATTTTTATTTTGCTTACAAAGAAAAACATTACTGGCTCTATATAACTCTACTTACTTATTTAGAACTTACTACTTTGCCGCTTAGCCTTATTTTTTAACTTTTATTATCTACTTAAATATATATTTAGTAGTTTGAAATTAAATGTTACACAAAATCGTTTGTTTTATTTCATTATATTATAAGGTTATTAAAGTAGCATTGCAACACTTTTGAAATATTTCATCTTACATACCCCACATAACTAAATAAATGTTACTTAAAGCAAATAAAAAATTTAATCATTAAATAAATAAACATGAAAAGCAGCGTGCATAACTCATCTATGCACAACATTGCCACATTATAATATACAAAATTGCACACAAACAAATACAAGGGAGGTTTTCCGATCTCCCGGCTGAGTATGCGCTCCTGGTACTCGATGTTTTGGTTTATACTGGACTAACTTTATCCGCTGATGGCCTCTACGCTAATAATATTTATTTTTTAATGTAAAGATAGATAGAGATAGATAAGTTAGTTACACGTAAAAATTAGAGAAAAATTTTGTAGATACCCAAATGAAATGAAAATAACACACGAGGAAAATTGAATTGATTTCTTGCAAAACATTTTTTGATAAATGAGGTAAAATGCCCAAGGGCCAAATAAAATGCCTACACTTTTCCTTTACTAACAAATTAATTTACTTACGCGTTTCCTTATTTTCTCCTTGAGGAAAGGTTTGATAAGTGTAACGAATCTCTCCACTAACGGAGATGTGTTAATTATATGAACTTCCTTCAACTTCACTGGATAGGCTTCCTGAAAAAAATTATAAAACAAATGAGTTTTGTTATTAAAATATGCGCTAATGATTTTCATTGCTCTACATTATTCGAGTAATACTTTTCAGCGGAAGTTTTTATATCAACAATCAAAAATATGTAACATAGTATCGTAAAATAGAATAAAACATAGAAAGAAGATTGATCCAAAGGCACAAAAAACATCAATTGCATAATATTATGTAGGCACACTATAGTTCAGGGATTCTCTGTACAAAACGAATGTTTAATATTTCATCATACAAGAGAACATATTTTATTTTGTGTGACAAATTGTGAAAAGAAAACGTACCTGAACACAGATCATAAACTTCTTGATAATAGATGGCGACAGCTTGGCCAACAAACTGGGGCCAAGTACTGCACCATCCAGCACATAGATGTCGCCAGCTACGCCTTCTGTTTCCTCCATGAGACGAACATCTCCGATCATAAGGGCTAGCTTCAAGCTGTCAGTCACTTGTTGGGGAGAAAGACTTGCGTCGAGACCTAGAAAGTAAAAGCTATTTATTCAAGTAAACTTTTACAAGTGTGTATGATTTTGAAGTGAAAACTTCTTTAGCGGCGTTGAGCACTTTTTCCGTAATGGGTATAAAATCTTAAACTCGCGTCAGGACACGTGACTTGATCGAAAAAGCGTAAGACGGATACCATTCCAAAATATCAAACATGCTCAACGTTAATAATCAAGTTTTCACTTCTGCCGGCACTCCCGGAGTGCAACCCGTCTTTTTTTTTTAAAGGACACACCCGACTCGGAATTGTACCGAGAAGAATCAGCAAACACAAGATAGTTAATCCTTCTAAAGATATTTTGTTTATTACGTAGCCAGTTATTATTTTATTTCATTCTTAATTTGATGCTACAATCCATCAGGCAATTTGTAGATATCCTAAATCGTATGAATAAATAATATTTAAAAACACTGCAGAAACGGTCCCATTTAACTCTTTTTTAGTGTTAGAATATTTTGTATGTTAATAAGTTGTAATTGTTCTAACGTCTAACGGCATACAGACAATCAAACAAATCATTTGCAAATTATTCATTGACATCTAAACTGAGAGAAAAGATAAAACTACACCGATCAATTTGAATAAAACCCTTTACTTTTAAAGCTACATATTTTCTTTGCATTACATTAGGGTATATTTTTCCTATCCCGGGTCAAACCGGATGAAGCCGGGACAAGCAGCTAGTATCGTAAAGAGTTTTATTATTCTATGCGTAGAGCAAACAAATTATAATCAAACAAATTTACAAAAAAAATCACTTAATTTATAATAACATTATGTCTTTCAACTCTTTTCCAGCTGCTGAGTTATAAGTATATGTTTAGTATGCAGGCTATGTTTCAATATTATGGCGATTTTATTCTAAGCTATAGACGAGTAAACATTATAAATATTTAGATCACGTATAAAACCATTTACTTTTCGTTACTCTACGCGCGTGTATTTTTCTTTGTTTAAATAATTTAATAAAAAAAACTTCCAGTTATAATTTACATTAACCTACAATATTTGCTGTGACATTAATTGATTTATTTTAATTAATTTTAATATGTATTTGCTATTCCCAAAAACATATAAAAATTAAATATAAGTACACTAGTTACCTCTGCATATAGTAACCCTTCTTCCATTTGGTGTAACTCCAGGAAGAGGTGGGCCTTGGCTGAAAGGAAATAAAATAGTTATTATAGCTTTCTTTCTATTATTTCAAGCAAGATAATAAGCTTAAAGACAATTAAAATAATTAAATGTGAACGAAAAATTAATAAGTACAGTCTTTAATAACTGGTTCCTAAGTAATAGTACTGTTACTTATCTATACTGAATACTGATATTATAAAGCTGAAGAGTTTGTTTGTTTGTTTGAACGCGCTAATCTCGGGAACTACTGGTCCGATTTGAAAAATTCTTTCGGTGTTAGATAGCCCATTTATCGAGGAAGGTTATAGGCTATATATTATCACGCTACGACCAACAGGGGAGGAGCCACGGGGCTGAAACCGCGCGGAGCAGCTAGTTAATAATATATAATAATATAGTATATAATATAAACATTTATCATTTACATTCAAGCTCAAGTATAATCACATTAAAACCAAAATTGAAATTTGCAATTAGCAAACATGCATAAAATATCACTGTAGTATTATTTTATGTATGCATTCTCAAGAATTCGCAACACTGCGGATGTGAAAAGTTCATCTGCAAATATGTTGCAATTTGTTGCAAAACCAATGCTTAGTAAGGTTGTAGTGGTGTAAGTTGGTCCTTGACTGCTCTACCAAGGCTAAAGTAAGTTACTTGGTTTTACAAAAGTATACCCTATTTCTATATATTTACGATTTATTATTTATTATATAAAACATATGGTAAAGTGGCTTGTAAGAGCTATGATATACGGAGAAATGTGATGACAATTCGATGGAGTTTTGCGTAATAGTAATCTTATTGTCATTATAGGACTGTTCAAAGAGAGAATTTCGTACTTTCTTATGTAGGGTAATATCGTGGTATATCACTATTGCTTTGTTGTAATATCCTTATGTAGGTACATACTATAAGAACAGATCAAGCTTTTTGTTAAAACTATTTCAAAAATAGAGAGGTAAGTTGTTTCTATATAACTGTATATTTTGTTATGTAACTTCCTGTATATAACTTAATACATATTATCTTATAATTATGTAAACAAAAAAAATGATATGTATGCAAAATTTGAGGTCTTACAAATTTATTTATTTACTTAGAGCTTGCACGATTTTTTAAAGTTAAATTTTTTTTCAAATTTTTCATAATAGGATTAAACTTAGACTTGGACAACTTTATGTTTATCTCAGAAATGGCTGAATCGAATGGATGGATTTTGCAAAGCTAACTCTACCTATATGAATCAATTAAAACAAAATCACTGGTATTAAAAAAAATATAATTTTTGTGCGTAAATCGTATGAAGGATACAAAACTAACGATTGTTATATTTATTTGATAGTTAATATTATTTCCCAATATTACAGCATTGGATAATATAGGTAATGATGAATCGTAGAAAAAACATCAATGAAAACAAACAAGCTTATAAAAAACGTAATGTACATAATATTATGAGACCAAAATAAATAGGTATAAAATTACTTCCCATACATTACATAATATATTAACTTGTTGCATGTACGTCGTTATTTCATAATGGATGATTTATTATTGAATAGGTATTGTATGTGTTATTGGAATAAACATCCTTATGCGTACTTACTAGTTACTGTATGTACAGAACAGAGGTGAGATCATAATATTTGTATTTCTCTACACATTTTTATGTCACGTAATACAGAAGTCGGATTTGAATAGATTTTTTTTTATTTATTTCATTGATTTCTCGGGATTCAAATCATCTTTGAATCAAATATCCAAATCTGAGAATCGGCCAACATCTATTTTTCATATCCCTAAGGGATAAGAGTAATGCAGAACAACGTTTGCAGGGACAGCTACTAAGAAAAAAAAGGCGGGTTGCACTCCGGGAGTGCCGGCAGAAGTGAAAACTTGATTATTAACGTTGAGCATGTTTGATATTTTGGAATGGTATCCGTCTTACGCTTTTTCGATCAGGTCACGTGTCCTGACGCGAGTTTAAGATTTTATACCCATTACAGAAAAAGTGCTCAACGCCGCTAAAGAAGTTTTCACTTCAATAATATTAGGATATTTATATAGTAAGGATACTCACAGCTTACACTTCAGCACATCTCTTAGCTGCGGGCTAGACGCATCTCTATTAGTAAAGAACTCAGGGCACGCGGCGCGCATTGTAAAGTACATGTCAAGTTTGCGCTTGCATTTCTCGAGAGAGAAGCTACTGCCTCGCAGGAAGGTCATTAGGGGGTTGTCCTCTGGAATAGATGGTTAGTTATATTTTTGTTAAATATGGAAAAATATTAAAATTAAACTGGGATAAAAAATTAAGTTCATTTTCCGCACACGTCTTCGCTCTTATAAGGAAATACGCATGGGAATGTGACGTTTTACCACGGTAAAATGTAGCCAAGTCTGAGCACGTAAAAATCATATTAATTAATCTTTTCATTTCTATGTTAAAAAATGACAAAAAAAAAACACATCTTTTGATATTATAATATGAGTAAGTATAATAATATAATAAGATGTTTGTTGCTGGTAATATAACGAAAGAATTTTTTTAACGTCGTAACGGAGAGCTTTTATGATAGGATTTTTGCATCTGCAGATTATATGGAAGCTAGAGTTATTTAGGCTGCCTTTTTTTATCGTGGAAAAATATCCCAATGTTCCCGTCAAACCATCAATTTCTTCAAACTTATATCCTCTAAAATACAATATCGCTGGTGAATAACCTCTATCATATTGATACGTCATTGTATAAAGCTATTTATTTTTAATTACTCTGCAGTCATTAATTGTAGTTTCCAATAATCGTCATATTCAAATCGATTAGGTTTAATGATTCACTATTTCAACAACACTTAGTTAATAGCGTCATTGTATAAACCAAAATATAGTAAATAGCATATTATTTTTATAGAAACTGCACAACTTTGTAGTTTATCAATTGTTATTGATATGCATTTATGAGACACTAGGTACCTATATGCCGCGATTTTATGCGTTAATTATACATTTAGAAATTAAGGGCTTTTTAACGGATTTTAAACGCGATTTATTGTCTCTCCGTGACCATACTCGCTGTAATTTGTAGTGTTCCAAACGGGTCAAATTAGGTAATGAATAAATCGCATTTAAAATTAGTTAAAAATACTAATTTCTAAACGATTATGACGTACCCCATTGATCAGGCAGGTGCGGTTGCTTCCGGAGCCACTCCTTGATGATGGCCAGGTCTCTATCTCTTGTGTTGACGTCTTCTTTCAACTCAACTCTTATTTTTTTCCATACTTCCCCACTTGGCTGGATCATTAGTTCCGATTTGAGCTTCATTTTTACTGTAATATAATAACTATTTTTTATAAATAAAGTAAATAAATTCACCGATATATCAGTAAACTTGATATATGTAAGTACACACTGCTAATCTTTTACTTTATGGTAATCGTAACTGAAAAACTTATCAGGATCACCGACCACCTAATAGTACCTAATCTTTAGTTGTATTAACATGTGTACAAAATCGTTTGTAATACTAAAGCTAATATCCCGATATAAAGCATTTATGACACAAAATGAGCCATAGAGGCATTGCCACCACCATTACCTCTGCGGTTGGCTATTTGCAAACATGTAATCATAGATTAAAACTATTGTTGCACATACATAAATAAATAATTAATACGTGTACACTTAGATCATAAAGGAATACTGTTAATAGCAGATTTAGCCTGAATTATGGCACAATATCAATAAACTAGTGTGCAATATATTGGTCAAGGCCTTGACATTAAAACTTGGGTGTCTACTGTCTATTCAAAATCAAGTTTTAATTTTGAAATAGAGATTTAGTTAGGTGCTTAAATTTCTTTAGTATTTGTCGTAATGTCTATGAATAAATGGAGTGTTTAATTAGATCTAGATATTAAAACCGAATAAATTATTGGCCAATATTGAATACAGCAAATTCGAACCCAACTTTGAACTGATTGTTAGGTATAATAGACTCCCGATAAAATTGTGTTATTGTTGTTTTTACTGAAACTGCTTGGTTAAATAAATAAAAAAATGTTTTACTTTTAGAAAGCTCAATGTTTAGTAACATAGGCTTTATATTTTTTATTTCGGTTCTAGTGAAGCGGAACAAGTGGTTATATTTCGCAAATACATTAATATTTAATACTATACAAATATAGAGCGTTTTCTTATAACCTATACGTATTGTTGATGTACTTTATAGGTACATCTATCGTCCACAGATTTTCATCCCGAGTGCAGTTTAAAATACCCGTTTATGTTAGGTGCAAGGGGGTGAATGCACCCAACTGTAATGCATTTTAACCGTTATACTACTTCATCAACTAGGCCTTAAAGTTCACGATCAGAACTCTTACTTAGCCATAAATTTGTTAATAATTTGTTGTTTTTGTGTGTGAAACATGAATGAAACTCAAGTTCGAGAGACGATATCTACCTATTATCAAGCTTTTTAAATATTTTTACTAAAGAACAATAAAAAGTACAATAAATTTATTTTTCAAATATGTATTCCAGTTTAATATTACGATCTCTTGCAGAAACAATTATTTATATCATTAGAAAAATAAATAAATTAGAACGTAAGTGACGAAGTGCTTAGAAAATAATTTTATGTGAGCGACAAAGTGCTCGCAAATGTAATATTTATACCGGATATTGTAAAATTTTATACAATGCCTACCATGAGTATCAAAGTAACCAAGGCTGGCATTTCACAAACATCAATATTAGCCAATATTTCCATGCGATTGACGTAAAAAGTGTCAATAACTATACAAACAATACTACGCAGAATGTTTATAGTTCACACCGTATTACCTTCAAAATGTAAACAGTAATTCGCAGTTCGATCATCATTTTTAAGTATTAAATAGCTTCCTATACCTACTTGTTGCCATGGAGGTTAAAAGGATGTCAGCAGTAGAGCAGTATTAATTCTAGCGTGGGAAAGTGATGGCACTATACGCCTTTATAGGCCTTTCATTTTTCTACACTGGACTGCCATGGTAATCATAGACTATATACTTAATACAGAGAATGGTAATCCACCAGAGAGTAGTCTCTATAGTATATACCAATCTTTATCTAGGTACTTGATCTGTGCCAAAGATTTCTATAGATTCCGATTTTACTTATTTAAATAAGTCTTATCGATTTAGAGGCTTGGGATACTAATTTAAGTTAAAAATAGGATCGTCAAACTTTACTTGACCTTCACATTTAATAGGTTAATAAATAATAATATGTCAGTTTAATTTTCTAGTTTCGCGAAGAGACCGAGAGGCGGCAGGCGGCGGGAACTTGTTTTTATTGTTATAAGTTTGGTTGATAATTTTAGATGTATGTTCCATCACCTATATAATTATAATATTTTTTCGCATAAGTTTGATAATAGTAAGACTTTCTTGCAATTAATAAGCCAATAATTATTTTAGACAGATATTTTTAATTGTGGCTGCAAATGTCTATTTCATTCTCGTGGAAATTAGGATATTACTTACAGTGAAACGTTTAAGGACACGGCCCATGGGATAAATGCAACAACTGCCTATAACGATGTTCGATAAGATAAATTACAACTGTTAAACGATTAATAATGAATATGTTAAAGAATTGAATTAATTATGGACGTGCTTCGATCTTATCATACGCAGTATATAGAAGTGTTTTAATTGTTTTCTAAGTGATAATCAATCTCTATTGAAGAATCCGATACAGCTGTGATAAGTGCTTTAAAACTCCCAAAAACTACAAAACCGCAGGCTATGGCTAGTTAGCCATGCCCTGCCCCTGCGGTTTTACCCACACTGCTCCGCTCCTGTTGATCTTAACGTGATGATAATATAGCCTTATAGCCTTCCTCGATAAATGGCCTTTCTAACACTGAAATATTTTTTCAAATCGGATCAGTAGTTCCTGAGATTAGCGCGTTCAAACAAACAAACTCTTCAGCTTCAGTATATTTTGGAACCCGAATTTACATTGTGTACGACTTGTTTTTTTAAACTTGCGGTCAGCGAAAATTCAGCTATTCGCGCCTTAGGTGAGGGGTGAGGGTCCGCGTTTTAGTATGGAATCAACGTGCTCGAAACTAAAAATCGTAAGCGCCATTCACATTTTTGTCAAAAAGTGAATGAAAATATTTAGTATTTTCTAAATCTAAAACAGTCACGAAATCGAAAAGGTAAATACCTATATGTATTCGTGATTTTATACGAATTATTATCGTAAAATACGGTTGTAATGAGCATTTACATATATGATATTTTAGAGGAAACTTCAGGATTTTTTTTTATCGAGCAATCCAATTTTTCCAATCGTGTTTTGGAAACAGTCATCCCATCACACATACGTTCTGTAATACCTACATATTAGAAATTTCAGTGCGAAAAAACTTCAATATTTTCATTTATATATAGCTCATAGATCCTCCATTTTGCCATGCCATGATCCATTTTGCCCTTTTCACCTACTAAGGGCCCTTAATTTCTTACGCGAATTTTAAACTTTGTTTTTAATTTTGTTGGTAGGTCGAAAAGTAAACAATTCGAAGCCTGATGGTAATAGCTTTAGTAACTGCTCAAATAATACATCATTTAATATCTTTGTTTAATTAAGCACTTGTAGATATTGAAGATAAGTTAGTATTTACAGTATGATGCGCTTAAATGTTCAATTGCGTTGACCATAGTGCAAGACCAGTTTATAAACCATATACCTACCTAACATAATATTTATAAATACACAATCGTTTAAAAAATATAAGATTTTTGTGATAAAATTTTTAAAATGGGTAGGGCACGACACGACTCACGACACTAATAAAAATGGTTATTCAAAATTAACTCATGTTTTGATGTAAAATCTAAATAAGTATTATATATAAATTTATAGATAGAATAAGTAAGTATAAGCAAACCTAGAAATTAATTTCTATAAAAATATATGTGAATACATACTGGAATTTTAAAATTTAAATATTAAGACATTATTTAATTGTAACAATTTAATATAAACAACGACAATTAAAAACTAAAATAAAATAGAAAATTAGAAAATACTCACGTCAGTTACGCTCCAAAACAAAACCACAGATAAAATTGAAAATTTAAAAATGGAACGCCGTTTTTTTTTCGTCTTGTGGCACGGGCTTCGAACAACAACACGCAGCTGTTACTGACCTCGGCCCACCTCTCTCTGAGGCTTATTGAGAAATTGCAGCGAACTAAAGGTGATCTTATGTACTGTTCACATGTACTATCCCACGATAGTAATAAAAAAAAATATTTCGAATACGCGAAAATGTTAAAACATTGTAATGAGATCTAGGTAATACATTTCATGATCAAGATATTTCATTGTTATTGTTACATTTTTCGTTATTAGATTTGAATATTAATTAACGATATTTGACTAAAAATCATGTCTTTATAGAAATACTTGTAAAATATAATCAACTGTCCAATCTAAAATTTGTAATTGACAGTAAATAAGTTTTTTATATCTAACGAATAACGTTTTGTTTTTATTTTCAATCGAATGCTGGTTTGAAATAAAAACAAAATTTAAATTTGTACTGTCGTCAGTTGTTAACTGTCATGCCAGTTATTTAGTTTGAATGGAAATGTTCATAAGAAATTTTGTGTATTTGGGAATAACACAAGGTGTATAAACTTCGCAAGTATACAAGGATATACTTTCCTATTTTATTAGATTTTAAAGTATTTTTTTATAAATTTAAAAAGAACGCGGTCCCTCGTAGTACCTAATTGTAATTAATATTTATCACAAAAATTTAAATCTTATTGCAAATAGTTTTTTTAACTAATTAAAATTACTTATTTATACAATTATTTCATTTTATTATATATGTTTATAGTATCTAAATGTGTCTATTGTTATAACTCGAAAAAAAAACATAAATTTATTTATCTGTGACTTTTGACAACTGGCGGGAAAACAAAAGACAGTGAAAATAACAGAAAATTGCTTCGTTCCGATTCAAATATCAATGAAAAAACAAGAAAATCAATGTTTTGTTTTTATAACAATTAAATTTGTGTTGGTCAATTTTTTAGATTGTGTTTTTTTGGTGTTGAAGATAGCTAAGTAATAAAATTTCCACAACGGATCATTGGCAAATTGTGGCAAAATTGTACGGTCTACTCCGATTTTTCAAACAAAAATTGAATTTAATTGAAATAACAAAAACTACATTAACAAAGGTATGTACTACTTATATTTTTATATTTTCATGGGACGTTTTTACATGCAACACACTATTCAATGGGCCACAAAATTAACAATAATAAATATGAATTAAAATTATTCGTCATAATTACGGGGGGCCATTAAGGCCCTTACGAAACATTTTGCCAACGCGACCGTGGTGTTAGGTGTTGTGTGTAATCTGTAGTTCTTGAGGGTCAAAGTAAAAGGTTGTAAACCACATCATGCGATGGAAATATTTGTTTTATTCGAGAGTCATGGAATATTATCCATTTGGTATATAAATGTGTAAAGGTTCTCCTTTCTCGTATTGGATGGAAAGATTCCAAGATTTTTTCATAGAAAAAATTTTTTCAAAGATTCAAATCATAGATTATGGACATTGACAATATTATTTTTATTTAGAGTTGGTTAAGAACAAGATCTTCCATATTTTACAAAAGATTAGAAAGTTGACGGGTTCATTCAAAACCGCGTCATCCCTTAAAGCCAGCAAGGTCTTTTATTATATTTTCACCCACACAAATCTGTTTAGTAAAGGTTTTTACATATGAAATATGTACCTGCAAATATCTTCTCTTAGTGTACAGGATTTACATCCTAACGATGTCTCCAAAGCGTGAACACATTTAGACGATTATAGTAGAGTTTTTAGAGCGTTACAATAACGCATTTAAATTAATTATGCATAAAATAACTTGATGAAAACTTAAATACATAGCTTGATAAATATGAATCATTAGCCGCTCATCTAGGCACGACTTCTTTAAAAAAATAAACAAAATAAAAATATATAAGCTTCGTCGCAGTAATAATAAACAATGAATCAAAAATACAGGATATCCTATTGTGGGTGCGTGGTAAAGTTCGATTATTGGTTATACAGCCGCTGTTTTTGTATTATGTTTTTTTTTATAAAAACGGGTTATAGGTATTCTTTATTGGCATAGTCGTTTATGCATACTATGAAATAAAAAAACGCGGGAATTCCACATCGAAATAAATTGCTTTGTTCCATTTTAGGGTTCCGTAATGAAAGGCTAAAACGGAACAATATTACTGAGACACCTCGGGACTCTCTGTTTGAGTGTCTGTCCGTCCGTCCGATACCAGGCTGTTTTCATGAATCTTGATAATAAGGCATTACAAAATTTCAGAGATGATGCATTTCTGTTGAGTGTTGCCGTTATTCTATGACAAAAAATACTAGTACCTAAGTTATAAAAATGTCATTTTCTTAGATATTGATATAAGCGATATCTATTTTCGAATAATGATATCTTTATATTTAAGTTACATATTATAAAAATACAATGCAACTATCGCAAAAATAAAACAAGACGTACTCTAAGTAATTTAAAGTTATGGGTTAAAAAAAAAGGTTATATTATGTGCATGGAACCCTTAGTGTCACTAGTCCGACTCGCACTTAACCGAGTTTTTAGGTTTGTAAATATTTATAAGAATTAAGAGGTGAAGTTTTAATCTATAAAAGTATTTAGATGCATCATGCAGCTCTATCTGAGTTAAAAGTGATTCCAAAGGTTAGAGACTATGCATGTATCGGATTACAATTAATTTATTTGTGCTATTTGTTTAATAATGAGCAGTAGAGATGAATTATTAAAGTTTTGATTAGCACAAAGGCACGTATAAAGTCGCGGTATCTAGTTTAATTAAATAAATCTATAATCTCATTTGGATAAGGTTGTGAAGTGAGAATATAGTTGAAATTTATTATCTGTGACTCTTAATAAAACGAAAATAAATTATAACAGTATAATTTAGAAACTGTCTAATCATTGATTATGATTATAAATAATCAAATGAGTTATCAAGGCTAACGTGGCATATAAACGGAAACGGTAAACAATAAACAAAACCTTAATTGTTTTTATGTTGTGTAATTCAAATTGATTGTTATGATTTGGTGTGCAGTTATCGCTTCCCGCTCTTTCACTGTCATTGATGTTATTTTAAATAAAAAATCTTTTATTGCTTCTCATATAAAGTCAGTACATTAAAAATTCTTATACAATACATAACAGTTGGATAAACGTTTTTACAAAGGAAGAAAAAGGCAGCGTCTCTCTCTCAGCGTCAGCTATTACTATCCAAAACAGCGCTATTTTTCAGATGCCCCTTTTTTTATAGTGGGGAAATCTTCCAAAGATACCCACGGCCCCCGGGGAAGGAGCCGTGGGTTATGTCGGATTCTTAATGCGTATTAATAATTAAAGGTAATTTCCAGTGAGCCTAGTGAGTTCCAACCTATTAAGCTTTGTCAGTTTTCCAACTGGAATTAATAGATACTGCTATAAGACGTGTTTAATCCCCCGTTGCTCCATTGTTATTACCAAAGTGTACCTACTCTTTTTGGTCAGAGAATTCTGGTTCTAGTCATGTTCTTTATGTTCTAGGTGCCCACCTATATAGCAAAGGTATTGGGAAGAAAGTGGATGCGGGTGGCGAAGAACAGAAAAGAATGGCGTGCCCATGAAGAGGCCTATACCCAACTTTGGGTTAAACCGGGCTGAGAAAGAAGAAGAAGAAGAATGTTCTTTGTGTAAATGCTTAGGAGGTAGTAAAACTAAATCATATTATTTGAACTCGTTGTTGTCTGTGGGAATCGAGACTAACAGCCCATGTTCTTTTTCTAGTCTAGCCTATCTCTGTACAAAATTTTAACAAAGACAATTCTATAAAATTGTTGGATCCTTTTCGTTCATATTAGCAAAAACGAAGATTTGAGATTCACAATGAACTGACTACTAATAATCTCGGGTATAAATATTACCTACTCTTTTATTAAATACTAGCAATGCCCTGCGGTTTCACCCGCATAGATAGCGATATCGTTACAGTGAAAAGTCTACTATAGGTCGGACTATAGGTTTAATTTTTAATCACATGAAAATCACCTTTACCCCGTCCCGCACTACAGCCTTTTTTTTTGTTTCAGTGGGGAAATCTTTCATAGATACCCACGGCCTCCAGGGGAGGGGCCGTGGGTTATCTCGGATTCCTACCGACCACAACCCCACTGTGTTCCGTCAAGACGCATATTGGTAGAATTCCTCCGTGACCCCCGCACTACGGCCTGCTCGAACAGTATACCTACTATTTTCTGTAGATTGACACTTTCAAATTCGTTATATCTTTTGAATGGAATATCCAATTCTTTTCATTTAAAAAGTATTTTGATGGTATTGAAACAGTCTGTAATAAAACATCATTTAATGGGATAAGGATTAATATATGTGTATGGATAACATGGTTTGATTACTGTCGGCACTTCTATTTACTTTGAAAACGTAAAAAAGTTGTTGTAGTAACATAACTACTGAAGATGGACATATGGTATCGCGGACTTTCTTGTAGATATTGATCCATTCTATAATACTGTAGAACATTTTTTTGTTCTATCTTCAATAGATTCCGCAGCGCACGCGATGACAGAAGTTTTATTGAGGATTTTTTTACACCTTGGGTTACATTATTGCATTTTTGGTAAGGATCTCTAATTTTTTTGAAAATGCAGCTTTCTAATGGTGAAAGAATTTTTGAAATCGGTCCAGTAGTTTTTGCGTGAAAACCATGCATACATACATACTTACATACATACTTACAAACTTTTCCTCTTTATAATATTAGTATAGATTGGGTATTTTTTCACATAGATATGACATTTAATTAAATTTCTCTCACCGAAAATTATATCTTTTAACTTGTAGGTAACTATGAATTGAAACACAGAAAAATTACAAAGTGTGGGTTTTTATATTGATGGTAAAAAACAAACAACGTATTTTTTAATTTTTATTCGAAAATGATAAAATATCACATTCTGTAGAGATACAGTTTTTAAATTTCAAAATGCATAGATATCATTTCTTGGATGCATTTTATATTATATGGATTATGTACATATTATTATCTATGCATTTTGAAATTATTATAAAAAATTACAAAATTAAATTTGGATACCATGAGCTATAATTCGCTAAATCTAATAAAAAAGTATGCTAACATTTAAGAAAATGCTTGTAAATTGCTTAACTTAAGTTTATTATATTTATCTTAATAAATCATTGAGCATAAAGTTTGAATGATGTTTTTGCAATAAATGTTTATTTATTTTTTCAATAAACATGAAATAAGCGAAATGAAAAGACTGTTTCTGAACATAATATTTTTCAAAGTGCGGAAGGCTTTTATGCAATTAGGCAATTTTATATAAAAATACGAATAATATTGAAAGATCCTATAAAAAAATTAAATTTAATGTCATGGTAAAGCTATTAACTTGTTATATTTATATATTTTTAATCTATGGATAGTTGTCTAAAAGACCCATCAATGCCGAAAAGTTCGTCGTAATTAGTAGGTTTTCCGGGCCGAAGAGCTTCATTGGCTTTTACGGATTCCTCGTTTTTAAACCATTCTGTGTATTCTTCTAGTTTCTTCATCCATGCCTCTGTAAATTGAAAAAGAATATATCAGAATCTATGCAATTTGATTTTAAATAAAACAAAATAAAGATAAGCCCAATTTTCAATAGCTTATTAAACTTAGTCCTAAATCAATAGATTTTTGTATGGTTAGGGAGCCAGGTGCAAATTTGGTTAACTATTTCCTCTCAAGAGATAATTCGTCAGACGCATGAGAGTATAGTATTATAAAGCCTCGTGAACGTCAGCTGGCGCTCGGTTGGGGGGGGTGAGCGGTTGTAGCCTCCCACGCACATAGGAAAAAAATACATTCATTCATTCATTTCCTCTCAGCTAAAAATTTGTCAAATTGTAGCTAACCCAATATCTCAACGAAAAAAAATAGTCAGCTGGTTACAACATGGTGTATTATACGTCAGCTGGTGTCTCGAACATGAAAGTTAAACTTAAAGAAAAATTTATTTTCCGTTATTTCCTCTCAAACAAAAATTTACCTGATGATAGCTTATATGTAACTGTGGATAAATATATATGTCAGCTGGCTGTATCTTGGTGGAAAAACCGTCAGCTGATACGGGAGGCTACAACCGCTCTTCCCCCCAACCGAGCTCCAGCTGACGTTCACGAGGCTTCATAATACTATACTTTGATGCATTTTACTAATTATCGCTTGAGAGGAACTTGGTCATAAAATCTGCTGCTGGCTCCCGGACCAGTATTACTTGAATATTATATTCACTTGTTTTTACTTGTAGTTTGAATTTATAGTAGAATTTGAATTTCTACCAACAGACAAATTAAGAGTTTAACTTTTATTTTAATTATTCTTCGTTATCAATTGATACGACTGTCATTTGATAATATATTGTTAGACATAACTTTTGATTTATGATCCATTGAAATGTTACATTTTTTAGGCCTGACCTTGCATTTTTTAGAGGACACAATTTTATTTTTTTGATGTGTAGGGGGGGTCAGTGTGAAGCTAAAACCAAGTTTGTGGGGTCGCCACCCTTGTCCCATGGCCGCCATCTTGAAAATAGCGGTTGAAATGGTTTTAACGATATATCTCTTAAACTATTTATCTGATAATAAAACAATGTAACATTATTTGTTGCAAATTAAATTTTCTACAACTTTGATTCAGTAACTTTTTGTCGTAGAACTATAAATAAAAAGTTATAAGCGAAAATGTTCAGAAATTAGAGCTATTTATATTTTTCAATAAAACTTTTTTTTATCATTTTACGAAGAAATGATATAAGACTATTTTTGTAGATTGTTTTTCGAGGAAAAACTTTTATATACAACATTTTTTCATTACGTCAATAGCTAAGGTTTTACAGCGCTCAGAAGTGAGTACTATTTTTCAGTAGTAACTATACATAATAAATTGGCTATTGGCTCTTTTCCCAGACTCCACAACAATGGAAGCACACTGCAGAACATTTCAGCCCTGCTTTTCGACGTAAAAAAAACGCACTTCCAGACTCTACCTCCTGGGTTGTGGGGAAAAGATTCAATAATTAATTATTAATAATATTGTAAAATTAATTATTAAATATATTATTATAACAAAAATAAAATAATTACTGGTGACAAATTATTATTAGTACACACATATCGTATTCTGTATATTAAAGAGTACTTAAAATAGTACTCGCTTCGGAGGGCTGTAAAACCTTAGTTATTTACTTAATGAAAAAATGTTGTAAATAAAAGTTGTTCTACGAAAAACAATCTACAAAAATGGTATGATATAATTTCTTCGTAAACTTATAAAAAAAAGTTTTATTGAAAAATATAAACATCTCTAATTTCTGAACATTTTCGCTTATAACTTTTTTGTTTATAGTTCTAAGACAAAAAGTTACTGAATCAAAGTTGTAGATAATTTAATTTGCAACGAATAATGTTAACATTGTTTTATTATCAGATAAATAGTTTAAGAGATATATCGTAAAAACCATTTCAACCGCTATTTTCAAGATGGCGGCCGTGGGACAAGGGTGGCGACCCCACAAACTTGGTGATAGCTTCACACTGACCCCCCCCTACACATCAAAAAAATAAAATTGCGTCCTCTAAAAAATGCGACCCCAAATGTAACTTTTCAATGGACCATTAATATTTTTGTGGATGAATAGTTGTGAATATAGT
The DNA here is from genome assembly GCF_061535395.1 of Colias eurytheme. Taxonomy (NCBI): domain Eukaryota; kingdom Metazoa; phylum Arthropoda; class Insecta; order Lepidoptera; family Pieridae; genus Colias; species Colias eurytheme. The sequence goes on along the minus strand of NC_143000.1, from coordinate 3,020,073 downwards.
TGTCACTATTTCCTGTCAAAACATGATTAGCTGTCGAAAACTATAAATTGCCGTTTTCCTTTGACTCGTGGCGCATTTGTACGAATCGTACCTAGAGGCTCGGACGTTGTTTATACGACGTTCGACCCAACTACCCTCACTTTGCTAATAGTCGTTGACTTGCTGCGATTTGTTATCAACTACCTACATCAATTAGGTAGCTGTGTAGAATCGCAGTACATTCTTATTACATTCAAACTAATATTTAACCCTGCCTCGCGTGTAATTTCTTATAATATTATAATTAATATTAAGATTATAAATAATAATTAATTTACCGTTAATATCCGTGAGTGATCCACAATTACCACCGTATTCTTCAGGAAGCATTTCTTTGGGCACATAGTTGTATAGCTCATTGATATCGGAATGGATGTATATCTGAAAAAAAAATGAATATGATAAAAATAATATACATAGATAATAAAGTAGATATTATCTACTCTATTTTTGTCCCAACGAATAGGTGTTGTTTACATGTTATATGAATTTAGTTGTGTGTAGAATTATGTTGTTCAAATTTAATGCAAATGTTAAAAATGTGCTCCAAATTAAAATGGTATTCCACTTCCTTCAAATACAACTTTACCACAAATAGGAATAATCCTTCAAATTACTCACCCTGTTCTTAATTTTTTCTTTCAGGAAAGGTTTAACAAAGTTTACAATCTTCTCAATGACTGGCGAAGTGTTGATGACGTGTACTTGTTTCAGCTTTACTGGGTATGCTTCCTGAAATTATATAAGAACAACAGTTATATAAATCTCTTAAATATTGTACATTAATTTTACAATCGTAGAGTTCATATATCTAACGTCTGTAAAAGTTTATAGCAACATGCGTATAATTTAGTCCCTGTTTTTATAAGGCGTTGGAATTTATCAAATAACAGTCAGATTATTTATAATTTTACTAGGTTTCCGCCCGCGGCTTCGCCCGCGCAGTCAAAGAAAAACCCGCATAGTTCCCGTTCCCGTGGGATCTCTGAGATTGCGTCATTTTCCCGGGATAAAAAGTAGCCTATGTCCTTTCTCGGGTATCAAAATATCTCCATACCAAATTTCATGAAAATTGGTTCAGTAGTTTAGGCGTGATTGAGTAACAGACAGACAGACAGAGTTACTTTCGCATTTATAATATTAGTATGGATGTCTTGATAAGTGAGTCCGAATAGATAAAATAAAAACAATATTATGTCAAGCGTAGGTATGCAACCAGCTCAATTCATGAAGAAATTATTCATAGTAGGTAGCCTTTATGGCTCATATTTGTGTTATTTGATATAAAATGAATTAATATCATCTGCCTAATTAACAAAATGCACATTGTGTTGATCTGTTGTAAGAATAGTTAATGCAATATGTCTCAGAATCTCACCTGCACACAAATAAGGAACTTCTTCACAGCAGACGGGGAGATCTTGCCCAAATGACTTGGCGTGACGATAGAAGCGTCTAGAATATAGATGTCACCACCAACACCCTCTTTCTCTTCCCTGAGTCTAACATCTCCAATCATTAGAGCGATTTTGAATGCATCGATAATCTGGTTTGTGTCTAGGTTCTTATCAAGTCCTGGAATTTATAGAGATAATAAGTTTTTGGATGTGTGGGTAGTTTTGAAATTTGTTCTTATATTGTCGATGTCTTAGTCTATTTAGACCCAGAAATGCTCTAGGTAAAGGATTTTAACTCAAACTCAAATTGTGTTATAAATTATTATGTAATTGAATATTGAGACTTAATAGTTAGATACTTCTCTAGGTGCTTATTATATTTTTGTTTTACTTTGCTATTATAGTTATCTGTGGCTATTATTTTCGTAAATGCCGTTTATTATTAACACATATTACCAAGGAATTTCATTTAATAACTTATTGAACTCAAATAAATCGTTCCAATAATTTTCCTATTTAGCAATAATATTTAACACAATTACCTCTGCAAATAGTCACGCGGCGTCCATTAGGTGTCAACCCTGGCAGGGGCGGACCTTGCCTGAAACATTATTATAATTATGAATAGAGGAAAGCCATTAGCCAATATTTCCTTGAATTATTGATTCATTGTTAATTAAATGATTCATCTTTTGATAATCTTCTTATATATAAAAATGAATCGCAAAATGTGTTGGTAAGCGCATGACTCGAGAACGGCTGAACCGATTTCGATAATTTTTTTTTTATTATATTCCTTGAAGTACGAGGATGGTTTTTATGTAGAGAAAACGTAAACATGTACCACGGGCGAAGCCGGGGCGGACCACTAGTTGTAAATAAATTTAACAAATGAATTGCAAGGATGACTTATCTTCAAATAGTAATATAGCCATTATACCCAGCCCAAACCTCTCGAAGATTAAATATTTCACGTAAGTACATTATTCATTATAAAAAAATAAATTGCATTTATTATTTTCATAACTGTATCTATTCTGATACCTAATATTTTACTGAATATCATCAAATGTAGTTGCTAATCTGTTTTCAATCGCTAGGTGAAAGATAATATCAAGTCTAAATAGTAGTTATTTACACATAAATTATCATAATAATACTGTTTAAATAGTAATTTAAAACCGACTCCAATAGCTCTAACTACATCAAAAGATTTTGGACGACTTGTTTGTATCAATATTATTAACTCAAGTAGATGTAGTACCTAGATTAAATTTAGGCATTCGGATAATCCAAAATCCAGATAACCGAATGCATGATAAATATAAGTGGTTTTGTTAATTGATCCATATTTAGCAATTAGTATAATCTTTGAGTATTATGAAAATAACAAAATTAAACGTCTAATTCGAATTCACATTGGCTAAAGTAATGGCATTTTCTTAAATTACGATTTACGAAGGGGTTAAGTAGTTCGGATAATCGCGAACCCGTATAACATAGATCTGGATAATCGAGTCTACTGTAAGTAATTAGATATTTTCACGGTACGTGCGCATTTTCTTACAAGACCATACAATGTCGGTGTTTGATACCATGTCATATCTTGTAAGGTCATCAATAAGATGGAACGATTTATTAGAATGTTGGGGATAATTTGTACATGTTTAGGAGCTGAATTCCTGACCAGTTCGTATCACCTATTTTATTACATTTGTTTGATTTTTAAGATTTATTAAAAAAAAGTTGTAATAGGCAGAATGTACAAATTGTACATAACATATTCTATTCCAGGCAGAACAACGTTGGCTGGGTCAGCTAGTTATTACTTAATAACAACTTTATTTACATACGTACTATCTATATTTTTAGCAAGTTCTATTCTATTCCTATTAGTATTATAATTTATCTATACTAATATTATAAAGCTGAAGAGTTTGTTTGCTTGTTTGTTTGTTTCTTTGAACGCGCTAATCTCAGGAACTACTGACTACTAAATCGGATGATTTGAAAAATTATTTCGGTGTTAGATAGCCTATTTATCGAGGAAGGCTATAGGCTATATATCATCACGCTAAGACCAATAGGAGCGGAGCAATGCGGGTAAAACCGCGTGGCACAGCTAGTTTGAAAATAATACTTACGCCCTCAACATAAGGTCCACTAATTCTGGTCGCTTCACGTCCCTATTGGTGAAGAACTCAGGACAAGCGGCTCTCATGGTGAAGTACATGTCCAATTTCCTCTTGCATTTTTCCAAAGAAAAGCTGCAGCCTCTCAGAAATGTCATTATACGACCTTCATCTGAAATATTCAAATTCAGTTTAGTCATCCGAAGTTTGTGTGTACAACACTTACACATATTTAAACAAATTATTCTTCTATGAATATTAATGTTATGTTTTAATTAAAAATTAATTAATTAAAAATTAAAAATTATAAAGACAAATTAAAACATTTGAAACATCGTCTAAAAAATTGAAAAATATGTAAAATATCTATAATACACAATAAAAAAGTCATCGGGATACGTGAAATTCCATCATCATAAGTCCTCGTAAAAGATAAGGAATAACATTATTACTTATATATTATACTTTTATTTTTTTAATAATTATAGTTAACTAATGCTTTAGTGGGTTATTTCATATTTGTTACGCTTTTAGGTAGTTATGTGAATTTGATGATATGTTAGTTATTTTTTAAATTTGTCTGGCTAGATGTAAGAACCATGAAAACTGTCTGGCTCTTAAGGTAACATCTTTTTATAGGTCTCCAAGTAACATATATAAGATTTAGCTTTTAAACTATAATGAAAGTTAGGTACAATTTTATACACCCTTACTACCTGTTTCCTGCCAAAGTAACCACAACCCAGACTTGATAATCGCTAGTCGTTCTTATCTGTATCGGAGACATATATACAGAGAAACTTTCAACTTTATTAAAGGAAGGAATGTCTGGCCGTCGTGGGCTCTTGATCTACTACATTGATATTTCACCGTTCTATTCAGGATTTTTATCTATGTAGACTGGCTATAATAACTGACCTAAGTTTGATACACTTACGTACAAAACACATTTTTACACCTAATTGAATCAAGACTTTAGGAATGTCTAAAAACTTACCCCATTCATCTGGCAAATGCGGCTGCTTCCTCAACCATTCCTTTATATGCTGCAAGTCTCTATCCCTAGTTTTGACATCTTCATTCAATTCTACCCGTATCTTCTCCCACATTTCACCCGACGGCTGCACTAACGTCGAAACTGACGCCATTCTGTGGAACAGAATATTCTAGAATATTCGAGAATAGAATAGAATTTTCTTGGCATAAAGTTTTCTCTGTATGTACTACGAAGGTATATTTATAACTGAGTTTGAAACTGCAATGCTGTACGCTGTTTTTGTCTCAATTATTTTCGTAATATAAGCGAATAACAGTAATTATAATTACATCCAGACGGAAATACAATTTGCAACTGATATTTGTACATATTTTTTACATTGTTTAAAGTTTTATTCGAATCGGGGCATGTTAATAAATTGTTGTTCTATTCATTTGTGTATAAATATGTATAGGTCTTATAAATAATTATTTAGCTTTTAACTGTAGACTTTCTAGATCTGACTGAGAGATTTAGACTCATTTCCGGGTGTTATTTCTAATAATTCGCGTATCTAAGGTAGGTACTATAATAAATTGTTCTCCAGGTAGATTACGAAATAAACAAATGGACCATATCGATTTATTCTATATACCTAGCGTGTGGTTGTGTAGAAATCTTTTATTTACACTACATCAAGGACTGTTAGCATTACACACAACATTTCCTTGAACGAGTTTCTAAAACAGGAACATAAGTACACCAAAGTTTGCAATCACATCGCAATGTATGAGGCAACGTCGGGCGACATTCTATATTCGGCGAAGCGAAGTTAGGCATTTCCTTTTTACACGATTATCTTAGTTTATAAGGATTGAAATTCTATGAGATTTCTAGGGCTATTTTTAAGAATCAAACTTTGTATCGTGCGATTGTTTTGATTTAAGAAGGTAGGAGATTAGTAGGAGGGATCTCTTTCCCTATCCCTATTATAAATATATTAGGGATTCGCGTTTTCTGAACTTTGGTACTTTTATATGTTTATGACGTGTTATTGTAGCGGTCATCTTGATCTTGATGCCTACGTCATTGTGCAATTTACAAATGTGCACGAAAAACCCATTGTTTTGTTTTTAATGGTTATTATCGTGTTATTATGTTATCATACTAGTATTTCTCAATAGACATACATATGTTTTTATAACCATTAACCTTATAGGTACGTAGGTAGGTAAGTAATAGCCTATTTAAAATCGTATCTATTAGTTGCCTCGGTCATATCATTGAAACCGGCAAGGACTAAAGTCTAAATCTTCCTTTTATTGATAAAGCATTTAAATGCTATAAGACTAAAATTTTAATTATTTCTCCTCATGATTGAATCACGAGAGAGAAATTATTGGACGAATTGAAGTGATGTCTTCATCATTAAAAAAATTCACCTTGTCTCTCTTATTTTTTTTTGTCTGTATTTGCTCATATTTATTGCTCTAGAGTCTAGGTTCTTCCTTTAAAACCTGAGTTCTATGCGGACAAATTGTTTTCTTATAATTTTATTAGAAGGAATGTATTGTTGTCTCATCCCTATGTGTATGAAAATTTATTTGACCCGCAAAGCCTAGTCTCAGGAGTCAGGACCAATATTATTCACAATGTACCTACTTGGTTTTCAATGTTATTGTTCTAACAGCGTTAGTTTTTTATAAGCCCTTCTTAATATTCGATTGTTGTACCATGTTTAAGAACTTAACGAAATAGGTCTTGCATACGTCAGGAATATTAACCAGCGGTATTGACCTTCTAATCTCGGGTACGTGGTGTTTTAATAATAAACGATCTTACGTGCAATTATGTTCTTGTGATAAGTGCCGTGTGAGATATGGTGCGTCTTCGCTATCTTATCTTCATAATTATCAATGAATTTGTAGTATCTGGAGACATTTGCCATTAGGGAGGGTTCTACTGGACATAATATTATGATTGTTATTGGGAATGTCCGATATTGGTGAATTTAAAATGCCCCGGTGTATTTCGACAATTACCAATTTCGATGGTAGAGCATACATATAAGAGATAATATAGTAAATCTTAGATTCAGCGGTTACAACTTATGAATGTTAAAAAACTGCTTATTTTAAAAATAACTAATGATATAAAAATAAAAAAGTAAAAAATGCCCAAGTCATCTTCTCTAACCTAGCAAAATAGGTAGGATTAGGTATTTATGCTCTGCTAATTATATATTTTTCAAACATTTTTTTGATACAGCGTTTTTAGCATACAAAAATGCATTTTAAGATAAACATAGCCCCAAAAAATATTTTTTGTTTCTGCTTTCAGTGCACTTTTTGTCGTCTCGAAAATGTTGATGCGATATTATTTTCTTTTAATAGTAACTCCCATGGTAAATAGAACTGTTACACAAGAATATATTGAACTGTTTATGGATATATGCTTCAATTTAAACTGAACATCTACATTTTACACTAAAATAAAAAGGGTATCATTTAAGCTATCACCAATTTAATTAGTTTTGTGTTTCTTAAATAATAGGGTTTGTCCTCAAAATAGTAGATCTGTCACCAAAATGTAGTCACCAAACAATGCAAAATCAGTTCCACAATAAATCACCTAAAATCCTGAGATATAAGGTCTAGTACCAAATAAATGTTTTTGTATGTATTATAATAGGTGTGTCCTAATAAGTATTTAAGCAAACTAATTTAAAGAGATCACCAATAAATCATATTATGTTACCTACTAGAAAATTGCATTAAGTTCAAATAAAAAAATAGGGTTGTCATCATCGTTTCAACCAAAAGATTCTGCTACTTAACTAGACTCCCAAGGTTCTAAATTTCCACTGGTAGTATAAATTATATTTAAATAAAATTTTTAGCAGTAAATAAAACAATTAAAGTCAGAATAATCAATATTAATTGTTTAAAATAATTACCACTGAACAATCAGCGCTGGTTTAAAATAGCTGGCTTATGGCTAGCAGAATAGTAGATAAAACACTTAATTAAAGTTAAAATAATCAATATTTATTCTTAAAAATAATAACCACTGAATAATCAGCTTGTCGCGCCAATTTGTCTCCGTCCCTTTGATCATTTTTTCATTAAAATTATAAATTGATGTATTAAATTGGTAACGAATACTATTAATTTAATATCTGAACGAAATAAAATGTTACTACTGTATTGGTGACAAAATATCAAATAAAAAGGAATCGCAGTCAGGGATCGATAATCGATTTATTTGGTGACAGATCTACCATTCTGAGCACAGAGCTATTATTTAAGTAACAAAACTGTTATTATAAGAACGAAGTTTATATTCATGTAATGCAATATAATTTTATTGGTTATCGATCTCTTATTTTACACATATATTAACATTAATTTGATAATTCATACCTGGGAACAATTTTTCTTTATCTGAGAACGAAAATATTTCGTGGTGATAGATCTATTTATTAGGTGATACAACTTGATGACGAATATAAATTTTGGTGATAGAAAATATAGTTCCCAAATAAAAAGTTAAAACTGTTTATTTGATATTTTTTTAAAATAATACTTGCGGCGTAATATATAATTTTTGTCTGTTTGTTTTTATTTTCTTGAAAATAAGAAAAAATAGAATCCCACAATATTGACTTCTAACATGTCCATTATTAAAACCCCATCATCAAAAACAGTTAAAATTCTCCTTTTTAGCAATATAACTTTCTAGTAATTGTAATCAATTTTATTCAGTAGGTACATATTTAAATTTTGCATATAAGATTAATCTTTTAATAAATAACAATTTGTTAAATAAAAGGTTCTGTTGCCCATCTATTTAATATTCAAACTGAGTGCAGCATCAAACATCATCTTGTAATTAATCCTCACGAACAATTCCTAGAAATTTATTTTCTTAGCGTAAATAAATTCACCACAAACAATTATAATCACTCTAAATATAAATTAAACCTACACCAAAAATTATAAAAAAAAAAAATAAAACATTTACTCACATTAAATTTTAATTTTCCCAGTTAACTGCACAACCCGATGGTTTAAAATGAACTAACTGCGTTCGCTGAGAGCAGAACCTTGTTAAGGTTGCGACATTGGAGCATTGTCGCGATGTCATGGATAGAAATTAGGTGAATTTTCCGGTACTCAGTCTTTGTGACTTACCTGCTCATTGTCACTTGGACTACATCTTACGCGATTATCTTTGGATCACGTAGCGCATGGTGAATGTAGTAGGTTATGGTTTTAATGTTTAGAATGTTTTGAGAATATAGGCAAATTAACATGATCACATTATTACATAGCATGCAAATAATTTAAACAAAATGCTTGTGATGATAGATGATATTAGATGTCTCGATAGATGTCTATTGCACTGGATGTAGTTTAACGTATAATAGTGTATTTTATACAAGTGAAAACTAACACATATTCTTAGAAAATTATTTAATTTAATTGTCTTAATTATTCTAATTGCTAAATATTATGGAACTAAATTGTTTTAAATATTATTATAATTTATTATTATTTTTCATTTGTCAACATTAAGTAAAAATTTTTCTTTTGTAACTAATTAGTTAATTACTATTGAACTATTCTGATGTAATGTATCGGGAAGGCACAGACTCCTGAAACACAGCGAAAGCTATAGGTATTGGGAGTCTGGGGTCTATATTATGATGTAAGGAACTTTGTTCAATAAATGATTTTTATTTTATTTTTATTTTTATTCCATAATATGCCAGATGGGATAAAAAATCTACAAAGCCGTGGAAAATATGTGTCTTTTTTTAAAAAGATTTTCTCTAAGAATTAAGTGAAGTTTTGAAAGGTAATGTTTTTAGTCCAAAAAGAGACCCATTAGACATTAAAAATTATTATATGTATACACAGAAATTTATTGGTTGTTAAAAAATTACCATCACTTAGAGGTTGTCGGTAAAGAAAAAAGTTTCTGATTAACCTAGTAAGGACAAAATAAAATTACGTTTATAAATAAACCAGCTTACCGCCCGCGGCTTCGCTCGCTTTGTCTAAAACCTAATAAATTATATACTAAAACCTTCCTCTTGAATCACTATATTGACTATACTTGAATATCTATCTATTAAAAAAACCGCATCAAAATCCGTTGCGTAGTTTTAAAGATTTAAGAATACAAAGGGACATAGAGACAGAGAAAGCGACTTTGTTTTATACTATGTAGTGATACTATTTGAATATTCATTGTTATCCTAATATATTTGTCATATAAAACATGTAGACATAAAAAAACAATTAATAAAACATTCTAAGGAAGACATATGAAAATATTATTTATCTTCTTTGTTATGAAATTTAATAAATTCTGTAGTGTGAGAAAATATAACAATGGTAGTAAGTATTTAAGTGTTCTGATAAGCTTCTAAAATGCAAAAGCTAATAAAATAATTAAATTTATTCTGTAATACCAATGTTACCAAAAACCATGTTTTATCACAAGTTTTCGGTCGAAGAGATTTCGATCAAAAAACAAAGCAAGCGAAAAGTTTTACGTCATCTCTGTAATATTGTTATAATCAGGTTTTACGCAATTAAATTTCGGCACAAGTATTGATCTCAAATAAGCAAAAAAGAATGAGATACTTCGATGTTAACATTTTTTGTTTAGTGTGCAATGATGGCTTAATATGCCACAATTTTTTTAGGCTTTGGGGTTTCATACACATTATCTTTGGATAAGGAAAACATCAAATTGAAACCTACGAATATATAAGAAGGAACATTTTCAAAGATGTACCTGCTATGTCTACTATGAATGTTTGGATTATGACCAAAACTTCTTCATAAAATAAGGCGACAGGCCGCGTCGAACGCAAATCCTGTAAGCTATGTTTAAGATGTTTTTAAAGTCATAAGAAATAACATACAGAGACAGTAAAAAATAAGTATGGCGAAAAAAACTAAAAATAGGATAAACTCACAAAATTATTGTAGTCATAGATCATTGATCAGTGTATAAAGTTTGATTTAATCTGTCTGTTTAGAGTGGGTCAAAATCGACTCTAAATGAGTCTCTTATATTCAACCACACAAAGATATACAGGTGAAGATATTATAACCGTATTACAAATAAGATGTATAATTTTCAAAGGACACACAGATTTAATAAAATTCTCATAAACCATAATTATAAAGAACTGTATGAACATGAAGTTGTGACAATGATCGCAATAGGCATAAAATAGATTAAAACAAACCGCAGCGTAGAACCAAGGGTTATTACGTAAAGTCTTGTTTCCCAACTATGCTATTAAGTTGCTTTGTCGTTGACTTTCCTAATTCTATATACAGTAGCACCTCTATAAGTCGAATATCAAGGGAGACGCCAAAAAATTCGAGTTATAGAGTTTTCAACTTATGGAGGATTTCGACTTAGGCGGATTTTGATTCGACATAAAGAGTTTGAGGTTTATTCTTATAAATTTTGAGTTACAGAGGTAAAGTACATTAAAATTCAACTTGCAGAGGTGACCAACATGTTTTTATTTATTACAAATCAACATTATTTCAAATCAGTTTAAAAAAAATGGCATTAAAAAAGTCAGTATTTTTTTTTTCTTTAGATAATTTGGTTGTTCTTTAGCATTGTCTTATCTATAAAGAGCAGAAAATTCTTCTTCTGATGGATAAATTTATTATCGTATACTTCTAAAATTTTTTCTAAGAAACACTACATTTTTTTTCTACTTGCACTGTCGGCAATTTGTTAAAGTCGGTAACTTATTTTTGTTGGAACAATAGAGTTAATAAATTCCAAATGATCAAGTTATAAAGGTTGTAAAATAAAACGTGGCTATGTTCGAGATACAGAGGTCAAAGTTAATTTTTCGAGTTATAGAGTGAAAATTTGTACCAAAATGGCTTGAAGGGACTTGGTGATATTTTCGACTAACAGAGGGTCAAGATTTCAAGTAACGGAGGTTTTCGGGTTTGAAGGGAAGGGAACACAACATTTTTTCGAGATTTGGAGGTTTTTGACTTATCGAGGTTCGACTTAACGAGGTGCTACTGTACATTATAATGGTAAAAATTATTGCGTATGTCCTGTCCTTATGAATTTGACGACATATTGTGATGTAGTTTTTAATGCTGTACGTTGATTTGGAAGCATCTTTTTGTAGTTTTTTGTTTTTCATAGTGGTTACTGGTTAGCAATAATTTTTCTTGTCATTTTGTTATCAAGTTACCTACTCATTTGTTGACTAGTCTAGTATATGCTCTCAAGTCGCAATGAAACGAAACTTATTATTTCACAGAAAAAAGATTAATTTTAAATTTGGTAAACTGATTACGCCTACTTTATGTATTATGTTTAGGTTTTTAATATCAGGCATAATAGATTAGTAAGGTTAGATAGATTGGAAGATAAAATATAAAGGCATATTATATCTAGTTACTAAACATTTTAAGGTCGCAAAATTACGCTAAACTAAACTCCCTTATTCTTGATATATCCAGAATCGTTTATTGTAAAACATCACTACTATTGACATTACTTCTATCTTCTTATACTTATATAAAAATGAATCGCAAAATGTGTTGGTAAGCGCATAACTCGAGAACGGCTGAACCGATTTCGATAATTCTTTTTTTATTATATTCCTTGAAGTACGAGGATGGTTCTTATGTAGAGAAAACGTAAACATGTACCACGGGCGAAGCCGGGGCGGACCGCTAGTACCTAATAAAATTCACTTTTTAAGTGATTTCAATCAACACGTGAGTGCGTAAAAAAACTAAATAGAGCATTGTCGATAAATCATAGTTTATATTGCACATGCGCTCCTTTTGCTCGCTCTGATTCATTCGTAAAATTGTATTGCAATCTATTGTTTTATGATGCTGATTATGAATGTTTAGGTTATTTTCATGGTTTTATAGATTTGTTCATTTGTGCACAAACATTATAAACTAAACTTGTTGGTTTTCTTGTTAATTATCAATTTAAACGATTTATATTTTGAGACAAATACGTATCAAATATAATTGGGTGTCTAAAATTCAAAGTATGTATTTTGATTTCGAAATACATTTTTGATCGAGCGAAACATGACGATTTTGATGACGACGCGGTTGGCGCAGTGGTAAAGTAACTGCCTACTGAGCCGACGGTCCCGGGTTCGATCCCCGGTCAGGGCAAATATTTGTGTGATGAACTCAATTATTTGTTCTTGGGTCTGGGTGTTATTATCTATATATGTATTTATTAAATATTATATTTATCGTCGTCTAGTACCCACAAGTCACAACACAAGCCTTAATTGAGCTTACTGTGGGACTAGGTCGATTTGTGTAATAATGTCCTATGATAAAAAAAAAAAAAACATTATCACTCCTTACTGCTAAACATTGGATGTTTAATAACTGCTTTTATGAGAAATGATACGCTCGTATAAAGTTATTGCTTAATCATTTTACAAATATTTTGTACGATGAATAAAACGCCATAAAATATAATTAAAAAGCATTGAAAACATACAGGTAATAACTAAAGTAAATTAACAGTAATAACTATTAAACGATTGACTAAAGTGATTTATTATTTAATGTATCTAAGTATAAAGAGATTTCTAGATGATTCCATCACAAATTACAATTGACGAGTCAGTAATTACGGTTAGAATTAATAACTGTTTACAGTTATGGGTTATAATTTTTTTTGATGTGGGAAATTTGGGTTTTTTGTACTTGTAGCAATTTGAGTTGTTATGAGTAAAGCATGACATATTAATTATTATGCAGTGTGGCTTATTATTATGCATTTCATGGAAGATTCGGAGGTTCGTGTTATACTATGGTCTGGACTAGGAAGTTGTATTGAGTAAAATCCCCCATGCTCTATTTGCCTCAAAAGATATCTGCAAAAGTCAGTCATCAAAAGGTATCTTTTGCAGTTTTTTCATCGTTAACTAAATAAGTTGTTTTACTTCTGACGTTATATATTATGACAGAACCGATGTAGAGCATATAGATTATAGGTATAAATGCATGCTCTACCTGCTCTTAAAAGACCTTTGAAGATTTCGTCTTTGCCAAAAGTTATCATTTTGAAAAATACACCAACTTAACAGGTTTTTAACAATATTGAGCACGGTTAAGGATTAAGTTAATAAATAGACAATAATATTATAAGATATTAAAAAAATAACACGAAAAGAAACACCATTTTAGGAAAACTTTTATTAAACATAACATAATTAAATGATAATATTACACAATAATAATACCGTGTTACACGTTAAATGAGTATCAATTACAAGCAATAAAATTAGTCCTACCAAATTGAAAATCATCGCTATTTAAAAACAACAGCCTCAAAGCGATGACTTTTCAAATTGACGGGTTACACTAATTTCCCCAGTGGTTAAATTCTATTATGGTAATGTCAAGCAGTTATTATTTAAGAATTAAAATTGTAATGTCAGTAGTCTTTACGCTTTCGTATCGAAAGTTTTTTAAAAAATAAAACGACATTACTGCCGATTACGGTTGAAACAATTATATTATAAACTGCTTGGTTAGCACTTTCCTATATTTTGATCATTACATAATTTAAAATCTAATTCTGCATCATACTATATATCTTTTTCTAATTTAAAAATAAAATTTACAACACTGTTAGAAATATCGCCAAAAATACCACAAAAAATTTGCGAAATACTCAAACATGAATCGAATGAGCAAAAAAAAGCATTGCACTAATTTCATAGAAGCCAACACTATTTCATTACGTAAATTCACCTATTTTATGCCTTACACGGAAAGCTATAAGCAGAATTTAACCACTGTATTATCTAATTTAATCAATAACCAATTGACGGAAGGAACCATCAATGCCAAACAACTCATCGTAGTTTGTTGGTTTGCCTGGTCTGAGGGCCTCATTCGCTTTAACGTTTTCTTGTTCAGCGAACCATTCTTTGTATTCTTCTAGTCTCTTAACCCAGGCATCTGTAAATAATTGTAATGTTAATATATCTGTATTGATTAAAGGTTCTCTATAGGGGGCTGGTATTCTCTTTACATAATATAAGAAGTAATCTACATATTAATTCAGACTAAAATCAATCCCGGTTTGAAAATTTGCCTAAATGTAATTTAAGCGGCAGAAAAACAGTATTTTATGAGATGTCGAATCATCTTCATCTTATGAATCATTATTATAAAAAAATCTAAAACTATATAATTACTTTAACAACTAGTAAATCATATTTTTAACTTACTATGTAAATCATCCATAGGTCCAGCTTTACCGCCATATTCAGCAGGCATCATTTCTTGAGGAACATGTTTGTAAAGTTCATTTGCGTCACCATGAATGAAGATCTGAAACATAATAATAGTCGTTATTATATATTTTGTTTTGTTTTGTTTTATCCGACATGTTTGTCATGAGTTTGTATTAGGTATGTATTCGAACAAATTTTTTTGTGTCTATAAAAAGTCTCTACGAATTGTCTATTTAAAGAGCATCGTAAGATGCATCTTAAAAATGAGAGGAAAAAATTGAAGCATTAATTTTAGACTCGGTTTTTTGCAATAAATAGTCGTTAATCCTTATTAATATTAATAAGCGAAAATATAACATAGTGCAATAGATTTTTTTCTGTAATGTTTATAAAATATATTATTATAACGATTTTCAATTATAATTACCCTTTCTCTGATCTTTTCCTTGAGGAATGGTTTCACAAAGTTGACAATTTTGTCGACCAACGGCGACACGTTGATAATGTGTACTTGCTTCAGTTTTACTGGGTAGGCTTCCTGAAATATAAGATAACATATATGTCATTAATAACTTTCAGCGTGCGACGTTTCTTGTACTATAATAACTATACAAATTAATTTTCTTAAATCCTGAAATGTATCTAATAAAAATCAAATAACATTGTATGTATGTTTATGTAGCTTATAAAGTTTATCAAGTCAATTATAGAAAATTCAAGAACATTTATCATAGCAGTACAATGCATCTTTTCGTTACATTAAAAATCGGTTGCAATAATATACTTTCAAAAGAGGCTTTACACTTTAAAAATTACCAAAAATCGATCATCTAACTAACCTGAACGCACACTAAGAACTTCTTAACCAAAGTGGGTGTGAACTTAGCAAAGTGTGTAGGGGTAGCTACAGACGCATCCAGGATGTAGATATCACCAGCCACGCCTTCAATCTCCTCCTTCAGCCTGACGTCTCCCATCATCAGAGCCAGCTTGAAGGCATCAGCTACGTTTGGTGTTTGAGCATCTTTGTCGAGACCTGGAAAATGAGAGTTTGGTATATTATTTCTGCTCTCTTTACTTTCTTTTGACTGTATGTTGAGCTGTTTATTGCTCTGATAATGATATGATGGTTGTATTTTGTTTATTTTTCGATTCATTTCCTCTTAATCCATCAAAATATATCTATGTCTAAATCTCTAGTGCCTAAATCAATTACAAAGTATTACTTCTTATTAGGTCATCATGGCTACTGCTAATAAATTATTACTTGCTAGTTTGGCACAACCTATCTCACCTTAGCATACCTACCTAACCCACAACTTTAGCAGCTATCAAAGTATTTTTATTACAACAAGTGTTTAGTAAAACGTATCTTTTTTACTTTCAGGCCAAATTTTGAAGGAGACTTACCTCTCATAAGGACCACTCTCCGACCGTCTGGGGTGAGTCCTGGCAATGGCGGCATTTGGCTAAAAACAAAAATAAAGTTAAACGTCAATTATAGAGGATATTACAAAAACAAGAGAAGAAGCGAGTAAAATAATGGAATTCCTGATAAATTGGATTTTGTACGTAATAGATTCAAATATAAAGACATAATTATTGTCGTCACTAGAATTGTTTTGTATATGCTTATTTTTAAGCCTCATTCATGATAAATTAATGTTAAGATAATATATTCACAGCTAATTGTTTTAATGTAGTTACAGAAAACGCTCATAGCCATTGTTTTCTTAATTACTACTTGAACAATATGTCAATCAACGTTTACATACAAAAAGCCACAGGTTTTGCAGAGGTCAACGTGTGTTTTGCATAACTATTGAATAAGAATGTTATATAATGAACATTATTATGAGTTAATATGAAGTAATATTTGCTGTTCTATAATTAACAAATTATTAATAGCTTTAGGATAATTTTACAAAGTATCATACATGAGGTTGTGAATATTATATTTGAGCATTAAAATTATTTTTAATTTAAGGTCTATACCTTAAATTAAACATAATTTTGAGGGCCTGATTTGGAAAAAGATTTTTATTGGCTCTCTGCTATTTGCAAACAGCTAGGCTCTTTTGCCATGTGACTAAAATTACACTTTATACTGTATTAATAATAAACACGAATTTATAAGAAACTCACACAATCTTTAATATTTCCTGCAGTTCAGGGATGGTCACATCACGGTTGGTGAAGAATTCGGGAACGGCTGTTCTCATGGTGAAGTACATGTCCAGCTTGCGCTTGGTCTTCTCCAGGGAGAACTTGCAGCCTCGGAGGAAGGTCATCAGACGCTGGTCATCTGTTGGTGGTACTCATTGTTATTCTATATCTATAGTTGATAATAATTTTTTTTTTTTTTAAATATTATTTAATAAAAACTGACCATGTTTCTTGACAAATATACACCTACATCTACATGATACATGTAATAACGAGCTGGATCATTTTAAGTTCAGAGTAAATAGGCATCTACGCTTAACATGCCTTAATAGAAGTGAATGCGCCGAAATGCCCAATATATTATTCTTAAACAGTTAAAAATCGTGTAAATAGGAAATTCCAGATATCCCGTAGGTGATCACGAAAAAGTTAGTAATCGTCTTTTTATAGAGTCAAACATAGATAAACACTTTATAACATTTAATTGCAGTAACATGAATTCAAACTTGCAAGAATTGAACCGTAAAACTTAATTTCTTACTAACCGAATTCATCAGGTAGATGGGGCTCCTTCTTCAGCCATTCCTTGATGTGCTCCAGATCCTTGTCCCGGGTTTCAGGGTTTTCATTCAGCTCCTCCCTGATCTTCTGCCACATTTCTCCGGCTGGCTGTTCGAGCGTCATGGTTGGTGCTGAAAGAATAATGAACATGCTAAATTATGCGGTTTTTTAATATAGCTGTTATATGATCTCTTTAAATGACAATAATAGCTGGTATTCATGTCAAATTCCCCTATCTTTCGAGTATATGGGGGTATGCTTATAATAATTTTTAGATACTTAACTGCTTTTGATTGCGTGAATTTTATTTATTTTCTCAAAATATAGTTCGAAGTTTCAAGAAATCATTCTCTTTTCATTTAGTCGTAACGCACAGGTTACGGATGTAGAAAATATAATAGTTGTAAATGTTATTATTAAAAAAACAATTAACATTTCCAAACATTATGTTCAAAGAGATTTTGTTATTTTTTTCGTAAGAGTAATTATTGCGTTTTCCTCTTAGTTTTTTGGCTGTATTACCTTGTTGTATTCATCGATAATACGTGTGCATACAAAAAATATCTTGAGTGTTTTATTTGTTGCATTTCAATGTTTTCCCAAAAGTTACAAAAACAAAATTACGTATTATATTAATTGATATTCAAATCATATAATAATTAGCAATGAATGAAACTATTTTAAGGATTGTGGATCAGAAATGGTAGCGACGTCATTATATACTCAGGCTAACCTTTATGGTGTAGTGGTAAGGGCTATGAATTATAAGCAGAAGGTTGCGTAGTTGATTTTACATACCTTTTGTAAAGAATTACATGGATATATTTTAACTACTATTGAAATAAACATTGTATTAATTAATGTAACGATTAAGATTACTTTTTTACGTTATTGTATAAAACTGAACTGTAGGATAGCAGGATTGTTGTTCTACAGGGAACACTTCTTGGTCCCGTTTTATTTCTACTCTACATTAATGGCTAACTGAACATTAAAATGTTATCGTCACATAAACATGCGATATCTTTACATATTTTAGTAACAAATCAATCTGTTTGCTTAGATGTTTATTGTTTGCAAATGTTATATTTTGTGTGAAAATATGTGTTAAGGAAAATAAAGTTTGGAATTTTAATTGATTTTGTGTTTATTTAATTTAAGTATGTTATGCGGTGCGGTGAACACACCACAATGCAATTAATGGTTAAAATGTTAGCATTAACGGTTGACTGCTAAGTTTTTATGAGACTTTTTTACTAATTCCTCATCACGCTAGAATTAAAGGCGTTAGTTTTCAAAGCCACTTTCAATAAAATTTGTGATTAGCCAGCGGAACGGTTTTCGTGCAAAAAGCATTTTCAGTGACTTTCACCGCTTATACCTTTCTCTTGGTCACGAAGACCTTCTAAACTGCTCTGATTACTAAATAACTGTTGGCAGCCTCATAAAAACATTCGTAATGTGCGTGTAAATATATACAATTTAATAAAAAGAGCGCTTTCACTCCTTTTAATATTGTGTTCAAATGTTTTTCTTTATATTCTCTTTCGAATGATTGAAATTTAAGATAAGCGTCATCTATCGAATCAGTCATGTACTAAGATGGTAGCATCGCAAAGCAAGTAATTCCGCAGTAAGACGCTGATAAAGTTTCAGATAAGAAATAATTTTAAACAATTTCCGTTACATTTTTACAATATTTAATAACAGTAGTTAAATCTGAATATGAAAAGGCATTAGGCATTGCTATTTTTAACGAATATTGTTTTTTTGTTAATAAGTTATTGTTACAAGTTTTTTTGTTGTAGTGCTATTGAAAACGCTCTAGACAAAAATTTTGAGACTATTTTTATATCAATCATACATAAAATAATGTAAAAATAAATCTTCTTATTTATTATTCGTTTATGTAAAAGCTACCCTACTTTTACGAAATAAGGTGTATTTAAGAATGTAGAGCGATCTTACAATCTCAACAGTTTCTTCCGAACGGTTTGCAGTACCGCTATAATTTCACTGTAATTGTAGTTTTACTTTGAATCTGATATTACTTCTAATTTTATTGCTATGCAGAGTTTAAATGACCACGGACTAAGTGTTATTTTTACTTTTAACTATTTTTAATGAAAAGGTTATAAAATATGAAGTTAATTGTTTTTTTTTATTCCTCAAAGTTTTACTAATTGTCACATTATGGATTTCTAGGATGTACTTCACTAATGTCATAATTAAAAATTCCTTTATAAATTTACTAAAAATGATTTTCTTATGGCAATTTTTCTATGAATCTCTATTGAATTAAAAAAAATGCGAAACTACATAACACTGAAAAAAGAAAGGCTTTTAATTATAATTTTTATTTACAGAGTAAACATAATTTTGTTCTTATTAAGTTTGTTTTGTTTGATACCATTCCAAAATTTGAATAATTAGTAGGTTAATTGGTTGCAGAGGTTACTACTTAGTCTTAGTCGAGACATATAATATTACTAGCGGTCCGCCCCGGCTTCGCCCGTGGTACATATTTACGTTTTCTCTACATAAGAACCATCCTCGTACTTCAAGGAATATAAAAAAAAGGATTATCGAAATCGGTTCAGCCGTTCTCGAGACTCGAGTTATGCGCTTACCAACACATTTTGCGATTCATTTTTATATTATGTACTAGCGGTCCGCCCCGGCTTCGCCCGTGGTACATAATATTTACGTTTTCTCTACATAAGAACCATCCTCGTACTTCAAGGAATATAATAAAAAAAGAATTATCGAAATCGGTTCAGCCGTTCTCGAGTTATGCGCTTACCAACACATTTTGCGATTCATTTTTATATATATACTAGCGGTCCGCCCCGGCTTCGCCCGTGGTACATGTTTACGTTTTCTCTACATAAGAACCATCCTCGTACTTCAAGGAATATAATAAAAAAAGAATTATCGAAATCGGTTCAGCCGTTCTCGAGTTATGCGCTTACCAACACATTTTGCGATTCATTTTTATATATAAGAAGAAGAAGATTACCAGACTATCAATAAAATGTCAACATTTTTTAATCAATATAGAATCTAGATGTAAGTAAAAGAGACATACCGAAAAAGTAATATCATTGTTCCAAATCGTTTGGTCGACAAAAACGTTTTATTGTACGGACGTGATTAATCATTGGTTTGATGTAAGCTTTTTGTGGATTCGATTCAGTACAGATCTATAAGATTCGTACAAATCTTCTCTGGAGTAAGTAACAAATGTAATAATTATGGATATCTATTATGTTTAAGACAATTAACCAAAATGTTCTAATACTGATATTATTATCCTTTAGTGTTTTATATAATGCATTATTCAAACTCAAACATTTATTTATTGAATTAGAATTATTCTAGAAGTACTTTTGAATCGACATTACTTCGTTTTACCATTGACGAACGGTTTTTGGTAATATTTTCGAAAAAATCATCTACGCTAAAGCACAAAAAAAAGGAAAAAATAGTTAATTGTCAAACAAACATTTTCAGTCACAAATAAATGTAGAGATATTTGTCTAGTTATGTTCATTGTAAATATTATTTTACAATTGATATTAAAAAAAAACAGAAGTGAGTTCTAATACGACCAACGTTAGTTCCAATGGTCATTGACACACAGTAAGAAACTTAATTATGTACTTGCAGATGGGTTGCTAATTGCAAATACGAGTAAACAAATAAAAAGTGAAAATATGTTAATATTTCCAATAACTATATAAAGAAACGGAACATTTATCGAAGTTTTCTCGATTAATTAAAATACTTGATGATTACAATTTCAGTATAACATGTCGATTGTCGATATAAGAAAGCATTGCTTTGATCACGAATCACGATATCAACTATAAATGGTATGAGGTTTTTAAATAGTCTCACGAATAACATATTACGGAACGCAGTGTTAAATTACATTGTTAAAATTTTTCTTATTTTAGTGAAATATTTTTTCAATCAATGAAAATGGTAAATCTTACATTTTTTAAATAGATGTCTTGCTAAATATCCCGTAGGTAAATATAATGCTTCAATTGCCGTAAGCACTAAAATTGATAAATATTCTGTTTGAATTTAACAGTATAATAAATATTTCTAGATTGATTAATATAAAATTTTTGAACACTACAATTAATTAATATTATATGCAGCGATTAAAAAATTAATAGCAGAATATATTGAAATATTAAAGGTTAGCACTTATACAACGAGAAAACTTATTAGTTCAACCACAGAACCGCGAAGTTATCAGCTTAACAGGTTTCTATGCAATTTCTCTGCAGGCTATTGCCCCGGAGTGACTCATTGTTACCTTGCTAGACGCAATTTCCTGTGTCACTTATAATCCTACATAATAAACGATCACAAAATAATCACCTTTGAAATGGAATATCAAATCACTCGCCAAATTTTCAACGACAGAAACACTATCACTTGAGCGCGGCGTTTTTGATGTTTTTTTGTTTGTCGGGATTTAACCGACTGCGACAGGAAAGGGGTGAAACGGTCACGTGAATGGTATTGCAAAGAATGTGAGAGACTTGGTGCGCACGCGCATTTTATCATTTCGTCACGCGCGCTGCATCTTGAGATGGGGGGATGGCTCAGAGAAATATTGGAGGCGGATTGTTTTGATAACAATCAAAAGTGTTAATAAAATTAATTAATATCGTGCTAAAATTAATAGACTTAAATTAAACATAATGTGCACACTGTCTTTTGTTCTTTTTATTTTGAAATTAATATTAATGCTAAGTAGTGCTATCCGCGAGGGTGGCTAGTCATCTGTACTACCTACAGGTCTTTCACAGACCTATTTGAGACACAACTGTACTAACTACTAATTGAACTTTTATTTTTCTTATGTAAAAAAAGGTTAAAAGCATTGGAGATTTTAATTTTATATAAGTGTTAGATGTTATATTCTTGATCTTTTCTTAATCTTTACCATTTACATTGTAATTGTTTATACATATATGTACCTTTAATATAAATAACTTTATGATAAAAATCGTGTAAGATAAAACTGTCTTATAATAAATTTATATTATGTTTAGATTTTGTTAATTTTTTTTTGAGCTTAAGTGGTGTCGTGTTAGAAAAAAAAATATTTTATATCTTTTTAAGTTAAATTACAGTTATTTGTACAAGAACTCCAAAGATTCGTGACTCATAAACTTTAATTTAAAGTTTTAAGTAGCAGATTTAAGTTTGCAAACTAAATTTCAAATTGCAAAATAAAACTTCACCGTTATTGCTTTTTATGAATAAAATTCGTTTCTTTCAAAATATACAGCAAGAGCCTATTTTTCTTTAAACGAAAAATGTAGTGACAACCAACTTTCACGTTACAACCAACACATCTTCAATGCTTTTAACCTTTTTTACAAAAATAAATCAATACATTATTGGTTCTGAAGTAGGTATTTATAGATAAGTGCATTTAGATAAAAGGTACATTACATAACACATATTTATCAATATTATTACCTACTGTGCCGATATAATCGATTCAGACTGCAGTGAAAATTATAGAAAGATTCGTATAAAAGATCGTATAAATTGTATTGTTATCTTATAAATTAGTTTTATGTCTATTTGCCGATTATTTATATTATATTTCTTCTTTTCATCAATTGTTATTGACTACTAACTGACTTACGCAACTTCTTATCCCACAAAGAATATTTTTTCATCATTTTTCGTTGCTCTACAGTGCGGCGTCAAATGGATGGAGCGTGAAATAATATAGAGCCTTCCACGATAAATAGATTAGCTAACACAAAAATATTTTTTACTCAAGAACCAGAAGTTACCAAGAATAGCCAACGAATAAAATAATAACAAATACTCAGCTGTATAATATTATAGTACACATACACACATATTTTTTTGAAAATGTATAATTTTACACATTTACAAAATTTCAGTAAATCCTCTGTGTCTCAGTAACACGATTTAGATTATTCTACCAATATCATTTTTTCCATACAATTACAATATGCGATTGTAAAGAAATCACTTGCAAGACAAATTCGCCATGTTGCAAGTGTAATTCACCCCCAAAATTAGCCCACTTATAGCGTCTTCATCATTTCGCAACCTACAATAGAACCGTCATAAACGGCAACCATAATGCTTGTAGAAATTCCTAATGACGGTGACTCATCGGTGGTCAAAACCGAAGGAATTGCGTGTTTCCAATGATGCACGGTTTTATACAGATTGAGTAAAGTATTTTTTCGTTTTTACGCGAACAAATTAAAGGCTTTTCAGACTTTGTATATGAATGCGCTATTTATTATTTGAAATATTATGTCATATTCACTTAAATCTAACAGTAAGGACTAGCGCAGATACGACGGAGCGCAGCGCAGAGTATTTTTCATTGTCAAACTATTACCGACATGGTCACATGCGAAAGGTAGAGAGCTACGCTTTTTGATTTATTTATGACACTTTAT
Organism: Colias eurytheme; assembly: GCF_061535395.1. Lineage (NCBI taxonomy): Eukaryota > Metazoa > Arthropoda > Insecta > Lepidoptera > Pieridae > Colias > Colias eurytheme. The sequence continues at coordinate 2,996,020 of NC_143000.1, read as the reverse complement.
TGTACAGCAAGAGCAGCAGCAATAAAAACATATAATTTGACGTGGAAATTTTGATTATTATTTTAATGAGGGCAATGTTGAGTTTGAGTTGCGTACCATATGCGTACACCGGCCCCTAAAGCTGATGTTGAAAGGTCAAAGTTTGTAAAATTACATACATACAATTCTAATTATGTATAATTTAAGTTCGTACATTAAGTGCTCAATATCTCCATCATCTAAAATCATATGTAAATGGAAACACACCGTTAAATTTCATAACGTGGCGTGCGGTCGTACGATGTTCATTTATTTCGTTTGCTATTGCACACACACAGGCGAATGTCTGGAGAAAATGCGTTAATGTGCGCTTAACGTGTTTCTACTTTTACTAGTATTTCATTAATTATTCCCGTTTTATGTTTTATTCTATACTAGGTTTCCGCCCGCGGCTTCGCCCACGCAGTCAAAGAAAAACCCGCATAGTTCCCGTTCCCGTGGGATTTCCAGGATTGCGTCATTTTCCCGGGATAAAAAGTAGCCTATGTCCTTTCTCGGGTATCAAAATATCTCCATACCAAATTTCATGAAAATTGGTTCAGTAGTTTAGGCGTGATTGAGTAACAGACAGACAGACAGAGTTACTTTCGCATTTATAATATTAGTAGGATATCATAAGTATATGAAACGCTAATAAATGGTGCTTTCGTGTGTACTATTCTGAGTTATATATACCTACTACTTATTCTTAAATGCAATGCTTTCCAGTATAAGAGCCATTAAACTTATAATTTAAAACAGAGTAAGGCTACGTTTTGTCGCAAGAATGAAAATTCAAGGGTTTGAAAAGACGACAGAAATTTGTATGCAGAGGCTTCACTGTGCGATGTCGGGAAACTAGTTTAGTTCTTCTAACAGTTTTCACAAAAAGGAGGAGAATATGTTTAAGTTTTTATAGGATTATTTACTTTCTGAAAATTTTAAACAAATTTTACTATTCATAACACACTGATAATGTAGTTGCAGAAACTTTTAAAGCAATTGTTAAATGTAGTCTGTTTCTATTATTATCAGTTTCATTAACAAAACCTTTTTCATAATTATACATACTCAAATGCGATTAAAGATTATTAAGTGTAGATATTTTAAAATATTGCAAGCTAATCTTTTCAAAGACAATATAATATTATAATTCCAGCTTCCTTATCCACTATATGGTAAATGGTTAATCTCTAGAAGGTGTATAGTCCGTTCGCGTTAAGAAAATAGTGAGTCATCAGTGCAACTACAGGATGAGGGTGTATTCACAGTGGAGAAAAAGTACAAACATTTTTTTTAAACATTAAATTATTATTAATGGAAAAAAAATGTCTTAAAATTACTTAAATCACTATTCAGTATCGCTAGATTCTTCAGTTACATTTATTATGAAATAATTTTTACCGCATGCACTTGCTGTTTTTACAATTTAAAGTACTTATAAACATTGAAAATTATGCGTCTCTCTCCGCTATGGAATTGTTTAAATTGTTGTTTAATAAGGGCGGAAAATCATCTTTGTGATGGTATATTTATTGCACCGATAAACATCGTAATCTGAATTATAGCATTGTGATTAGAATGTAAAAATATAATAGTTACCGAAACTAATACTTAAATACTAGAAACTTAACATCGCTTTCAATATTTAACTTACAAAAATAGGCAATTGTTTTTAGTAATGCAATAGTATACAAAAAATAAAACCAAAATTAAAAGGTACGATGAAAGATCTAAATTTTATTTTGATATAGTAGGTAGAGTCGTGTAGATCTTGCAAATCAAATTTTTGTGTATTTTTTCTTATTTTGTGTATAAAGTTAAACATGGAGACTAATAACATTGAAAGTTAAAACCGTTTTCACTGTTCTATTATTATTTACATTATGTAAGATTGCGTACAAGCCATTTTGAACTGCACGTTGCATAAGAATAATAAATTAAATCTACGCGTATACGTATATATATCACCTTAGTTTGTAGTGACAATAAGTTTGCCATTTTCGCGGTTAAAGTTTTCCTAAATATTGACGAAAATATAGTTACAATATTTACGTAATAAAATTTTCATTCTACGGATAAACTCAGCTTTTGACGTAACTAACTAAAAGTCTGGATTGAACTGTGGGATTGAAGTATGAGCAATAGCTCGTAATAAAATAGAGTTTTATATTTTACTGAAATTAATGAAATTTAAAAACACACAAAAAAATTGGACTTTGACGAAATAACCTAGCACTTTTCTCTTTAATCGTCATATGAGAAAGACAAACAAGATCAAAAAGTTTAATATTTAATTTTGTAGGTAAATCTTGGAAATCTATCGTTTTTTCAATTAAAATCATGATAATTTTGCCCCTTAATAGAAACTTTATCGCTTTTGTGGTATATTCTAGCAAAAGGAGAATTATGTTATACTCGTTAAATTATAATAATCAAGTTTAAGGGAGTGTTGTAGTGTTAAGTTTAGTTTGATACAAGCCACTGTACTAAGTTACACTGTAGTGACTATCATTTTACACAAAATATTAATTATAATAAGCGAATCCTAACCAATTTTTATGGAATATTTTAATTTCGCTCCGTCATATAACTTACTTATCTACTAAATACATCAAGATACAAATATATGAAATCATTACACTTCGAGCAGATACTCCCAGAGAGCCTTAATAAACCTTTAGCACTGCAAGCCAGTTTCCATTTTGATTAAATATCGATTTAAAATTATCCCATTTTTCGTTTAAACGTGGTCACAAGAAACTTATTAGTGCGTAATAAATTGCGTGTCGTTCACGCGGTCGATATTACATATCCTACTAAACTATTGTTCAAAACATGACCAAGTTAGTTGTTCAAGCTAAGCTTTATTTTCTAGAATTCATCGTATCCAACTAATCCTATCCTACTAATATTATAAATGCCTAAGTTTGTGAGGATGTGTATGTATTTGTTTGTTACTCTTTCACGCAAATACTACTGAACAGATTACAATGAAATTTAGCACACATACCTATAGAGGGTAACTTGGTTTAACACATAGGATAGGTTTTATCCCGGAAATCCTATGGGAACGGGAACTATGCGTGTTTTTCTTTGAAAATGCAGGCGAAGCCACGGGCGGAAAGCTAGAATAAAATAAAGACGAATGGTGCATAATTTTACGAGTCAATGGTTCAACAAAACGGGAGTTTTGTTTTCCGTTAATTTACGTTTTTATGATGCCAATGAAATTAAAATCTCTAATTTAATGTTTATAGCTTGTAAATTGCGCTAATGTCATTGGAGTAAGTAGAACATATAAAATAAAACGTAAAAATATGTGATACTAAGATCTATAGAGAGTTGATAGAGTAGTAGTATTTAAGATACTTTGGGCGATAATGGGAAAATGTTATAATATATACAGTACCTACCTAGTATGTGAGACATGTATGTATATGTATAACATTGAATAATGCTATAGAAAAACCACGTTCGTCTTGCAATCAATTTTAAAGAAGAAATTATTCAAATTAAATAAAAAGGCGAGTAGAAAAAATATATTAGAAAAATGTAAAAACAATTATCAATTTTTATATACTTAGGCCAAAAATAATGAAATGTATAAGGAAAAAGTCGAAAATAAATTAATTCAGAAGCTCATTAATCCAGAATATGAAATAGCGAATTTAAATCTTGAAAATCCGTCTCGGTCAGCTGAAGCAAAACTTTCTAAAGGCGATCGTTAAAAATATTCGCAACGGTGATTTGCGAGTGCATCTTAGTTTGAATATATTTGACTTTTATTAGTAAAACAACATAATTTTATGAGCTTTTTTGTTATATTGTAAGTAAGCTTGTATATTTGATAACTTTTCGTTGGCATGATAATATAATATTTTAGTAGGTACCAAATTTGCATTAAAAAATAGATAAAAACTAAAACAAAGAGAGAAAACAATTTCAACAAAAATCCAAGTGTCATAGAGTGTCGTAAATTACATTTGTACAAATAAAATTAATTTATAGTTTCATATTTTTAAGTAAGAGAAATGCACAATGCAAGTTACTTTTTAAAAACTTTCTGTGAAAACTTGAATGAACAAATGGCATATTAAGATGGTGTCTTCATATTTTTTTCTGTTTCTCTCGTTTTCAAAATGTAATGTATTTCGTTGCATTTCGCATATACAATGCGGTTACATTAAAAGTGAATTTAGAAAGCGTACACTACCGTTTGCTATCAGTTTATCTTTTGTACGTAATTTAATATTACGTCTCGATTCGATTTGCTTATAGTTTCTTGTTAGTTTTCTTAACTTCATTTACAGGCCTAACTGTAGGACGTTTCTATAATATGTAGGTAATTAACAATTATTATTTTATTTTCCATATTATTACCATGCTTTTTTGCGATACTGACTAAGGTAGCGGGAGTGAAAAGATCCAAAAATGTACCTATTTGTATCTATTTCGGTCAGTTATAATTAGCTTTTATATTCTCCTAGCTGTTAGTAGGTAGTGTCGCGGACGAATTCTACCTATACCCGTGGCCCTGTCGTTGATGCGGCTTGTCGGAACACAGTGGGGTTTTGGTCCGTAGAAATCCTCCGGGGAAGAGGCCGTGATCTATGCGAGATTTCCCCACTTACAAAAATAAAGGTAGCTCATAGTTTTTAGAAATTAAAGAAGGTTATGATGAGAAATTAATTAATTTATCTTTAGTACCATAATATTTTTCTTCTTCGATTTACAATGTCTAATATTTTAGTGTAAGTCACAATAATATAATAGTTAAGTGGAAAATATATGTCCTACTTATGTTTTATGACCATATATTATAATATAAAATTCAGCCTCTTTAATTATAAAACAACTCCGTTATTATTAATATTCATGTGAAACAAATCAATCTCTTGGGTGTCTATTGTCAATACGTCGGAAGTTATAAATAATATTCTCTAGAGTCTATGTTATAACTGGATATCTCTATATGGTCGACAATAATACAATTTTTAAACATGGCGTCTAAAGAATACAAAGACAAAGTTCTGAAGTAGTGTGTAGAATATACGCAAACTTTATGACAATACGTGATAAAAGTTTATAAACATCCCGAGGGATGCATTTTCTGGGATAAAGCATTTTTATGCAGGGTACAAAGCTTATTATCATGACATATTTCGTATTAGTTTCTTGGGCCCTATAAGCATGTAACATGTATTACATATAATTTAATATACAAAATGAATTCTATATCTATACATTTAATTGATAAATTATATTATTAGCTTGGTTGTGTCACTATTTCTTCATTCTGATATTTATAAATTTAGTTTAAAGTGAACTCTAAAATTTATAATAATATTATTATGTATAAATTGGATTTATTACCATTTCTGTTTACTTTTTTATTTTAAGATTTAAGTAAGGATATTTAGAAATACCTTGTATTCGATGATTCTTTAATTTCATCTCATACAAAATAATATCATCGTTATAATAATATTATATGTAATTAGATATAAAATGAGATTCATTAACAATTAGGCCTTTCACCGGTCCATGCTCTGTTTACCTGACTAATTAAATCTAAATAATTTCGTTTATTTTGAAATTTTATGAACGCTAATGATTAGTTCTCTTTTTTTAATTAATAAGAAGTACTGGATTTGGGGCGTCTTGTTTCTGAAATATTAATTTATACTTTAAAAATAGTGCCAGGTAAAAAGTCATATATATATTATCGATACTTCGTTCGAATATTTTCATGTTATTGAAAAGAAGTAGAAATAAACTTGATAGTTTTTAAGGATAAAGTAACTTTTTTCAGTAGTTGATGTAAATTATATAATAAAACTAACGGTCCGCCCCGGCTTCGCCCATGGTCCATATTTCGCAATAAAGGTAGCCTATGTTATTTCTCAGGGTCTAATTTCTAAGGTCGATTATCTGTGCGAAATTTCATAGGTCCAGTAGTTTATGCCTGAAAACCATACATACATACATAATTACAAACCTTTCCTCTTTATAATATTAGTATAGATTAGCAATAATTAAGAACAGTAAAAAGCATCTCAAAAAACGTGAAAGTTATGAATATTGAATAAATTGTTGAATTGCTTAACTCAAACGAAGATAGACCATATTATATTGTGACCATAGTGCACAAAAAAATAAACTGGTAGATAAACATGTCTCTTCTTATTTTCTACGTAATTGAACAATGAAAAAATAGTTCTATCATAATGTGAACTATGTAGTGAAAGACAGACAGTTGCATTTAAATCCTTAATAATTATAGAGAATGAAAATGCTAATTTGAAAAAAATTTAAGAGTAGAAAGAATCGATCAAGAGCTGGATTCGAACAACGTGTTTTATTTTATCGCGCGTGGCCATAAAATTTTCAGACAGGATGAAATTATTACAACACAGAAAAAGCAATTAACGATTCTTAACTATCTACTTATCTATCGTGTTGGTTTAAAAGAAGTTATGCAAAACCTATAAAATGCATATTCACAGTTTCAGTTCATCATCCGAAGAGTAGATATAGTTCTTTTAACGGTGCATTTGCATTAAACGAGCGAATTCTAAACCCCACTAAGTCAAATTATTTTAGTGTAATTAGACGTAGAGCATTATTTCGTTAATCTAAGTGCGTTCGAAAAGATTTTATGCAATGTTCTAATACCGAATCATTGAGATATACTTAAGGAGACGACACCGCCTACATCACTTATGTTCCGCTCAACATACGCCATATGGCGTAACTGCACGCTCATTTTTTATTTGTTTTAAAGTGAAACGCATCAAATATGCCTTCGTGTGTGTTACGATATTGCACAAATAATATAAATAATACGGAAAAGTGCAAAGGAATAACTTTCATCGGTAAGTACCTAACTAGATAATAATTTTTAAAACTTAGTTAGAGCAAAAAAATGGCGCACAGATTTTGTTCGTGGTGTCTTCTCCATACGTAGTAATATTATCTCAATGTACCGAATACGATTTTTCCGTTTACACTAATAGATCATAAAATAATGCTCTTGCTCTATGTTCGTTTGGTGTAAATACACTGTAAAACATAGGAAGATTTTTGTGTAAGACTTGTTAAGTTTTAGACAAAGCAGGTGATGCTGCGGCCCTCGGTCTAGTGCTATAAAAAAACATTTATTTTCCTTTTTCAGTACCGTTATATGAATTATACTCCTATACTAAACTACTACACTATAATGGCCAATACTGCACCGCAAAATGTGTTACAAAATCTGCACTATTATTTAGCTTAGTGCGGAAAATCCCGAGAAAATAACGTATAAAATATAATGCTATTTTAGAGTAAAGGTTAAGCCATTTTACTGTAGGAATATTGGACGCTGCAGAGAAATAATTATTGTAGAAATAAAATAAAAAATGGTATAATACCTGGCGCCATTGGTTAAGCTTGAGTTTAATAACGTTTTTCATCTTTTAGGTACCTAATATGAGCTGTAGTAGAGATAATACCAGACAAATAGATACCATATTATGCGGATAAATCTAATAAAACTCAGTTAAAAGTAATACTCATTTATTCCTACCTATATGTAAGGCGCCCGGCAAACTTCTTGGGCAAAAAGTAGCATGCTGGGGGAAGTTTGCGCATCAAGTTTTAGTACATTTTTATATGCCCAAGCTTCCCCCACCACGCTACTTTTTGGCCAAGAAGTTTCCCGGGCGCTATAGTTTCAAGTACAAATTATTATTTCTTTAAATGAGACAAAAATGTTGTGTGGTTTTATAAAACCACGGTAAAAGTGAAACTGTTCGAACGGTTCCGAACACTGCTTTGTGTAGCGCATGTCGCGTGACGGTCGGCTGCCGAGTAGGTATACCTACTCGGCAGCCGCGATACACGCGACATGCGCTACACAGACCAAAAAGTTTGAGACGATGTAATAAAAGTTTCACTTTAAAAACAGTAGGTACATGTGTATGTTTTGAAGAACTGTGAGTACCTATATTGCAATACTTTATGTCAGGATAGGCGTATAAAATTAATGTAACTGAAAGGAAAGATGTAGATAAAAATAAAACAAAAATATTTGTTTGAGTATTTTTAATTTATTGAAGTATAAAAAAGGAATATAATATACACATTACACAATCCTAATAAATATAATAGAATCAATTTACAACTACGTATCTATGTAGATATAGAAATATTTTAAGCACCTCATTTGTTACAATATCATTAGGTAATATAAAAAAAACTTAGGTAGTTCTGGTTTAGGGTTCTATACACATTATACACATAAATTATATCGAACGTGTCATGTTAATTATCAGTTAAAAATTATTAATAACCCGTTCATAGATTACGACCTTATAATCTAAAATGATCATCATCATCATCATCAATCTATAGTATTTTATCACTACCAGAATGTATTTCGTTAATTTGTTTCCAAACAGCCCGAACACTTACTCCTTATTACTATAGGATTATTATTAATCTCTATATAATACTTAATTTTTAATATAATTTTAACACTTTCAATGGCAGTCGATATAATTATCCAATGTTTTTACAGATTATTATTAAATAGTTACTATATAGATACATGTGCTCAATCTTTTTATTGTACATTATAGCATTTTTGTTCTGATTATTTGTTTCTTTTAATTTGTTTTTTTTTCAATGAAAAGTGCGAACCAATTTATGATATATCAGTTTGAATACGTACAAATCTAGATAATAAACATAATTTAGATCTGCTGTTTCGTTGAAATCATCAGATCTTTACAAATATTATTACAAAAGATACATAAAACACATTGACCGCAAAAAAAATTCCATAGTGCATTACTAGCTTTATACATAAAACGTCTTATCAACTTTCAGAGTCCTATAATTGCCATAGGCTCCATCATCCAGATCATTATTTAAGGATTTACAGGACTGACTTCTCGATATATCATAAGAACTAGCACTGAGCATATTTCGCATCACGCTTCTATGTCTACGATGTTTCTCTGGTTGCAATTCGGTTTGGTAATACTTCCGTTCTTCTAATTCTAGCCATTTTGAGTTGAGGAGCAGTTTCTTTGTCCATTCATCTGTAAATATGTTTTATAATTTGATAAAATTGTACGAAAATATATACTTTGCTAATTAGAATTGTTTGATCTGTATCTAGATTAAAAAGAATAAGCAATACCTATGTTATCTGCTAGTAATAATTGAGGTGTTATTTCGTGTTTATTTACTTAAACACTATTTATTATTATCCAATATAATTCTATGGCCAATCAGTGCTATTCAACTTCAATATAACAAGATATTAAGGAAGAACAGAACTTTATTCCCAAAATTGGTATAGTCCAGTTTATAATTCGATTCATTCAAATTTTAAGTGTAACTAGTAATAAGGTTAAGATTAATATTTTTATCATCATCATCATCATCATCATAAGCCTTTCGATGTCCACTGCTGGACGTAGACCAATATTTTTATAATTCTTACCATTAAGATCTTTCATAGCTCCCGCCTTGCCACCATACTCGTACGGTAGACCCTCAGGTGGGTAGTAGTCAACTCCAGTGACATTGTTAACTTTATCACCATTTGGATGCATGTGGATGAACTTGCGTCGCCAAGGGTACAAACCGATATGAAGTAGTAGAAGCGATACCGTTTTTAATTTCTGTGTGTTTATGATGTGTACTTCTGAAAATTTTAGAGGGTAGGCAGCCTGAAAAATAAAATTGATGCTGAATGAGAAGAAGAAGAAGGTAGAGATGAAACCAGTATCAATTATTCCAGAATATTATGTTTTAATAGTCAAATAAAACATGTAGGACTAAGAATTAAAAAAAAGATATTTTATAACTTAATTGTGTTCTTTCATTATCATTACATTGTATTAATTTACTTCATTTCCAAATATTTTAAAACGATATTGATTAAATACGAATGAAACGGTTAATTTGTTCAATACCCTGAATATAAAATGCTACAGTACTACTGCGTAATGCATATTTATATCGAGATCATAGTAGCTGTACATGATTTGCTAATAAAATTTTGTTAGGCGCTATTAAATCTATATTTTTTTACAGGCGCAAATTTTTTAACAAAATACAAACTCAAACTCAAACTCAAACATTTATTTATTCAATTAGACTTCTTAAAGAAGCACTTTTGAAACGTCATTACATATTTTAAAATTTACCACCGATTCGGAAAGCAGTATCTACGGAGAAGAACCGGCAAGAAACTCCATAGTTGCTCTTTTAAATCATGTCAGTTTTACAATTTTACAAAATACATATGTAACAACATATAAGTATTGTAATAACATGCCAAAGAACTGTCCTGTGGTTTTTACGCGACAACCCTCCATGGGTTTTTATCGTCCATATATTCCTGAATACTGTAGTACGCTCTCTGAACTAGTACATTTTTTATATAAGTTTTAAATTTAGAACTACTAAACTCTTTAATATTATGAGGAATTCTATTGTAAAAGCGTATACCTTGACCCATAAATGAATTTTTAACTTTAGCTAATCGGAAAAATGGCATTTCAATTCTATTTATACATAATATTTACCCTCATGCACCAAATGAAATCCTTCCAATATGCACCTTTGAAGTGATTTTTTATATGCGAAGGCTGCACATCGCATACATCTATAATTACTACTTCATCGCCGGGCGTCGGGTCTTCTTTCAATCTGTAAAATGAGAATATCAGAAATTTGTATATTTATCTGGTATTATTTTCATTGGTAGAGCTATGTAAATGAAAAAAACTATGGATAACATATTATTATTCTTTCTACAATTCTCAGGTGGCCTATAAGAAAATGCCGATTCTAAAGCCGCCCATTTGTATAACTTTGTGTATATTTTTTGTTGTGTGTGTGTGTGTGTGTGCAAAAACGTTTAAGCGTTATGGTATGCCTTCAATTATATTATCTATATGTACCAGGATACCAGTCCACTCCAGGAGGTTATTAATATAATTGTACGCAATAGTATATAATAGAGCTGCAGTTTAAGTAAATTTAAAATTATTTTTAGTGCTAATGCTAGGTTAAGATCTTATACCTATATACTGCATGATTTTACCTTATATCTAATATCATCAGCCATCTAGCCAGCAGTGCTTTAGCAGACAGCGGCCTATTCAGAGCAGTTGGTGCGGGTAATCTCACAAAGGTAAGCCGCTTGCCGCCCGCACTGCGTTCTCGAAGGGGTACTATGTATCTGGAAAGTATAAAAAGTTCACAAACATTTAAAGGGAATGAAAAAACATGAGCGTTAAAAGCGTCTAAAGTAGAGTCCTCATAGAAAATAAACTCTACAAAAACTTTAAGCTCTTCAACGAAACATTAAAAGATACCAATAATTCCTGTGTTCTGTAAACTAATTAATTAATATTGTTTATAGGAATAGGTACCGTACTTAAAAACGAATAAGACGCTCCTCAATTTTAATACTATCGTACATAAAATTATTTTTTTTGTCTGGTCAATGCCCTGGATGTCCATTACTCCGAACGAATGACCATAAATATAATTTTTCTCTCCTAATATTTATAATGCAAGGCCACACTACATACTGTTATTAGTCGCATTCATCATGAAACAATGAGTATCAATATACTTATTACTTACACATCCTGACAGCTAGACAAAATATCTTCATCATCGGGGTGCCTCTTATGCCACAAATCCGTAAGCCCTCCCGGTCCTCTCGCGGTATAGTACTTCCTGGCTCTTTTACTAGCTTCTACTTCATCTCCCTCACACGTTTGTAAGATGAGATCTAGGACTGCTAGTTCGTCAGGAGACGCCTCCCGTGTTAGGTTGTCTCGAGCCCATCGTTCGCCAAACGACGCTGCTGGGGACATCCTGATGTCCTGGAACCTGAAATTTAAATATGTAAAAATGAGAGAATGAGATGAGTAATCATAATCGTGATGTATTGGGTAATTATAGATTGATACCATAGTTAAAAAAAGAACTAGGTAATTTATATGGTGTGTCCTTAATCTAGTGCCATCAACTCATCAATTAATTTTCTAATGATTTACGTTGTAAACGTGTTAATTCGGTAAATAGTATTCTACGCAAAATGATTATAACACAAGAATGTGCGCGTACATTATTCGTGTACCTAAATCCTTAAATTATATTAGCTAATTGGCTAAGACGCACAGAGGATTTAGAGATAATAAATTAAATTATTATGACTAATAAGATGACTATATTATTAGATCACTAGCTTATAAAAAATAGCAATGACTGGAAAATCTTGTTATTCGGATTAAACTAGCTTATAACAATAGATTATTATAGAGCTTGTATAAAGCCTACTTGTACTACAATTTAAAAAAGGAAAAGTGATTATAAAATAGTATGTAATCAATCTTAAACGGTACGATTATTCATATTATAGACAGAAAAATGTAAAATGGATAATCACAAAAATGCCTGGCATGATTTTGAAAATTATTTTAATTAATAATGTTTGAATGTGTCAGTTAAATTCAGTATTTATTGGAAATCATGTAATAGAAAAATTCACTTTCACATTTACTCCAACAAATCAGTAATCAGCAAAATTTTACTTTTACTATAAATCTAATTTTAATTCAAACTAGCGGTCCGCCCCGGCTTCGCCCGTGGTACATAATATTTACGTTTTCTCTACATAAGAACCATCCTCGTACTTCAAGGAATATAATAAAAAAAGAATTATCGAAATCGGTTCAGCCGTTCTCGAGTTATGCGCTTACCAACACATTTTGCGATTCATTTTTATATATAAGATTAATCACATATTATATGTACTAAGAATTGGGCAATAGATAGATATTAAAACGCGTGACTCCGAAAATAATTACATATAATGATTCAGTACTTATTTTTAAATACGTTGATTCAATAACTAAGAAGTTCAGAACAAAAGACGTTCTTAGAATAGAGAGGTACGCATCAAAATAAATGACTACGATTCATTGACATTTGTGTGAAACAACATTTCAGAGTACCTATGCTTCGGGCAATGACCGGGTGAAATTGGTCTCATCATTTTTTTGTTACAACTAATTTATACAATGTAGAGTTTGTCAAAGTGTAATGCGTAGTGTGTATTAAAAATAGACAATAGAATTATATGTGCGGAAACAGTTAAGTATATAATAATTAATCTGGGCTACTGATTTTAAGATACTATAATATTTTCATACTCCAAGAGGAGACCTCACTTCTTTATAACATATTTTACGATACTATAATATTTTCTTACTCCAAGAGGAGACCTCACTTCTTTATAAAATACTGGGCTATTTTTATTTCTTGAAACTGTGTTAGTAGAATATTTATTTATGTTTTGAAGTAAAACATAAACGCGTTGAGAGTAAAATTTTGAGGTCGTGTCATGGCAATACGCGTCACGTTATGGCGTAAGGCAACGATTTTGGTATCCAAAGAAGTTTCACTTCTGACACGTCTGCTCGGCACACACGCTCTTTTTTTATAAGTAATCCTTTGTTAACCAAACTTTCCACGGAACAAAGTAAAGCTCATTGCGTTTTCCAAAACATAGCAGCCAATAAATAAAAAGTTCGCACATTACGAAACACATTCGCACACTGTAAATATATCACATACGAAATTACATTTCATTTCGCGGATCGCAAAAAGGTTTCAAAGGAATATTCCCCTCTGATAAGTTCAAGTGTAATAAAATATTCTTTTTTATGCTATATTTACATATCTCGTAATACGCGAATATTATTTGAGGCTCAGAGATTCCTCTGCGTACATATGCAATGTTTTCTTTTACTTTATCTATATCACTTTTCTTTCGAGATGTTCCAGAAAAATAGGGACGTGAATAATTTTTGGTGGAAGACAATGGTAATAGCTAGATGTCGTTAAGATTTTAAGCTTATGTTTACTATGTGTTTTTGTAGAGTTGTTGCTGGATGAATATATTATGTACTAGCTTTCCGCCCGCGGCTTCGCCCGCGCAGCCAAATATGTCCCGGGGTAAAAAGTAGCCTATGTCCTTTCTCGGGTATCAAAATATCTCTATACCAAATTTCATGAAAATTGGTTCAGTAGTTTAGGCGTGATTGAGTAACAGACAGACAGACAGAGTTACTTTCGCATTTATAATATTAGTATGGATATTGAGGATATACCTAATAAGTACTTGGTTTATTTGATTTTGGGTTACCTTTGTACATCACACACAAATAAAATGTGCTTACAATTAGGCGATAGAGTGATTAGACATTCTCTAAAAGTTTTATTAATCGTTATTAAACGGTCACCAAGTAATTAACGCGATGTCCAGGATATAAAAAAATGATCTGTTTGTACCGATTTAGATCAAGATCTGATAGTTCAAAAGTTTTTATATCTTCATAATTTGAATACAGAGAATAATATTCCAAATATGTTACACTGACCTTAAGGTAATGTACAAAAAATACAATAGCATAATCAAGGTATGTTTTTTTATGGTCTTTGGACGTGTCATGGGCAAATACATAGTGTACAATAACGTAAATCATAGCAGAGTTATTATTATAAGGCCAATAAAAATCCGTCTATGATATCTTGTTATACCTACCTAGTATAGTTTTTTTAAATAGATGGTTCTATAACATGTTTTTAGTTGTGTAGGATCGAAGGATAATTTCTGTTGATGTCTGATCCCACATAAAGGGGGCAAATAAAGTTTTATTCATATTAATATTGTCTTCAAAATAAATTCCTTACCTAACCTATATCTTACATTTACCGAATGTCTTAACCATATAATGTCAAGGATATGCCGTGATACAAGTGATATTTGGCTATCATTGTGTATTATCACGAATATAATGAAACATATAGTAATAAATATAACGAGATTCGTGTCATATGGGTTTTTGCTTTTATTACATCGTTGTTTCACACGCGAATTTTACGAGAGACTCACGACTGTAACATTAGTAATATTTTTTAGTTCCTCATTAGTATAAAAACTGTATTGATGTTTTAATAATCGCTGATGTTAGAAAAAATAGTCTTTATTATTCAATTAATAGTTTTATACCTCGATACGATGGATTTAGGATAAATTAAATATCTTGGCGTTTAAACGTAGGTAATGATTACGCGCTATGTAGTTGAAAGAGCTTTGTACTTGAAATAAAGTTATTAAATGTGATATTTAAGTACATGAATGACATTTAAACAAGAGGAAAATAAGCAATATTGATCTTATCTCATTTTATTAAAAGAAAATATGGGTTAATGATTTTACTAGAAACTTCTATTTCTATCACCTGTGTTAATAATAGAAAAATATGTTACAATATTATTGTAGAGTAGTGCTACTGCCCCCAAGGTTGTTAAATAATAAAGCCTTTACTTTAATCACTTTTAATCCTTTTTTACAATATGTGTTGTTTAAGCTTGCCGTTATAAACTACTGAATAATAATTCTATAATAAATGTAGAAAGCGTCGGGGAAACAATGTGGACGCACACATATACAAAAAGCTCGATCAGCGAATTGCATATGTGTGCCTACAATTATATAGGCGATATTTTGTACACTGGATCATCCCGATAACTTAAAAACAGAATCGGTTTAACAGTTTTTGTTTGTTAGATTTTTCTCCCTATTAGGAGAATGTCTTAAAAATTTTAAATACTTACAAAGACATTTAAATTTTAAACCGGGTGCAAGCGAGGGAGTAGCTAGTTTCATTTATGTTAAAATTATTCAAGATCACAGTACATAATGATTCATGTTACCTAGATAATATGAAGTACGTAACAGCCTATAATTTTGGACAAACAATGCAACTGTGCAGATTAGTTTATACCCTAACATGTTATTTGAGGTATGGGTGATTATTAATTACACTGTGTTGTGTGCGACAATTGGATCTTTGTTGTTGTGCTAGTCTTTGTTGTTAGAATTAGCTTCATTCTTCGTTTGAGTTTGGTTTTACTCGCGTCGAATCACTACATACTATAAAACAAACTAGTTTCCTCGCCTGTGTCCCTATGATTATGATGCGTTTTTTTTTTTCAGTAGATCGAGTGATTGAAGAGGAACGTTTTAGTACAGGTATAATTTATTTGGTTTTGGATAAAACGGGCGAAGCCGCGAACGGAAAGCTACATAAGACTTTTAATAACGTAGGTATATATGTACCTACTATGTATAGAGATGATTCAATTGAATTCAGCCAATGTACACCGCATTGGGTATTATAGACTATCTATCTGTTGGTTTTTAAATTTATAATAAGAGAAAAGAGGATTCATACTTTTCTTATAAAATATGTGGTCATGTAGGTACATAACAAGCTAAATTACATTTGCTAATTCTCAAACAAATTCAAGGAACTTCACATTTGTTTTTCAAACATTTCCCTATTTAACTACGTTTCGTGTTGAGACCTCATTGGACCTTGACAATCCGTTCACTATCTAGAAAATCTTACTATGTATTACAATTTAGTTAAGTAAAAGCAATGGATTAACTCAAAACTTCTTAACCGATTGTGTAAATTATTTCACAAGTATACTCTACATTATTTATGACTAACAAGACTTATATTCAATTTGATAATAGTTTTTTTTAGGATTCAAATGCTTTATAAGTATAAATTTTGAAAGAATGGAAAAATCTCAATCACGAGGCGGGATTCCAACAAAAAATATTGCGAAAGACGGGGGTTCGACTCCCGCCTCAAGTTTCGTTTTTTCTATTATTTAAAAATTTTTTTAAAGGACTTATATTTATTTTGAGATTAGCCGACATACATACAAAAATACATAGATTTACATAGTAAAACACGGGTATAATCTGGGTGAAAACCTAGTATTAGAGACAAAGGTTACTAGGACTTCATAAATGCAAGTATACAAAAGATTAGCCTTCGTACTTTTACACAGCACCTCTCACATTCTTATCAAGTCACGAAGCTGTTCATCTAACGAATACGTCATGAGATCGACCCACGGTTTTATAAACAGAGCGATTTAAATCTCAAAGTACTTATATGAAATTCTCGAGTCACAGCTTTTCAGAGAAATTTTTATAATATAGCGAATTTGTGTTAAGATCGAAATTAAATGCTAATGTATATCGAAAAATAAGTATTACGTGGATAGTTTTACAATAAAATTCATTTTTTTGGGAAAATATTATGATACCAATACAGTTGGTATCTAATTTCGTATTATAGGTATTAGATTTCTTTCAAATTTTCATCTATAATGTGTCTATAATTCCTTCAATTTGATTCTGTAAACGAAAGTTAACGCAATCAAAGAGCTCTCTACCAGAATGTAATGATAAATCTTATGACTCCCATAAAATTAGTTACAAATTAATTAATTTAGAGTCAAAATGACGCTATCATGCAAATATATTATATAGGATAGAATATAATATAGGAAGAATTAGTAACATAACATTTAGAATTAATTGAATAAGGAACTGTGTTTTAATTGATGGAACGTGACTTCAATATTGAGTCGTAATTAAGTTATATTTTTTTTTTCTAAGAATTACGTAAGTAATACATAGGTAAGTTTAGTCATATTTTTTATCTAGTTATTTGTGAATTTATTTATTTCTAATAATTTCTGATCGTCAGCATACCTAATATGTTTTTATTTATTTATTTAGAATAATAAGTCATTATTTCAAATCTCTGATAAAAAAAATATATGGATCAAGTCTATATTTTACCTTGAAGAAAATTCATTTATTTCAATATAAATAGATACCTAATTAAAATTCATAGTTTACGATTATATAATTATATAAAGGACACTTGAAAAATAAATGAAAATAGCTTTCTAGTTTCTACGCTCAGAACAAACAGATCAAAATGTACGAAAAAACCTACTTTTTGGCGGTTAAAATCAAAATGGGCTTCTGCTCACGTACTCACTGCGCGGAAAATGATGCAACCCTGTGAAACAGGTTGAGACGAGCAAGCCGCTCCTCTTTCCCCTTGCATGACCTCTGCTATTCCCTATATTTTCGAAAATATGACGACTGTCACTACCGGGACCTGGCACAACTGTACCCAGTCTACCCTAGTTTCAGCTGTGCGTTGTCCATCAGTCAGTCAGTCAGTCACTCAGTAACGGAAAAGTTTTGTACATAGATAGATAGGAGATAAGCATCTTACAGATTTGATAATTTCATCTCAATAAGCAATTTACATACATCTCGTTATTAATGAGTCATGTTTCCTCATAATACTGGGATTAAGATAACGCAGAATTATAGCATAGGTTAATATGTTTGAAGATACGTACAATTGAAATTTATTAAGGAAATCTCTATTAGAACCACGCTGTTTGCATTATAAGAGATACTGCAGATTTTTCCTGCGTCATTTAGGTATCTGTTTTTTTTGCAGTATTTACGTGTTACTGAAAGACCGTAAAATGAAAGAGAAATTAGGAGTCTAACTACAGATGAATTAATTCCAAAAATAAGGTACATTAGCATTTTGTTTTATAAACTCTATTCTTTTGACTTCTATTACGGTAATAAAATAACAAATAATATTTTATTTTCATTGATCATCTCATCACCTATCGATTGTATAAGATGAATTACAAACAAGAATACAAGAATACTTCAAAGAGAAATTAGGTTTATTACATTCTAATTAGGTAAAAGAATTAGATATATATTTTTAACAGCATGAAACTATTAAATCTCTTACTAGTAAAATTGCTAGAAAGTTCTTAAAAAACTTAACAATCATGACAAAGAACCATGACCACGCTCACATTAAAAATTTTCCAGTCTCCATTGCAGTGTAAATAGCAATACTTAATGGATTTATCGCAATGGTTCTTATAGCGAAATTTACATATTTTTGCAATATCTTACCATCTTACTACATAATGTAGTCTCGGACAAATTAATTTAATTAGTATTATGTTGGCAAATCTAATAATTCTTAACTCTACATTTTTTGCGTACATAGGTATTTTTGCTTAATATTCCTTGAATTTAGTTACAGTTATAGTTAAGGCTTTATTAAGTTTTAGACAGGGCAAAAAACATTTCAACTTTTGTTTATTTCGTTTCAATAATATTTTTCTATACTTTATAGTTAAGTCTATCTTATTTATAATAAATTTATCATGCTAATTGCATCATCAAGGCTCTTGTATCCCGTTCAGAATGGACACGTGACGTCACAAGTTTCATTTACGGTCTGATCACTGATGTAGAATATCATACCTATAAATGTAGTCTGTTGTATAAAATCTACTACAAGTTTATACAAACAATGCAATTTAATAAAAAATAGCTCTCGAATTAACTAGAATTCGCTCTATATTTACTAAACCTAGAATTCGAAAGGAATATAGGGGTGATAATTTTACCAGTATTAAAATATATAAATCGCCCTTATAAAGTTAAATTAAATCCTGACATTTGACTAGAGAGGTTGCTATTAGTATATTTTAAAGCTTTTAATAAATTTGGTATTATTAAAAATGAAGTTATTTCTCAAAAATCAAATTATGTTAAAATATCTAATGCGGCTCTTTAAAATTTCTAGGTGTTTAGAATTTCATATTTTAAATTATACGTAATGGATATCACAAATTTATAACATTTTTAAATTTATAAAAGTTGTAGACTATAAGGATATAGATAGGGCGCAAATCACTTTTATAGACGTAAAACTCGTAGACTAATAGGGCATAGTTTACAAAGCATTGTAAAATATCAATTACTGTAATAGAAACAATAATTACGTATTGCAATATAATTTGTACTACGACTGATTACAAAATGCAATACTTTACCCGGATTTATAAAATTACTGCGGTGGGCCTTAGTTCTAGAGTTATTTTAGAAATTCATATGGAAATTTGGTTCCGTATATTAAATTATACACGCAACTTTCTCTAATCCTAAATCCCTGAAGGGGTATGATGTTTATATAAGTATTAAATATCTTTTATTTACATAACAATAGATATTATAAACGCAAAACTAAAGTCTGCACGCAGTTTTGCACATTATGACGTGTGCGCGTATTTTTGAAATATGTTATTATTATGACACAAACATACCAAAAAGAATATTTAGTACCTAAGTACCTAGTTCCTAATTATATTACATTTTATCTTATCTGTACTTCATTAGATGTTTATTTACAACTCAGTTCAAGTGGAACCACTAAGGAATCAATATTCACTACAGGTTTTGAGAAGGCCAGCACGAGGTAACTTCCTACGTTCTCAGATAAATGATTTATGCAATATTTAATTGTCTATGATTTTTAATTTTCAACAACTTTCATTGTTTATGGAATCAATTTTTTATATTTTTATTATTAACACATGACGAATCTTTAACTCATATGTACCTACTGTTATTTATCAATGTAAAAATGTTACGATAATCAAGAAAATAATATATAATATCAACATAAGTCTTTCGACATCTAGTTACATAATAATTAAAAAAAAACAGGGTGAGTGCCAAACACAGGTGTCAGAAGTAAAACTTCTTTGGCAAGATTCAAAGATACCAAAATTCGTCACCTTACTCCATGACGTGACGGTATTGCCATAACGCGACTTTGAAATTTTACTCTCAACGCGCCTAAAGAAGTTTCCGTGTATGGTGTACCATATAACATTGCTACAGTCGTGCACAACACTTAACATTTATTAATGGCACAAAATAGAGATCAAAACACTCATCCTTAAAATAGATTACACAATATCCCGACGGTAAAGCATCATTATTAATGTCCCCCTGTATGATATCCAGACCCATAAACACAAGGTTGGGAGTTACCAGGCATCGTAACGAAGATAGTAAAATAAAAGATAAAACTTTACCATTTTTGTTACATACATTTTTAGTACCGCTTTGTTTGTATGTTGATGTTAATTTTTGTTGTTTTTTATGGGTATCGTTTTTCTATATCTTATCTGTATTTCTGAACTTACCTAATTTAGATAAAATTTTCTCAAATATAATACGGTCAACGTTTTTCAATAATTACATACTTAAATTAAAATTAAATTGTATTGTGATGTAAATCTATTATAGTCCATTTTGATCCTACTAAAAGCATAAAAATTTATGTTGCGAATATATATTTTTTAATTTTATTTGTTGTTACATAACATCAGTATTATAAACACTAATTAGCGATATAAATTTCAAAATCATTTCTTAAATAATTATTTGTTTTGATTTTGTTGTAAGTTGGAAAATTAGGTTAAAATGAAATAAAGAATTAATTGCACTGTTATCTTGTAAATCATTTTTAATTTTCATATTAAATATCTTAAATATATTTTGTTATTTAACAATTTTCAATGATTTCCTGATTAAAATATATTTGATCCTTGTAAACATCACTGAAATATTTGTAAGCAATTGCTTAATTTTTAAATAATTAGATTTTCTTTGTAGTTTCGTAATTCACGATACAATTTTAGAATTTTTTTTAAATAATTATTTGTTTTGATTATATTGTAAGTTGGAAAAGTAGGTTATGTATAATGAAATGCTTTGTAATCTTGTAAATCAAACTCATGTAGGTTTTATAATATCTTAATTAAGAATTTTCAATAATTTAATGATTAAAACGAATTTGATCCTAGCAAAATTTACGTTAGCATTGTATAATTTTTTAGATGTATTTCGCATTTATAATATTGGTATACTTAGTTATTATAACTACGTTGTACTTAGTAACTCAATGTATTGGTACGATATTATGTTGTAAGACTCTAATCTTAGTACAATAATTTTCAATTGAACATTTCTACAATAGTGACATTTCAAGTCTTAACGTATTTTCAGCAAATAAACAGTACATGAGTACGTTATACCACAGACTAGAAATAATATACTACGTATGTTATACGTAGGGGAAAAATCTTCACCTAATTTGGGCAATTAGTGTTAAATCTTATTACGAGATACTAACGAAAACTTGCCATAATTGACGCACGTGTTTATTACATTTATTAGAACGATATGCTTGTTTTATGGATGCTGTAAATGGGAAGATAAACTACTTTGGTGTATTGTTTTGATTCACTGTTCTGTGTTGAATGTATATGGATTTATAAGTGTATTATTGAATAATGTAAAAAATAATTAAACCTTTATAAATAAAGCAAAATAATGTATCAATAATCGTCAACCCTTATTCATTTTTCCAATTGGTGGGATCTAGACCAAAACACAAAAAAATAATCTACAAATCGAAAATACATTTAGTATGCGTTGCTAGCCTTTCGACTGATGCAAATGAAACTGGGTTAAAGGATATCCTATTATCCTACGTTATAATAATTGCATGAACCGAATTGCACCCAAACAAAAAATTAGCCATTTATACGATTGAATAAATATTAATGTAACTAAGCAAATATGTAGTACGTATGTTTACGTATTTATTTCTTTTTTTTACCTGTTGAATTACTACCAAGTATCTAATTTTTTAATTTTTGTATGGTTACTTACATGTATTAAGTATAAACTTATATAAAAAATAATTAAAAATAAAGATTTCCGTAAAACTAATATGTTTGAAAATTTTTGTTATTTTACATTCGATAAGATTTTGATATCAATTCGTAGCTACTACCTATAACACTTTTTGATGCATAATCTTTATTTATTACAGTTACTTACATACAAGTTTTCTCTTCAATTATCATTTAATTAGTAATTACATATTTTAATAAAAAATGTTAGAAGTTCATACTTAGAATTCTTTACTATGACTAAGACAATGTATAATATGATTATATTATATAACTTTTCACATTTTCTTGAATGTAAACAATGAAAAATTTCATCATTTATTCAGCTTACCATATAATAAATTTAATTTTCAATTCAAGAATCCTATGAACTATTTTTCAACACCCATGCATCAATAAATAAACAAAAAAGCTGCAAAGAAAATTGTTTTTCTTGCAATAATTTGTAGTACATCAACTAAATCTATCTTCAATTTTATTGCAATTTCAAACATAAATAATACCCATGATACCGAAACAAACATTCCAGTCATACACAACGAATTATTAAAAGCAAATCAAAAAAATATAAACATACCACACCACCGCTGCGCCTGCGCACGTTCGCACACAGCACACTGAATCACTCTGCCTTGCGGCCACCTTGACCCCGGGGAATGTACAATATTTTGACATTCTACGTCATTCTTTTGGTGCATTTTTGCTACGTTGTGACGTCATCGAGGTAGTACGGTCTTGCAGGATATGATTTTTTTGGTTCTTTGGGGTACTGTGATGTTACTTGACATTTTTAGAAACTAGAATTTAATATTATGTTCTACAAATTCCAACCAGCATTATACGGTCTAATAGGGTATGTGAATTTATATTATGTAATTAATTTCTTAAGAAGGTAAGTAAGTATGTTTAAAATTTTTTACAAAGTAAATGTTCATAGGGATTTGCTTTCATACTTGTAGGGTACGCTCATTAATTTTGCTAATGTTGATTTTATTAGTATCTAGGTAATAAATTGATTTGTTTCAATGGTGATAATTAACTAACAAACATAACATATACTTAGTATTTATTTCAATGCACTTTTAATTTTTTATTGTTTTAAGAGTAGCCATTAATTAATCATTTGATAATCTCTAGTCGTGACTGAAAATAACAGGGTCACGTAACAGTTATAAGTTTCACACTGCACTTAAATAGAGAAATAAATAAATAATTTATATAACGTATCAATGCTTCTGTTCATATATCCATACTAATATTATAAATGCGAAAGTAACTCTGTCTGTCTGTCTGTTACTCAATCACGCCTTAACTACTGAACCAATTTGCATGATATTATCTGGTATAGAGATATTTTGATACCTACCCGAGAAAGGACATAGGCCACTTTATATTGCGAAATATGTACAATAATATTATGTAGTAGTTAATAATATGAAATCTTTTTTATTTCTTACTTTTCCGTTTTTGAAGTCGGTTGTTTTTAACGCAGTTATTTTTATTTAATACTTTTTAGTGTATTTTTCAACACGAATCAAACGAGCCCAAACTCGATAAAGAATATATTACTGAGTTCCTACCTTCCGATTCCATCATCAAATCAGCTTCATGTCATGATAATGTTTCATCGCTATCAAATTTACATACGTATACAAAATTTCAGCTCAATCGGTTACCGGGAAGTGAATCAAAGTTACTTGCTACATATCAACTTAGTCATCGAGTACAGAAAAAAATGCTCATAAAATAAAAACTACTGCACCTATCCGAAAAAAAAAATTTATGGGACCAATTCGACACCATCCCGCATCGAACAAAAAAAGAATCACGTAAATCGGTTCAGAAACCTCGGAGTAATCGGTGTACATACATAAAAAAAAATATATCGGCCGAATTGATAACCGCATAAAATCGCATGGAGAGCTTAATTTTCATTAAAGGCTCTAATCGCACGGAAAGCTAAATTTTCACAAAAAAGCTCTAATCGCACGGAGAGCTTAATTTTCACAAAAAAACTCTAATCGCACGGAGTTTTATTTTCACAAACAACCCTCATCGCACGGAGAGCTTAATTTTTCTCATTAAGGCTTATACATGCGCTAATAACCTTGACCATACTTGACGGATCTCAAACCTCTCCCGCTGCACCTTCTTTTTTCCTCGCATTTTGTATTTAAAAAGATACCAATCAGTGAAACAAAAAATCCTCGTCAGGGACTGTTGTGTAACTGATAATTTATTAAACATAAAATTTTCAGAGCTCTAAGTCAGCAGGTTACGAAGTTTATAGAGTATTTGCGGAAAAATCGATGACCACGGCACATTTTTTTTCTAGAAATCTATTAATTTTGGAAAAAAGTCCTCGCGAGCAATTAAAGATCAAAGACCATCCTATTTTATATATTTTTTTCGGTATTGTGCTTTATGTTGTACCAGACTTTATAGAGGTTGAACATAGTCGAAATTGCCGGGTAACGCCTTAAGCTCTAATCGCACGGAGAGCTTAATTTTCACAAAAAGCTCTAATCGCATGGAGAGCTTAATTTTCACAAAAAGCTCTAATCGCATGGAGAGCTTAATTTTGACAATAAGCTCTAATCGCACGGAGAGCTTAATTTTCACAAACAACTCATCGCACGGAGAGCTTAATTTTCACAAAAAGCTCTCATCGCACGGAGAGCTTAATTTTCACAAAACGCTCTAATCGCACGGAGAGCTTAATTTTCACAAAAAAGCTCTAATCACATGGAGAGCTTAATTTTCATAAAGAGCTCTAATCGCACGGAGAGCTTAATTTTCACAAAAACTCTCATCGCACGGAAAGCTTAATTTTCACAAAAAGCTCTAATCGCACGGAGAGCTTAATTTTCGCAAAAAGCTCTAATCGCACGGAGAGCTTAATTTTCGCAAAAAGCTTTAATCGCACGGAAAGCTTAATTTTCACAAAAAGCTCTAATCGCACGGAGAGCTTAATTTTCATAAAGAGCTCTAATCCCATGGAGAGCTTAATTTTCACAAAAAGCTCTATTCGCACGGCAAGCTAAATTTTCACAAAAAAGCTCTAATCGCACGGAGAGCTTAATTTTCACAAAAACTCTCATCGCACGGAGAGCTTAATTTTCACAAAAAGCTTTAATCGCACGGAAAGCTTAATTTTCACAATAAGCTCTAATCGCACGGAGAGCTTAATTTTCGCAAAAAGCTCTAATCGCACGGAAAGCTTAATTTTCACAAAAAGCTCTAATCGCACGGAGAGCTTAATTTTCACAAAAAAGCTCTAATCGCATG
Organism: Colias eurytheme; assembly: GCF_061535395.1. NCBI lineage: Eukaryota > Metazoa > Arthropoda > Insecta > Lepidoptera > Pieridae > Colias > Colias eurytheme. The sequence goes on along the minus strand of NC_143000.1, from coordinate 2,970,148 downwards.
GAGAGCTTAATTTTCATAAAAAGCTCTAATCGCACGGAAAGCTTTATATTCACAAAAAGCTCTATTCGCACGGAAAGCTTAATTTTCACAAAAAGCTTTAATCGCACGGAAAGCTTAATTTTCACAATAAGCTCTAATCGCACGGAGAGCTTAATTTTCGCAAAAAGCTCTAATCGCACGGAAAGCTTAATTTTCACAAAAAGCTCTAATCGCACGGAGAGCTTAATTTTCACAAAAAAGCTCTAATCGCATGGAGAGCTTAATTTTCATAAAAAGCTCTAATCGCATGGACAGCTTAATTTTCACAAAAAGCTCTTATCACACGGAAAGCTTAATTTTCACAAGAAGCTCTAATCACACAGAGAGCTTAATTTTCACAAGAAGCTCTAATCACACGGAGAGCTTAATTTTCACAGAAAAGCTCTAATCGCATGGAGAGCTTAATTTTCATAAAAAGCTCTAATCGCACGGAAAGCTTTATATTCACAAAAAGCTCTATTCGCACGGAAAGCTTAATTTTCACAAAAAGCTCTAATCGCACGGAGAGCTTAATTTTCACAAAAACTCTCATTGCACGGAGAGCTTAATTTTCACAAAAAGCTTTAATCGCACGGAAAGCTTAATTTTCACAATAAGCTCTAATCGCACGGAGAGCTTAATTTTCGCAAAAAGCTCTAATCGCACGGAAAGCTTAATTTTCACAAAAAGCTCTAATCGCACGGAGAGCTTAATTTTCACAAAAAAGCTCTAATCGCATGGAGAGCTTAATTTTCATAAAAAGCTCTAATCGCATGGACAGCTTAATTTTCACAAAAAGCTCTAATCACACGGAAAGCTTAATTTTCACAAGAAGCTCTAATCACACAGAGAGCTTAATTTTCACAAGAAGCTCTAATCACACGGAGAGCTTAATATTCACTAATAAAAATAACTGCGTTAAAAACAACCGACTTCAAAAAACGGAAAAGTAAGAAATAAAAAAGATTTGACATTATTATTTACTACATATTATTTATATGTGGTATTTATTAAAAAGGTTTGATGTCGGTGCACGGGCTTAATACTAAGTCCTTAATGTTCGGCACCAACTTCAAACCTATTTTAATAAATTATAGCACATCCATACTAATATTATAAATACGAAAGTAACTCTGTCTGTCTGTCTGTTACTCAATCACGCCTTAACTACTGAACCAATTTGCATGAAATTTGGTATAGAGATATTTTGATACCCGAGAAAGGACATAGGCCACTTTTTATTTCGAAATATGTACCACGGGCGAAGCCGGGCCGGACCGCTAGTTCCGTATATATAATATAGAAAACTTAGGTATATTGATGCTAAATTGTTACAGAGACAATTATAGACATGTCTCTACATATCCACATCAATCAAGCTTATGGCTGATTTCACCAGTTCTGCATAATATATGTTTAGTTTATCGGTCAGTTTAAACATCCTACCTTATATTATAAATAAGAAAGTATAATATCTCTCTTTGTCTGTCTCTTCTTCACGAAGCTATCATACCACTCGAACGATATCAATGAAATTTATATTGGTACAAAGATAGCTGAGACCTGAGAAAGGACATACTAGGATAGGTTTTATCTCGGAAAACACACGGGAACGGGAATGATGCGGGTTTTACTTAGACTACGCGGGCGAAGTCGCGAGGGAAAGCTAGTAATGAATAATCTATAACAATAAATGTAAACCTATGACCCTTTTAAAATTACGTAATATTGACATTTTGACAATAATTCGTGCTTCCATAAATTAAGTATAACGACGACAAAGGCTTAAACTTTATTATGCAGTATACGATGAAGCTTTTCCATTCAATGCACTCACTTTATACATGGATTGCAATATAAAGTACATTTCTCCCGCTTTTCAGTCGAGATGTTACATTTTGAAATAAATTTCCTGAAGGAACGGAGTTTATTGAAAAGATGTAAAAACCTTACATTGGATTCATGATGCACAGAATATGTAAAGAAATAATGAATCTTTCATCAGAGTTCGTTTATTTGATTCATGTCGCTCTCTCTTTGAAGTCGTTTTGATTCATACTAAAGATTATTTTTCCGATTTGGCTTTTATGGGATTTTCTTGCGCAATTAAATATTATGGATATTTCCTATTTCTGCTATCGTAAAGTTAATTTATTTATTTTCTTTTTATTCGTTAGATTGGCTCCTTTGATGTTTCATGCACAACGTTATAGGTAGTATGATTTAAATGTTGAAGATAATCTGAAAAATAAATTCAAAAAAAATAATTCAAAAATTCAAAATTCTTTATTTGGAACAATAAAAACACAGATACAAAAAACTTTAAATTGTGTTGTAGGAATTATTAATGTATAGCAGAATATTAATTATCTGTAAATATTTTTTAATATGTTCAATACATAGTAATTTTAATTAAACAATATTATATCCATAAATTCTACATTTATCTCGTTGCCAACATCGCGGAGGCAACAACCTTCACGCTTCAAGGTAATTAGGTAATCTATCAGATGTTCCTAATATGCCTAAGCGGATCAATAAAACTGCCAAACTCAAAACATGTGGCGCGAAGAAAATAAACTCTTTGCGCATGCGCTAATATTCGTGTTGCCAGTTTATGGTAGTAGGTACGTTGAAACATTCTTGGGAATTATTTTTATAAGGGATTAATATTTTTTTGGCAGATAATATTACTACCTGTATTTATAATATATACAATATTAATTGTTACATTTTCATGTTGTAGATTGGAAAGTTATGATAATATTATAGTTTTAAGCAGTCTCATGTTTGTAAATCATTGCCTTGTGCTGTGGGTCTAAATAATTTTACTATAACAGTATGGGTATTTATAAAATGTTTACGTTTTTAAGAATATTTTATTTTTAGAAGTCTTGTTTTTAATCGTATTTACATTTCACAATTTTCAGGAAACAATCCATGGAATATTGAATTAGCGAAACGGCAACACCAAAACAAAAGTCAAAATCACAAACCAAGAGGAGGCAAAATTTGCTCGGATTATAATATTTCAATTATTTTTTTATGAATGAAAATTCGTTAATACGAGCAATTAATTACCACAGACGTGTTATTTAATAGTTTTTATACGTCATTAGTCCTTTTTTAGTAATAATCGTGGGATATCAAAAATGATGCAGTTTTGTGAACATTAGCTTAATAATTATTGTGTTAAAAATTAAACATTTTTACAGTTTAGTGGTATCGTTAGTCTTCCGTGTGTATGTACATATCTAATTGATAACTAAAACGTGTTGTGGAAAAGGTTGTGCTAAATTTGAAGATATTTCAGTGACTTTATAATGTAAGTATATTTATAAATACGAAATAAAAATTAAAATAATTGAAAGTGATATAATATCATATAAAAAATTGATCATGTGTGAAGTCTCATTTTTTGTAAATTTTTCCTATTTAAGCAAAATTTCTAGTCGAAAAAATATACTATTGAGTTTACTTTATAGTTAGACCTATCTTTATAATGAAGAAAACCTAAGGGTAAAGTATATAAAACGACGTTTTATTTTCTTCTGAGAAACTTCAAGTGGGAATTCGCTTTGATGTAAATTAGGTCACACTACGAGAGTATTGGCGCTATTTTAGCATATCATTTACAGCATTTTATTTCGTTTAATATACAGTTAGAAAAGGCTTAGCTGTAGTTTTTTTAATGAACTCTTCTTACATGAAGACTTAAAATGGCAAATACAAATCCCTTTTGTAAACAATACGGCCTTTGTTGCGTTCTGCTTTTGATGACAGACTACACGCTTTAAAACTTATTCTTTAATTATTATTCTGAAATAAATGAGATAAAAAAGAGCATGTGTGCTAGCATACGTGTCAGAAGTGAAACTTCTTTGGCAAGATTTAAAGGTACCAAAATCGTCGCCTTACGTGACGTGACGTTATTGCCATGACGCGACATTGAAATTTTCTTGAAGTTTCACTTCAAAAACCACGAAGTATTCAATGCACTTACAGTTTAACTAAAATTTACATCTTAATACTATTATAAAGGCGAAAGTTTGTATGGATGTTTGTTACTCTTTCACGTAAAAACTACTGAACCGATTACAATGAAATTTAGCACACATATAGAGGGTAACTTGGATTAACACATAGGATAGGTTTTATCCGGAAATCCCGCGGGAACGGGAACTATGCGGGTTTTCCTTTGAAAACGCGGGCGAAGTCGCGGGCGGAAATCTAGTAGAATATAAATATAGCTAATATATGCCTATTTACGTTGATGAAACCGACAGATTTTATTTTAAGAATTACATAATAAAATGCTGAGTGTGTCGGGACCTTGATCAAACGAAAGAAGAAAATATTCTATTTTTAGAAGACAATAAAAGAATCGTCTTTGTTTTTTATCACTGTTGGAAATCGCATACCACCAATCACTTGACAAGTCGATTTGAGGTCAACGAAAGTGACATAACTGAATATTATGGTTATGACCCATTATAATATTACTGTAGCTAATTATTTTTATTGTTTATAATAGGGTCAATTAGTTTTAATAAGTAAAGGGCGTTTTCAGGCGCTTTCTAAGAATTTCCGTGTTTTCGACGGAAAATTTAATCAAGGAAATTCATAAGGAAGAAGGTCGACAGGGAAGTTAATAGAATATAATATTATTAGAAAAAATCGTAAAACTTAGCTACAGTAATCATGATGTTTTTAAGACACAGTATACATTTATTACTACACTATTCATACCATGACTATAATTGATTCGGGAACATTTGACGGGATTCCTTTTGGCGGCCATCTTGGATTTACATTCGATGTATAAAAAATTGAATCAGTAGTTTTTGAAGTTGGCTATCTTTCACCGATGACCTATCACCTACTAAGAATACTGCGTACCTACTAATTCACATTTTAAACAAAACAATATCAAGGATAACTTTTAGTATATTAAATAAACCAAATCAGGAATTCGTCCCTTCAAAGTCTATACTATCCACAGAATATATCTGAATAATATAATAAAATGAGAACAATAAATTTGGAAACATTTAACTAGAAGCACAAGTTACACAGTCTAAAGTTTTGTTTGTCAACTAGAGCTGATGCAGGTGTTCTGTATCACTGGGTAACTTAAACAAGCGCTGTTATTACGAAGCTGTGGCTATGTACATAATACGGGCTTTTTGTGGTAGTCAAATAACAAGGAAAGTTTGGGAGTTTAGATAAGGAAATGTGAGGAAGCTAATCTGTATGAGAAGTTTGAGTTAATTGGAATGCTATCAAATTTTACAAAATATGTTAGAATTGTAATTATATAACTCCAATCCACATGAAATTATTGTTATTTCTTTCTTTATTCTGTGCTGTGTTGGCAATAGGACAACAAATTTTAAGGACCTCTCGAATGTAAAACGCGCTCTGTCATTTTCTATTGCGGTTATTGATATGTAATTCCTATTAATTATTACAGGGATCAAATCATCGAATCATATAAGCCAAAATTCGACCATCAATAACAATGATATTCTTTTACTTGCTGTGCCCTGCGGTTTTACCCGCATTGATGATATAGTATAGCCTATAACAGTCATTGATAAATGGGCTATCTAACACCGAAATAATTTTTCAAATCGGACCAGTAGTTCCTGAGATAACAGCGCGTTCAAGCAAACAAACTCTTCAGCTTTATAATATTAGTATAGTATAGATATACGTTCCAAAAGACGAACCTGAGTAGCATCCTAGCTTTGAACCCCGACACTAGCAGTTATAACTCCGTTGTCAAGTGATGCATTAGTAACGCGTGTCATGATTGATTATATTAGACCTTATTCATTATTCTTATTGATATGCAGTACGTTAACAAAGTAAATAGGTAGTATACATGTGTATGCAAATTGAGTTATTGTAAATGATTGCTACTGTTTTGCCGCTACAAATGTGTATCATTATTCTTTTCAAAATGGTAACGACTAACTCATTTTAGGTTCATAAGAGTGATGAGCTAGTCATTTATTTACGTGATTTGAAAGTATAAAATTTACATAAGTACTTTTCTACTTCCATACTATTTTCTCTCATAGCGACCTGACATAGTTCTTGTGTTATGGTAAAAACTAAAAATAATAAATTAATTACTCTTAATGTCGGCTGATAATAATTATTATGGTAAATTAGAAACAGAAGTAAGAGCAAACGGGATTTATATTTTGATATGTTTGAGAACGTTTATAAAATCAAAGGTCGTCTAATATTATGCAAGTGATTTCGTGTGTGAATCATTATCCCTTTTCTATAATTAATTTGAGTTACCTCAACAAATTTAATTAATGAAACAAGCAATTCCTCAGTCCTTATGAATTGTTCGATTATAGTTGTAGGCGATATTATTTCTGTTTAACCGAATTGAAAATGTAACTAGAGTTTTTAATATAATATTATGGCAGAAAATATATGAGCTTATATCGGTCTAACGATGCATTTACATCAAATGAACATAGAAATAGAGCAAGAACATTCTTTCGTGATCTTTTAGAGTAAACGAATTTTTTTTTCCATCGATCGTCGAGGCGCACAGACTTTAGGCATCGCCATATGGTGGACGTTCCATGTACCCAGACAAAGCGGTTCGGATCGACATTTTTCATTCGAACTGCGAGGGACTGGAACATGCTTCCTGAGTCTGTGTTCCCCGACGAGTACAATATGGAGGTCTTCAAGAAAAGAGTGAACAGGTACATTCTAGGGAAGCGCGCTCCATCATAGGCCACATCTCAGCTTACTATCAGGCGAGATCGTGGTCAAGCGCTTTCCTATCAAACAATAAAAAAAAACTCGTTTTCAGTTTCGTTCAAGATTAGACTATAATTGCATAGCATCTTTTCGAACGCTGTAGCTCTATGTTCGTTTGATGTAAATGCACCGTTAGATATTAGTAATGATTCACACATTACGTTTTTGTATACTAGTCCACTGAATGAGTCCCTCCAAGGGGGGTCTAGAGTGCGTGAGTTAGTAACGTAAGATGTTTCTTCGGAAACATGTCAAGAGTCCCTAGGTAATAAACATACTAAAACCCCGGGCCACTAGGAGGAGCCCCGGAGTGGGGGGAGGGGGGAAATGGGTCCATTTTTTCATTATTCGCTTAAATCTCAAAAACGGTACATGTTAGAGAAAAACTTTCAAGCAAAAGTTGAAAGGCCATAAAATTATCTACAAGTTGTACCTGAATCATTTTTTCCTATATCCTACCGTTTCTGAGTTATACGCAGTAAAACATGATTTTGGCTCAAACAATTTCCACATCAATCGATCAAAAAATATTTCTTTCTTCCAAAAAACTCAAATGTGCAACTTGTGACCAGTACTGATAGATTGCTCTTAATTAGTTCTATAATTGGTAAAATAAACACATTCCTCCATGGAAGCCTTTAGGAGGAATCGATTGTCAAAATATTATATTAGGGCAGTTTGAGTTACTGAACTTGATCTTTTTATTTTTTTCTTCCAAAAGACTCAAAAGTGCAACTTGTGACCGGTACAGATAGATTACTCATAATTAGGTTTATCATTGCTAAAAATACCAGATTCCACCACGGAGGCGTTTACGGGGAATTGAATTTTATCAGGGTAGTTACGATACATGAACTTTTTATTTTTTTTCTTCCAAAAAACTCAAAAGTGCAACTTGTGACCGGTACAAATAGATTGCTCATAATAAGGTCTATAATTGATTAAAATACCAGATTCCACCATGGAGGCGTTTAGGAGGTATTGAATTTTATTAGGGTAGTTGCGATACATGAACTTTTTAACTAACTACCCTAATAAAATTCAATTCCCCGTAAACGCCTCCATGGTGGAATCTGGTAATTTTATCAATGATAGACCTAATTATGAGCAATCTATTTGTACCGGTCACAAGTTGCACTTTTGAGCTTTTTGGAAGAAAAAAAATAAAAAGTTCATGTATCGTAACTACCCTGATAAAATTCAATTCCCCGTAAACGCCTCCGTGGTGGAATCTGGTATTTTTAGCAATGATAGACCTAATTATGAGCAATCTATCTGTACCGGTCACAAGTTGCACTTTTGAGTTTTTTGGAAGAAAAAAATAAGAAGATCAAGTTCAGTAACTCAAACTGCCCTAATATAATATTTTGACAATCGATTCCTCCTAAAGGGCTCCATGGAGGAATGTGTTTATTTTATCATTTATAGAACTAATTAAGAGCAATCTATCAGTACTGGTTACAAGTTGCACATTTGAGTTTGGTGGAAGAAAGAAATATTTTTTGATCGATTGATGTGGAAATTGTTTGAGCCAAAATCATGTTTTACTGCGTATAACTCAGAAACGGTAGGATATAGGAAAAAATGATTCAGGTACAACTTGTAGATAATTTTATGGCCTTTCAACTTTTCCTTGGAAGTTTTTCTCTAACATGTACCGTTTTTGAGATTTAAGCGAAAAATGAAAAAATGGACCCATTTCCCCCCTCCCCCTACTCCGGGGCTCCTCCTAGTGGCCCGGGGTTTTAGTATGTTTATTACCTAGGGACTCTTGACATGTTTCCGAAGAAACATCTTACGTTACTAACTCACGCACTCTAGACCCCCCTTGGAGGGACTCATTCAATGGACTATTAATAGTACCTTGTAATAATTGTAGCGATTTCGTAAACAATGGAGATTGAATAAGAATATAAAATCACGTAACATTATGTTCCTTGTTTGTTACAAAATTTACTGTACTATTGTTCTTTTTCAATGGATAGGTTTTTCGATCCGGGTTAAAGTTATTGTAATTTATGCTGTCTATCTACGACTCAAAATATATTTTGAGGTTTTTCTAAGTATTAAAAAGTTTAATATTCAGTTTCTTAATATATATAGTTGTGTAGCTTTATATTAATAACCCATGAATGATGTGTGACCAAATATTTCTACGGGATAAAAAGTAGCCTATGTCCTTTCTCGGGTAGATATCAAAATATCTCCATACCAAATTTCATGAAAATTGGTTCAGTAGTTTAGGCGTGATTTAGTAACAGACAGACATACAAGGTTACTTTCGCATTTATAATATTAGTATGGATTATCATAGACCAATTTCATTTATGACCAATTTATTATTATAATTATTGGAATACCAAAATTATAAAATGCAAGGAAAAAATATATTCATCTTGTGATAAATAATTTAAATACACTTCGGAACACTTATTTAAAATGGCTTTTCGCTGTGTTCAATCTACAGGCACACTTCTAAAACTCGACGGCAACGATGTGACAAGTCGTTGTCAAGATGAAACTTAAAATCAAGGCTCTTTTGTTCAATTGTCATGGAACTTCTTTGAGCGCCTTCACTTGCACGACAAGGCAAAAGTTAACAATCGCGATACAATGAACTTGTTGGTGCTTTGTGAAATGTAATAAAACATTTCACAAAGCACCAACATTAAAACGTATACTTTTTGATATGATGACATACAAAAATATAATCTGGTAGTGCTGTTAGTTTTAGCGCAGGAGTAATTTTTATTTCTAAAGTTTGCTTGTTGTAAATTTAAGCATCTACTAGTTCTACAGACCTAGGATTAGGATTATGGATATTTAATAGATTTTAATCGGAAAAAATATTGAAGGCATTAAATTATTAAAAACTGTTTTCGCTAATTGCTCCTTCCTTATACACGCCTTGTAATATATTACAATTTATGATCGATATCATTTTAGTTGATACGAAATACTATGCCATTATACTAAATAAACAAGACGGAAAATTACCATGAAAATAACATACATTTATTTGAATATAATATCCATCTATTCGTGATCACATAAATCTCTCCCGAACGTATATTCTAAGTCAGTCATTGTTTGTTTTAATTATAGTTTGGCTTCATATCTCTTCCTAGTTCCTATGTCCAAACTCAAGCGTGCTTTTCTTTAACATTCTACATAATGTAATAGTTAAGGGTGTATCGACTATGTGTGTGTGTGTATTATTAGCTGACTCGGCTAACGTCGTTCTGCTTTATTATCATTTTGGGGATGAAATGCACACACAATTTCACGAGAATCGGTCAAGCCGTTTCGGAATAGTTTACACCGCGATATGAGAACTTTATACATAAGATAATTAATTGTAGAATTGCTTATACACTTTCACAAATTGGTTTAAATAGCATTTTCTTTGCAGATTAAATCATGCGGTACAATAAGAGAAGATCTTCGCAAACTACTCGGACGTCTCGTCATTCCGATAAGAAATATACAATTCGTAAGTAGCTATCATAAATGTTTCAAATCTCTATTCTCTCAATATTTTATTGTTTTACCACTTTGTTTAGGTACCTATTATAGTAGGGAGAGGTCGATCTCTAAACATAAAGCAATTATTTCCCTTTTTCCTTATAAGTTATTGTTTATATATAAACTTAGTGATCTTTATTTGAGAAAAGGAAACAATTTTTTTGTCTATAATAAGTACATATAATAATTTGCACTCGTATTGAACAACGATTGCTGTGTAAAATTAAATTCAGTTTTCAATAGATATTACATCTCTGCAGAGCTTTTGAAAGATGGCACGATGTTATCATCGTTACTACAGCTACGTAGGGCAAAGTTAATTTAAAAATATACAAACCATAAACATACTTCGCAACAACAAGAAACAAAAAGGTACCTTAAAATATGATCGCAGTTGAACTGAAACAACAATAATTCCGTATGAGCCGAGTTTCAATTGACAAAGTTTGTATAAAGGCGTCGCCAGGGAAAGCTACCAAATACCATTAGTTTAAGTGTCCAACTTCGATTGTACGTAAATTAAGCTGACGTGGGATGAATGGATCTGTACTATGTAGGGCATGCAGAACCGAGTCCGGTTCCAAGTTTCTGAAACCCGGTTCCAAATCGAGCTCAGAACCGGGTAGAACCGGGTTACCCGGTTCTTTTATAATACTTCGGAAAAAATACGAAATTAAACAAAAGTAACTGTAAAAGTACCTACCCGATAGACCGTTTATTTTACGCGGCTTGTGACTTATTTTGTTAAATTAATAAAGAAACAAAATTTCAATACTTCTCTTTATTTATCAGTCTTATAAAAGTACCTTGTTATCATAATATCACATATAAACTTAAACCTTATCATTAACTGCAAACTGTAAAGCAAAAAACCGGCCAAGTGCGAGTTGGATTCGCGCTCCGAGGGCTCCGAACAAACCTATTTTTTATAATGTTGTAACTTTAAAATATATGTTTCTAACAATTTTTCCTTTATCTGTGTTATAAGACGTTACTTTTACCAAATTTAAACGCTCTGTGTTCATGAAAAGTACCCAGCTATTATAGGTTTTGAGTCCCATGCGATTGTCGAAATTTGCGAAAATTTTCAGCATTTACGGCTGTATCTTTTGATGCGTTGGCTTGTGAATTTGACTTTTTCACATAAAAGGGACCGAAGACTTGAGTATTCGATATATAAATTTCAGCTTGATACCAAAAACAAAAACATGACTGGATCAATATATGAAACAGTAAAATCAACAGCTTTTCAAATTAACGATAAATATAATAAAAATATTTCTGTAGCCTAATTTTTGTCACTTTCGAAGCCTAATTATTTTTTTTTTGGTAATACAACCGTAGGAAACTTATAGCATCTAAGGTTAGACAACCAATCAGGGCCACGCTTGAGGCGTAGCACGAAAATTCGCGATGCACGTGAGTCTGACGTTGCCAGATACAATAAATTTGTTAAAATAATGCAGCAAAATATAAATAATACTTTATATTTTAATATTTTGGTCGGAACCGGGAGAACCGGTTTTTATACTATTCAGACCCGGTTCTCAAGATCATCAAAAAACCCGGGTTTACCCGGGTTTTTCGGAACCGGGTAAACCCGGGTGCATGCCCTAGTACTATGGGTGTAGTAATGTGCTTCTAAATTCGCTGGTTCATGTAGAACTTTCTGTGTCATCTATATTAGGATGGAGAAGTAATGCTTGTAGTTCGCACAATTTGGTTAAAATTTAAGTTAAAAGTATATTTCTATTTACATGATAGCTTACTTCTTTAATTAGTGAGGAATCTTGTATAAGAATGACATAATTAAACACAAACCAATATTAGCGTTTAGCTACCTACTATTATGTATTCTGTGCAAAGCAGCTGTTAAAAGTAGCTAGATAAACGTAAATTAGATTAAAAACATTCGTTAAAACTCTCACCTAACCAAAAGCTATTAACCGTGAAGCTCTCTGTAACTTAAGTATCATTATGACTGTCGTTTTATTTACCCTTTAATTATACTATTCCCAAGTTTGTTTCCATCTAGTTAGCTTGGAGATTCGCCAAATTCTTAACGCCTTTTCGTTTGAGCAAAACATGTTTATGCCAAGTCACGGTTGGCGAAAGAAATCTATTATTTTTGCAAAAGAAATCTCTTAAACTCGGCTATAAAACTTTAGTAATTCGATAAGTTTGTAAAAGATTTATTTATTTGGACACGCTTCAATAGTTGCGTTAATCATTTTTTTTGTATTAACCTAATTTTATATTTTTCTTGTCAAAACTTCTTTACCACAAAAATAATAGAATACAATATAAGCTCGAATTGTATAAGCATAAAGAATAATGTCAAAAGCAGCCAGACGATCGTCATTGAATACACGATAACATCATTCACGTTAACATGCTTTGATCAAAATTCTATCTCCTCCTATTGCTTTGTTCCATTATAAATACATTCAGTACCCGTATGAAAAGTCCTGAATCTCTTTGAAGCTACTCAAACCCAATTTCCTATTGTATGTTGTTCACGTACGGCAAAATGTGTTAATCTGACGGACATTGGACTATTTCGGTACATTCAGACCCAAAAGTTGTAATACAGTTTGGTCATTCTGACGGTATTTGAGTTGTTTTGTATACGCTATTTTGTGATGTGGATAATTTGGAGTGCCATATAAATTGAAGTTTGTTTTGTTAGTGGCTTTGGGAGAGAATTCTAATAAAGATGTATATCATCATGTGAATGTTTTCGAATATACGGAGTACTAATACATGAACTTATAAATTTTGTATTATAATGTTATTTTTAATTCTAATAGCAATTTCAAAATTATTGTACACCTTTGTAATCTTAGGAAATGAACGGTATTATAGTGTAAATTTCTAAATGTTTTCATAGAATATACACCTACCTATGTAGTGTTACATAAGTTAGCTGAACATTTTAATTGAATCCTTATATCTAGACATACGGCTGTAATATCATTAGTGTCTAATATCAAATGTTATACTTAGTGCACTTTGGCAACTTAAAACACTCATTCCGAGTAAACACTTACATAAACAGACACTTCTGTGGATTTTATAGATAATTTTGGGCACGACGGTAAACCCACTACTAAATCTTAAGTGCCGCTTCTGTTAACATTTCGTTCTACAAGCAATGTTATATCAAAGTAGTTTTATGGCGAGATAGTACTGTTGAGATTGGATAAAGAGCACTCAAGTCTAATAAAAGTGAGGGAAATTAAAGTATATAATATGGAAACGAAAGGAAAGGATCTCTACGTAGACGGTATAGAAGTATGATTTTATGTATAGTCTAGTCTAAAATTAGTTTTGTGATAACCCATTTATCGAGCAAAGCTTCAGGCTATATAACTTCAGGCTATTATGAATGAGAGCGGAACATCAATAAAAAATGAGAAAAATATTCCCTTTGAGGGCAGACGTTGCAGAAATTGCGTCGGTCAGCCTGTCAATTATAATAGCCGTTAGAGAGATTGTACATCACTACATAGTATAAAACAAAGTCGCTTTCCCTGTCCCTATGTCCCTATGTCCCTATGTCCCTTTGTACGCTTAAATCTTTGAAACTACGCAACGGATTTTGATGCGGTTTTTTTAAATAGATAGAGTGATTCAAGAGGAAGGTTTATATGTATAATAACATCCATTAAATAGTGGAGAAGTACTGTTATTTTTGAGGTTTCTAATGTGATGTCGTAAAAATTACATTTTTTCCGCTTATATTGCAAACGCAGGCTGAACTCTACGAGTTTTATCAAAATAATGTACTAAGTATTATACATATTGAAAAGGTCTATAGAAAAGTCCGCGATGGTATATGTCTATCTCTTATGGATAACCCACAATAACTTTTTTTTGTCATTTACTTTTTACGACAAATAATGGCTAATTTTCGATGCGATTTTAACCAATACAGCATTAATCCTTAACCAATTAAATACCTTGAATACATTGTTCATTTCATATAGATCTATATGGCCCTTTACACCGTATGATTTAAGTGAATATTTTCGAAGATATTACAGATTTAAAAATTGCGGGACGTAGCGTTTGCGGCGGTACCGGCCGGCCGCTCGGCTATCTATTTTATACCCGTGCGAAGCCGGAGCGGGCTGCTATGTTTTTATATACAACGTTCACAGTTTTTCTGTAGTGTATTTAGTACCAGCATTGCACCCGTGCGAAGCCGGGGCGGGTCGCTAGTTTACCTATAAAGTAATCATGAGCGAATTTAATATTTCCATAGCAACCCGTCTAGACTCCACATTAATGAGATTTCTATGATGAAGGGTTTTGAGCTTACTAAGAGCCGATGTAAGAGGTATTGATCGATATATTTAATTAATTGGATGGCTTACACAGGTGATTCATCAAGGCAGGGGATAGACTGATGCTATAAGTAATGGTGTATTGAATTTTGAACGGACGGTCATCAATATCGATCAACAGTACGTAACCGAATGTATCAATACGACACTTAAGTATAATACCCTTCCGGGGAGCGTATAAATTAATTATTACAGTAGGCGGTTCTTGATACAGTGGTTGACGCATGTGCGTAGAACCGAGGGGTCCTGGCTTCGATTTCCGGTGGAGACGAAGAGAAAAAAAGTCTCGGTCTGGCAGGACACAGAAGGCTGATCATCTACTTGTCCCTAAAGAAAATCGATCAGTGAAACAGATGTATGAATAATGCATCTGCCCCTTACCCCACTAGGGGACACGCGACTTTTTATTACGTAGTTCCTATAAGTATAATAGAGTCTTACTAATATTACAAACATGGAAGTTTGAAAGGAAGCATGAATGTATTTTTGTTCCTCTTGGCAGTGATATAGCCTATGTACCAGGATAAAAGATAAGCTCTGGAAATACTTGGCCGCGGGTTCTTTTTAACACTAAAACAGACGGAACAATATGCATTTTCACATGCATTTAAATAAAGGACGAATTATGGACTATATCATATCATAGCATTTTAATGTAAAATTGAATTTTTCTACATTGAAATTAATATTCAGCAACAATAAATAAACCAGTTTTCAGTTATATTGTAGTTGTTCCTATATATATTATAGTTTTGCGGAATATTCCACTTTTGATTTGAATGCGGGAGAGTTTATTGTATTCGCAGAGTAAATTGACCAGGCCAAGCGTTCGACTCGATCTGTTCACTGAACCGTATATTATACCTACTGTTTTTATATTGATTTAGTTAGCTGGCTGCGGGTTACGAAATTCTCAGTTTTAATATGCTGAAAACCTTCAAGTAGTAGTTCTACCTACCTTGGATAGACGCAGCGAGAATATTTTACGTTAGCATGTGTATTTTTTAATATGAACAAACTATTTTGCATGACTAACGAGGAATTTCAACTTTAGACACGTAGTAAGGAGTTTATATTAACTTTCTTCCCTTTTATAAGGAGATAAAGAAGAAAAGTTATTACATCGTTTGCATTAACATAATATAGTGAATTTTATCCTTTTATATTATGTATTAAATAATATTATATAAAAAAGTTGTTTTCCGCCGTCTTTATGAAGTGAAACTTCTTTACGTGCGTTGAGAGTAAAATTTCAAGGTCGCGTCATGGCAATACCGCCACTTCATGGAGTAAGGCGATGATTTTGGTATCTTTGATTCTTGCCAAAGAAGTTTCACTTCTGACAAGCGTGTTCGGCACACACCCTCTTTTTTACTTACTTACTAAATAGAGTGGTTCAAGAAGACGGTTTTAGTATAATATACTTAGCTTTTTTTAAGTTTTAGAAATGCGAGCGAGGCCGCGGGCCTAAAGCTAGTATATGTATAAAACATGACGCAAACTAATAGTTATGTTACATCGTTGTTAAACGTACAAGAACATGATACGTTAATATTTTATAAGTGATATTTCCCAGGGTTTGTGCCGTCTACAAATGTGGGTAATTTAGACGTCTTTGTAATTAATGAGGGTAGCTACGAACTTGTATTATGTTATTATTCACTGTTAGGATATCTATCTGTAGTAATAAAAAATCTATTGTTAGAAGGCATTTTGTATACAAGAAATATTACTCAGCATTTTCATGATAGATAGGTTTATAACCATATTTATAACTATGTAGTTCTTGGATATTTTTTAACACAGAATCATTAGGTACACTGGCTTACATTAGTAATTATGGAACAGAATTTATTGACGTTTTTACTGTAGGTATTTTTTTTTCTACATTAAATATAATCGCTCCATCGCTCGTTACTAAAGATGTTTTTAAATAATATTTGTATAATTTCCAAACGTCCCAGAATATATTAAAAAGTACAAAGTTTTGTTTTAATTAAAAATAAAAATATAGTATAAAAAACAGTAAAGTTAAAAGGGTGAGCAATAAAATTGTAGCAGCGGTAATTACATTCGCTACGAAGACAAGGCTTCATTTCCCGCGGTGAATAATTTCCGATATAAAAGCACTTTTGTACGGAAACTTGGATTTAAATGTTACTTATTTCTTTTATTTACGTTTAAAATGTAGGTAGTTGTTACATAAAATTTCTCTATTATGACTAATCTATTCAAGGAAGTTTTTGAAATCTTTGCATGTCTCATTTTAATCCTAAATTGTATATGTAAACTCCAAAAATTATATGAAGTGAGTGAGTGAGTTATTATTTTTACAAAACACGGCTTTTAAACGGCTTCGAACTGTCAGGACTCAGGACTTGGTATTATGAAGTCTGTTAAAAACATCATGAAATAGTAAAATATTGTTTGTAGCTTCACAGAAAAGACCTCTTACAAAATAATACATACTACCTACTTCAGCCAAGCCACTCTAAGAACAAGGTCCACTCACAACAAAAACTATTAACAGTAGTAGCTGTACATAACACGGTTCTAAATGGTAATTTAGCCAGTAATTGTGCCGTGAAGTGATGGAATATAGGGTAAGAGGTAGCCCTGGTTGCCAATTGTTAGCCGCCATGTACAGGAACCCTTACCATGAGTTAGTAATCGTCTCTTGAGTTTACTTACTGCATTCGATGGCGAGAGAATCTGTCAAATAAGTTAGTCATGGTACCGATAAGTAACAGTATAAATCGGTAGCGTTTATTTTTTTTAAGATACAACCGTTTATGCTGAAAATTTTCGCATGTTGCGACATACGCAAGGGAATCAAAACCTACAACCAAAAACAGAGAATCTTGAAATTTGGTACAACTCAATATCCGCGTCATATAGCACACATGAAGAAAAAATATAAAATACATACATTTTTAAACAGGTTTGTGCGGAACCCTCGGTTTGCAAGTCTGACTTGCACTTGGCCGGTTTTATTTTACTTTAAGTCCCATACAAAAATAATTTTCTAAGTGACTTTTTATGCAGTTGCTAGCGAGTCACTGTAAACTCATGGTAGGTGTACAAGGGTGGTTTCCCATCGTTATGCCTCAATAGATCTAACGAGAAATTGCTTCTAGATTTATGATTGAACGGCAAATTGGAATTATTAGGCATTGACGGCATGATTGCTTGATGAAGTGGTTGTGCTTTGTTTATATTTTTGATTTGTAGGGTTTAGGAACGTAGGTTAAATGGTCAATTTTGTAGTTTAGAATATTATATTTATCGCGTGAAAAATGCGTTGTATACATGATATAACGATACTTACAACTATATAAATTATACTAAAACCATATAAATCTTTTTGTTAATGTATTTTTTGAATACTTTAGGTAGAATGATTATGGAAATTAAACTAGTTCGCTCTTAGATGTAATTATTAATTATTGCATCGAAATATGTATGTGGAATCTGGTTTCTGATTATAACACATTATCATAGCTTACATAATTATAATATGTTACTAGATCCTTTTTAACCAGATATTTTAGTTTTTTACTAGGTATGTAAATAACTCCAGTTAATAAAAACATTGAATCAAAATCAACGTGAATTTGGTTATACCCGCAATTTTAACATTCTACCCGCAAAATTAAATTAAAATCAACCATTAGATCTCAGAGTAAAGTTATTAATGCAGTTTTGCGGGATTGAGCAATAGAGAGCAGAATTTTGAGTAACAAGAACCACACAGGTGAAGTCCTCTAGGAATATGCTCCTAACCAGATTTACTTCCAAGTTACTGCCAAGCTTATATACTTTTTGTTATAACTATATTTGGAGAGGAGTTTGCAAACACATGACTAAGCGGTTAAATTTGGTACGTAGTTTGTGCTTGATTTTGGATTAATTGGCTGATAATTGAAATAGCTGACCTTTTGATTTTGAAGTACGTTTTATTTACTGGTAAATGAAATTGAGTGGAGTGAGTTTAGAACCGTATTTATGCACAGAATAATAATATTTTATGAGAATTTTGAACACAGTTACATAAATAACAGCCGTGATTGGAATATAATTGATTTTCGCTTCATCCATCGGCCATCTATTTGCATAGGGCACAGAAAATTGATCACCGACAATTGCCTTCATTTTTAATCGACTAGACCAACAACTGTGATGCCTATACATAAAGGTCTATAAAAATATTCAGGATTTTTTCCATCTATTAATAAAACTGGATCCATTGAAATTGTACTCGTACACATTTTCTAAAACATGAATAGTCATAAAAACTTTTCAAAATTAAATTGAAGTACACTAAAGGCCTTTTCTAGTTGATATTTTTTAATCAAGTTTCATACAACCTTGTATCCACTTCAGCTATTAGAAATTCATAATGAAAACCTTTTAGCGAACAATGTTTAATAGTTAGTCAAACCATAATGAAAAGCAATTACCGCATCTGGTAACAAATTTTATGCGTTGCATTTTAAGCCATATTCCAACAGATTAAAACCGAATTTGCTTTGATATCCCACAACATGGTAGATAGTTAAAAACCACTCAAACTCTGGATTTGTTGAAAACTTTGGCTTTGCATTCGTAATAACAAAGTTGGTGCATTTTGTGCGCATCTGATGAGCAGAAGATGGATGTTTTAGATGCAGGAAGATTACTGTTTTTAATTGAAGCTCAAATGCAAAATTACAATTTATAATATACAAGCAGTGCCTTGCTATTTCACCCGAGGACGATCCGGCTAGCAAAATGCTATATAGCTCACGTGTTATTATGATCTACAACCGACATTACTGTAGAAGTTTATGATTCCATCAAAATCGCTCCAGTAGTTATTTCGTGAAAAAGTAACAAGCATATCTACATCTATCCTCACAAACTTTCGCATTTATAATATTAGTCAGATAATATAATAAAAACTATCTTTCTGAGTTATGTATGTACTCGAGCACGTATTGCTTAGTTGAATCAGAAACAATTCTAACAGAATATGCAGTTATTTGCAGCTGTGCGATTCATTCAGAAAGTATCGTTTGGATCTTTGAAATATTATGCTTGTGTCCAATTTCCAGATTATTAAACTTATAACTTACTAAAAAACGAAATTTATGCTCTTATTTCAAAACAGATACTTCCCAAAATTTTCTGTTTACCATATCTGATACTGATTAACCAAATACAATACAATATTACACACCAGCATTTAATATTACTAAATAATATAGTTATCTAGTTCTCTGTATTTAAAATAAAATAAAATAGAAGTCTAGAAATTTCTCTACCTTCAAGCGTTTGCAATACACCAAGAAATTCTTTTAGAAAATTTTAAAAGGAAATAATGTCGTGAATTTTAACGGCATACCGCCTTATTTAGAAATAGGTTATTTTCATTCAATGAGGTTGCTTATTGAATTTAACACTTATATAAGAGGCTATTTTCAAAACCACGCCATTTATTTTCAAATTTCTCAGAAAAGCTGCAAGGAAATTATGCTTCTTTTTAATTTCTCGTCTTTCGAAATTCTGTTAATTTAAAATGTTTTATTGATGATACAATAGCAAAGAAGTAATGTTAAATTTCATGGTTGGAAAGTTGTTTTTATGATAATAATAAAGCTTGATCCTTATAACATCAGCTTTTTGTTGAAAGATAGTGAGAGACCCGTCCAAATTATATATTTACAATATTTGATTGATAGACTAAGAAGAAGTGCATGTTAAAGTTTGTTATAATGGCTAGATTATTATATTTTGTTCCTCAGAACAGCAATAGGCAATAGCTGAAATAATATATATGAAATCGGATACAGGGATAAATTGTAGAACTTAATTAGCAGCTAGTACTTGCATGTCCATTAAAAAAAAACAATCTAATATTAAAATATGAATATTCATAGGTACTTTTAAAATCACTTTTAAAATCAAAGAAATATTCAATTACCATGCAATCAAGTGGCTCAAAATATACAAAAGCTCTTACGTACAAAAGCCTCTGGAGTACCTCTTGTCTTTAATTTAGTCGCGGCCATAAGAGGCTCTCACCTCACCTGTGGCCACCGACACTGTAGAGTGTAGGGGATTGACGTGTTGTCATCAGTTTTTAAAGTTTTCTTGTTAAAGTGAAGCTAGGTAAAGTTTGTTTAAACCTAGTTTACTGTGAAGCTGGTGAGATTTTTAAACGTAAGTTATTGTAACTGACTATGAGTTTTGTAACTTACTATGTGAATCGATTAATATACGGTCTTAATAATAATTATTACATTGAATGAATACTATTCAAAAGTTCGATTGATATCAAGAATAGGTAAACGCATTTTTTCTCTTTAATTAAATAAACACGCTAACTTCAATGAAATATGAAAAACTGATTAAAAACAATTCAATCAATTATAAATAAAATAATATAGTGTTTTTAAACTCACATAATCTCCTTAATCCTTACCAATCCGGCTTCCGTCCAGGTCATAGTACGGCCACTGCATTAGCTAAAATAACCGATGATATTCGAATGGGCATGGACAAAAAAAGGCTTACAGTACTGACCTTGTTAGACTTCAGTAATGCTTTCAACACTGTAGACCACGACATTCTCCTCAGCTTACTGTGTTCACTAAATATATCCGCACCGGTAATTGATTGGTTTCAGAGCTACCTGAATGGACGACGGCAGCGAATACACATCGATGACGTTTTGTCTTCTTGGTGTGAGGTCTCTGCCGGGGTTCCTCAAGGTGGTGTTCTGTCCCCGTTACTTTTCTCAATCTTTATTAATACCATATCAGATACCTTGCTGTCTCTCTACCACATGTATGCTGACGACCTTCAAATATACACACAGTTTACTTTTGACGAAATACACCAGGCTATTCAAGATACTAATACAGATCTGAATACTATAGTCCAATGGAGCTACCGCTATGGCTTGCAGGTTAATCCACTTAAGACCCAAGTTATTATTATTGGTAGTCCTTCGTTAATCGCAAGGGTTAACTGGGTTAATCTGCCACCCATTGTAGTTGATGGTGCCATAATTCCTTATAGTGAGTCTGTAAGAAATCTGGGTTTGATTTTTGATCAAACCTTATCGTGGAGACCTCATATCAAGGAAGTGAGCAAAAAAATGTACGCAGCAGCTGGATCCCTGAGACGATTAAGAAACTTTCTTCCTTTGCCTACTAAAATCCTTTTAGCTCAGTCCCTCCTTCTCCCTATATTAGACTATGCCGATGTAAGCTATGTAAATTTAACGATGGAACAGTTGAATGTGCTCGAACGCCTACAGAACTTCTGCATACGGTTTATATTTGGGCTCCGTAAATATGATCATGTTTCGGAGTTCCGAAAAAAGCTCAACTGGTTGCCGATTCGCTTGCGGCGGGATGCGCATGCTCTCCAACTACTGTATCGAATTTTATTTGACCCTAAAACGCCAAAATACCTTAAGGAAAGGTTTGAGTTTAGAGGTCAATGTAGTGAGGTTCGTTCATCCGAAATGTTGAGGATAATTATGCCTCAACATCGCACACATTTTTATGATGGATCTTTTACTGTACATGCTACTAAACTCTGGAATGCTCTGCCAGACTCTATCAAAAATGCTCAGTCACCAAATAGTTTTAAATGTATGGTTAAATCTCACTTTCTCAGTGTTAGCCGTACATAAAATTTATTTATATTATATACGTATTATTAATTACTATGTATTATTTTAGTATGGTATTTTTCTTCGAATCTCTATTCCCTTTTACTTATTTAGTTTATATCACAATATATATAATATGTATGTGTATCCTTTATCATAGTTATTATTGCACTACCCATTTATGTATTTTGGTATTTATTCCTCTATTGTACCAAAGGTTGTCTGGAAGAAATCGCTCTAAGCGATAAGACCGCCAATTGTACTTAGTGTAAGTTATATTTAAGTGTTTGTATTTTTTTCTTTGTTATCTTTAAGTGCAATAAAGTATTTATAAATAAATAAATATAAATAAATATAGCCGTGCAATATAGCATTCAGAAAATCCATTAACAATCAAACAAATACTACTCCATTTCTGAATCGAAAACACGAATCAAGTGGAATTTTTCGCAATAATTCACATGAATAAATCGTAAATCTCTAATAAATCAACATTTCATCCACGAAATAAGAATAAATCTCCAATCTTTATTTGTAAACAAAATACTTTTTATTCCATTAAGGATTCCAATATAAAATTCGTATCCCTTCAAAGGCACTTTGTTATTTTTGTTGAATTACAAAATCAATCAATATATTTTGATATATCCAACAAACAGGCACAAATTACCATAATTGCACTAGCTTATGTAACTGAGGTCTTAAGTTTTAGATATATATTATTATCTGTGGTTTTAGTATTGAATTATAGTTTTATAACCAGATAAAATTTTTGATTCATGTAAATTACATTTTTTTATTTACAAAGTTCACATGATTTAGTGGTCAATTATTTATAGCAGCAAAGACTCGTTTCGTCTTTCTTTATTAACATATTTTGCTTTACATGTATGTTTTAGAATTTCGATTATTCCTCGTAACGCGCATAACATTAAAGTATGTTCATAAAGTATTTAAATTAAACAGTATCGAATAGCGAGCTGAACAAGATTTGAATGAAATTTGGCTCATAAATAGTTTTTATCCTGGATTAACATAGGATACTTTTATACTGATATTGTTTAGGCCGACGAGAACTGAGAACTGAGAAAAGCTTGCTCAGCTTTTCAACCAACTTCAAAAAAATAAGAATTTTTATTTTTGGCTTTGTTACCATTTTGGTAAGGGTGAACCGATTTTCTTTATTATTATTTTTTTGAAGAAAGTGCCTTATGGTTTGTCCCATTTAAATGTCCAGTTCTGACCAGTCGAAAGCGGTTTATTTATATTGGTAAAAAATATTTATTTATTCTGCATACCAATAGGGTCGTATAACGAATACGTAAGAAAGGAATTCCTATAGATTACGTAAACGGAATATTACTTATTCCTTGGTAAGATTTACTATAAGCTGGAAATCTGCCAAACTGGCCCACAAATTCATGTATAGAATCGCAACTTTGCATTTTCTGAAATGTTTTTGGAAACTGCGCACTGAAATTTGTTTACCCATAAATATTGCTTAGAAAGAGTAGTTCTTTTATTTATAGCAGTAGTTCATAAAGTGCTTATACAGAGATAGCAAAGTTATGACTCGAAGTTATGTGTTGGAAACGTTGCGATATATAAAATGTATTTTTGTATGAAATCTGCGCTGATTTTTCAGTGCTTGGTTATTAGTCGAATATTGTAAACAATTACAAAAATTTGTAAAGATAATGACCGAGGATTAAAAATAAAAATAGTCGGCTGTAAATGTGACTCTACTTTTAGTCCGAATCAAACACAGCCTAATAATATCTAATAATAATATGAAAAAAATAAAAGATGTGCAAAATTAAATAAGATCCCTGACCTGTAAGAATAAGGTATATAGTTCTCAATTGTACTATCAATTGATTTCATCAAATAGCGCGGCAATAGAGAATAATTAGAAATACATATATTATAACGTATTGTTGGTGCTTAAAATAAATTAAAGTAACTCACATTAATTATATAATTTCATGAAAATAGTATAAAAGTAATTAACATCTGTACGAGTTAAATACATTCATAGTGAACATTGATATCTTTCTGGATCCACATTACCTACTTGGCGTTATTTGGCAAACTTTCAAATTAGCAATAATAAATATGCTCTGATATTAATATTATGTTAATACTAGCGGTCCGCCCCGGCTTCGCCCGTGGTACATATGAAAAATAGATGTTGGCCGATTCTCAGACTTACCCGATATGCACAGAAAATTTCATGAGAATCGGTCCACCCGTTTCGGAGGAGTATGCAGACTAACATTGTGACACGAGAATTTTATATATATAAAGAAGATAATACTTTGACTTTACTCGTTAAAGGTAAGTTATTGCTTTGACAATTGTATTCAACTGCCAACTTTATCCGATATTCTTAAAGGATGTGTTCTTTATAAAGGAGAAAACTTCTGACATTATTAAGAAATTACGCAAAGTGAAATTCCCTTAAAACATGAACAGCTTTTTTCATTTATTTGATTGATATTTATTCCTTTGTCTATACGAAAAAGGTAAAATTTCTTAAAGATTGAAAAAGGTAAAATTTCTTGAAGACTAAAATGAATAACTAGGATATTTACATGTATGTAAAAATATTCTTTTCAATTTTATCAATGTAAAATTTATTCCGTTTTCATTTTTAACTTAGATAGTATTCTAAGGTACAGATACCTACAACCTACCTACAGTCGCATGAAAAGTTAAAATGATTTTTGTCATAACTTTTAATAAACTAACTATTGAAGAATATTTTAATCTATTTAGAATAGGAATATTAAAATAGAGATCCATTTAAATATGTATTTGAATATCCCAAAATTCTGAAACATGTTTTCCGTTTGTCATTGAGAAGCGAGGGCGGATACTATGTATTTATGGACCCTCATGATTTCCTATGGGAATGTATATATTTTGCATAGTAATATATCCAACGTCTCTTGCTTTAATCAGATCAAATAATATTTGCTCAAACGAAATATCGCTATAATACTGTTATTATAATGGAATGAAATGCATTTTTCAGGTTTGTCACTAATTAAAACTTACATGAAAATACATAAAACACGAAACCGATTAAATTTAAGCTCTTGACATAGTCCATGCCAATTTTCGACTTAGCCATATTTGTGCAGATAAGTTTAATTAGAATGTTCTAACTAGATGGTGATTTGAAAGAATGGGGAGCAATTTCATGAGGGTGATAAAGTCACTGCAGACTATCTAGCACTTTTTGACATAAATGTAAAACCTAGTATAGTACCTATTATATTAAATTATTTGGTCTAACGTGTAATTATTTTTGGCTGATGAGCTAAACAATACCTATCTAGTTATAAATGCTCTATATTTTAATTTTTATCCAAACTGCAAAATATATTTAATGATTTTCAAAATGGTTGATAAATTACTGTCCAACCACATACCTAATAGACAAAATTACGGTCACATCCCGTAAAATATAGCCGATATTAAATCGTAATCCGATAATGCAAGTATTAACTCCAAATAAAACCACTCATATTTTACAAAACGGAATAGAAATTATCCAATCAGCTTTCATTAATTTTGTATAAAAGTAATTTTTATCGAAAATAGGTCAATTTTGTGTGACGTCATCGGAATAGGACAGATTTCTCATTTCATAAGAAGATTTTATATTAATCCCAAGAGAGTCTCTCAAACACTCATCAAGTAAAGAACAAAGGGAAAATAAAAAGGGACGTTTTATTCGTATACGTGATGTATGAATGATGGATTGGAGAAAATTCGCTTTTAAATGAATTGTTTCTGAAGAGAATTGTGTATGAAATGAATGTGCATGTGTTACTTTGGTTCAATTACTTGATGTTTTTAATTTTTATTAATTAAATTTATTCCTATTTGATATTATATATTTTGGAACTTATAGAAAATAGGTAACCTTTACCATTAGTTCAAGGCATAATCTTAGATATATATAAAATTCTCGTGTCACAATGTTAGTCTGCATACTCCTCCGAAACGGGTGGACCGATTCTCATGAAATTTTCTGTGCATATCGGGTAAGTCTGAGAATCGGCCAACATCTGTTTTTCATATGTACCACGGGCGAAGCCGGGGCGGGCCGCTAGTTTTTATATAAATATTCATCACTTAACCATATTCATTTTTAAGGAAATTATCTAATAAAATAGATTTCGACATGAAAATGTAAATGATTATTTATCAACATATTTTTCCAAGCATACCATACCTTACATATTTTATCTAAGCCCATATTATGTCTTCAAACATTTTTCTGTTTTACTTCGGTATACATAGTTTTTATTATCGGGGCTTTAATTGTGTCGACAAATTAAATTTTCCACTACCGTCAAAGTCTACAAACAATTCCGCATGGACAATGCCACTTAGTTTCTTAGTGCATGTAACAGTATGAAGACTAAAGAACCTTTGTAACGTCATAACAAGGTTGTCCTATTGTTTCGCTTCACGATGTTTACAATAACATAACCTATAAATAAATTATGTTTTAGATTGACATGTTTTTGTAAAAGCAATGTTAATATGCTTATGAATGTTTGTGTAATGACAATTATCAAAAATTTTGATTACAAGCAAATGTTACAATCCAATAAAATGACTTGATTAGTGATCAAAAAAATACATACATACAATACTGATAAATTGGTTTAATAGATTCTATGTTTAACAATATAATATACATCGATTTTCTCAAACGCCATTTCAAATCCACTTATAGCGAATAATTCGAATCTAATCGTACAATTAATTATTCCACCTTAAGATTTCAATTAAAATTATATTCAGATGTTCGTTACAATGCCTCCGTTTTAGCCCTAATTCGCTATTCTAAGAAAAGCCTATCTCTTCCCAATTGTAAAGGTATGAAAGCTAAAGTGGATACGTAACTAAAGTGGGAACGCACCGGCAGTTTGGTAGAGAACCTCACTGAGGGTGGGCGTATTGCACGATATCTTTTGCCGCCAAAATTACGACACATCTGCGAATATTCTATGACCAAATTATAACGATGTATGAAATTAATTAATGAACTAGTGATACGTATTGCTTAGAATAAATAAATATTATAATGTGTGTGTATGTTTGTGTGCTTTTTGGAAATGAATAGATTAGATCCATCGAAGGATACAGACGATCACGGTAAAGGGAATTGTACGAAACAAAATAAAGTGCTAGGTGAGTTCTTGGTGTATGATTTGTTATTAAATAGTACATTAATTAATACTAGCGGTCCGCCCCGGCTTCGCCCGTGGTACATATTTCGCAATAAAAGGTAGCCTATGTTCTTTCTCAGGGTCTAAACATTGTCTTTGCCAAATTTCATCAAAATCGGTCCAGTAGTTTATGCGTGAAAGCCATACATACATACATACAAACCTTTCCTCATTATAATATTAAGTAAAGATTAGTATATAGATGATATTAATATATTTAAAAAAAATCAAATTTGATGTACTATAGCTATAAATTTTACCTACTGCTTACCTCCGTTCAATGAGATTTATAATAATTGTAAGTATTTGATTTTTGCAGAAAAATTAATTTTACAAACTTTTCACGTAATTATCACATTTGTTTATTGGTTTATTTCTAGGCACACATTACAATTACATGTATTAATTAAATATATTATATTTTTTTGTATACCTAATATTTTAAATCAACATTGCAATTTTGCAAAGTGCGACGAAGTTTCAGAAGAAAGTTTCAAATAGAAATTATTCATATTATAATGACTTGTGTAGGTAATGTTATACTTATAAATCACTGGACCTTATAATATTTGAAATATTATTAAAAAAACGTGGACTTTGATTAATGAGATATTAACATTACGCGGAAAAATAATCAAATCATACTTTTGCTACAAGTTGTTACGCGGAAAATATTTCTTTCAAGGCGAATGTTTTCACGTATTATAATTTAAATAATACCATTTTCCGGGAAATTCGCCTTTACACAAATGGTGCTATTTTTCTCGGCTTGTTTTCATGTTACGCCAATCGGTTATCCGGAGTTTAAGTTTAACAAAGAGTGAGTGAAATTTTGCAACACTCATCCATCAAATACACATTAATTTTGTAATATCATAGTAATAAATAAATACAATTATAAAAAATGTGATGGTTTTGGTGTATTTTCTTTGAGATCTTGCGTTTGATTTTAAAGGTTTTTTGATACATCATTACTTAATATATATCTACTTGAAGTGACCTTTTTTCGCACTGTTTTAAGTTGATATTAATAATAGCTTAAATACTTAGTTCGATATTATTTGATCAAAAAGTGAGTTATAATATCGTTTTAAAGTTAGACAAATAAGCAGATGGACAGGAAGAGAGATAAAATTGGAGAATACACGTTTTCGCGTGTTTAATAGAAAATATTTTACGAGATTTTGAAGCGATGAATACGACAAAGTTTCAAACAAAAGGTAAGCGTTATGTTTCTCACTCCAATGACTTTATCTTTATTTTTATAGTATTATTCAAACACATAAATATAGATAATATGAAATAATAAACTGTTAATTATAATACTACGACACATCTCAGCTTAACATCAGGCGAGATTGTGGTCAAGCGCTTCCCTATAGGTAGGAACTCAATAAAAAAAGTACCTACTAATAAATGTAAAATTGCCAACATCGATAAAAAAAATGAAAATGTAATAAAAGCACTTCAATAAAATCTCAGTTAAAAACTGTATTTTTTGTAAATAATATTTCAACGTTTTCTAATTAAGTTAATGTAATGAATAATAACATTAATCTGTTAAAAGCAATTTTTATTCCTGTTAAAAGCAATTTTAATCTACGATGACATTTTGGTTTTTTGCTGACATTTTCCTTAAACCAATTAAAATGCTGTTAAATCATTAATTTTCTAAGGCGAAGCTTTAAAAATATATTTCAATATAATATGATAAAAATGACGTCAGAGCTGAAAATTGTATTTGAATATTAAAGTACTATTGAATCCCCAAATAATTTTTTAAACGATTCTCAGAGGAACGTGATGAAATTTAATTAACGAGCTTAAATAAATTTTTATTCGTGGAACATCACGTAGTGTATTTAATGTTCTAGGAAATAATATCGAAGCTTTCTGATATCTTCTTTCATACAAATAATAAAGATTTGTTCTTCGAAGAGAATTATAAAAACTCGAGCAAACTAAATCTTGAGCTGGCTTTTTTGATACTATGCATGATTCATTTTCTTGTATTTTCAGGGGAAAAAATTACTTTACTTTGGTCTCATGCTTAGCATTACACCTAAAAAATAGAAAGGTGTAATGCTCTCAGAAAATAAAGGATTGTTTGTGTTTCTTATGAGTTACATTTGTCTTTCCCACTAAAATAATTTCATCTCTCATCCGTATCTACGATTGAACAATCTGATATGGTTTAACCAAAGCGCACGTTCGCTGTGAAGGCAAAATGTTTGGCAACTTTACTATCGAATTCTGAATTCTCGACAGACCACAGAGCACTGAAATTGAACAGAATATTACGTTAATATTGCAAACGCTAAAATATCGGAGTCCCTTGTTCCCTCGAGTGGCGGGGGGTGAGAGTATTTTTGTGTCCTTTTATGTTTTCATGAAAATATTTGACCCTCTATAGACGTAGGTATTTTACTAGTAAACATCGTTCTTTATTTATAATATTTCATAAATAAAGAACGATGTGCTAGTAATTAATTAACATTTTTCAGCTATGCTAACGCGTTTTATTTATTTTTTATGTTTGCTTTAATCTCATTATGAGATTAGAAGCTGGAAGTTATTTATTAGAATTCCTATTTAAAAAAAAACTGAAATAAGTTTTTCTTTGTGGAATATCTTGCAGTGCATTGGATTTTATTCTAAAAAATATTGAAGTTGAACCTTAGATATTACCTATATTTTTTAGAATATAACTATACGCAAAGTTAGATGTAATTACTAAATGTTAGTGTCAGTCCTTAAAATTCCTTCTCTTAGAAGCGTTTACTGACCCACTAAAATAAGATTGACGAGAAAACTTTCTTGTGTTTGATTCTTCTCAAGAACATAATATTTTAAAATTGACATAATTAGATTTTACATTGAAATTACGACTTTATCAACTGTTTAATGGCATGATAGATTTAAAATGATAAATTCAAATTCAAATTACATTTATTTGCAAGAATGCAGTTAGAAATATAGGTGTTGTTATTACAATTTTATAGTGCTAATACTATGAAATTGTAATACCTACGATATTGACAATGGTACTCCATATAGGCACAATATCGGTAATTCTGGTATAAATAAGTGTAAAATTATGATTTAATTGTAAGGTTAACAAATACCTCTTACCGACAATATAAATTATGAAGATAGCCTTCTAGGAATTTCAATATTTACCTACCATTGAAAGCAGAAAATACAAAAACAGAAGATTTTTATATAAAATAACGTTTTTCACAAGATGATCGAGCAAGAAGTTATTTAAATGAAATACTCGCATTGAAAACGGGGTCAAGTAGCAACATTCAAATGCTAATACAGGAGTACCTACTAAAGGAAGAAATTCTTTCACTAAGCATTCCTATTCACCCTGTGAAGCTGTCTGTCTATAAAGGCATAAGCCTTCGAAGATCTTCGTTACTGTGAGATAAAACCAATCCTTATTATTTATGTAGCATTTCAGCCAACTACTAATTTACTATAAGCTTAACTAAATAACAATAATACATTAGTTTATTCAAACTTTATCATCATTTTCATGGTACGTTCAGATGCATGGCAAGCAGCCTTTTTTTATAGTGGGGAAATCTTCCAAAGATACTCACGGCCCCCGGGGAAGGAGCCGTGGGTAATGTCGGATTCTTACCGACTAAAACTGTGTTCCGTCGAGCCGGCCGCGGGTATTTGTTAGAATTCTTCCGCGACCATGGCAAGCAGCCTGGCAAGCAGTCCGGCAAGTAGCCCGGCAAGCAGCTCGTGCGCCACGGTACAAACAAACAAACACGGGCGCATGCACAAACAACGTGTTTAGGTACATGCTTGTGCCCGTGCTTATACTCGTTGAATGACACTTTGGACGCAATCGTCTGAACCCACCATCAGCCCATATACGTTCCCGCTGCTGGGACACGGGCCTCCTCTGAGGGTACAGACCATAATCCACTATCATGACCAAGTGC
The DNA here is from genome assembly GCF_061535395.1 of Colias eurytheme. Lineage (NCBI taxonomy): Eukaryota > Metazoa > Arthropoda > Insecta > Lepidoptera > Pieridae > Colias > Colias eurytheme. The sequence goes on along the minus strand of NC_143000.1, from coordinate 2,938,584 downwards.
TGGTGCGGTATTCCGAATACTTACTAAATAGTGTACAAAAGTTTGATATTATATTCAAGTGTTGTGAGAATATTGCTATTATATTAATTATTGCCTATGCGATTGTACAGTTAATTGCACATCACACAGGATGTTATTTACGTAAGCTCAAGTATATTTTAATCAATAATAATTATCTTATGTTTTGTTCTTAGTAGATGTTTCTAACAAGTATCTGTCTTAATATTTGTATGGATTCTTATAAACCGGAACCCCTTAATTTATTTTCATAACGTTTATTAATTTTGTTATATTAGTCGAACCCTTTTCTTGTCAAATCAAATCAATCTTCGTAAAATGCCAACGAAACCTTTTATACACAAAAGACCTTTGAAGGAATTTTTCATTAATGCCATATATAAGCGGTTTTCCCTAAATTCTAGCCATTTTAGTTAAACCTTTATTTAATACTAGCTTTCCACCCGAGGCTTCGCCCGCGTTTTCAAAGAAAAACCCGCATAGTTCCCGTTCCCGTGGGATTTCCGGGATAAAACCTATCTTATGTGTTATTCTGATGTATAAACTATATTGTGGTAAAGTTTCATTCAAATCCATTCAGTAGTTTTTACGTGAAAGAGTAACAAACATCCATACATACAAACTTTCGCCTTTATAATAGTAGTAGGACAAGCTATACCACGCTGCTTCGTCTGCTTTTTTACTAGTTAAAATATCAATCAAACTAATCAGCATAGATAAGTTCAGCATATAAGAACTAGTAAAGTTAAAGTTTTTTAAAGATATCACAGAGATTGAACAGCCATCGTTCTCTAAAACATTTTATAAACTTAGGTAATGGTATTTCATGAACTTTTGTATTAAAAAGGTATAAAGTAGATAACAACAATACCTATTTTGGTAGTCTGTCCGAAAATAATACCAGTTCGATGTCAGTGCCAAAACTAAAAAGCCTACAAATACTTCGACTGAACGCTATGAATTATAATGTACATTAAAATTATTTATTACCTGTAGGTAGGCACGGACGAAAAAAGTTCTTTCAAAATTCGCTTATTTTCACCCAATAAAAAATTAGACCACGTGAATGATTTAAACAGGCCATTTCTTTTAGTGCCACATTCCATTTAACAATATAAAAGAGCCAATAAAAGCCCGGGTCTTTAAACAGGAAACGGTGATAATCCTTAAAGTGACAAATGAAGAGAAAATTTTATTTACCAAGTCCCTTTCACAATTATGAAGCTGTGCATTTGCGCTAATGGAATTCCTAGTTCCCGATTTGCTTTTGGTCATGCTAATTTGATTGGATAAGTGGATTTGAAAAGAGTCATTTGGAGCAATGTTTAAGCTTTTTATATTAAGCTTTTGGATGGATTCCATAAGCTTCTTTATAATATAGGGGAGCGTAATGGTAAGGATACGTACAGCTATTCAAAGATGAATTAATAAATACTTTTGTCTTAGTCTTTATAAAAGCGATTTTTTGTTCATTTCCATTCTGGATATTTGTAAAACAAATGGGAGATATCTATACTAATATTATAAAGCTGAAGAGTTTGTTTGTTTGTTTGTTTGTTTGAACACGCTAATCTCGGGAACTACTGGTCCGATTTGAAAAATTCTTTCGGTGTTAGATAGCCCATTTATTGAGGAAGGTTATAGGTTATATATCATCACGCTTCGACAAACAGGGGTGGACCCACGGGGGTGAAACCGCGCGGAGCAGCTAGTTAATTATAAAAGTTTTTAGAAGCTAATAGCACAGACTAATAATAATATACTACGTATACAACTAATAGTAATTAAGAGTAATGACTCAGAGCGACAAAAAGATGTGATTTCTGTGCGTTATAATATTATAATCTTTGTCAGAAAGAAATAAATATCTATTTTTTTACACCATATCTCGTATTACTGTACTTAAAAAATGAATCTAACTAGAGATGTATGAGTAATTTATTTGACATTAGAGGAGTGGTACTCTAATGGAATTTAAACTCCAAATAAATATAATATTTAAAAGAAAATAGAATCTGTTCATCTCTCAAAGTACCCGTCACGATTTGTATAATTTGACAAAGTAAGTTTTCGAACATTTTATCTCAAAAAATAAAAATATTCAAACTTACATACCGTCTTATTATCTGGCATCTATAGTAATATTTCTAAATATAGTACTTAGGACAATGTCTTATCCATTTATAGACACTGAACTAATGCATAAAGTGAGAAGAATGTCTGCGCTTTTATGAAATAGGGTAAGAGCTTCCGTGAATTTTTATCTGTTCCACTCTCGCCTTACTAAAATTGACACTAAATGCTTCTAGTAGGTAGTTAAATATAAATAAATTGTACAGTTTATCAAGAGATATTTGTATTACATTGAAATACTGAATTCTGTACTAAAAAGAGTATATTAAATCTATTTTATACTACTAACTACTAGCTATATCAAATATAATTTATTTTTCCTAAAAAAAAGAGAGAAAGTAGTAAAATTTATTTAGGACAAATAAAATAGGCAACAAAAAGAATAAAATGCATGCAATGAAAATTTACAAAAATGAAACAATGTAGGTAATATCCTCCTAAACGCGCTTGTATAATGCTACCAATATAAAACCCTCCATCATTTTTGTATTTTGTCCATTAAAAAATAATTATTATTTTATACAGTAGTAATTAGACCCATCCTAATTACTGGCAAACGAACGGAACAATTTGGCTGAAACCTACATAGCATACATAATGAAGGTGCAAAACCCTCTATTGTACAATTATACTGTACAAATGTTGTCTCTCTTTCCCTAATGAAGACAGTATTTACTTGCTCTTGATCTTGCTTATTAGGACATATACATTCTTTATGTATTTGTATGTCTTTATTGTGACGTAATTCCTTTATTTCAAGGAAATTCGTGGTTCTTAGATGTGTAATGAGAATATTATATTTTGTAAGTAGGTATGTTTTAATTGATAAGTACGGTCGCGAACACGTAAAACGATTGTAGTACGAATAATTTAGTCGTTATAATTTTGTACTTTTATATTTTGAGGCATAATAATTATTAATTTGTATTTTATATTATTTAATAAAAGTAAGTGTACCTACCCTAGTCTAGGGACTATAGTAATACAATGAAATATTTTACATTGCCAACTTATTTTATTAATTTATTCTATAAATTAATAGCAGTAAATTTTGTATGTAACCTTTTGATATTAATGGTACTAAGTAATGAATTTATACAGCTGTAATATAAGAAGGATTAGAAAGGGCGAAGGGAAACCCAAAGGCCCTACTATATCATACTTAACCCTGATAATAGATGGTTCTTACATCTTAGCGAGCAATAAAGTGATTGTGAAATTTAATATATTAAGATGGTTTTATTCGCTCTATATAATTTATCACGGCCAAACATTTTTTGCAGTTTCGGACAGAAGTACATTAGGATCTTCCTCTTTCTTCCGTTCTTACTGTTAATTAGAACACATTAGCCTAAAGTAGAAATAAAATGAGGAAAAATTTAATGAAATTCTTGAAAATGGCTCAAGATGTGAAATACTTATTTTTAAAAGTTAAACTCCGTTAAGTAGTTTATTATAACTATCGACGAGTCTTTTTGCACGCCTCATAAGCGAAGCGTTGAGGTGGGTACTACTGTCACTTCGCGCAAAACATCTGATTTTTCAAACTTAAAATGTCTTTATGTATCATACATTGCACTTGTAAGATAATACATACACACACATATTAAGAAAAAACACTATTTTTAACGTTCATGATATTTTTGATGTCATTTTTGTTATTTAAACTAGTTAAAAAACAGTTTAAAAAAGTTCTGTCTTGGACGTCCGTGTGTCTGTATATGCGGATCCTTTTTCTTGTTAACACGATAGCGACCGAAATACTTTACTAATCGAGTCTTTTTTTTTCTCTTACGCTTGAGTATGCTCAGGAATAGAACCCTTTCATTTTTCAGGGTCTGATTCGATGTGGTTTAATTGTTATTAAATAAACAAAAATAATAATTAATAAATATTTATTAAAAAAAAATTATGAGGCGTGCACTTTTGGATTTTCCAAATTATTTTAATGTGTTCTGTCCCTACCATACCGAGAATATACCTTACCTTAAAAATAAAAACAGGTTCGCTAATGCATTATTAAGCTGTAACACTCCATTAAATACTCTCAATGTGGGTTTATTTATTCTTCTTCTTTGTCGATTCACTCTTGGCAGAGTGGTCATGGTCACGTTGAGACGTCCACATCGGTGGTAGAGGCGGACACAGCTTTCCGCACGATCTCCCGCCATCTCTTCCTGTTACTAGACTGTCTGGCGCAGTCTGATACGCAAATTCCTACAGCAGATTTCACTTGGTCTGTTTATTTATCAACCGACTTCAAAAAAAGGACGAGATTGTGTCATCCTTAGTTTTAATTTAAATCTTCTATAAATACACAAACAGCCAATACCACCAACCACAACATCATTTCACTGGTAATCAGTTCAAAGGTAAATGAGGGTATATTTGCAAAACCTTTACCTATTTGGGAGAACAATTATATTAAACAAATGTTGGCTGAGGACGCTAATGAAGCTCGGTTTCTGGGTGACTATTCAATTTAGACTTGTCAAGCTATTTCGGACAGATTGGTTTGGCCATATTGTAGGTAGTGATTGCTGTTTATGCTTGCACTAAAATATACTAATTAATGAGATAATAGGTCATGTAATTTATAAGTATAAGTTCTTATATTAAAAATTCAATAACAAAATTCTATTGAATGTAATTGAAAGAATAAAAGATTTTTTTTTAACTGAACTATTGCATTGATTAATTATATTCAACAAAAAAGACGCTTTTGATGCTTTGTCGAATTTTTCATACTTCATCTCCGTTACACACTTAAATTCTCAATCTCGAACCTATAGATATTACATTAATATTTTCACAGGAAGAACAATTCTCATATTTCTCATGAAAAAGTGATCCTATAGCTTTCCAAGCGAGCTCCATATATCAATAATTTTCACGCATCATTCAAAATATGTATTCTTCTTTCAGAACTTGACTTGGATTACCTAGAACGCGGTGGAGGCGGCACTTTGGCTGTGAGCGGCGCGCCCAGCGTCGAGCCAAGTCCAGACAGCTTAGACCTCGTGAAAGTCGTGCTACTTGGCGCACCGGCTGTGGGCAAAACTAGTATTATACAGGTAATGATATGACAAGCAAGTAATGTGGGTCGTAGATATCCTAGTATTGCACAGGTAATGTTATAACAATCCGAAAGCAAATAATTGCTTGGATCTCGTGAAGGTCGTGCTACTTGGTTGACCAGCTGTGGGAAAAACTAATAGGTATTATACAGGTAAAGACGTGACAAGCAAGTAAAAGTTGCAAGTATCATACAGGTAATAAGGTGGTTACAACGCGATACTAACCTTTCGAAAGTAAGGAATTGCTTGGACGTTGTTAAGGTTGGGTTACTTAGCGCACCAGATGTGGGCAAAACTAGTATGATACAGTAAAGATGCGACAAGCAATTAGTACAAACTATTATCATGCGTAGGTAACGAAGTGATAACAAAGCGAGACTAATAATCCGGAAGTAAGGCATTGAAATAGTCACTGAAATAAATGGTAATCTAATTTAAAAGCTCTCGATATTTATAAGTAAAACGTGTAGACTATGTTTAAATAATTAATCTTGTTTCATTAGCCAAAATGTCATGCTTAAAGGTCACTAAGGTCTTATCTAATTAATAATTGAATTTGTAAGCTGAATAATCTTTATGAGCCATGTCAGATATGGGATAACGATTTGTATTTCAGTATTATTGGTTACTAGCTTCCGCCCGCGACTCCGTCCGCACGGATGTCGGTCTTCGCGTGGATGGTTTATTTCTCCATTTTGAGTAACTCTGACAATGACATCTTATAAATATCTATTGGACCCAAATACGGCTAGGCCTATAATAATACGCAACGTGTTCGCGGTTCTACAGAACAACGTCTATGGATAAAACTGAAAAATTAAGATTAATTTTTTTCTACGTATTTTTCCAGGATAAAAAGTATCCTATTTTACGCCCAGGATAATAACTAATAAGGTATAATTATACCAAGTTTCATCGAAATCGAAGCGGTAGTTTTCACGTGATGTCTTCACATACAGACAGACAGACAGACAAAAATTTTTTTAATCACATATTTGGGTTTGGTATCGATCCAGTAACACCCCCTGCTATTTATTTTTTCAATATTTTCAATGTACAGAAATGACCCTTCTACAGATTTATTATATGTATAGATGATAGCAATGCAATAGTTCATAAAATGTAAATGGCTGAATCTCATCACAGAGATAATAATATAAAAATTTGCATAATACCTAATATCAAACTACGAGATATTTTATAAACTGAATTCAATAGCATAGTAATTTATGTTACACATGAAAAACTTTCCAGGAAAAATAAATACGCGAAATGTATTATTATTTCGCTAAATATATCAAAATGTTTTTCCCAAGAAATATTTGCTCGTTCGAAATATATTTCCGAACCCTTCATATATGTACATTAACAAGGGAACAAACAAGGAAAATTATCTCGCCACGAAAATATATCCCTTTCGTTTACCTTTGTTTGGCTCAATAAACCTTTATATCCATAATTTACCCTTATTTTATGAGCATTTTAGGAGCGTTAGATTCTACCCAGGGTCGATTATTTTATCGATGTACCCGTGAGACACTTTCCGAAATTGTGTATTATTTTATCGTTTGAACAATGTGTGAAATTACATAATTTTATATATCACCCATATTTCAATGCGAACATATTATATACTAGCTTTCGCTGTACTGTACGCGGCTTCGCCCGCGTTTTCAGAGAAAACCTCGCATAGTTTCCTTTCCCGTGGGATTCCCGGTATAAAACCTATCCTATCTCTCAAGTTGGATCGAACTGCACATGGTGTGCGAATTTTATTATAATCGGTTAAGTGGTTTAGGAGTGCATTGAGGACAAACATTGTGACACGAGATTTATATATATCAAGATTAACTTAATACATAGAAGTACGATATTCTCAAATGGAAAGCATAAAATGTCAATTTTAATAACAACGACAAACAAATAAATTATATCCACGTGTCAAAATCCACGAACAATTCATTTCACAACTTTTGGCAACTATAGGCAAATTCGTGAACAATACAATCGGTCCTCTCATAAACCTTTTAGTTATTAATGGAATAATATATTAATATCTGTTATATTATCTGTAATATAAATTGCGTGGTTAAGATGACCTAGAATAGACGTGAGGGTTGCAGGGACAGGCCTTAATTAAGCTTCCTTATTGTTAATGATTGAAGGACATCATCCCTTGACCCGTCCGTTTTCAGGTCAGCAAAAACAAATATCACATAATATTTCTTTTTATTTATATTTGTATAGGCGCAATGTGTTATTTAAAATAATTTCGGTGTATTTCGGATCAAAAAGTGTTTGAATTTTATTTCATAGAAAAATTAAATAAAGACAAAATACAAAATAAGAAAAGCTAAACATTACGAGCGATTTGTGAGCCATATTGTATGAATTTATTTTCTCCTAGACGTAAGTAGTTCCATACACGGGCATACAGTAAATAATTATAGGACTATAAAGTGTTTCAAGTTACTCATATGTGATGTGCCATAATTAAAGCGAAGGCTATCTTAGAGCATCTCCTGCTTATAGGCGGATCCATACAGACCGAGCACCCACGAAGCAATGGCTGCACGAAGAATCTCGGTCTATGTGGACGTGGATTGACAGCCAAAATTGTGTGTGATGCCAATTTCCTGGCCGATCTGCTTCGCGCAGCAATTGCCTCGTGGGCCGTTCGTTCTGTGTGTACCCCCCTATTGAGATACCTTCAAATCTTGTAGGTACATAATATAATATAATAGCTCAGTCAGCTGTGACCACCAATACCGCAATGTTCGAAATACTAGCTGAATAATAACCCCATTTGAATCCATTGTTAAGTTTTCAATTAAACATTTCCTGTTACGAAATTACTTTGAAAAGATAAAATTTATTAATTAATGTGACGCTGGTAAAATGCGGTAAATACTTGTAGTTCATTTTCGGGAATCGGTGTTTCAATTAAAAGCACTTTGTTAACTTCAATACTTCTCAATATGGAATATATTATTCACAATGCATAAAATTACTCTGTACCATAATTACTATCCAATAATGTATTTAACAAGAATGAATTAATGAGAAATACTTAATATACCTACAAACTTATATTTTACTAATTGATTCATGAAGCAATCCTTAAACGGATAATATCTACCTAATCAGACTCACTCTTACTCTTAGTTATTAAATAAGATCTGACCTAAGACCTATAACATTCAGTACTAGCTGAGTCTTGCTTTTATTATTCACTAGCTTTTCGCAATAACTTAACAAATTATATACTAAAACCTGCCTCTTGAATCACTCTTCCTATCTATTAAAAAAAACCGCTTCAAAATCTGTTACGTAGTTTTAAAGATTCAAGTATACTGACAGCGAAAGCAACTTTGTTTTAGACTATGTAGTGATAAATTACTTATAATATTGTATACAATATATGTTAGTAAAATGTCTACAGTCGGTCGATTAAATGAATATGTGCATAAACCTCTAGTTAAACCGGCGAGGTTCACTATAATACCACTAAATGGATATCAGGTAATAACCATTCAGTGGTATTAACCAGAACCGAAACGGTTTGGGCAATTAAGACGTACAGAAACGATATAGGTATTGAACTCGGTGTATAGGTATGTTACATGTGGAATTTAATGGTGGATATGGTTGAATTCGAAAGGAATTGGAAGTATAGGAAACTAAAACTATTTGGGCTGAAACATAGCTGATAATAATTAATGATTGTCTGTAATAAAGATAAGCTCCTTCATTGAGATTAAGACTTTGTTTGATTATGTGTTCAATCACATAAATGTTTTTTCTTTCATATACGCGTAGACATTAGACGTAAGTTCACATAGTATTTTAACATTTAAAAACTAATTAATTTAAATTTTACGATGACCATATTTTGTTTATTAACTTTACTAAAATTGAACTTTCGTGTAAGTGGCGCTTAAAATTAATTGCAAGTCATTAATTTCTATCATAATATTTAGCTTCATATACCTGGGTAAAGTTTAATACGCGAGATATTATTCATAGAACCATAATGATAATAATTGGAATATACGTTTCATATAACGCGAGTGCCAACGTCGTTATAATCTCGCAATGGGCTTTTACGAAACATTATTACTGTACGTGCTCGAGATATTTGTTGATGATATCCAGCCTCGATAAAGCTATGCAGCGTCCATAAATTTTGGTTATAAGATCCAATAATTACAATTAGTTAAGCTCATAAGAATTGTTTCAGGATTCACGTTAGATAGAGATAAGAGAATTGTTACGTATGTAATGTTGATTTTTTATAAAGGAATATATTGTATATTTTGATGTATTTAAGTAGTCAGGAATACTGAGTACCTTATAAATCATCTAAGATAATATAAACATAAAATATTTGCATGTGCTCAGTCATGTTTATACCCGACTCATATCTTACATGAACCGTAAAACGTTTTTCATTTAGTTAAGTCGTTCATCCTTGTTCCCTTTTCGTCCAATTCTTTCTTATAGTTCCTAAAAACCTTTTTCTTATTGCAGCAATTCGTCTGGAGCGATTTTTCCGAAGAATATATTCCGACGGACAGAAAACACACATTCTATCCATCGGTGATCATCAACGAGCATCTGTACGAGGTTAAGATAACTGATGTGCCAGTGATCCCTTACTTTCCGATAAACTCCTACTACGAATGGGCGCATTACCGCTTTTATGGGCTCCGGAACGCGACCGCTTACATTCTAGTGTTCGACCTATCTAATGTGGAGACGTTCCAATATATCAGGACGTTGAGAGACCAAATGGTCGAGAGTCGAGACATGAGAAATGTGCCCGTTCTAGTTGTTGGTAACAAGCAGGATTTGTTATGCAGCACTACGCCGTCTGCTGCCAGCGGTTTACAGCAGCTGGCGATGGCGGAGAGTGCGTGTGGGGATTCTCGTGAAAAACGGAGGAATATTGTGAATCTTGTGCGCAAGCATTGGAAGTGTGGTTATGTGGAGTGTTCCGCGAAGTACAATTGGCGAGTGATAGCCGTGTTCAAAGAACTCATGGAGATGATAGATGCGTTGGAGTGTAGTGGGGGGGTGCGTAGTGCTGAGCCCCCTCCCGACTCCTCAGCCGGGGGAGGGACGGCGAATGAAAACCGCTGTGTGGTTGCTTAGCACCTTTCGATGTTGAAACGGTACGTACACAGGACACTTTCGTTCTCATCAAATAATCAGGATAACTGAATGTACAAATTAGCAATGTTACAAATCATATCATTTGTTCACGTCAATAGCTCAATACAATTAATGGTATTCAACTTTTGTAAATAAATATTAATAAGTAACTGCATTTTGTTTGAAGGTTTAAGTATAAGTTTTGATCTTATTGTCAATCGATAATACGTAAGCAATAGTTCGATAGTACTAACTACTAGCCTTGTTAATTTTATGAGCACAATTAAAAATCGCATTTCACATAAGTAATATTTATAAATTAAAATAAGAAAAGGTTAAAGACATTTTAGTCGTAAGTATTTATTAAGTTTTATATTTACTATTTCACAAGTTTTCTTTTACTTGTATAATTATGAATCTTTAGAGCTTTAAAACTTCATTATATTAAAATTTTGCCAATGTTCTGTTTCTGAAAGAAAAGTTGTTATTTAAATTAAAGGAAGTACAATTCTAACACGCTAATTTCTAAACTTACTGTAGGTTCATAGAACGATTTATTTCGTATACTATTTTTTATTCGCCTAGTTATTGTGGTGTACTTGATCTTCTATTCCATTTATGCCAAAATATATAGGTGACTTCAAATCTTTACTGAATATCAATGACCATAGATCCAGTCCTTGTTTGCTATGAAAAATACTCTCAGATTACAGAAAGTCATCTTAAATCGCAGAATAAATAGATTTTAAACCAAGAATAAAACGTTTATATTTACAATTCTACCACAATAAACAGATAGACATTACATCCCCTTTGAAAACTTCTCAACTCTCAACAAAGAGTTCTTTTCTCTTCAAACAGAAATACTTGTTGCATTCTTTTTAAATAAGTTATTTAAAGAATTCGATTGACTCTGGTATTATAAAGTTTTCAGAAACCGAACATTGGAACAGGGTATTTTACACTTTTCTATACTGATGTTTCCGAATTAGGATAATAAATTAACACCATGTCAATGGTGTTTTAGTTAGATTTAAGAATATTTAGGGAATAATGTTAATAGGCTCGCAAATTCATGTTGATGGTGTTATAAGCTAAATTATCAATTATCTTTTTAGTTAAAGATTTCTACATGTAATTGTTAAAGAACTTTATTAAGCGAATGCGATGTGCTTGTTTTTAATTGTTGTAAGATGAAATATTGGACTGTAACACCATTAACCACGTAGCAGTACTAATTAAAACACAAGTTGTTACTTCTGTAGATGAAATGTTTATGTATTACATGTTTTTCATAAAATGTATTTCATATCATGTCATAGTTGTATTTTGTCAGAAGATTGATTAATTATGATTGTTATCATTTATCGTAGTTTTACAAAACAAATTTCCAATATCATTGTTACGTTTGAGCTCAGTTTGATAAATATGAAGTGCTTGTCAATAAAATAATGTTTTGGCACGCGTGAAATCTTATCAGTTTTATCTTGCTGCGTTTAATATTTAATTTTGGAAGCAATTTTAAATAATATGAAGAAAAATACATTTCCTAAATGGTATCGGAATTGTACACATTTCCTAGGAATTGTATACAATTCCTTGATTTCATACATTTCCGGTAACATATATATAGATTATATTATAATTATGTGAAAGATAATAATTATAATTTGTTTTAAATGTTAAAAATATAATTATTGTTTTCATATTATAAATAAGTCTATCTGTATGTAGTTTCCTTTAGTATGTAAGTAATGATTGTACTCCGTGTTGTGCTTAAACCCTTGCGCTTCCTTTTGTAGTGGTTCTAATTTTATAGACATTTTGTAATCCCTTTAGATTTAGATGTAAAATTATCTGTGTCATTTCCTTTAATTGTCAGAATTACGCACAATGTTGGATATTAAATGATGTTCTTGTTGCACAGTTATAACTACTATAACTACTTGTATATGTAATAAGAAGGAGAGAAATTAGAGTATTCTGAAAGTAAATAGAATTTGTGTACTTTTAGAATACTCTAAAGTCTAAATTATACATCAATTTGACTCTAATTTCGCCGCGAATACAATTAAATCCAAAATAATTGTATTTTATCTGTTTTTATAATTTCTCAAATAAGCATTTACAATGTGACACAGTGAAGTGTGGCTGTAGTTTTATATAAAAATTGACTGCTGTGTTTCTCTTCCGCTATATGTACAAATTAGTAGTTGAATATATTTTAATAGTGTATATAATTATGTCGTTGATTTATTAAAAGCCAAGCTTTTACAACAGTCACGTATGATATTTTCAGCGTTAAGATAATAAAACTGTATCTATATGTGTGATATGAATAAAAATAGCATTTTGAACATCACGCTCACAAGTGATAAGGAGCTATTATGAAATGTGTCAAAGTGTTAATGTTTGATTGTTGTTTATTTAATTTTGTATAGATATGTGTGTAGGTGTTAAGTGTTATACAACTGTTACACGATGCAATAAAAAGTTGTGAATACTTTTATTATGGTGTGTTATTTCGAACATCTTAATTCTTGAAGGAACTGTTAATTAATTCAGGTGACTTCAGAGCCGTATTTTTCCTAATAATAGAATGTCAGTGAAGGTTTAAAATCTACATTCGAACATACATTATAATATAATGCTTTTATAAACTTTTGAAATATATTATGTATAATATAATTCCGTTCTTATTCTGACTACAAAACTACAAAAAGTTGATAGTTATGACTTATGATGATTTAATTTCTGTGGAAGTAGTGTATAAAACCATTTGTACCTTAACCTTTGTATGGTACAATTAGCAAAAAATAGATTCTTTTAATCTTTTAAAAAATCATCTAAATGGGTCTGTTTTTAAATTTTTCAGTTGAATTTAATTCATAGAGCATCTTTGAATTGGACTCTTTTTCTTGTTATATTTTTTTGTTGTTTACAACCTTTTCACAATTTATTATTGCTCTCTACTCGCTATTATCTTCTGATAAATATAAAGCAATTCACACACGAAACACAGAAGTATTTCGTTACAGAAGTAAAAATGTTTTATTAAACATAATATCAGTCATACCAAACTTGGTCATAATGCAAAAACTTAAATTATATCGACAACAATAGAAATAAATAAATGTTAGACACTTTTTTACACCTGGCTTAGAATTATTTTAATATCATACAATCTAATATTACCCATTTCAAGCAATCTTCTTACTAAGGAAGCAGAAGAAATGCACAGCTAATAAAATATAAAAGGCGGATGTTCCATCAGACCTTACAGATAAGTTGGCTTCAGGATTTGGAGCTATGGGTCCCTGGTAATACTTGTCGTACATTTGTTCCCAGAATTGTGCTCTTTCATACAAGAGCCTGTCTTTGTATACAAGAGTTGTATTTAGAGACATGTATGATAAATTATCTGCGGTTGTCGGTCTCCAGGCTGGTAGAGTTGATCCGCTCGGTACTGGTTCCCTGGAATGAAAAGTATCCAGAATAACGAAAAGTACAGTCCTATTTATATTTGTATTTGGTCCACATAAGCTGTTATCTTAATGCATTCGTATAATGCAATACAAAAATTAAATTATTCATAACATTCTAATCTAAAGACTATTTTTTTTTCTTTCAAATATTTCTCAAATATTATGTATTATTTCTTATAAACTTAAATGTAAGAGTAGTTATTTTATTCGTGGCACAATCAAAAACTTACCCATATTTTATAAAATTCAACCACAATTCTCGCATCTGCTTCTTCATTTCTTTGTATTCATTAGTTATAGTATTTTCATCAGGTGAATCTAAAACTGCGTTTGCTTGTGAGCAGTGTGTGGCACCGCGTTTATTCGTATGAGGTATATAATTTATATCATCATCAACGAAGGAATACTCGTATAGATATACTCGATTATTCCCCGCTAGCGCTTGTAACTTAGCAGCTCGTAACATCGGATAACCGAACATACTATCCGTGAAATAATCGATATATCTCATAATATTACTGTTGGCCACAGGTTCATCACCGAAATAAAAATCCCTTACACGTAACGCTTGTTCCTGCTTTTCTTCTTCATTGGCAAATCGTAGATCGTGTGCCAAAAAGTCTGCAAAATTGTCATTCATTCTGAATTTCCAGTGGTCAAAATATCCAACTCTAAAAATTCCTTCCATCTCCGCGAAACCATATAGCATTGGATATTTCGTATAATTTCCACTAGAAAGAATATTGACAGGGCTTTCATCTAAAAATATTTCTTGCCCAATATCTCGTTCAATGCAAGGAGCAAATATTGTAATATGATCAGTTATTTTTCTAACTTCAACTGAAGTTAGAATATTGAACGGAGTGGTGAGGTAAAATTGTTCTAGTGCCTTTATATCATTGAAGTTTCTGAAGTTTAGTTGTCTCGCATACCATTTCGCATTTTCAATGGGGTTTGTTTGAACACTATATGCGCACACATTACCACTACTCTCTGGTATCACTTTGTTGAACAGTCCTTGAGCTAGTTTGGATATCATTAGCAAATCAACGGATGACCCGCCAGCACTACAGCCAGATATAGTCACGTCATCAGGATTTCCTCCAAAGTTTGCGATATTATTTTTGACCCATCTTAGTAGAGCAACCTGGTCTTTTATGCCAGCGTTTCCAGGAGCGGCTTCAGTCCCTAGACAGAGAAAGCCGTATGCTCCTAGGCGGTAGTTAAAAGTAACGGCGACTATGTTTCCAGTTTGCACTAAATTTTTCGGTGTCAGGCCGTTCCCATAGCCTGACACATACGCACCTCCATGAACGTATACAAAGACTGGTAAGTTCTGACTTGTAGTATTTGGTGTATAGACACTCGCAACAAGACATTGTTCCCGGATTTCCTTGCCATCTGGTATTCTTGAATCCTGAGGACACTTTATTACCTCTTCAACAGCTTCAAATGGCTCTGTCCATGTTGGTGGAGGTAGAGGTCCCTGAAATATAAATAATCTTATACACAAGGCAAATGTAAAAAACCAAATGCTTATTTTAAAATATTATAATTCAAATAAATCAAGTAGTAAATAATTATTGCACCTGTAAAAAACTAAATGAGAAGTTCAATTCTTGTTGTTTGGCAAATATGTATTAAAACTTTAAATGAACAGTCACTTAGTTCAAAGGACCAAATAACAAAAAAATGTTTTTACCTTTAATTTATTTTTTTATCATAAAGTAAAAGTAGCGTAGTAATGCTCTATAATCTTACCTTAAATCGATCTAATCCCGTGGGTGCAGTAGCGTAGGGAATTGACAAAAAACTATACACATTTTCGTTTGGCAATTTATATCCTTTCACTGGTCCCTGATTCGTATTTACTAAACGATAATCTAATGTTTCAGTTCTTACAATCGAAATCAAACAAATAAGTGTTAGTACGTTCCCAAACATGGTCAAAGAATACTGTTTAGTGCATTTTCCATAACATAATATTTAAGTAAAAAGATAATAATATGCAAACGTTTATTGATAAGATAAAAAGATAACTTATTTTTATAAAATACTTAACAGTGTGACTGGTGTTTATCGTAATACGTGATTATTTAAATTCCTCTTCATATATTGTGCTTATTAAGGCGAATAAAGCTTGAATACTCTGACGATAATTAAAATGTACTTACTGCAAAATAAATTAATTATAATGAAACTAATAAATTATCAAGTATATCTTACGGTATCGCAAAAAAATTGATAAAAATACAATAATCCTACAATTACCTTTACCAATAAAAAAATGGGAGTGTCTGTGTAATATAAAATAAATGCTTTTTAGTTTTTACTACATATATGGATATTTTATGTACAGTGTACACGATACATATTTTTTTACCAAAATACCGAGAAACCGCGGGACGCAGCTAGTTGCCATTTAAATTCATTGCTACTGTCTTAATAGTTTTCTGTTTAAAAATATAATCCATTCCATGACCATTCTTAAGCACATCGTAAAACAATTGGCTTGAAATTATGAATTACTAGCTTCCGCCCGCGGCTTCGCCCGCGTGGTGTTTTGATAAAAGGTAGTTCTTTCTCAGGGTCTAAAGATTGTCTGTGCCAAATTTCATCAAAATCGGTTGAGAGGTTTAAGCGGGAAAGCGTAACAGACAGACAGAGTTACTTTCGCATTTATAATATTAGTAGGGATTTAAAACAAAACATAATTTTTTTTATTGTTGTTAAACAAAATAATGAAATATGGTGTATATGTTATAGTCAAAGTCCGATACACAGTCTCTTCGCGGAAGGACTGGTTTATCCTAGGTTTGGCCAAAGCCATCAGTCAATCCCCGAAATACATTTCAATTTCGCCCTTTGCCTGAAGTATTTTTAGTCAAACCCAGGAGCTCCTAACTTTTCAGTCAAACGTCGAAAGTAAATTATTCTGTTTCGGTTTTGGCCTAGTCAATCCTAGAAGCGACTGCAATTCTTCTAAATTATTAAAACAATTAACATTAATGCCTCACCATGTCAGAAAAATGATTAATTTGTCATTTTAATTACCTACCTAAGAAATTATTAAAACAATTAACATTAAAGTTAATGCCTCACCATGTCAGAAAAATGATTAATTTTTCATTTTAATTACTTAAGAAATTATTAAAACAATAAACATCAAAATTTTAAAAATGTTATTTTTTATACTTAATCTTATACAAACTAACATCCGTATATTCCAAAGCATTTATTTATTTAATTTATACTTTATTGCACATCGTACAAAAGGCGGGCCTAATGCCACACGGAATTCTCTCAAAGCAACTCAAATATAAAAGTGAAAATCACGTAAGCTGACCAATCAGGTGTCAGAACTGGCAGAGTTAAGCGGTTCTTAAGACTTGAAAGCTGCTTAAATGATAAAATGCTTCCAAATATACGAAGATAAGACACTTCATACCTATATCGGAGTTTGACTCGTCAAACCCCGATTTAATAAAATTGTGTTTTGACGTTTGCCTGACCAAATTAGTCTCTCCCAGGTTTGACGAAAATTGTTTAGTCAAAGGCCGAAAATTTACATTTGTTTGGGCTTTGACTAAGTCATTCAGTCTGACCTGAGGATTGACCAGTCCAACCTAGGAGCGCCGGAGCTTCGGAGTTTGCCTATAACATATATACACGCCGCACCAGTGAATTAAAAAGTTACGAAAATGACAGATGTGAATAAAAATAACTACAGTAAAAAATATTAATATTTGATATTATTAATTACTACATAATATTATGTAGATGTGCTATTTATTAAATAGGTCTGATGTCGGTGCCAAGCCAATGTAAAACTTACGTAGTTTTGTGTTCATAATGCCCAGTACACGGGCTTAATACTAGTTAAGTGCTTAGTGCTTGGCAACGACTTCAAACTTATTTAATAAATAACACATCAAATAATCCTCCTTTTTTAAGGTCGGTTAGTGAGACGTAAATATCGTGAAAAAACGATATATAAGTTTTAAAACTTGATGATTTCTCACTTAGCAAAGTTTCATTCTCACGCGTTTTTCAGTCACATGTTTTCACGTACCTTATTATGCATGATATTTATTTACGTAAAATGACAAAAGATAGAGCCTTTTGACTAAAGTTCGTACATTTTAGGAATACAATATTAAGTGGAGTACTTACTACGATGTTTAATAATGTAGATAGACATCACCTATTACAATCTTTCTTTAATTAAGTTATATAATATGTATATCCATACTAATATTATAAATGCGAAAATAACTCTGTCTGTCTGTCTGTCTGTTACTCAATCACGCCTTAACTACTGAACCAATTTGCATGAAATTTGGTATAGAGATATTTTGATACTCGAGAAAGGACATAGGATAGGTTTTATCCCGGAAATCCTACAGGAACGGGTTTTTCTTTGAAAACGCGGGCGAAGCCGCGGGCGGAAAGCTAGTATGTATATATAGCATTTGTGATAAGATAGAATGCAGTATTGCAAAAACATGTTTATTGTGAAGATATTGAATTATTTGAAATTTGAAATTGAAATGAGTTTTTTCGCAAGAAAATTGTTCTATACAATGTACTACAATAGTTATTGGAGTAGATTTACCTTTTTTTTTTCAACTTTTTTTGATTTAGCAGGAATACCTCATCGATATCGATATCGACTATCCAGATAATTCTAAATTCTAGGTCTTTCCTAAAATGTTATTTCTTCATTTCGGGTTTGCATAATATCCGTAATTTACTATAGAGGAATATAATTTGTATCTATACATTGCAGGAATATAATTTATATAACAAACCATTATACAATTGTTTTTGCATGCAAGTAAATGATAAGAACAAACTCAACAAGTCAACTTAATAATACATATAAGCATAAAGTGGAATGAAAATGATGACTTCAGATTAACAAATTAATAGATAATACTGTATGAGGTTGTCACCTGAATAACTTATAAGAGAGATTGGTACTAGTTTAGTATTATGTTATCAGTGGTATAAGTACATAAGATCTGAGCCGGCTTCACAACTGCAACGTGATAAGGTTGGACGTAATTACTAATATCTGCATCATTCGTCACAGATAAACTGATCAAAATATATCAAGGGGGGGGGAGGTAACCACACTAACTTTACGATATATAAGTACTAGCTTTCCGCCCGTGGCTTTGCCCGCTTTAGCTAAGACAATTTTGAAAAGTAATAATTTACTTTTTTATTTATTGTATTTATTATTTATTAATTTATTGGGTCTTAGCCAAAGTATATTAATACTAAAACCTTCCTGTTGAATCCCTCTATCTATTAAAAAATCAAATCCATTGCGTAGTTTTAAAGATATAAACATACATAGGGACATAGGTACAGAGAAAGCGACTTTGTTTTATACTACATATGTAGTGTGTAGTATGTGTAATGATATTCTTATTTTATATTAAACTAGCGTTCCGCCCCGGCTTCGCCCGTGGTACATATTTACGTTTTCTCTACATAAAAACCATCCTCGTACTTCAAGGAATATAATAAAAAAAGAATTATCGAAATCGGTTCAGCCGTTCTCGAGTTATGCGCTTCCCAACACATTTTGCGATTCATTTTTATATATAAGATTTACTCCAAAACTTACACTAACTTATACATTATAATATTAAGTAAGTATCTTTTGTAAAGAGCAGTGCAATAAAAATGATGTCATCAAAATATATAAAACAGACGATCCATCATTTCTAATAGCAAAATTGTTGATTTCAGGATTTGGTGCTGAAGGATGCTGATAGTATTTATCATAGATTTTTTTCCAGAATTGTGCTCTCTCATATAAGAGTTTATCTCTATACTCTATGGTGTTATTGAGAAGCATGTATGATAAGTTGTCTACTGTAGTCACTGGTGACCAAGAAGGAAATGGTGATCCGCTGGGAACTGGTTCTCTGAAATATATATTTACAATTAAGAAACAATTAATTTAAAACACGAACCTTAATATGAAACAAAAAGTAAATTAACAATAAGAAACTTATTTTATACTTATCACGGGTTACAAAGTGATTAATTTATAAGTACCTATATTATTTACATTAAAAGTACTTACCCTTTAAGTATAAAATTCAACCATATATCTCGCATATACTTTTTCGTTGTCTTGTATTCTTGAGTTATATTATATTCATTGAGGGAATCCAGTACTGCCATTGTTTGAGCACAATGAGTAGCTCCACGTTTCTTTGTATATGGAATAATATCTACATCATTATCGACGAAAACATATTCATACAGATACACTTTATCATTACCAGCTCTGACCTGTAGCTGAACAGTTCGTAATATATGATAAGCAAACATAGTATCCGTAAAATAGTCAATATACTTCAAAATATTATTTGCACCCACAGGGTCATCACCAAAGTAAAACTTTTTAATCATTTGCACGACATGTTCTTTTTCTTTCTCAGTAGCAAAATGTAAATCATTCGGTAAAAAGAAAGCAAAGTTATCGTTCATCATATTTTTAATTTTTTCAAAATTGCCAATTCGGAAAAGGCCTTCCATTTCAGAAAAGCCGTACAAAATTGGGTACATATTATAATTTCCACTAGTGAGTATGTTCACAGGACTATCTTCTAAGAACCTTTCATCCTGACCGACATCTCGCTCAATACACGGAGATAATATTTTAACATTGTCCATTCCATTTAAAACATCAATAGAAGTCAATTTATCCAAAGATTCAGTCAAATAAAATTGTTCTAACGCTCTAATATCATCAACATTTTCAAACTTTAAGTTTCTTGCGTATAATTTAGCGTATTCGAGTGGATGAATTTGGAAAACAGCATCTAGAGTATTCGCACCACTCTCTGGTATTACTTTATTAAATAGGCCTTGAGCCATTTTAGACAGCATAAGCAAATCTACAGAAACCGCTCCAGCGCTGTATCCTGCTATAGTAACGTCATTAGGATTTCCTCCAAAATTAACAATATTCTTGTTTACCCATCTGAGTAACGCAACCTGATCTTTCATTCCAGCATTACCGGGTATAGCTTCTGTGCCTAGACATAGGAAGCCTGGAGGTCCAAGACGATAGTTAAAAGTGACAGCTATTATTTTACCACTTTTGACCAAATGTTGCGGTGTATATTCGTTACCATGTCCTATAAAAAATCCTCCTCCATGAACGTATACCAGAACAGGTAAATTCCTAGCTGTTGTATTAGGCGTAAAGACACTAGCAACAAGACATTGTTCTCGATATACATCGCCAGTGTCTATTTTATGACCTGATTGTGGACAAATAATATCCTTTTCAATAGCTTCAAAAGGTTCAGTCCATGTTGGTGGTGGTAACGGAGACTGCAAATAATTAAAATTGCAATATAACAATTATTCCTGTTTGAATCTTTAGTATACGGATATATGTATTATTGTGTTACTTTCTGATTAGAACAACTAAATTTAATTGACTTTACTGTATGATACATGGAGACTTTTATAGATTTTTATTTCAAATCAAATCAAATAATTTATTGCATACTAATACATTTTACATAATATTAGAAATATATGCAGGTACTGCAATACAATATAAAATATTATACTTAAATTACATTCATATTGTCACATACATTTCAATTTCCCAATACACAGATTACAAATTAACCATAATAATAATATACAATTTAGATATGTCCGGGATTATACATTATAAATATTCGTAGATAGCTTAGTTGATATATTATATATATTTATCATCCACCGGACCGTCTACTTGCATTTACAAATACTCTACTGGTAGAACCTAACTATGCTAGAAAGAAATAATAACAACCTTACCTTAAACCGATCTAATCCAGTGGGCACAGCGGCGTACGGAATAGAGAAGAAGCTGTACACATTTTCAATATCTGATTTATAACCTTTCACTGGTCCTTGCGCGGTATTCACTATCTTAAAATTTTCACTTTTCACTCCTAAAATTAATACCGTGCAAAACAGTGCTCCTACTTTAAACATTGTCTTGCAATAACTTTTCTCGCAGATGCCAAGACATATATTTATTTTAAAGAGAATGAGTAAATGACTGTTCAGATAAGATAAAATAATTCATTAAAATTAAACTGCTTTGCTTATGACTATCAACAACTCATGAATTTCAAGGCATTGCTAGTGCGTAGGTCAGTGAATTATCTCTATGTATCTATGTCATCTACTCTAATATTATAAATAGGAAAGTTTTGATTGTTTGTTTGTTTGAATTGAATAGACATGTTTCTATTCCTCATCCTTCCCAGTGTCTTTATTACCAACGTCAATCCTTTCCTTATCCCTTATCCCTTTAGTGGACAAAGCATTTGCACGGGCTCTACCTTTGAAATTATTTATGTTGCACGGTTGACCGCGGTTTTACCCGCATTGCTCCGCTCCTGATAATTTTAGCGTAATGAAATAATATAGCCTTACTCCACACTTCCTCTATAAAAGGGCTAACTAACACCGAAATAATTTTTCAAATCGGACTAGTACTTCCTAAAATTAGCGTGTTCAAACATACAAACTTTTTGCTTTATAATATTAGTATAGTCAAGGAAAAAACTTATAAAACTGTTAACTGCCTACTTGTGTGAAGTTTGGTGAGCAATAATTTAAATAAATATAATTATTTTAATATAACTTTCGTTTCTTCAATCAGATATGACTCATATAATCTAAGTAAATACAAGATATAAACAAAAGGTTAGAAAGATATTAACTTGTGTGATTATAGTAACATATACTTCCATCCATTCTTACAAACTTTTATCGTTATAATTTTAGCAGAATAATTTGGCATTTTATCTTGGCCACACCCCGGACACTCCATACAAAATTATCGTTTTGACAGTCACACTCTAGAGACTGCAAATGTGTGTGTTAACTTGGTGTTAACGCTTTATGGTTGGCACATTTTTGACTAGCGTAAAAAAAATATCGCGTTTTTCTGATGAAATACATCCGTAAACAGCACCATTTTCTACGAAAAACGATAATCACAAATCCAAAATAATAAAATTACTTTAAGTCAATTTGATTAATGTTGTCAATCATCGTTGCGTATCGTCCCTGTAGAAAAATGTGGACCATTTTTAAGACTGATCGTGCGGGGTGAGGTAAGTGTTTAATTTTGGCGGGAGGCGGAGAGTGTCCGTTCTGTAGCGTTTAGCTACTATTATGTATTCTGTGTCTTGGCTTAAGTTTTAATATCTCACATGTAGTTTCTATGATAGATCGTGCAGATTACATAAGCTTTCTTTAATGGATCGTCTAGTTTCAAGATAAATAAATAACCTGCCTAAATAAGAGTTCTTAGGCGCGGGACATATACAAGCGGCGCGGCGCGCATCGGGCGCACCGCGGGCGCGCCTGCCGGCGCGCCTCGGGCGCGCTGCCGGCGCGCCTGCCGGCGCGCATTGGGCGCGCTGTTGGCGTCCGAAAATGATATTTATATAGAGTGGTTAAATGCATTTTCTTCATGCATAATTTAGTAAAATTATGTTTTTTGTGCTAAAAGAGTTTAACATTAATTTGAAAGTAACGATTTTGTTTTGATAATTCCTTGTAAGTAAATAGCGAGGATAACCCCACGATTGCAAATATATCTTTGTTGGAAATGTTGGAATTTACTTGGAAAATTTTATAGTACTTTTAAAGTAATTTTAAAGTAGTACTGGTGTAATGATGGAAGAAAAGAAGGTTAAAATAACACAAAATTTATATTGTACTAGCGGTCCGCCCCGGCTTCGCCCGTGGTACATATTTCGCAATAAAAGGTAGCCTATGTTCTTTCTCAGGGTCTAAAGATTATCTGTGCCAAATGTCATCAAAATCGGTCCAGTAGTTTATGCGTGAAAACCATACATACATACAAACCTTTCCTCTTTATAATATTAGTATAGATAAAATATGGTTTTCAAACACAGGTTTACATTTAAACCATATAAATCTTATCATTAAAATCTCAGTTCAAAAGTATTTACAGTACTGATCATTCCACAATATTATTACAATTACAAATAAATAAAAAACACAATCAAAATCAGGATTATCTTTATTTCTGACATTGTAGATACATGGGAACTTTCATTATGCTCTTCTTCATTTTCACTTTCCCTACTGCCATCACCTGTGTAAATCATTTCATCGATTAATTCAATTCACCTTTAAAAACTACACGAAGAAGGGTATGTATTAGCAGCTCTATATAATTCCACACAGAGAGAACACGTGCAGTCACCACCAATATTTAAAGACGACTGACGGATTTTTGAGTTTTTTGACTGACAGGCTACCGTCTCCGCCCGATTTGTTTTTGATTGTGTATGACCGTGAATTGACCTCTATTTGGGGAATCGCGCCTGCGGTACGCCTGCGGTACGCCCGCGGCGCAACGGTGGCGTGCCGCCTCGACGCCTGTCCAAAATTCTTTCATACAAAATGTATAAGAAGGATGTGGTGCAAAACAGATTGAAGAGGCGCGCTTATGGCACGCCCGCGCCCGCACCGCTTGTGTTTGACCCGCGCCTTATACATTTCGCAATATTATAGAGGTACATAACTAGGGGTATTTCCACAAATTTGACAATTTATATTTTTACTATCATCTACGATTTCTTATGGAAAAAGTCATAAACGTAGTACCTATTATCAAATGAAAGTAAAGAAAATATATTATAAAGATATATGTTTCATCATGTCTTAAGAGATTATTGATTTCCGGATTTGGCATTGAGTGATGTCGTTATATTTGGTGTGTATTTGGCGTGGATTTGTTCCGAGAAATGCGCTCTTTCATAATATTATAAGGGTGTTTAGCCACCTATAATTCCTCGCACACTTTCACAACACAGCTAGACATTTCCCTCGCACATTATTCTTGGATATGCACCCTAAGAGTATTTTTATAAACTCTGTGATTAATTAAAATCGTTCTTTATCTTAAGGAAAGTTTGTATGGATGTACTTATGGATGTATGGATGTTTGTTACTCTTTCACGTAAAAACTTCTGAATCGATTACAATGAAATTTAGCACACATATAGAGGGTAACTTGAATTAACACATAGGATAGGTTTTATCCTGGAAATCCCACGGGAACAGGAACTATGCGCGTTTTCCTTTGAAAACGCGGGCGAAGCCGCGGGCGGAAATCTAGTATATTAATATATATATATACAAAAATAATGATCAATATTGAAGTGGTCTCCAAGCTGACAGTTTTTATTCACTGGAAACAGGATCTCTAAAGTATTTTTTAAAATTCCCATAATATATCCAAATTATAAGTAGGTATAATCGAAGAATACCTCAGTTAAATGTAACATATTCTATATAATGTATATTTTTCTAAAATAACCAGAACATGTAAAATTAACCCAGTCATTATAAAACGTATCCGCTTTTCCCGCCTTTTTCATTATTAAACTAGCCATGCCGGGTTCATCTCTAGGTCAATCAATACTATAATAATAATATTATAAAGAAGAAAGGTTCGTAATTAATTAATTATGTATGTATGTATGGTTTTCACGCATAAACTACTGGACCGATTTTGATGAAATTTGGCACAGACAATCTTTTAGATCCTGAGAAAGAACATAGGCTACCTTTTATTGCGAAATATGTACCTACCACGGGCAAAGCCGGGGCGGACCGCTTGTCCGTAAATAAAGCAAAAATTTATTTAGCTCATGTTTTTTCTGGAAGATAAGCTATAGCTCTGATATATCAGAGAAAAGTACCTACCATCAATATCCCTTTAATAGTAGGTATTCCCGTGAAAGAATAGCAATAGCAAACATCCAACCATCCTTACAAAATTTCGCATTTATAATACCTATTTGTAGGGATCGTCTGTAATAGTGTATGATAATAATTAATAACAGTCAATAGAATATCTGAACTGATCACCAAAGATGATCAAGTATAAAAATAACTACATTAAAAACAACGAATAGCACATTTAAATAATATGTAGTAATGAATAATATCAAATCTTTTTTTATTTTTTACTTTTCCGTTGTTGAGGTCGGTTAACAATTGACGCTTGATTGACGATTATATTAATACGATTACGATAAGCCGCGTGAGTAAAAACTGAAATACTCCATTGAAATGTTACATTTTTTAGGCCTAATCTTGCGTTTTTTAGAGGACGCAATTTTATTTATCTGACTAGCTGTTGCCCGCGACTTCGTCCGCGATTCGGTCGTTTTTCGTCATTCGTCGTTTAAAAAAAATACGTGACACTTTATTTTTGAATGTTCTTAATTGTCTCTTATAAAATTTAACTACATTAAAATTGAATACTCTGATAAGAAAATCTTAAAATCATCGAAAATCATAGACATCGAATATCTGAGGAAAACATGAATGAATGTGATTTAAATTCTACATTTCTTAGTAATTAAAATAATAATCTAAATTAAATGTAGATTAACAGTTTGAGCGCACCATTATAGAATATGTACCTAAGTAATAAATTACGTTAGTTTACATAGTAACTTTACTAAAAACACGATGACTTTCTTTCGCGCTCGGTACCACAAACTAAACATGTTTGTGGTACGTGGCCCGCGTCACTTTACCCCCCACGAGTTCCCCTCCGTTGCTATGCGAAAATACATTCGTCGCCCTACTGTAGGAAAAATTGTAATACTGCGGCCTGGGCGTTATAACACGCTCAGGGAATTCCTGAGTGCTGATAGACTTCCGTCTATCGGAATTTATACCAATTTTATATTAATATCACCATCTTGAGGAAAAGCTTCTAATGTCGATTTAAAACGCATATATACGGATTAACCTGATGAATTAACATGTTCTAAAATTGTGAAATGAGTTCAGTTTTAAATTCGAGAAATATTGATTTCTTGTATTCGATTATTCGTCGTAGTCGAATACAAAATATATTTAAAGAAACTTAGGTTGGCCTTCAGGCAAAAGGGATCCTATCAAATGATAAACTTGACCTTGTATCTTAAAAGTAAGAATGAAAGGAGCATCTGATAATTGTTGAGCACCAAAGGATCATTTAAAACGCAATACTATAAGAGCTAATATTGTCTAAGAACTGTTTAGATTGCACATGTTCCTCTAAAACTTAAAAGTAGTGATTTCAAAGGTTCCGGCGTATCTTCAAACGAAAGCCGACTCCTTACTCCACTTTAAAGCATTACAAAAAGAACATACTACGTTAATATCGCCTATACAGAAGATGATCTGTAATCAATTGTGAGGTTATAAGCAAACCCACTTTTATATTATTTTGTCGGACCACACCACCGAATTTGTAGATTGATCTTCTATGTTTACCTCTAAGTCATTAAGACTAAGTATGTCGAAATCTGTCTGCAATAAGACGGGCCTCTCGCTATTCGTCCGTTTAAAGAGACCAATAGTTTCAATTCTTAATCTTTCATTAAACAAACTTATTAATCGTTCTTGTCTCAAATAATGGTAATATTCGCGTCCCTACTCTAGTCATTGCTTATGCTCATGTTCATCTTCGAGAGATCGAATAATATTATGGTGCACCCTATTATTTGTCAAACGGTCTTCATATTGAGTAAAAGTTTCAGAATTCTCGAGATAAAATATGACGATCGTGATCAGCTGTGAGACGTAATTCCCTCTCAGTGAGGGTTTCGGTCTCACGGGATAGTACAATATGCCATTTGCGATCAGCTGTGAGACGTTATATATACCCTCAGTGAAGGTTTCGGTCTCACAGGATAGTACATGCCGTTCGCGGTCAGCTGTAAGCCGCAATTCTCGTTGTGAAGCGGTTTCAGGTTCGGCATAACACATGTTGTTTTCGGTCAATAGTAAGCCTCTTATCTCTAACGATCCTTGAGAACTCTTATTTCTCATTTTCTTAACTTTGCTCGAATTTCGATATATAAAGATTTTTTAGGTGGCACTGATGCGGGTGAATAAAAATTAAAACGGACTAAGAGTGTTATAATCTCAATCATCATCATCAATACATATAATAAAATTGTGGAAAAGTGATGTCTGTACAATTAAAATATGTAGAAAAAAATTAGCAGGTGTTATTATTATCGAGAAATCGAGAGAAACCATTTTTTTCTCTTAAAAGCTCCCCCCCTCCCACTTCCCGAACTCCGATTGACCGTAATTTATTTTTCCTTACATTTTTATCATATCCTTTTCTAATGGGTTTCATCCTACTGCGATTTTTTTTTGTTTCAAAAATTATCTACCCTGGTGTATAGGTAAATTTTCCACATAAAATGTCCTTTAAATTATGTCGTATTATATTTTTAACCCCCGACGCAAAAAGACTGGTGTTATGTGTTTGACCGCTATGTATTTCTGTGTGTGTGTGTGTGTCTGTCTATGGCACCGTAGCTGGCTAACAGGTAAACCGAATTAGATGCGTTTTTTTTTGTTAGGCAGAATATTTTCCGACGCTGGTTCTTAGATAAAGTGTATCAAAATTGGTTCATCCACTTATTATACCTACATAGGGGTAAAAGTGGGAATGAAAAAAATGAAAGTTATAATTTATTTTTAAAGATCGTCGGGAAGTGTATGAAATTATTTATTCCTTTTTCTATACACTTTTCTTCGTCTAAACGGTTTAGTTACGTGCTCTCTCTCTCTTCAGCCTTTAGTTACGTGCGCGAGACAGGAAAGATCTAATTTGGATTTGTTTCTGGATTTGATAAAAACTGAGTATCGATTAAGCTGATCAGTGGCTACTGGCTACACCATAGATTATTAAAAACACCCGTTTAAGAAAGGAAGGAAATAGAATTTGCTCCTCTCCCCCCCCCCTGGTTCCTAAAAAATAATATGACATAATTTAAAAGAAATTTTACGTAGAATTAGTTAGGCATTACTTTTTTTATTTTCGATATTATATACTAATCATAATTTTTAATTACAATATGTAGTAACTATTTGGTATAGGTTAGGCATTTCATTTCTTGATTTTCTTTAATAATTTGGTACGTAAGTTTTTTAGCTCAGTTTAGTAAGAAATTTTAATAACAATTCTTTTAATTATTTATGGTAGTACAACAGTACAGTATGGTTGTACGTATTTACTCAATAATTGTATGTTAAGTAGTAATTCAGCATGGGCGTAGCCACGGTGGGGCTGGGTGGGGCGCTTACCCTGGCTTTGATCTGGTAGGTACTAATTGTGAAGGGGAGTGGGCGTGGGCGTGGGATTGGGACTGAACGTGGCATATGGCGTGGGAGTGCGAGTGGGCGCGGGAGTGGGAGCATGAAAATAAAAATGATTTTTTATTGTTGCCCCACCCTGAGCCCATGGTCATAGGTCCCATAGTCACTATTCCACGCGAACGAAGTCGCGGGGACAGCTAGTAGACAAATATAATCAGAAAGCTTTGAACTCCTAAGCTCAACCATAAAAGATAGACATTTATGATGTCGGGAGATATTTTTTATATAATATGGAGAACATTTCTTTCATACTTGATTTCTGTGTAGCTTTAACCATTAAGATACACGCATTAAGAACGCACACGCGACTAAAGCTTAAAAATGGAGTTGCTGCTCTGCTCACGAATATGAAAAATAATTGTACCAAGTTTCGTTTAAATCCGTCGAGTAGTTTTTGTTTCTATAACGGTTATACAGACAGACAGACGGACAAACATTTTTGACGTCGATGTCGATCTCTAATCACCTCGTGATAGTTATTTAGGAAATATAGTTCATGTGCAGAATTGACCTCTACAGATTTAATTTAAGTAGGTATACATATATTTAGATTCCAATTTCCATGTAACGTTAAATTCGACTATATAATAACTAACAGACAACGCAGGTTACTCTCGTTTCCGTAAGTTGAGGCGGCTACATATTCGGTCCTAATAACATGACTTTTTGTGAACGAAACGACAGCGCGGTTTAATTCGATGGCAACACCATCAGAAAAAAGGAAATATTTTTAACGTTGAAAAAATATTATGATTTACACTATTAATACTATTTTAACATTAACACAAAATATAAGACTGTGAGTGTGTAAAAATAAATCCAGCTAGTTTCACATCACACTTATGTTTATAATTAGGTATACGACATGAAAATATATTAATTACCAAGCAATAATCATACAGATAAATACTGAACAAAAGTATTAACAGTCAAAGTATATTTTTACTAACAACATGTAAATGATGAAGGAATAATAATTATCAACGAACTAACCTTTTTGTATTAGAGTCCCGCCTCGTGATCGAATTATTAAAACACGAAGATTTTTAAAAATGTAACCAATGAACACAATCAATTTTAGATTAACTGTAATGGTGTCTAGTTTGACTTAAAATAATATACATCTACCCTCACTTTTAAAAATGTAGTATATTCACACGAATTATATAAGCGCACCTTATAGGGAAGGGAAGATTTATTATGGGTTAAAGAGTTAAATAAATAAATAACATAATTATATTTAAATTATTAATTTTTAACATTGTGTTCAGTAGTGTTAACATGTAAATTGATTTGATTTTTACGAAATCTCATAGATGGCGCTGAATCAAATTTGTCTTTATAGTACTAAGATTCATTAAACAGTTTCTCTGCCCAAATTACGTAAATGACGTAGTTTTTATAGTGTAAAGCTAGATAATAGCATGGCTTACTCAAAAACAACATTTAAACATGAGTCTTTAGATTGTACGCTGTCGTAGTACACGGAATACGTAAGAAAAGTAAAGGTTCACAGCTCCTCCCCCGGAGGTGATAGCATGATAATATGTTTAAAAAAACCTCACATGACCTGTTAGTAATATTCATGCAAAATTTGAAGTCAATCTATGCAGTACTTTTCGAGATTAGCTCGGACAAACATACAGACAAACAGACAAACAGACAAACAGACAAACAGACAAAAATTCTAAAAACTATATTTTTGGCTTCTATATCGATTATAGATCATGGATTATGTATTCTTTTAAAAAAATATTCAATGTACAGTTTTGACTTTCCTACGATTTTATTATATGTATAGATATGTAGGGGGGGTCAGTGTGAAGCTAAAACCAAGTTTGTGGGGTTGCCACCCTTGTCCCACGGCCGCCATCTTGAAAATAGCGGTTGATATGGTTTTTACGATATATCTCTTAAACTATTTATCTGATAAAAAAATTTATAAACATTATTTGTTGAAAACTAAATTCTCTACAACTTTTGTCCAGTAAATTTTTGTCGTAGAACTATAAATAAAAAAGTTATAAGCGAAAATGTTAATAAATTAGAGATATACAACGGACGTATTTTTTAAACATATTTATTTATTACAGGATATTTTTCTATATCATAAAATTTTGTATTAAAATAAACCTTTATTAAATAGATGGATGTTAAAATTGCAAATCCCCTGAATAAATAGGTAGAAATAGGTAGCAAATATACAACCACATTATGCTGTCCACTAACGAAATCAGCTCTTACTTTTTTGTCTTTGGTCGAAAAATAATAAAACTCCTGATGGTGCTTAATCCTGTGATTAACTGTGTTTCTGTGTTCTCTTACTCTGTCTACTTCAGAATGTGATGTAATGAGACTGAGCCACACCTCCTTCGTCGCAGGTGAACTATAATAATTATCATATTAATAAAGAATTTGTGTAAACACGTGTATTTAATCAGCAGGTACATTTATAACAAGACATTTGCCATATTTGGCATGTAAATTAAGATTCGGTTCCGTGGCTCTTAGGCTATATTATAGCCTAATAGCCTTCTTCGATACATGGGCTATCTAACACTGAAAGAATTTTTCAAATCGGAATCGGAATAGTTCCCCAGATTAGTGCGTTCAAACAAACAAACTCTTCAGAAAATTAAATAAAACATAAAATATCTTAAAATAATTTTTCATAATTTATATCCTATTTAGGATTTTTGTTTTAAAATTGAATATTTTATGATATTGAGTTATATAGGTAGTGTGTCTGTCATTGAATACAAAATGAAAAAATAATGAAGGGGAGGGGGGGGGGGGGGGGAATAACGAAACAGGCAACATAAAGTATAGGTAATATAACTAACATATTTTTTTAAGTTTTAATACAACATTTTCAATTAATATAGCCATAG
This sequence comes from Colias eurytheme, assembly GCF_061535395.1. Classification (NCBI taxonomy): domain Eukaryota; kingdom Metazoa; phylum Arthropoda; class Insecta; order Lepidoptera; family Pieridae; genus Colias; species Colias eurytheme. The sequence goes on along the minus strand of NC_143000.1, from coordinate 2,906,565 downwards.
GTAATTAAGTTTTGTAACTAGAACTTGTGATCTTAACTCGTCTAAAGGCCCATCTAAATACAATATATAATAATATTATAAAGTTTCCTCTTTATAATATTATTTATAGGTTTGTAATTATGTAATTATGTATGTATGTATGGTTTTCACGCATAAACTACTGGACCGATTTTGATGAAATTTGGCACAGACCATCTTTAGACCCTGAGAAAGAACATAGGCTACCTTTTATTGCGAAATATGTACCACGGGCGAAGCCGGGGCGAACCGCTAGTAGTTTATAAAATAGGAATAACGTCTAATCAAAAGCAGTCAAAAGTAATCAGTTCAATGAGCATTTTCAGTTGGGGTTAAAAAATCTTAGATTCAATTTTTTTCACATTTTAGTAAATTCTGAAAAGTAACTAAGCTTTCACATGATAATCTATGTTACAGCCTCTCCAGACTACAATTTATACACAATCTTAATTATATCAAATTTAACTTTAAAAAGTAGTCATTTTTTCTTTAAACTTACCTTTGTGGCAAGGTCTCTGTTAATTTAACGGGACTGAGTAAAAATACACGCGAACAAAGTCGCAGGCACCAGCTACTTATATCTAAACAAATATACTTACGAATTGTTCCGGTCTATCTTATATGTGCACAAATGTTTTTTTGGCTATTTTAAATTCATATAATTACATCTCCTTTATTTCTGAATGATGCATGCATATTTTCAAGGTGAGAAAAATACTATAAAATAATCTGTTTCAGCTGAAAATAATATCAAAAGGTTTTCATTTCCCCTACAGGTAAGTCTTCTTTTTACTTGTCTTAGTTTAATAATTGTTTAAATTCAACTTATGGATGACCAATAATCGGAGAATCGGACCGTCGTAATCTGTCCCTTATAAGTGATAAGGGTGTCAGCTAGTTAAATAAACAAAATTCTTATGAATTTCAGTGTCTTGATTTAATTAAGTAATTCGTTAATTACATGGTAATTAACGCTTTTTAAGTTTGATACAAAACTATAAATTAATATCAATTTGTAATTAGTACCTTTAATACCTCTATATAAATATTTTAATAGCAACATTATTAAGGCAGATCCATGTTAAAACTTTTATTCAGTTTCAGGTCAAGACACCCGCGATGAAAAATCTCTTCCTGTTTACAGTAATTGCCGTAGTAGGCCAAATTTATGCTGAAGATTCATCACTTATTGTGAACATTAACCAGGGTCCTGTAAAGGGCTATAAGTTATCAGGATGGGATTTATTTGAATTCCACGGTATCCCATATGCTACAGCTCCTACAGGAAAAGATCGTTTCAAGGTACCAACAATTTAAAAGATGTTTTGACTCCTCCTGCCAAAAGAAATAAGAATGATTTACAATATTGTAATATACGTGGTCCTACAATCATAAACTTAAATGCTATTAAAAAAACTGACTTACTTAAATATTTCAAAAAAATTGCTTATTCATTATTGTTAAAAAATATTTCTTTTTAGGCGCCTTTAGAAGCCCCTACATGGACAGACACATTTGAAGCTGTAGAGACGAATGTAATATGTCCACAAAATGGCAATTCGTTGAAAGGCGTAGTTGATCCGAAAGTTCGTGAAAATTGCCTAATTGCTAATTTATATGTGCCAGACACCGACAAAACGAGTCTACCAGTTGTTGTATATGTTCACGGGGGAGCCTATCAGTATGGATTTTCCGATATATTTTCAGCGAGAAATGTAGTACAGAGCAAGGAAATTATTGTTGTTACCTTTAATTACCGAGTTGGAGTACATGGTTTCTTGTGCCTCGGCACAGAAACTGCACCCGGTAATGCTGGTATGAAAGATCAAGTGGCACTTCTACGTTGGGTGCAGGAGAATATTGAATATTTCGGAGGCAATCCAGCTGATGTCACCATTTACGGCAGCAGTGCTGGTGCCAGATCAGTCGATCTTCTATCCATTTCTGAAATGACAGAAGGATTATTTATCAAGATGGTTGCTGATAGTGGTATAACATTAGGTCCATCAACCGTTCAAGTCGATCCAATAAGAAGCGCAAAATCTTTTGCAAAATTGTTAAATTATACTGGCTCTTATGACATTAGTAGCTTGGAAGAATTTTATACGAACGCAACTTACGATTTCTTGGTTTCTATAGATACAGCTAGATTAGTCGATTTCTTCTTTTCGCCATGCATTGAACAAGATATTGGCCAAGAAATGTTCCTTTCAGAAAGTCCGTATCAAATGTTGAAAAGTGGAAATTATCGTCAAGTTCCATCCATGTATAGTTTCTGTGAATTCGAAGGTTCTTTCAGATTGAGAGTATTTGAACAATGGAAAAATATTTTAATCAAAAACTTAACAGATTTCTTACCTCTTGACTTAGATTTTCCCACTGATGAGGAACGATCAGATGTTCTCCAAAAAGTCAAGGACTATTACTTCGGAGACAAAGAAGTTATAAGTAACGAAAATATTTTACTGTACATCAACTACTTCACAGACACCATGTACGTCTATCCAATGCTAAGGGCTATAAAATTGCACTTAGCAGCTGGACATGAAAATCTTTACTTGTACCAATATTCATACACAACCAAGGAATCATCTGTGTTCCCATATATAAACAAACGAGGAGCCTTCCACACTGTTCAGTCGTTTGTCATTTTAGACAATAAGAATGAAACGACTATTTCGACTGAGCTTAAAAATATGAAAACCATAATGCGTAATATGTGGTACAATTTTATAACAACTGGGTAAGTAAAATAAAACTTGCAGGACTTTATGAATAATTGTCCTGCTGCATCTCTTTGTATATCTAAAATTTGTTTTATACCAAGTCATTAATGTAATTTTTTCTTATTACAGAGAACCTACCCTGGAAGGATCGGTTGCCCAAGATTGGCCAGCAGCACAGTTAGATGATATCAAACTGATGTCGTTCAACCAGACGATAGAGCTGAAGTCCCTCGAACACAGGGCTCTCTTTTGGGAAGACATTTATGACCAATACTATAAAGACCCAATTCCACCCACTACAGATTGCGAAGAATGATTTTGATGAGTAAACGAAACCCCGAACGTATAACACCAACAAAATAATGTTTGTTAAACTGAGGTTTATAATAAACGTATAATTTTCTGAGCAATATAATGAAGTTTTAATTATTACCCATAATGCGTCTAATGAATAATAATTACTGACTAGCTAATCTATACATAAAATAATAGAAATGGTTATTTCTTTTTTCCATCCGATGAGCATTTTTACTCAAAAATTAAAATTCGTAGATTTGAACACCTTATGTGAATGCCTCTTTGAATGCATCGGATATGCCCACTGCCCAACACGTAACAAAGATATTAAAAATGAATTGAAATCCTCCATCTGCTCTGGCGTGTTTGAGTAATGGTGCATTAACATCAAACGAGCGAATGCTCATAATATTATATCAATGTTAAATTATTTTAGTAACTGTAAACAGCCATCAAGCATCCTTTCGTTGCTCTAAGTGCGTTTGAAAAGATTCTATGGAATGGTGAAAAAGATTCTGTGGAAAAGGTTTTTTCCGTACCTCAAGCCGGATTTTCATTGTTTTTATTTCCATATCAAAATCCATACTAATATTATAAATGCGAAAGTAACTCTGTCTGTCTGTCTGTTACTCAATCACGCCTAAACTACTGAACCAATTTTCATGAAATTTGGTATGGAGATATTTTGATACCCGAGAAAGGACATAGGGTAGGTTTTAATGCGAAATATGTACCACGGGCGAAGCCGGGGCGGACCACTAGTATTATGATAAATAATTATATTGATGTTAAAACTGATATGTAATCAACGAATGTCTTGTCTTTTTTTCTTTCTCCGTCAGAACTGTATTGATATGTATAGTCTCAATAATGTTTAATTTTAGGTGTTCCGGCTATATTTTGTTAGGAGATTTTAAGGATTGTTTTTAAATAAATGTAACAGAATGTTATGCTACAAGGCTTTTCAAGTAGAACGGGTTGTTGATACTAAATAAAATATTAAAATAATATCTGTGTGAGGTATTCACAGATTTATTTTTTATAAAAAGGAGAGTGTGTACCAAGCACACGTGGCATAAGTGCAACTTCTTTGGCAAGATATCAAAATCGCCGCCTTACTCCATGACGTGACGGCATTGCGATGACGCAACCTTGAAATTTTACTCTCAACGCGCCTAAAGAAGTTTCACTTAGGGCCGATTTTTCAATGCTTGGGTAAAACTTATCCGTCCAATAAAGTATTACACGATACTATTAAAATGTCACGTAAACTGTCAAATACGGGCAATTATAGAATACGTTTTTAAAATGGTAGTTTTATACATTATTCGACGAATAAGTTTTAACCAAGGATTGAAAAATCGGCCCTAAAACAAGTGTAGCGTTGTCAAATCACATAATTTTGTTGTAGTGCTGGGAACTTAGAAAGATAAGTTACGAGACAAATTGAGAACGTCAGTTATTTTGGGGCCTCTATTTTTGGCCCCAATAATCCTTAGGGCCTCAACAAGAATCAATTCGGGCCTGATATTGATTACTTTTACCATCCTTTTACTATCTTATTAATATCTGATGTGAGTGTAAGCCATTTATTAGATTTAATCATGATAAGTAATTAGGTACCTACATTCTTTTAACAAGACAATAACAATTTGAAATTATGCAATGAATACAACAAAATAGCAAATTTTGAATATCTATAATATATATAAAAATGAAACCCGTTTCGCGTTGTCACGACATCACGCGTGAACGGGTGGACCGATTTCGATAATTCTTTTTTTTATTATATTCCTTGAAGTACGAGAATACGTAAATATGTACAACGGGCGAAGCCGGGTCAGACCGCGAATATAATATAAAATTCATCGCGTTTCGGTCTTCTAAGTTCTAATAAAAAGACGTGTGGCACTCGGGGACTGCCGCGGTAAAGCTATTGCATGCTATGCCTTCAAGCTACACGTCCTACGCGCTACGCGCCCGTCGGAGTGGGGAGCGTGTGGTTTTTCGTTACTAAATTTCTGGATTCGGTCCCCGCGCTCAAGGCCCGCGATAGAAGCTATGCAATAGCTTAAAAATATTAAGACAGACAAATAGAAATTAATCATAGCGAATATTATGACGAGATTTTCTCATATTTTTAGAAGAAACTTTTAAATACTCCTAGAGCAAGTGTTAATATACTAAAATCTTGCTTAGTAAAATTAAACCTGCAGTTTAAATATTAATATTGATTTATTTTATTATGAGTAGATAACATGCGTAATTTTTCGTTGTCCATCAATTATATTTTGTCGATGGACATTTAATTTTATAAACTTAATATATAAATCTTGTGTCACAATGTTTGTCCTCAATGGACTCCTAAACCACTTAACCGATTAAAATAAAATTCGCACACCATGTGCAGTTCGATCCAACTTGAGAGATAGTTTAAACATATAGGTACCACGGACGAAGCCGGGGCGGACCGCTAGTAAACTTATAAAAAGGTATACCCGGGGCGAGAAAGTAGCAGAATAATTTAAAGATTAGGCAAGATAGAAGATACAAGTGTACGCATTCCGATAAAATTATCAATGACAATGTGATGATCATGATGATACCAACTCCCTTTTACAATGATAACTGTATCATAAGTAGGTACATTCAACACAAGTTGTAGTGTTTACGTAATATTATGAAGAATTTATTTTCATATAAACATTTATAGACATTATATCAGATCTGTATAGTTTTGTAATTGAGTGCAAACATTCCGTGATCTTTATATAAACTAATGTAAGTTTTATAAGACATTCATACATTTACACAAAGTATAAAATTTCGTCAATAGTGTACAATATTACGTGATATACTTAACTGGAAAAATAAAGGCATATTAAAATTAACTTTGAATACTGTGCCTCCAGTGAATAAGGGAATAACTCAAAAACAGCACTTTTCAGGAGAGACAAAAAACTATATATCAATACTAAATCTTTATTAATTCAAAATTTTAAGCTTGTATGGGTAAGATATGATGTTAGACTATAGTTTTACATATGAACACATATTGTAACAACCCCATAAATATACTTTTTTCGTGTTTTTTTGTAGTTGTTGCCTTATGAACGAGTACTTCATGGAATAACTCAATGTATTCACATAATTTTTTTTTACTCTTTGCAATATAACGACTTATGCCCTTATGCACTATGTTCATATTCGCACAACACGACTTATATTATTGCCAGTTTTGGTTTTATAGAAATGATGTGACTTATTATGCTTGAAATTTGTGTACTTTATGACTCAATTGAGGCATTTTAGTGGAAAAACTATGCACGTAGCTTGAAAAACGAATGAAATCAACGGGTTTTTTTTATCGTTATTAGATAATAAAAACAAAACAACATTTAGGTATTTATGCATTTAACCCTAGAAGTCCAATCTACGTAAATTTGACGTATGAACTCTTCTATATTTACCATCGAATCGCTGCAAAATCCAGAACCAACTTATTAGCCGTCGAGACCTAGCAGCACATAGTTGGCTCATCCCGGTAAATTCCGCCATTTGGTTGTAAAGAGGATGTTGTGCGTCATTTTGACGTATAATTGGGTTTTTCGAAACTTTTAAGATTGTTTCAAATTTTTATTTTGTGATTTATTTGAATAATTTTTTTCAAAGTCACGTTTCACATGATATCTATAGTATTATACTATAGATTGAGTATAAAATGGGATCCAGACAACTTTTATACTAGGACGAAAGCCTTCAATTTTAGTAAATGACGATTATTGTCCTCCGCTGGATTTGGACTTCAAGCAAGGGGATTGGGATGTTGTCCGGAGTAAAACCGAATATGTTATGGGGTTTTGTTATAAGCCATGTATAATGAAAGTCGTAGATTGTAAAATAAACCTTTAATCGATCTTTCAATAATACAGTACTATGTTGTTAATGCTATACAATGTTTCACCAGTCACCACAATGAGTCTAGTCTGTACAGGTTAGCAGGAGACAATCATTGAGTATTGGTATTAAATACGTATCAACTGAGTATTTCGTTTTGCGTATTAACTATTGTCCTAGTGAAAATTAATCGTCGAATCAATTTAAAATTCGATCAAGTGCGTTCCGTTTCGGAACGCCACAGATAATAAAAGTGGCAACGCCACAATGTCATGGTGGTATACATTGAGGATACAAGCACTATAAAGAGATAAGAGAAGCCCGAAAACCATATTCCTGTATGTTCAATTAATACAGGAAAAGTTATACTTGGTCAGTGGCGATATTTTACGGCATGATATAGAATTTTAACAATTTCTATATCATATAATATCAAAATAATGTAGATGAATAAAGAAAATACAATGAGCCGCAAAGATTTTATGAAAAAAATTAAGCACAGATTTGAACGTGCCTTGGGTGCAAATACGACTTGTGGCACACACTTTGAAGAGACTCTACGTGACAATAGCCCAATTTTTTCAAAATATGTGGTACCAGAGTATCCATAAAATGTTTACGAAAATGCAGGACCAAAGAAGTATCGATATTGCGGATTTTTTCCTATAAAAAAGGCAAATTACCAAAGCACAGTGGCTAAAACGCTATATAAATACTTTTATTACTTTTATATTATTGTCTTGATTATTGTAGTTACATATTTTTTTTTAAAAAAAGATTAAAAACGAGTTATTTTTTAAAAACTTACCCAATTATAAGAAGAAAATATAAGTTTAACATTTTTGTTGGCTTTTTTTAGATGATTCAATTATCGTTCTGTATTTATACAAACAAAGAGTTTAATATCATTATGTGTTAACTGTATTTTTAATATCTATTGCAAAAAATAGTTAATTTCCATAGAAATATATTAGTATCCCAAGTTAACTGATAAATACATTTTTTAAAAAATATAAAGATTTGTTGTTGCAGATTTATTGAAAAAACGATTTAAAAATAATAAGGAATAGTGTGTGTTGTTTCCGTGCAGTATTCAAATAGACCAATAGCAACACGGCATTAATGCCAAACTGTCTCATGTCGTCACTTGAACCAATGACACTAAAAGAGTTGTTCCTTTATGCTCATGTTAGAAAAATGACACAAATGCGTTTATACTAAAATAGTGTTAGGACTGATGGAACAAAATGAATTAAGTCTTTATTCAAAAAGTATAACTACACATACGTCTTTGTGTTCGTGGGTACTTTTGACTCGAGACGAATAGTTCCTTTGCGATTGTCTAAAATGATGGATAAGGTAACTTATACCGTTAATCACACCCTACTTATGCCGTTTGGGTCATTCGAAAAAATGGGTTAGGACGCAGCTAGAGATATGACCTTTTGATATGTTGTGTATTTTGACGAGCTGAAACCAATGGTGCAATAAAAACCAAAGGGAATAACTCGTCTTACTCCCTTATTCACTGGAGGCACAGAATATACAGGTGCATTTAGATCAAATAGCGAATGCTCACTCACTACTATGTTAAATCCTTGTAGTGTAAAGAGGCGTAGAGTATTCTTTCTTTGTTCTTAGTGCTTTCAAAAAGATTTTATGCAATGTTCTAATACTGAACGACACTGAATACGATTTCTCGTTTACACTAAAAGATCACGAATGAATGCTCTTGCTCTTGCTCTAGCTATAGAGCTAGAGCAAGAGCAACGAACATAGGTTCGTTTGGTCTAAATGCACCGTAGTCCGTAATATAATCTGAAGAACAGTTTGGTTTTGAACAGTTCGTTTGGATTTAATAATTAAATAGATAACAATGACAAAATTTCGCTTATATTTAGTTTAAGGAGAACGCAAAAGACCAATGCAGTGACCAAAATTCCAAATGTACATATTATTATGTACAATGTACATATCTGAAAGGCCAGCAAAACGTTCGTAAAGTCTCCGACAATGCGAACGCTCATGGGCGGCGACGAACTTCCAGAAAGTGAGACGCCTGCTCTTTTGTTGGAGCTTACATAAAAAAAAAAATGTACAGGAGATATAAAGTATATTCCTAAAGACAACAACCAGTCCGAAAGTCATCTCAGTTTATTAAAAACAATTTATCGTAGGAAATTAAAATTGAATTAATGCATTATCATTATCAATAACATTTTATTGTGATTGATCTTGTATACCTATGAGCTGATCGTATCATGAAAAAATAATTTTAATCTTATCGAGATTTCCCTTGATATATACAATTTTAAATGTTAGTAATATCATTGTATATTTACATCCAGGTAGCTGAACATTGGTACTTGCTTTCATTTCAATTTCTTTGTATTGATATTTAACTTTATAATAATTCATAAATATATGAATGGATGTTCAAATTTTATCTTAGTTTCAGGTGAAGAAACTGACAATGTTTATTGGTTTTTTATTTATATCCTTGGTATTACATGCCCAAAGTTTTGCCGACTCTGATGCCTCATGGACTGTGAACATTAATCAAGGTCCTGTAAAGGGTTACAAGCCACCAGGATGGGATATATTTGAATTCCACGGTATCCCATATGCTACAGCTCCCACAGGAGATGACCGTTTCAAGGTAGGAACGAATAAAAAAAATCTGGCGTCTTATGATTCTTATGTATAGTCACTATACACTATTCAACATTAACGAAGTTTTTTTTAAGTTATTTTAAATTCAAATAAAAACAATTTATATTTCAGGCTCCTTTACCAGCTCCCAGGTGGGAGGAGACTTTTGAAGCCGTAGAGAAAAATATAATATGTCCACAAAGTAGCATTAATGCAAAAGTCCGAGAAAATTGTCTCATTTCCAATTTATATGTACCAGACACTAACAAAACTAATTTACCAGTTCTGGTGTTCGTTCATGGGGGAGCTTTTCAAAATGGATTCGCTGATAATGCTTCACCTCGGAATCTAGTACAAAGCAAAGACATTATTTTTGCTGTGTTTAATTACCGATTGGGAGCACATGGATTCTTATGCCTCGGTACGGAGAAAGCGCCAGGGAATGCTGGTATCAAAGATCAAATAGCGTACCTACGTTGGGTACAGGAAAATATTGCTTATTTTGGAGGCAATCCAGATGATGTCACTGTATACGGAAATAGTGCTGGTGGCAGAGCAGTGGACCTTCTAGCTGTTTCTGATGTAACTGAAGGGTTATTTAAAGCCATGATTGCAGATAGTGGCATTACATTGGGTGCCTCAACTGTTCAAGTAGATCCAATAGAAAATGCAAAAACTTTTGCCAAACTCTTAAATTATAGAGGTTCTTATGATATAAAAAGTTTAGAGCAGTTTTACTTAAATGCATCTTACGATTTGTTAACATCAATAGAAACGACAAAATTGATTGATTTTCTGTTTTCACCTTGCATTGAAAAAGATGTTGGTCAAGAAATTTTTCTGAAGGAAAGTCCTTTTGACAGGCTTAAAAGAGGAGATTTCCGTAAAATTCCAACATTGTACGGCTATACTGAATTTGAGGGTACATTTCGACTAGGTGTATTTGATGATTGGAAAGATTCGTTAATAAAGAATTTAGCAGATTTCTTACCTCATGACTTACAATTTCCTACTGAAGAAGAAAAATTTAACGTAATACAAAGAGTAAAGTCTTATTATTTTGGCGACGAAGAAGTTATTACTAATGAAAATATTTTACTATTCATCGACTACTTCACAGATACAATGTACGTTTATCCAATGTTACGAGCTATTAAATTGCAATTAGAGGCTGGACACGAAAATATTCACTTGTATGAATATTCGTTTATAGCAGAAGAATCACCAGTAATTCCACATATAAATAAACAGGCAGCCTTTCATAGTGCACAGACAGGAGTAATTCTTGATACTAATGATGAAACAAAAATTTCTTCTGAGTTAAGAAATATGAAAAGCATCATGCGTGAAATGTGGTACAATTTTATTACTACTGAGTAAGTAACTATTATTATGGACTTTAAATGCTTTTTATTAATTAGAGATTTTCAATCTTTTTCAGATTACTTTCGTCCTTATCTGATTTTATTAATCATTTAAATCAATTTCTGTTATCAGGGCACCCGTACCAGAGGAATCGAGTTCTTTAGAGTGGCCAGCAGCAAAATTAAATGATATTAAACTGATGTCTTTGAATCAAACGATAACTTTGGAGAGGCTTCAGCACAGATCGCTCTTCTGGGAAGATATTTATGACAAATATTATTTAAACCCAATCGCTCCTGACAATGACGCCGAATAGGTTTTGTATAAAAAAGAAAGAATGCTCAATAGAAATAAAGAAACTGATAATAATTGAGCTTTTATTATTTTGCTAAAGTGAGTAAAGATGAAATGGTTTTGGGGAATCACAATAGTATATTTTTATATTTAGTACATAGTATTGCTATTTAGAAATTGTTTTAAACAAATATTATATTGTAAAATTAATTGTGAATTTATTCTGGATGAGTTAATTTTCAGCAAGGTGTCAATAAAAATATCAAAGTTCGACTTAAAACTAAATCCTTGAACTGAATTCCTGATTGAAATCAACAGCCGGAGTAATTATCAACTTTGATTAATTTTGGCAAGATAGGTTATGATATGAAATGTGACGTCGTATGCATGGAGATGACGATCTGATAAGGATAAATGAGCGATAATAAATTACTATGCTTATCTTAGGGAAATCGTAGGGGGCATTAGATAATATGTCCTGTGCTGTATTAATAGTGCAGGATTTTCCCTACCTATTTTTGTTGTATTGAAAATGTATGTCAAGTAGTTCGAACTAGCAATGGCAGAAGCAAAATCTATATTTATTTCATAAACTTTTGTAGACTGCAACACTTACAATTCAAATATAATGTGGCTATTTGTAATGGTAGCACACCTTACCATTAGGCGAAAGAATTTTGGCCTATATATAATATATATATATTAGTATTACTAAGTCTATAAACGACATTACGCCTTTAGAAATTAAAAGGTGTCATAAAAATAAAGAAAGATTGAAGAGAGGAATAATGAAAAGAACAAGTCAGGCCTCTTTTCCTTTTATTAAAAAATTAAATACATTCTATAGAACTTTCAGCAGCCTGAACTTACAAACATTTTCAGGAATTCATGAGTAATTAAAGGTTCACTACACGTTTTTCTGTCCGTGACTGTGATTGTTTTTTAGTAACAGAAGGGAGAAGATTAAATCTAATTAATTATTTGTATATCCGATTAGATTATTTAACTTTTCTGATTAGATCTCATCTTTACCATTCGCACGCTCTTGATCGATAATATGACTGATTATTTAATATCTTTATTATGTTTGTTTCATTCACATTTAAATGATAATAAATAATACAACCTTCTTTCAGTGCAAAGAGACAAGAGTACAGCTTCTCAGCATACGTGTTGATTCATTTTTAATCCATACTTAATATTATAAATGCGAAAGTAACTTTGTCTGTCTGTCTGTTACTCAATCACGCCTAAACTACTGAACCAATTTGCATGAAATTTGGTATGGAGATATTTTGATACCCGAGAAAGGACATAGGCTACCTTTTATTGCAAAATATGTACCACGGGCGAAGCCGGGGCGGACCTCTAGTAATAATATATAAGCTATCAAATCTCGAATTTTGATAGCTTTTATATAAATTATTATTAGGATAATTAGGATTATTATATACAAAAATAAAATCAAGAAGCAATTTAGTGTATTCGGCAGCCTTATCACTTAGAAGTGATCTCTTCCAGGTAAACAGGGCAGATTGTAGTCATCTTATTTATTTATTTATTTATTTTTTACATACATAGATTCCTAACAGCTATTTGTATTACAATATTTATAATTAACTTTAACTAAACAATACGCCAATAAAAAGGAATACCAATAATAAGACAATTAATGTGACAGTAGTTTTACATTAATTATAACAATGACAAAGTGGAAAAAATTAATATATATTTTTTTTGGACATGGTATATAAAAAAGAGGAAAACGTACCCATTATAGAATTATATTAATATTATATTATTATCTTACTTTTAAGAATACGTATAAATAAAAAAAAATATTCAAACTTTTAATTCAAAGTCTTCATAATATCCGCCGTCACCTATGAGATGAGCCTATAAATTATTTTTTTTACTAAATTACCGGCCGCGGCTTCGCCCGCGTTTTCAAAGGAAAACTCAAAAATTAGCCTATGTCTTATTCTGGGTCTTCAGCTACCTACATACCAAATTTCATTGTAATCAGTTCAGTAGTTTTTAAGTGAAAGAATAACTAATATTCATCCTCACAAACTTTCGCATGTATAATACCTATTAGTAGGATATTGAATATATAAAGTGCAAGTATTATTGTATACTTGCACTTTCTTAAGTAAAAAAATACTATATTATTTCAAATAATATTATAAAGTACATAATATACTATTGTTTACAAAATCATGAACTCTCAAATTTTTTTGCGAAGGTACATTTTGTGGTTTTTACTACGAAATACAGACGACCTGGTCAGAGTGGCAGGGAGCCGCTGGATGCAGGCCGCAAGTGACCGGTCGCGGTGGAAAACCTTGAGGCAGGCCTTTGTCACAAGTCTGCACAAGTTTACATTTTTTTTCTGTAGCGCCTGACCACAATCTCACCTGATGGACAACTAAGATGGTACGCGCTTCCCTAGTAGGTACCCGTTCACAGTTCGCTTGAATTTAAAAAAATTAATTTGAAAATTTTAGATTTGTGTTTTTTCATTAGTGCTTGCCCATGTCATAGTACATAACAAGTGTAAGTAGCATACTAACTACATATCCTGCAGTCCATTTCACGGTGGGTTTCACAAACCAATGCGAGCATTCTATGGATGTAGAAGATACGGCGTGAATTCGCTCGTCAATTCATTACCTATGTACATTACCATTACCATTACCATTAGAAGTAAAAAGGTGTAGATAATATAAGATAGATTACCATCACATTCGATCTTCAAAGACGACACGCTAACGCACACACGATCAGACGTTGTAGTAGTATGCATCTATGTAAGATGGTATGATTCAACAATTGCGATCGAAAGAGACATCTGCCGTAAACTGTGGCTAAATAGCCTCATTTCAACGAGCCACTCCCGGTTTGCTAATAATAACCTATCTACACATTTTTACTTATGATAATATTATGATACATACGATAATATAAGGCATGTGAAGAATTTAAGATAAAACAGTAGTAGTTTATTTCATTAAAATCTCGTTTGCAAATACTCTAGCTCACTGCAAGTGCTTGAAATTGTCAAGCTAACTTATTTAGTAGTAGTACCACAGAATACATAATAGTAGCTAAACGCTACAGAACGGACACTCTCCGCCTCCCGCCAAAATTAAACTTACCTCACCCCCGCGCCATCAGACATAAAATGGGCCATATTTTTCTGCAAGGACGATACCACGACGATACGCAACGAAGATTGACAACATTAATCAAATTGACTTAAAGTAATTTTATTATTTTGGATTTGTGATTATCGTTTTTCGTAGAAAATGGTTAGATATTGTGCTGTTTACGGATGTATTTCATCAGAAAAACGCGAATTTTTTTTACGCTAGTCACAAATGTGCCAACCATAAAGCGTTAACACACACATTTGCAGTCTCTACAGTGTGACTGTCAAAACGATCATTTTGTATGGAGTGTCCGGGGTGTGGTAGTACTTTGAGCGGACTCAGTCGCAATTTGCGAGTGGTTGATAATCGATAGACCGATTAATTTGCTTTAAATGGATTTAAACAACACGCTAACAATAAATTATTGCCATTAGTCGTATGTATGCATAATTTGATAAAAACGGTACCCAAAAAAAATACTTAGACTTACTTAATGCTAGATGCATATTATAAAAAGAAAAGCATTCATTAGGATTTTGAGCTAGAAATAAGAAACCAATACAATATTTTTATGTTTATTATAATCTTATTTATTTAAATTTAAAATTACTATTAACATAATTAATAAACAACGTTATAGATCATTTTCTCCGAAACATATTTTAATGTTAAATGTACCCTTAATAAATAATTCGTCCATTAGGGTAGGTACTTACGTCAATGTCAATTTCATAACTTTATAAAATTTCACTAATTTTCTTCTCGTATTTTTATCACACAAAGATTTTCCTGTCCAAAAATGAAAATGTTCAATTCCGTCTCAGCTCTAGTTAACGATGAATTATCAGTTTGACGTTAATGAATGGCGCCATATTACAAAATGTCTCTACTATGTTTTAGTGGGAAACTAAGCTTGGGGCTTTTGTTTAATATGCGTAATGCGGCGAATATGACAAAATGTCGGACATTTTTCATGTGTAGTGGCCATTTTGTAGAACTACCAAGGCTTTCTGTTTTGGCATAGTTACAAAGTTTACTGAACATTTGTTGAACTAATCGCTACGATTTATCTTTCTTCGTCTTTCTTGAAAACCTAACTATTAAATGTTGTATGTATAGATATAATAAGTAGTAGAGAAACTAAGTAGAGCTAATTCTTCTCGTGGCAGTTGTGTATAAAATGTTTTTCTAATATTTCTATGTTCTATCAAATTGTATAATTTGGAGAATTAATATACACTTATAATTTAATACCTACATGTGAGCAAAATGGTACACAGGTTTATATTATTACATTTTAGTTTTTATAGTAGTACTAGCGGTCCGCCCCGGCTTCGCCCGTGGTACATATGAAAAATAGATGTTGGCCGATTCTCAGACTTACCCGATATGCACAGAAAATTTCATGAGAATCGGTCCACCCGTTTCGAAGGAGTATCCAGACTAACATTGTGACACGAGAATTTTATATATAAGAGATTAATGAGCTAATAAAAGAGTAGGTAGTCGAAGTTATAAGGTACCCATTGTACATAAATAGGTAAACACATAAAGTTTAGCTTAATTTTAATCACTGATGACCATAGACATAGAGTAACTATATCATTCAAAATATATCGCATATTTATTCCAAATGACTTAATTCTGTAATATAGAATTTATTAAATATTAAGTCCATTATGATAAATTACTTACGCCTGCCGAAAGCTTAATAGAAATGTTTAATATTTTACAAACAAAGAAGTAAGATCAAAACTTTTAATTGAGTTTTAAATTTTCACATTATTATTTAAGGAAAAGTAGCTTAAGTATTTTTATACATAATTCAAGAACTTTTTAACGTACTTATATATTTTTATGTAAAAATATTTGAATACAGGTATAAGATCGCTTTTAATAGGTAAATTAAGATCACACTTCGGAATTTTTTTATCCTGATTGAATAGGTTTTTTTGTATAATATTATTGTATATCATTTTGAAGCTATACACATAAAATATCTTCTCGATGTATCACTGATGTTAATTCTCTAGACATACATGTATAATATAATATAACATTACTAGCTTACCGCCCGCGGCTTCGCCCGCTTTGTTTAAAACTTATAAATTATATACTACAACCTTCCTCTTGAATCACTCTATCTATTAAAAAAACCGCATCAAAATCCGTTGCATAGTTTTAAAGATTTAACTTTAAGCATACAAAGAGACATAGGGACAGCCGACAGAGAAAGTGACTTTGTTTTATACTATGTAGTGATAAATTTTTACATTTTACGTAAGTTATGCTTAATTCCTATGAGACTGCGAGGTAAACGTGTCCCAATTTAAAGCTAAACATTGGTAATACTTTGGACTTTGGCCAGAGGGAGCCAGGTTTGAAAACTTGCCAATAAAATTCTTCTTACCATAGTTGTAAGTTATGATTGATGAAGCAGCTTTTTTAAAAACTAATCGGATTAGAATAGAATTATATTATGCACTTGGTACCTACCGAATCTTTTTCATTACATAACCTCGACTTTGAAAATCAAACAAACAATTTGTTTTAGCCTGATACTGAAAATGCTTTGTTTTACTTTATTCCATATCACGTAGGTAAGGAAAATATACAAAAGACTAGTGGTCCGCCCCGGCTTCGCCCGTGGTATCTACATGTTTAAACTATCCTATCTACATGTTTAAACTATCCTATATATAAGTTGGATCGAACTGCACATGGTGTGCGAATTTTATTATAATCGGTTAAGTGGTTTAGGAGTCCATTGAGGACAAACATTGTGACACGTTTTTTTCTGCATCCACATTCCTAATTTTTTTATTTGTGTAAGTTTTTATCTTGATTTTAAATGCAAATAACCTTATTGCATTACTGTAATAAGGTTATTTGCATTTGCAAGTTCAGGCAAGGCACATAATCCATACTATAATAATATTATAAATGCGAAAGTAACTCTGTCTGTCTGTCTGTTACTCAATCACGCCTAAACTACTGAACCAATTTTCATGAAATTTGGTATGGAGATATTTTGATACCCGAGAAAGGACATAGGCTACTTTTTATCCCGGGAAAATGACGCAATCCCGGATATCCCACGGGAACGGGAACTTTGCGGGTTTTTCTTTGACTGCGCGGGCGAAGCCGTGGGCGGAAACCTAGTATTATATAAACCTCTTTAAAAATTAAAAATCAATAAGTTTTCTCTGAGCAAATACGACCGGGCGCAGCATTGCCTGTTCAAACTCGACAGGAATTGCAAAAGCTACTTTAATTACTAATATTTAGGGTGTTTATTTCGAGGTATTTGGAAAGATTCCAGCGAATCGTTCCAAGAATCGTCTACAGAATTCCAATTGGAAAGTAAAGCTCTTAATTGCATCGATAAGACTAGGACTTAAATTGTGAGTCTATTAGTGATATCTTTTATCTTATTGAATTATGTTTGTAATGCTACCGAGTAAATGACTATGCATTTTAATAGATGTGATTTCATTTTCAATGGATGGAAATTGAAATATTTTATTGTTAGTAATAAATTATATACTAAAACCTTCCTCTTGAATCACTCTATCTATTAAAAAAACCGCATCAAAATCCATTGCGTAGCTTTAAAGATTTAAGCATACAAAGGGACATAATAGGGAAATAGGGACAGAGAAAGCGACTTTGTTTTATACTACTTATTAGACTAGAGTAGATAATTTTTGAAACAAAAAAAAATCGCAGTCGGATGAAACCCATTAGAAAATGAGGGGAATATGATAAAAATATAAGGAAAAATAAATTACGGTCAATCCGAGTTCGGGAAGTGGGAGGGGGGAGCTTTTAAGAGAAAAAAATGGTCTCTCTCGATTTCCGAAAAAACTACAAGTCCTACGGAAAAAAGTTCAATGGCAAAGTTGTAGGTAATTAAAAGTTCTACAACTTTTG
Organism: Colias eurytheme; assembly: GCF_061535395.1. Lineage (NCBI taxonomy): Eukaryota > Metazoa > Arthropoda > Insecta > Lepidoptera > Pieridae > Colias > Colias eurytheme. The sequence continues at coordinate 2,888,231 of NC_143000.1, read as the reverse complement.
TATTCACAATTTTTTCACATAACCTCAAAATTTAGGTGAAAAATTCAAAAAACCAAGTTTTTGGTTTTTTATTTTTATCTACTTCAAAATTTATTGTTTTTCTACGAAATTTGGTGAAAACTTACTTTATTATGTCCCAAATACACTGTAATTTATTTGATTGAAATTATTTATTTTTTCGCCTTATTTTGAATTAATACCAAAAAAACAACCTAATTTTCAATCGAAAAGTCACCCGTCAAAATATCAGCTTTTTTCAAAAACTTGGGGTGCCTTTTATTCATTGAAATCTCTACTTTCATATGGTGTAAAAAAATAAACACCACCATAGTAAATGTTCTCAGGAAATGCATACAAACAGTGTGAAAATTAGCTTTTACTAAATCAGGCACACTTCTCGAACTACCTGAAATGTTTTTATCGACATCATTTTGCTTTTGAATATGCTGTAAAATATTAAACTTAGAACAGATAATTATTTTTCTTTTGAAATATTACCGAAAAGCCGATACAAGAGAAGATATAGAGTTCGAGATGTGTGCCTGATTTAGTAAAAGCTCATTATCACACTGTTTGTATGCATTTCTTGAGAACATTTACTATAGTGGTGTTTATTTTTTTTTACACCATATGAAAGTAGAGATTTCAATGAATAAAAGGCACCCCAAGTTTTTGAAAAAAGCTGATATTTTGACGGGTGACTTTTCGATTGAAAATTAGGTTGTTTTTTTGGTATTAATTCAAAATAAGGCGAAAAAATAAATATTTTCAATCAAATAAATTACAGTGCATTTGGGACATAATAAAGTAAGTTTTCACCAAATTTCGTAGAAAAACAATAAATTTTGAAGTAGATAAAAATAAAAAACCAAAAACTTGGTTTTTTGAATTTTTCACCTAAATTTTGAGGTTATGTGAAAAAATTGTGAATACAAAAGTTGTAGAACTTTTAATTACCTACAACTTTGCCATTGAACTTTTTTCTGTAGGACTTGTAGTTTTGTCGGAAATCGAGAGAGACCATTTTTTTCTCTTAAAAGCTCCCCCTCCCCCCTCCCACTTCCCGAACTCGGATTGACCGTAATTTATTTTTCCTTTTATTTTCATCATATTCCCCTCCTTTTCTAATAGGTTTCATCCGACTGCGATTTTTTTTTATCTTTTCATTATTTTTAAAGGCTTCTACCCCAGTCTATTATGTAGTGATGATATACATGAAAACATCTAGCAAAACTCAAGAGTACGTGTGAAGCAAAGAGAACATAGTTTTAAAACGCAACTCTAATTTCAAGTATATATTTTTATTAAAAAAAAAATATGAATTTGCGCATTAATCAACCTCCTTATATTCCCAGTAACGATCTTGTTTTAGTAAAAGCAATAAAAACTTATTGCATTCATCTCAGTAAATTTTCCCCAGAGAAAATGAGAAATATCTCCGTTAATATTGGTCGATATTAAAATTCACTGAAGTGAGCCCTATAAAATAGTTTATAGCATTTTATACGTTCGCAGTTTACGGCAATATTTTTCCAATAGGTAAATATTACTTCATCGTAAATATTTTATTTATGACGTCGAATGGATATAAAAGTGTAATACAAATATTCAGTCAGTGGTCTTCGTCCACCTTTAAGGTAATAGTTTATCATCGTGGTAGTTTTCATCGATATTGATTCAGCTGGTTCAGAATGATAACGGGACATACCTACATATTATTATAGTAGGTATAAGTGATTTCTATTTTTATTATTTCATAAACAACATCTAATCAAGATCTAAATCAGTTTTTCAGGAAATAGAAATAATATTATTATTAAATCGTTCGAAATATTTAAAAACACACTTCTAGAAATACCGGTATGATTTTTATCACTTTTTGGTATGATATGATTTTTACTTAAAAAAAAAAAATATCCTACTTACATTCAAAGAATTGATAACTTGGCATGCGATGGACCGCTATATGCAAAATAAATAGCACGCGATTACCTTGGATTGAATAAAAGATATTTTATTTATTGACTTTTTTTAGTGTTTGTTGTACTCTTGTAAATATATTTTTAACTTATCTTATCTTCTTCTTATATATAAAAATGAATCGCAAAATGTGTTGGTAAGCGCATAACTCGAAAACGGCTGAACCGATTTCGATAATTCTTTTTTTATTATATTCCTTGAACTACGAGGATGGTTTTTATGTAGAGAAAACGTAAATATGTACCGCGGGCGAAGCCGGGGCGGACCGCTAGTCTTATATATGAAAATGAATCGCAAAATGTGTTGGTAAGCGCATAACTCGAGAACGGCTGAACCGATTTCGATAATTCTTTTTTTATTATATTCCTTGAAGTACGAGGATGGTTTTTATGTAGAGAAATAAATAATATGTACGTAAATATTATGTACCACGGGCGAAGCCGGGGCGGACCGCTAGTGTATATATAAAATGAGATGTGTAGAACATACAATTTTCGGTTTAAAATTTTCAGTCTTAATTATTAATAGACATTAACTTCTTAAAAAATAATATCATAAAATAATAATTAGGTAAGCGATTTTTGCCTAAAATTATTTTTTATTCAACATTTTTTGTACATTACCTACTACGAAATTCTTTGTACTGACTGTAACTGAAAATTTCTGTGTCACGTCTTTGACACCATATGGGAACTAATTTGCATTGTCCATAAAAAGCGGGTGATTCATCTAAACAGAAGTAAATATTAGCACTTTGATACGCGGCTGTTGACACTGCTTCAGTGGGTCAGTCATTACCCTCGTCTTCGATTGGTCTGGGTAAAGAATTCGATTTTAAAAGGATATTGGTACATTTTATCGTTTTTGGAATAATAGTACGATCGTAGGTACATCATAAAGAATAAAAAAAAATATCTCGATATTTAGTGTGAGTAAGTACATATATTATTATTTATTAACTTAATTCTTATGTTTTATAAATAAACAAACATGTTCAACTGTTGTATTTATACATTTAATAAATGATTGAACAACTTAGAAGAAAAATACATATAAATGTAAATTAATTAGGTAACTATTATTGTTTTGCGCATAATAAACAGTTTCCTCTTAATAATAACAATTTTCCTTAATCACTACGTTTAAGTCTTCACTAAAGCATTGCAATTTATATCACACAATAATACTTAAAACTAAAATTATTCACTAATCAGTCTTCTATTACAACATCTTCGTTAAGCCTTCTCCGCTATCCGGCCATGTTAATATATCAGGTTTAATTTTATCTACCTTCAGCCACACATATTTATAAAACACAGACGCAAATATACCTCCCAGGAAGGGTCCAAGCCAGTATATCCAATGAGACCTCCAAGTAGATGTCCAGATGGCAGGCCCTAACGACCTTGCTGGGTTCATACTAGCGCCAGTTAAAGGCCCGCCAGCTAACGACAATCCAGCTATAGTTAATCCAAATTTAACTGAATTGCTTTCTTGGCTATCTTTATTCACTGGATCCCAAACAGCACATGTTATAAACACGAGAGCAGCTGTCAACATAACTTCTATACCAATCGCCTGGTATACCGTGTACTTCAGTAATGGTGTTGTGGTGCAAACCCCAGCTTCAACAAACCCTGACGGAGATAAAGCAACCAGTATTCCATAGCCAATAATAGAACCAGCACATTGCACGATTATATACACTATACCCAAAAGTATCGAAACCTGACCCCAAATCATGGCTGCTAGTGTAACAACAGGATTCATATGTGCTCCAGAAATGTGGGCAAAAGTTTGAATATTAAAAACGACGATCAAACCAAAGCCCAACGGTCCGTACATTGGTTGGTGCGTGCCATCCAGAGGAATGCATGTCATACATCCCAAGGATACCAGCATCATCGTCGCTACAAATTCTGCCACTATCGCCCTCCAATTCAGCGTTTTCCATAGTACCGTTTTTATTGGTATCTTTTCGATCTCGACCTCGGTCAATCCGACGAGTTGCGCGTTCACTGACATTATTTACACTGAGCTAACGGTTAGTATCATGAATCACTTCATAACACTTGGGTTCACTTCGCCGCGCGTCTGTCTCCGCACCCGTCTACTGAATTATTGATCGTAAGGGATAGTGTAACTAAAAATCAAAGCATAATGAACTGTTATCTCCCCGATTTGATACAATTGATACAGTGTTCAAATAAGTTACTTATTGTTGATAATGACGCAAATATTTGATTAGAAAAGAGAGTGATAGACTATAATTAAAATTATGGAACAAATTAAATAGACTTGACTTAAGTAAACTTGAAAGCAATTTAGAAACTAGATGGGATAATAAATCCAACCTAGATTTTAAATTGGCAGTTCTTGTTATTGAATGAGACGGGTTTTATAATCTTATTTTGGACCTTAATGAAAGTCATTGGACAAAACGTTATATCTAATTATAGTTTATACCATAGAGAATGATGTAAATCACGTATCGTTGGAAATTCGTCACGTCTACCTAAAAATAATAATTGGGCTAGTTGTAAATTGGACAGAAAATAGAAAAGGAAAATATCTTATAAGAAATGTTTCTCAATATAAGTTACCGTCACATTTCCATGAATTTGTTTCGGAGCAATATAACAGAAATCTACATAACATGCACACGGCATACATGTGACAGATATAGGGAACATTCTGGAAATTCTATGAGCGCTTGTAAATTTTTGTCGAACATTTCTTACTATTATACAGGGTGTAATCGTTAAGTGTGCACAGGCGATTATTCCGTAACTATTACAGATATCAAAAAACTTTAAACTGATATCGAAAGTACTTAACCTAATGAGTAAAATGGCCATAATAAATTTTTAAAAATAATACGAGAAATATCTAAAAAATTAACTTTAAACCCTCCCATACATTTAGTATGAGATATGAATATCCCATGTACATGGGTTGATCCAAAAGTAATGATAATCAATATTAAACAAGGTCATTACAGTTAAAATAATTATGTATTTCTCTAGATAGTCTTCTAACTAGATAATATACTTCGATATTTTTTTTTCCTTATCTTAGAAAAAAAAAAAAACTTTGACTTCATCTACAAAAACCCCTCAAAATCGGCCATCACTTCGCTGTCGTCTTAAAATTTCTTGTATCGACGGTGTTTCTTGTGCCGAGGTAAGAGATAGAATTAACTAGGAGCTAGATCTTACAAACAGGGTGGGTGTTCAAGCATTTTCAATGCCGATTTTTGATTGGCAGCCATTGCAACTGACGCTTTGTGATCTGGTGCGTTGTCTTGGTGAACCAACATTCAAGACCGAAGTTTGCCATGTCTCTTTTTCTTACGAACCTACCCGCAATCTTTTAATTTGGTCTGTGTAGTAAGAGCCCTGTGTAGTAGTGGCTACCTTCTTAAAATATTCCACATTTCTTCAGCGTCCCAAAAAACTACGGCTTTAATCTATCCCACTAATTTTCACTTTGAAAATCTTCACCGTCACTTTGGAAGCTCGCATCCAGGCCATTGATTGTTTCTTGGTTTCAGCATAAACATGGTGAACCCAGGTAACGCCCATGGTCACAAATCGTGACAAAAAATTATCCTGATCTCATTAAAAATTTAGAAATTCACCCTCTAAATGTCGAATCGTTGTTTCTTCTTTTCGTCGGGAAACATTCTGGCTCGCACTGTTCACATTAAAATTAATGTTAATACTTGGAAACGTGGCCTGTAGATATAATTTTTTTGTGATAACTTAGTGATTACATGAGCAAGCATAAAACATTTATTTTATATTTTTATGTGCACAGGAAATACCCAATTATCATTACTTTTGGATCAACCTATACATTTAATATGAAAGATTTTAGCTTTTTTTTTGTTTTTTTTGGTTTTCTGCTTTAATTACTTCGCAAATTTGGAGGGAAGTTCATTTAGAAACTGTAAATAGACCTCCTCATTGTATTGCACAATAAGGACGTCACTTCGAAAATCTACTATGAATACAAAATGTATGGGAAATAAATTGTATGGGAGCGTTTAATGTAACATTTTTGGTTATTTCTCGTTTTATTTTTAAAAATTTATTATGGCCATTTTACTCATTAGGTTAAGTACTTTCGATATCAGTTTAAAGTTTTTTGATATCTGCAATAGTTACGGAATAATCGCTTGTGCACACTTAACGATTACACCCTGTATACTATTAAACTAAAACTCTATATTGGTAGCTGTTGAACGTCATTCCACGTTCATTTGTTTTGATTATTGTTTTTTTTATCCAATTTTACAGAGATAAATGTTTAAATCGGTAATTCATTTTTTGCAAAAGCATCTAAGAAACATTGAAAGCTATGAAAACTGTGTAAACCCAAAAATTCCAACATAAACGATGAGCATCCAATTAAAAATACGTTATCTGCTTCAAAAAATATATTTCATATTAGGATAAAAATCGCTGAGTCAATCCATGCGCGTGCTTCCTGTTTGATAACGTTGAGTATTTGATAAAAGTAGAGTATGTAATGTATAAACAATTTATTTATCCTCTTATAACATATCCATATTTTCATTCACATTAATCCAAACTGCCCAGGCAACTGCTACCAAAACAAAAATAAAAAATACCTAGGTAAGTTAGATATCACAATATAAAAATAGATTTTCTCTACATTTTAATCTCTGATATTAACATGAGTAAAATTGATTAGACAAGAAATCTGGCGATATGATTTATGAACACTTTCATGAAAAAAAGTATTTACAAATCATAAAATCAATAAAAACTCATATAAAAATCATTGGTATATATTTCACAGTATCCCTGGTGGTGACTAAAAAATATAATGATTATTAATTATTATTATAACGTACTGGTAAAGAAAATCGATCATTAAAACTGTGTATAATGCACAAATCCAACAACGGGAATTCGCAATCTGGTACCCTACCTACCTTCATTAAGCCAATTTAGTACATATTTGTAAAACTACAGATCAACATAGTAATAAACACGATGAACTACCTACACCATATAGAAATAGTACAACGCGCACTCAAATCAATAATAACAAAACAATAGATCCCAGGTAATAAATTAAGCTTAACTGATATAAATCAAAATAAACTATACCTCGAACAGAAATAATTAAATCCATTAATGGTCGCCCATTGTTTAAACGACTAAATTAACAAACCGAAAACAAATGGTAAACGTTCCTGTGATAAATCGTCGCATAAAATTTTATTAACGGATCCCTGCGTTAATTAAAACAAGAAATTTGCTTAGCAGCCGAAATTAACTTAGGCGTAAAGAGTAAAATTGATTGCTCCTATATTTTATAATTCATTTGGATTTTAGCCGGTCCATGCATTTAATTAAAAGATTTAATCTCACGAAAGCTTAAGATGTAACGCGAATTCAGCAAGATTTTTCCTTTAGAAACTAGAATTTTATATACGAGAAGAAAAAGCGTCTAATTTCAATCCTGTAATTGGATTTTCTTGAGAAATTGATCATGTCTAATCCAAGATCTCAGTAATTATAGAATAATGAGATTCTCAATTATACGAGCGTATCTTGCTGAAAAAGTATTAATTTATCTAAAACGTTTGTAATTTTTATTTAAATATAATTAAACGAAGAATCTGTTTATTTATCCTTATCATTACTATTTTGATAAATTCAAATTTTATTGTTTGTCTCTCTTTCTTGTCTCAACAGAGTAATTATATGGTACCTACTATTTGTGGCTAGAGATAGATTAGAAGCCAGAAAGTAATGCTACTTTTAACCACGGTGAATTATCTCATTCAGAAAGTAATTTTCTTTGACCACGTGGGCATAGCTGTATATATTTTTAAATATTTTAAGTTAACTGCGATCACTTCGTAAAACCTCTTGTTAATGATAATGGTAATTCTTGTGCAATGTGTTAATACCTAACAGTGTTGCCATATATACAGATTTATCTGTATCTATACAGATTTTAAGACCACTATACAGATTACAGATTTGGCTTTACTTTTATACAGATTTTAGGTAAAGGACACTAACTATGATAAAATAATCCATTATTTAAGTATATTATTTTTATACAGTTGTTTAAATCCGGCAACATTCATGGCGTACATCGGGGATTTCCCTCGGAACAAACAAACAATAATTGTATATTCTTCTGGGGGATTTCCCGAAACATGTATTTTGTTAACGAATGAATGTATATTTGTTTCTTTTTAATGTTTGCAAATCAATCATTCGTTCATTACGATGATTACGAGTCGACTACGTTTTCTGATTACATGAAAGGATTTTTTCATCTATTTTAATTAAAAGTTTAAAACAAAAACCAGGAACCATTTAGGCACCGAAACGATGGAGGGGCTAATTTTGACAAAACAATTATTGAATAACGAGCCATGTTTTAAGCTCAATGTTCACAAGAAATTGAATAATAAAATGAATAAAAGTATGTATTTTTTTAATCAATAAAGTTTTAAGTACAATCCAATGTTTTCTTTAACAAACATACCATTCAGATTTTAAACAGCTTACGGTTTGATTACATACAGATTTTATACAGATTTTTAGACTACTATATCCAGATTTATCGATTTGGCATGTGGCAACACTGATACCTAAATCTATTTCAATGTTAAAGGTAATCACAGATGATAAGCATCTACCTATCTATACATATTTATTAGTAACATATCGATACCGTTTTCAAAATAAAAATACGCTTAGAATAACGACTATGTACCTATTCGGATACAGATTGTCTTTATAATATTTTAAAATATGGATGCAGGTGTACTATAATTGTTTTACTTTTTAATTTAGAACTATAATTTGCTAATTAATTCTCTGTTGGTTCACTGTAACAAATTATTTTAGTCAGCTTAAATGACTTGTCGAAAATTGATTTAGGTGTTCTGTATTAAATTCTGCTCAAATCTTTCTATATCACGATTATTTTAATCATGCAATCGTTGATATGATTGTATGAACGCAGTCATCAACTGCGGCACACGATGCGTTGCGGCGCCGCACCGCAAAGATTTCACCGTGTCAGTGGGCACACGAGCGGTGCGTCGCCGTAACGTTTTTATATCGCAGCGGCGTCGTAGCAGCGTTGCACAGCGTGTCCTTCCTTGTGACGCAAAACAACTGAGCGGTGCCGCTCCGACGTCGCACCGCATTCACCCCTCCCCGCCTCGTCTTGGTGGTTACAAGTCCGGTGCGGCGCCGGAGCGCATCGTGTGACTTGCCACAGATATTTCTATGTAAGACGACGCAGCGACACCGCTCCGGCGCCGCACCGCCGCCGCAACGCATCGTGTGCCCCCGCCGTAAACTCATAATCATTCATCAAAATGCTATTACTTATTTGACAAATAAGTCTCTTATAAACCTTTGTATTGTATTAGACTTAAATAGAAAACAATACCCTGTATTAAATCAATATTTACTTTACCAGTAGCGACTAAATACACTGCAATATAAATCACGTAAATATGATAATAATTGCTATCTACATTATCAGGCTTTACGTAGTCAATAACGTTTGCGTCATTTCACCCTGAACTAAAATTGAAAAAACAATGTTTTCAGTATTTGATGATTTTTCCCTCCTGTCTGTAAAAAGACTTTTACGCTAAGCCAAAACAATTAGATGCTAGAAGATTTGGGATGCTAAATAATGACGCTAAAGGCTGAGGATATTTAGGAATTATTTTAAAAGGAGTGTAAATAGGTAATAGAACTTCTCATAGAAGAACCTAAAACTATAATCAAACAAATTTTCGACTTAACTACCTACTTACCCATGTGGCTTATACATAGAATGTTATTGATTGAGAAGTGTTTAAAGATTTTCAAAAGATAAAAATAATATTTCTATATTTATAAGTAAAAGTCATTAATTATAATAGGTTTTAATACCAACAGATTATGAAATTCCATCCTGATTCGCCCCTTAATTCACACGTATTGATTATCATAGATAACAGAATTTAGACATTATCCAGACGATAAAATTGTTTTTTGTTCTGTCGTTTTAAATTGATCGCTATTATTGAAAGGAAAGGTGTGTCATTGATAATGGAGTTAATTAAGCGACAAGTAATTACTATATTCAGATTATTATATATACAAACTTACAAACGTTGTTTTTTTTTAATATTTTATTTTATTTTATTTTATTAAGGCTCATTAGCAGCAGTACATCGATTGTTTTACATAAAAAGTACACAAAAAATATAGGACATGATGTACAACTAATAAAAAATGAGCACTGCATGCACTACAAAAATTAATTACATTAAAAAAATAATAATAATATACACATTAAATACATTTTAACTTAATAAAATACATTTTAAAATAATCACTAGATAAAATTAAAATAACAATATAATAATCAAAATGGAATAAAATTAATTGAAAATTAAACAAATAAAATTAAAACGTTACTTTAAAAATGACTAATTATATAACATTCAAATTAAATTAATATAAAATGCAGAATTAATTCATTTTCCAACATAAATAAACAAAAAAAAATCATGTATAAAAGAGAGGTACCTAGTATAATAATTAAACACTGACATGGTTGATCGCTTGCAACGTCTGTTTAAATTTTCCAATATTATCGAAATGTATAAAATATTAATAATTATTTTGTAGGAAAATTAAGGTTTGGAACGTAATCAAATAATAGTAGAATGAAACCAATCTAAGACCGTAAGAAATAATATGGTTCAGATCTAAAAATAAAAAAGGGTTTTAGTATAGTAGCAAAATAATAGGAGGAATAGTAGTTAATACGAGTTTTGGCAATTCCCTAGAAACAAGAGGTGGAAAATGATAATTTGGGTATTGTTAATTATATTTTTACTGCTCAAATTCTGATATTATATATATCTGATACGCATTATATACATCCATATTTATTAAAAAAAAATGTAAATGTAAAACACTGAAATAATAGGGAAAGGAAAAACCAATGACTAATACAATAAATATGTGATGAAACATTTATTAACTATATAGTAAGCTCAAGTATCCTGCTATTTATTATACATAAAAATACTCAGTTAATAATTAGTATTATTTATTATCTTATCCTTCAACTTAATAAAATATTAATATTTATTGTGAGATTACTTTTTACTTCAATTGTACTAAAACCATGAAATACGTCACGACGGCACCAAGTACCTGGAAGAAACAAAAAAAATGTCAATAAGCAAAGTTGATAATACACAAAAGAGAGAAATCCACAAATTTTGACAATCATGTACCTACCTAGAGATTATCTACCCAAACAACTCTATAAAATATAATTAGAAAAGTTATAATAAATATCATAAGTAAATAAATAGTTACAATGTGGATATATTTTGTCTGTCGCCCGAAAACTGAAAGCTATAGGGGTGATCAATCACAGGTATTACGGGACACTGCGAACAATAAATCTCTCTTATTTAACCTCTAACAATCACTCATATTGATTAATTGCGGTTTATTGTGCTAGTATCATTTATTTTGCATTGAATTTTAAACTATGAAAGAGACACGCAAATATACGAGAAAATAATATTCATGAAGTGGTTAGGCGTGGTCGATCGTGTTCTAAGAAAAGAGAAAATCAGGGGGGTAACCATGATGTTTTATAGCAGTATTATTGCCAGTGTGGGAAAGAGATGGCGCTAGACGATCTATACAGTGCTGTCATTTTTCTAAACTGGAAATAATACTGCTTTTAAACATCATGGTACGGTGGCTGATACTATCTGGGAGTACTAACTAACACATAATATTGTTAATAATATTATCTACTTACTAATGAATAGTCAAATATATAATTAATTATTACTAATGTACTAGGCGACCAGAAACATTGAGGAAATGAAACACAAATACTCACAGAAGCGAACAAATCAAGTGAAACCGTGAAGAACTTGGCGCCCGAAATGCTCATGGCTTTCTGGCATTGCTGGCACACGATCTGGACAAATGTTTTGGCTTCTTCTGACCCGTCATACCACTGACAGGAGTAAGCCGCTTCCATGACTGATGAGCTCTGGTTCATTGTTATTCAATAAAATATTACTTCAATATAATATTCGTGATTGAAAGTTAAAGAAAAATTTATGAACCTGCAAAATTATTGGATAGAATCTTGCAGGAAGTTTTGTAAAATGAAGTTATATGAACTAAAAGATGATGCCATTTTTAAGCAGCTTAGTGAAAATGAATCGAAACAATTTTCTTATAATATTTGGAAAATAAGGAGGTCAGGACATAAGACAGAGTCCACGGAGTATTCTCACGTGTTTTTTTTTGTCTAACTGACCAAAGAAAATATTGATTACCTCTTCAATGAGTCTGTTGCCAAATATACAGAAATGAAAAACTTGTCCCAGCGTGTAGCTAAGATACCCAACAGTACTAAATGCGTAAACATTTAATCCGTTTATCTGAAAACATAGAACACTTTAAACTATTTCTAGAAAAAATGCATATTTTGCCAAAAAAAGAACATACCTTGGTGGCCTGATAAGCTAATAAAGTAAGAGTAATAGTAGATACAAGCATGTGAAAGAGCAGAGCAGTTCCATACGTATCTCCGATAGAAGAGACGAGCCTAGAAATGAAAAATATTGAATCTAATAATTATCTGAAGTAAAATTATGAGATAAAGGAAACAAACTATTAATGATATTTATTTTGAATATAAAAGATACTTCGGTAGTTTGGTGGATACAGTTTTGATGACACGATTAAACTATGATAATGTGGTGATGTTTAATATTGAAAATCTTATTCTGAGCTGACGGATAAAATACGAACAATATAACATATTATATTTGTCAATCACACGGAGATTTACTTGATCTAAAATTATTAACCTCACAACATGCTTATGCCGTTCCACCCAGTACTTTATAGCTGATCGCGCTAACATCTCCTGTTTCTGTGTCAAGCCATTTGGATTATTTGGTGTGTTCTGGCCAAAGGTCTGCAGCCTGCCTCCCGCACCACGGAGCGTCATGCCGAAGTCTGTTTGAGTTGAGTAGATACCACGAATGTCCAGATCGAGCGGCTCTTTTTCTGATTTATCTGAAATTATTGTATTCACCATTAAATCCGTCTTATTACAGATCACGGACTAATTAATAAGCTGGTCTAAAACGTATGTAAACCGTGGTCTAAGTATAAAATTTAATAAAAATGTTTTAGTGTTAAACCATAGGTACAAGGAAAATAGAATAGGACGAGTTTAAACTAAAGTTAAACCATGACTTTGTAATCTGGGATTTAATAAGATGGTATGTGCTTATTGTATAAGATTGGATGTAATATTTTTAAGAAAAATTAATTAATACGTTGTCTAAATCTAGTATTTTTTTATCCAGCACATCTTAATACATTTAGGGCCGATTTTTCAATGCTTGGATAAAACTTATCCGTCCAATAAAGTATTACACGATAGTATTAAAATGTCACGTAAACTGTCAAATACGGTCAATTAGAATACGTTTTTAAAATGGTAGTTTTATACTTTATTCGACGAATAAGTTTTAACCAAGGATTGAAAAATCAGCCCTTAGATATATCAATGCCAAACAATGGAACACGGCTACAAGAAGACTGTAAACATACGTAGCCCTAAAACCGTATTTTTTGTCACATACATTAGACAACAAAGCGCTAACTTATAGCACCAAGACAAACCTTTTCAATAAATAAAGAAAGGCGAATAAATGTATACCTAATTCGCTTCCCTTTCTTACAGGTTCTCGTGACCCAAATGTATTTCGCGAAATATGCTTCAAGTAAAAGAGACACGGGATAAATCACATAGCTACGTGACATAATCGCAACATTGTAATTTATTTCTTGGCACGCTTGAGGTTTAGTCCATTGAATAAAAAGTTCTAGAGTGCGTGAGTTAGTAACGTAAGATGTTTTTTCGGAAACATGTCAAGAGTCCCTAGGTAATAAGCATACTAAAACCCCGGGACACTAGGAGGAGCCCCGGAGTGGGGGGAGGGGGGAAATGGGACCATTTTTTCATTTTTCGCTTAAATCTCAAAAACGGTACATGTTAGAGAAAAACTTTCAAGGAAAAGTTGAAAGGCCATAAAATTATCTACAAGTTGTACCTCAATCATTTTTTCCTATATACTACCGTTTCTGAGTTATACGCAGTAAAAAATGATTTTGGCTCAAACAATTTCCCCATACTACACATCAATCGATCAAAAAATATTTCTTTCTTCCAAAAAACTCAAATGTGCAACTTGTGACCGGTACTGATAGATTGCTCTTAATTAGGTCTATAATTGGTAAAATAAACACTTTCCTCCATGGAAGCCTTTAGGAGGAATCGATTGTCAAAATATTATATTAGGGTAGTTTGAGTTACTGAACTTGATCTTTTTATTTTTTTCTTCCAAAAAACTCAAAAGTGCAACTTGTGACCGGTACAGATAGATTGCTCATAATTAGGTCTATCATTGATAAAAATACCAGATTCCACGACGGAGGCGTTTAGGGGGAATTGAATTTTGATTAGGGTAGTTACTGAACTTGATCTTTTTATTTTTTTTCTTCCAAAAAACTCAAAAGTGCAACTTGTGACCAGTACTGATAGATTGCTCTTAATTAGGTCTATAATTGGTAAAATAAACACATTCCTCCATGGAAGCCTTTAGGAGGAATCGATTGTTAAAATATTATATTAGGGTAGTTTGAGTTACTGAACTTGATCTTTTTATTTTTTTCTTCCAAAAAACTCAAAAGTGCAACTTGTGACCGGCACTGATAGATTGCTCTTAATTAGATCTATAATTGGTAAAATAAACACATTCCTCCATGGAAGCCTTTATGAGGAATCGATTGTCAAAATATTATATTAGGGCAGTTTGAGTTACTGAACTTGGTCATTTTATTTTTTTCTTCCAAAAAACTCAAAAGTGCAACTTGTGACCGTTACAGATAGATTGCTCATAATTAGGTCTATCATTGATAAAAATACTAGATTCCACCACGGAGGCGTTTACGGGGAATTGAATTTTATTAGGGTAGTTACGATACTTGGTTTTTTTATTTTTTTTTCTTCCAAAAAACTCAAAAGTGCAACTTGTGACCGGTACCGATATATTGCTCATAATTAGGTCTATCATTGATAAAAAAACCAGATTCCACCATGGAGGCGTTTACGGGGAATTGAATTTTATTAGTGTAGTTAGTTAAAAATTTCAAGTTTCGTAACTACCCTAATAAAATTCAATACCTCCTAAACGCCTCCATGATGGAATCTGGTTTTTTTATCAATGATAGACCTAATTATAAGCAATCTATCGGTGTCGGTCACAAGTTGCACTTTTGAGTTTTTTCGAAGAAAAAAAAATAAAAAGTTCAAGTATCGTAACTACCCTAATAAAATTCAATTCCCCGTAAACGCCTCCGTGGTGGAATCTAGTATTTTTATCAATGATAGACCTAATTATGAGCAATTTATCTGTACCGGTCACAAGTTGCACTTTTGAGTTTTTTGGAAGAAAAAAATAAAAAGATCAAGTTCAGTAACTCAAACTACCCTAATATAATATTTTGACAATCGATTCCTCCTAAAGGCTTCCATGGAGGAATATGTTTATTTTACCAATTATAGACCTAATTATGAGCAATCTATCAGTACCGGTCACAAGTTGCACATTTGAGTTTTTTGGAAGAAAGAAATATTTTTTGATCGATTGATGTGTAGTATGGGGAAATTTTTTGAGCCAAAATCATTTTTTACTGCGTATAACTCAGAAACGGTAGGATATAGGAAAAAATGATTGAGGTACAACTTGTAGATAATTTTATGGCCTTTCAACTTTTCCTTGAAAGTTTTTCTCTAACATGTACCGTTTTTGAGATTTAAGCGAAGAATGAAAAAATGGACCCATTTCCCCCCTCTCCCCACTCCGGGGCTCCTCCTAGTGTCCCGGGGTTTTAGTATGTTTATTACCTAGGGACTCTTGACATGTTTCCGAAGAAACATCTTACGTTACTAACTCACGCACTGTAGACCCCCCTTGGAGGGACTCATTCAATGGACTAGTTGTATAAAGCCAGTGGGAGATATATTTGCCTATAGAAATCTGAGAGCGCGACATTTCGTTTGAACATCAATGAGCTTGTTCTTTTCATATTTATTTTTGGTTTCTTTCTTATTATTTAGGTGTTTTTCTTTGTTATTTTTATTGTTAACTGTACTTTAGAGTCTACGGTTACGTACTTATTCATTTTTGAAATTGTATCGTAAACAACAAAGATGTTAATATCAATAAGTTAAAACTAATTGACGATGACTAAGTCGAGAGCTTTATAATCCGATTTTACAAATAACATAATTGAAATATAATCTACTAGCTTTCCGCCCGCGGCTTCGCCCGCGCTTTCAACGAAAAACCCGTATAGTTCCCGTTCCCGTGGGATTTCCGGGATAATACCTATCCTATGTGCTAATCCAAGTTACCCTCTATATGTGTGCTAAATTTCATTGTAATCGGTTCAGTAGAATTTGCGTGAAAGAGTAACAAACATCCATACATCCATACATCCATACTTACAAACTTTCGACTTTATAATAGTAGTAGGACTTATACACGAATTCAATCATATAATTAAAGCCATGAAATATTTCACTTTGGTTATTGTTTCGCGAATTAAGTATATTATGTCATTATGAAAAGTACTTGCTCTCGTATAGTCGTATTTAATTAGTTTAATTTACATTGTTTTCAACTAAATTATGTTTATTAGAGGCACTTTAACAATGAGTTAATAATATATAATATTAATGATTGTTAAAGTGATAACGATACCATTTTCCTACATAGTTTAATAAGACATATGTAAAGGAAAGCTGTCTCAGTAATAGGTGTTTAAGTTTATACTGAGTATGTATTAGTGTGGGTGTATGCATTTATGTCCGTCTATGTATGTGTGTGTACGTGTGATTGTGTTTTGTTATAATATTTCCTATATTATGTTGCTATTATAACCTGTTGAAGACACTCTAAAAAGCTCTGCAGTGTTAGGTCTGTAGGTATCCAGAGACGCGCTTAGTTCCATCAGCGGCTTCATTATCGCCTTCAAGTGTTGGAGCTGTTCACACGCAAATATCAACCAGGAGCAGAACATCACATCCATGAGGTTTGCTATTATCATGGAGAAGAACAGCCAGTATACCTAAGAAGTAAAAATAGAATGAAACGATAAGGCGTAAAAGTAATATGTACAATAATCAGACAAAAGTAGATGATCTGAATACTATAGTGGGTGATTCCCACTTTGATTGATTGGAATAATCTTAATTCTATTTAAATTTGTAATCAATCAATTAAATCTTATCGGATTGACGAAAATATGAGTAGTATATTTCAAAAGATTAACAATTAAGGTACTGACTGTACCACACTATATCTTAGCAATGTTTACGAGGAACACATAAAAGTTAGGATGATTATGTTTAAACAGTGTAGTTAACCATTACACACTACTTTCACCACTCAAACCTTACCTGGAAAACAAAAGCGACAATGTACATCGTGCCACTCATAGCGTCGAATGGATACCATGCCTTCACCGGCAGACGAGGCGCTGGTTCAGTCAGTGTTTCATTTGTTTCCTTATCCAGAATCAAACGAACCGACTCTCCAAAGAAAGTAATTGTCACCCAGCCTATAAATAAAGTTAATAATAATATTCTTGCAAATATTTAAGGGAACACGATAAGATTAGAAAAATTTATCGTAAAAGTTTAATTAAGGGATTAAGGTTCCGATAAAGAGGATTTCAGCTAATTGAATAGGGTGAGTATGAAAATAATTAATGTGAAACAATAACATACTATATCAAATTATGTTATTGTATAGTAGAGGCCGCTTTCGAGGTTAGATGTCTTTAAAAACTTGCTATTACCTAAAATCAAAGTAGTGTTTTATCTCTATTCAGTACCCTTTATTTTACTTATTTCTATGCAAGTTAGAGATATAGCTAGCATAGGAAATATGCTTACAGTTTCAAAATATTGTATTGTATTGTTTATTAATTATGTAATTATTAGTAATTTTGTATCGTATAACTACTTAAAAATTATCCGTCTATCCTCAAAAAACCTACTAGCTCCTGTTATTAAAAATATATGATAAATCCTAGATATTAAGCCTACTTACACACAACAGATAAAACAGTCATAGCGCAGATGAAATACAGGAGTCTCCTCATTTTGGTGAGAGCCAGCTGGTGGTATCGAGCATCAGATTCCGTGAACAGTGGGTGACTATTCGACTGGTTCCAGACGGCTAGAGTCCTAAATGTAAATTACCAAAATAATTATTATAGTTGAAATCCTAAAAAAAAAAACACGCTTAAATTTGTGAAATTTTCGTATCGTCACCGATCTTAAATCTGTCCGTTTAAAGTGGGTCAAAATCGAATCTGGAGTCGTTTACACAATAAACATACAGGTGAAGCTAATAAAAGTCGTTGTCGTCTAATACACGGACTCTGTGTTTCATGAGCAGTCTGTAACTTTTAATATAAGGCTGTATTTCGATTAGTTCTAGAAAGTTCTAGAATTCAATAGAAAAACAGTTTTATAACGATGTGAAATATATAACGTGAACTTTGAAAAGCTCTTTAAGCAGTTAAATTCCATATGATACAAAAACAAAAAATTCTTTGATCTTAAATTTTGATCATTTGTTTATTTTACAATAAAATCTTCTAGATTTTATCACTGAGCATTAAACTTAAGCCAAGAAC
Source organism: Colias eurytheme (assembly GCF_061535395.1). Lineage (NCBI taxonomy): Eukaryota > Metazoa > Arthropoda > Insecta > Lepidoptera > Pieridae > Colias > Colias eurytheme. The sequence goes on along the minus strand of NC_143000.1, from coordinate 2,869,410 downwards.
ACCTAAAATATTAAAGGATTAGATTCAAAGAAAAACTTTACCGAGAAATCGCTTCTATACAGCTAAAATATTACAGAAATTCAAAGTAATAATACTTTGAGATAAAATTAAATGTAGATTAAATTATATTGTTCTTTGTGTGCGATGTAATAGGAATATTACGAAAAATTTATAAAAGAAAATGAGGGCGCTTTGGTTGTAGAATGTTCTATTCTTTGCCCTTTGTAGTCCTGTTAAATTGAAATTGGGTGGAAATGAATTTCCTTTGTAACAAGCCGGCCTGATAGATATTTGCTCTGCCATCAGATTCAGGACTGTGAGATTTTTAATACATTATTTGAAAAGCTTTAATGAGGCGTTTTTTTATGTTCTTGAGTGGTTTGTCATTCGCCTTTTTGCTGTTTTCTTTTGACCGTCAATTATTATTGCGTAATCATTTGAATAATTTAACAGCTATGTAGCATTTAAGGAATTTGGATAACGTTTCCTGACAAACGAATTTAATAGTTGATATAAGCTAATAATTTAGTAAAATTAATGAATAGTTCTTTCAATAATATTACATAAAATATTTTCGTGATAACTTTACTATACGTCTACACCATGGCGAATCACTTTAGCGAGGAAACTTACAATTTGTTGATTTATACAAATAAATTATCTTTGATTATGATTATGACAAATTACTATACAAATTATTTTCTTACCCTTATAGATTTTTAAGCGAAATTGAACAACACTGCTGCATTTTTTCCATCTCACCTGTAAAAGTTCTTCGACGTGATAGCAAAGAAGGCCAACTTGATGATTGAATGTGCGAAAAACAATATAGTAATCGTATTAGCTGTAAGTTCGTTGACTTCATCGGAATATTGGGCCATATTAACTCCCATACAGAGATAGTGTGCTACGAGCAAGATCGCATGAACACTGGCGTAGATCTTTCGCAGGAGTGTTGTCATACCCCCATTTTCTACAAAAAAGAAACGATTAAAATTTCAACAATATAAATACAGTTTCTATGAATATCGACTATTAAATCCCGTTTTTGTGTGAGTAGTACAAACTAGTAGGTAGGATAGCTACGTACTACATTCTACGTAGAACATTAAGCTACGCACTACGAATGTGTGCTTTCTAGCTTTTCAACATTATTAAAAAACACATATATATAACGTATAATTTTACATTTTACTGATAAAATCAAACTATTCTTATTCTATATCTTCTTTAGAATACTACATTTGTGGTTTCAGGCTTGAATATTTTTCCCATTTCTTTTTTTTGACGGAAAATAGGAAGTCGAGTTGCAGAAATGTACATCTTATTTATTTGGAACGGAAATTTTTGAAATGAAAGTTTCATTTTTATTTTTTATTTTTATATTAGGCGCGCGCTTAACGCGTTGAGAGTAAAATTTCAAGGTTGCGTCATGATAATACCGTCACGTAATGGAGTAAGGCGACGACTTTGGTAGATATCTTGGAATCTTGCCAAAGAAGTTTCACTTCGGACACGTGTGCTCGGCACACACGCTTTTTTTATTTCTACAACACCTTAAATATCTTACCCGAATGATAATTGAATAAGAAGTGGCCGGCCATTTGCATCAACTTGATGTTGGGCATCAAGTCTGATACCAGACCCTGGGTCTTCGTTTTGGTCATCATCTGCAACAGTAACCATAATTTCAAGTCATTGGGTTAAATGGTTTAAAAAAATCCTTCTAAACAAAGACTTGTGGCACAAATTAAAATAATTGTATCTCAAGTTTAAGATATTAATTGATCGTGGATTGAAGGGCTCAAACTGGCAGCTGCATTCAAAATAATGATAAAATAGGAAAAAATCCAAAATATACCTTTTATTAATCTAGTTTATGATTATTTATTACCTTGAAAATTATGTTTTCTTTTCCGTTAAATATAAAAAATATATTCAATCCTTCCCTCCCCTCATCTGCATTATTTATTTCTTAATTATTTATGTAATCATGTAAGACGTGCGTCTTTCCCAAACGCGGTCAATCAAATGATCGATTTTTTATAACTTTTGCAATGCCGCCTTCCAAATTCAAAATCAAACTGACCAATAGGAGCCGTGAGATTTCACACGTGTCCATTTGACATCTGGAACATTCCCTGGCTCTATTATTTACGATACCCTTGTGTTAGTTGAGGAAACCTTTAATTATTGGCGATTAAATTCTTCGTTTAAGTCACCATTTTACTGGATCAATAAAATAACAAACGGTACAACCAATGTCACTGTCTATTTTACAATCTATTTGCTTTTAAAGTAAATATTTGAGTCGATGCCGTATTTTCAATTTTCTGTGGTATATAATTAAACTGTTAAATACACAGCAAAGCTTTATCTAATCGACATCTATTAAATATTTACCAACAAACAGTGTGGACTAATAAAACGAGAACTACCGCTCGTATGTTGAGCAAATAAGAATATATTACACTAGCAGCTACCCCGCACTTTGCTTTCCTTTAGTGCTATAGAAGCAAAAATAAATTCTCAATAACCTTTATTAAACCTTTTCACGTAACAACTTAACATAGACCTATAATTGGAATTATTATACGTGTACAAACATACAATTGTATAAAATCAATGTGTCAATTTTTGTAATACATTATAATATTATAATGAAATAGGTAGGTTCGTAACTTTACTAGGATTCTAGCTGACTTTTAAACAATTTTATGTTATTCCAACATACCTCACTATTTAAGCAATTTATTAATAAGCCATGCAGCATTAAAATTATAACTACATTGATTAAAGTAAAAATACATATAGGTAAGCAAAAACACAATATAAAATCAATCTTTGATACAGATGGCCGCAATAAGCCGCATGCATGCCGCATGTCATGAAATATTTAGCTTCTAAATTGTATAATTTGATAGCAGTTAACAATAATTCTAATTGACTGAATACGTAAGTTTTATTGTTAACTAGCGGTCCGCCCCGGCTTCGCCCGTGGTACATATTTACGTTTTCTCTACATATAAACCATCCTCGTACTTCAAGGAATATAATGAAAAAAGAATTATCGAAATCGGTTCAGCCGTTCTCGAGTTATGCGCTTACCAACACATTTTGCGATTCATTTTTATATATGTATACTAGCGGTCCGCCCCGGCTTCGCCCGTGGTACATATTTACGTTTTCTCTACATAAAAACCATCCTCGTACTTCAAGGAATATAATAAAAAAAGAATTATCGAAATCGGTTCAGCTGTTCTCGAGTTATGCGCTTACCAACACATTTTGCGATTCATTTTTATATATATATAAAAGATAAGAAGATTAATTTATCTACGTGTGAACGAAACGTGACAGTATATTATGATCTAGGTTTTAAGCGATTTCAAAAAAGGTGAATGATGATTCTGTTTCATATCACAGACATATAATTCAATTTTTTTGTACTTGCCACCTTCTATCATTATAAAAAATAGCTACTTTGCAAATGAGCTATCTAACACTGAAATAATTTCTCATAATAATTGGACCAGTAGTACCTACTTCTAATTATGACGTTCAAGCAAACAAACAAAGAATATAACAAACAAGAAATAGATGGAGCTACTGGTCGGCACTGCATTCATTGCTTAAAATTCTACGGCTAGTACCTATAGGTATATTTCGTCTAAAACTTTCCGTGCCCACAGGAGTAAAACTAATTCTGTATTCGCTACAAACCCAATGCCCCGGAGAATTAATGTTACATTCATAAAATAAACACTAATCATATTTTATCGCAGTCGGTAACTAGAGCAAAACTTTTCAGAGTTTCGTAATTTGGACCAAAATCCCCTTTGAAAGTTAAGCGAGTCGAAGGCATAGTTTTATTAAGCAATTTATGAGATAGAACTTATTCCGTCCAATCATCCTTCTCCGTGAAATATTCCTACCTCATTTTGGACCAATTCTATTAGTTATTGGTAGTTGATACGAAGTTGAGATGTTTTATCATATTTTATATTCTATATTTTGGTAAAGTAACTAACGAGCAAAATTGGCTTAGTGATTAAGGCTTTCTTTATCGAAAAAAAGGTCTATAAATGCCTAGAAAATCGTGTAAATTTTATAATAATTCTATAATTCACCACTTTAAAATAAGTTGAAGTAGGTAATATTATTCGAAAATAAATTCCGTTATCAGTTTGCACCTACCTTACCTTCAAAACCACGCTATGAGAAGGGTATTATGACCTCAACCGTCAAAGGATGATTTATTAATCCTAAATCGTATTCTTGGAAACATAGGAACATGACTCCATAATGAACTCAACTAAGAAGCAAAATAAACTTTTCCTAGAAAATGGGCCCCCTTCTTTGTAATAATATGTCTATTCCACCCTCACAAGGAAAATAAAACTATAAATATTGTATGTTGATAGTATTTCTGATGCAAAAATTACTCCATTTTCGCCTCATCTTTCTACTTTCATAGGAAAAGTTACACTACACAATTTAGCAGTATAAACTTTAGTGTACACGATTTTAATACCTTTGTCCTTTATAATTTGTTTCAGCAAAAGCAATCAAAAACGTGTGTTAAATAAACCTTTCCCTTAGAATGGTATCACGTCGTGGCAGAACGTGTCTATAGGCAGGAGAGGGAATTAAATTCCTTTCTGTATGCCGTGACTTCAGACCGCGGTATGTATTAGAATATTCTTTTTACCTATTCATTCCTTACACCGTACACGTCTTTAATCCCTATCATTCCACCTTGTTACAAAAAAGGTTGTACATTTTAAATATAGCTTTTTGTATCCAGTCAGATAGAGACAGTGTTTTATATGTTTTGTATTGTATTGCAATATCTGTATAAGATTGCTAATATGTATGTATAAATAAATGTATGTATGTTTTATAATTTATTATTTATTTGCCTTGATAACACATTATTAATTCATTCATTCAAATTGTATTTTTTCGGTTGTTTTAAGTAAATACAAATTATTAACATGTAGTAATTTAGTCTAGGCCCTAGGGATATCCCTTCGATGAATGTATCTCTTTACTATCCTGTTAGCCTGGTAGAATGTTTTGCATTTCGTAGCCATTTTGTAAACAACGGGCGTGGCTATCCCTCTATCTGAAAAATCTATTTGTCTCGCTCATAATAATATGTAACTTACCTATGTTAAAAAGGATCAATCGTTTAAAATCTTTTATTTCATTCATATGAATGGACTGGGAATATAATTATATTATCTAGCACTCATTTTTATATTCATACATGTCACCGATTAAAAACAAGAATATTTAATTAATCGAAGAACTTAGAATTAACTTACAACTAGTACCAAAATTTACATTTTTTTTATTTTTTATTGTGTGATAGGGAAGCGCTTGACCACGATCTCGCCTGATGGTAAGCTGAGATGTGGCCTATGATGGAGCGCGCTTCCCTAGAAGGTACCCGTTCACTCTTCGCTTGAAGACCCCCATATTGTACTCGTCGGGGAACACATACTCAGGAAGCATGTTCCAGTCCCTCGCGGTTCGGATGAAGAATGTCGATCCGAACCGCTTTGTCCGGGTACATGGAACATCCACCATATGGCGATGCCTAGAGTCTGTGCGCCTCGACGATCGATGCAAAAACGGGGATGGCGGAATTAAATCGTGCAATTCCGCAGCGCACTCACCAAAGTGTATCCGATAAAATACCGATAAACTTGCCACTCTGCGACGGTGGGCGAGGCTCTGGAGTTTTTTGCCTACTAGCTCATCGTCGTTTATTAGCCTCTTGGCACGCCTCTCTATCGCCTCAAGCGCCTCCAGCTGGTACTTGGCGGAACCGTCCCAGAGGTGAGAGCAGTACTCCATGCACGATCGAACTTGTGCTTGATAAAGGTTGAGCAGCTGTCCCGGGCTGAAATACTGTCTCACCTTCGCCAGAATTCCAAGCTTTTTTGAGGCTACTTGGGCTTTGGATTCTATATACGAACCATGGATACGAACCAAAGTTCAGAGTAGGCGTCAGGGTAATGCCAAGAAGCTCGAGGCTCGAATTCCATATCGATGTTGGCAACCCATAAGATACCAACCAAATACCAACCAAAGTTCGTTGCGGCTGAAGAAGTATTAATTTAAAAAAAAGACGGGATGCACTCCGGGAGTGCCGGCAGAAGTGAAAACTTGATTATTAACGTTGAGCATGTTCGATATCCATCCGTCACGCTTTTTCGATCAGGTCACGTGTAACGCGAGTTTAAGATTTTATACCCATTACAGAAAAAGTGCTCAACGCCGCTAAAGAAGTTTTCACTTCAAAAATTAACATAATTATTTACAACTTTTACAGGTTAAAAATATTGAAATCTATCTAATCTTTACCATCCGAGAATAAGATAGATATTATGATTTTAAAAGGCATTTAAAAAAAAGAGTGCAAATATTGATGATACAGACGGATAGAGTATGTTTTTGTCTCGCGCTGTTTTCAGTTCCGTTATATTTTTCCATGAATTCCATTAAATACGCTCTGTCTGTCTGTCTATTTAACCTATCTGACTCTTAAATTTCTAGTACTAACTCTTACTTGAAGATTTATTTACTACACACATTTAATACAGTTAAAGGTCCGAAAACAATTCAGTTAAAGGTCAAAAGCTAACCGCGTCACGTCGTAGGCTCGTAGCGCGTGGTTCTTGTACAAAACATATCCATTATTTTGTCATAACTACGTTATCCCTCTATGTCCGACTTCATTATTGAGTTATAAAGTATAGTTTGCTCGTTATGTCTACGAGGAACACAAAGGAAATTCACTTATATTCTTCAATAGTATTAGTTAACTTTTTCCAATAATAATGCATTTTTATCGAGTAAAAACTATATGGCATTAGTTCTGAAGGAGGAAGGCTCATTTCTATAATAATTAGCATTTTATTTTTACTAGATTATTTATTTTATTACTATTCACAAGGTAGCGGGATTTCTTTAGTCAATCAAAACTATAAAAATGTGTATCCTGGCGTTTATGATGCGCTGATACATTGTTTTGAATATTGAGCTCGTGTTATAAACAAGGGGCGTGGCTTGCAGGAGAGCCGTGGGAAAGCCCATCGATGCTGTGTTTTCGCAACTGCCCAAACAATTAACTACCTATCAAGCTATGAGAGCCTGGTACTCAATGTTTTTGTTTTCGGTATAAAAAAAAATACTGTTGTTTCATTTGTTTCGCTTCATTTTTTTAAATAATTTAAATAAGTAAAAAGCACTAAATAAATAATTTAACATTATGTTCTAATAATAATATCCCGCAGTTTCGAAACACACGGTGGGATCATAAGATTGTTCATTGTAAGTATATATCATTAGTTTGTGTACAAGATCTTCAAATCTTTATTTCTAAATTAAAATAATGAACGAAACGAGTCAGTTGAAAAGTTTCAGCTTTTCAAAGCCTTCCTTTAGTTTTTCTAAGAACTTTGTCATCCTGAATATACTTAGTTAAAAACAGAAAGTATCTGCTATTCCGAGAGCATAAGAAGTCCCTAAGGCTCAATAAAAACTTTATACGGTCTGCAACATACTATTTACTTACAAAGAAGTTTTCCATAAGGAATTCGTAAGCATAAACTACATTATGCTATGACACAAAGTAAAACGATGAATAAGTCGTAGTAATGTTGAATTAATCCTTTTGGAGCACCTAGTCAAGTAAAAGTTTGTTATTTTAACAATTAGCATAATCTAAGCGGACACATACCGAACAAAATCATTATATTTCAGACGTTTATTTTTCAACGACTTGTTGAATCGTCAAAATACAAATTTACCTAATATTTATCACCGGTTCCGAAAACGGTTTACATAGAGAAGAGCCGAATCGAAACTCTGTAGTTAATACTTTTAAATCATACCTATAAACTGTACAACTTTCTTTATTCAAATAATAAAGCAAGCTGAGTAGATACCTACTCCAGTATTTTCTTAAGGATCTCCCTCCTTCTTCCATGGACTCATTAATACAAGGCAATCTGAATGAAAATACATTTTAAACGTGTGTGACGTTTATAATATTCTTTCAAACATAGATTAACATTATTAGAAGTTATTATTTAGTACATTAATATTTGAATAAAAAAAAATATTTTTTTTTTGCTCTTTATTGTTTTTTAATTCTTTAAAGCTCAAACTTAGAAATACAAATTCAGAAGTTCTATAAATAAACCATCAGATTACAATTGCAAATATTTAACCTTCATCAAGAGTTTCTCGGATAAAATATCAACATGTATAATGAATATAGACAATTAAGTTGTATCAAACCAGTCGCTTGAAGTCTAATTTGACTTTCAAATTAAATTGTGTAATTGGTCCTATTTTCTTAAAAAGATTTTTTCTTTGTATTTGTAGCGAAAATAAATACGTTTTTCATTCATTAAAAAATAACAACTCTAACTTCTGAAACAGCATGATCCGTAGAAAACCAAAACATAGGATACCAGGCTGACATAACGTAACGGGAGCATATCGTAATAAAGAAGGCTTTTGGGAAGACCGTATATAATACAAGCACGTACGGCGGAAGCACGTAAAAGAAAGACATAATAAGGAAGTGTAATCAATGTCCATTCAATGTCTATGTAAAATTCATCTTATTTTTCTATTATAAGTAATAATATAAAAGGAATTTTGGAATTGGAAAGGAATTTTCTTATTAGTATTTTTTGTTAATTTACAAAGAAAACAGTTTATAAATCTAAAATGTTAACATTGATATTGAATTTAATCTTTGGCTTACTTTGAAATTGAAACTTTCTGGAAACATGTATCGGGCAGCGGGCTCTATTCAAGTTGTATGATAATTGCTAAAATTAATATTACCGGCCTTTATCTACAACTTTAATTGGATTGCAATTTTAACCTTGTCTTTATATGCATTATAACTTTTGAATAAATTAATTATGAAAAAAATATGTCTTGTATATTTTATAAGTTTCCAATGGGTGGATTTTAATTCGATCAAAATAGGAGGTAACTAATTTATTATAAACGCGTGCATTTCCGTTTGTCACAACATACATTGTCAGTGGGTACATACAACCGGTGGGACCTTGTTCCATTTGAATAATCTGGACTCTAACCCAAAACATTGGATACTAGGCTCTCAAAGATAATAAAGAGCTTCGCGATTGCTAGCTGTCTGCGTGGGCGGAAAGCTCCAAGCTTAGTGGCCTCAAAGCTCCGTCCGCGTCGGCTCGCAACCGTCTTCTTGTGGACTTTTGGAAACAGTAAATTCTCAGTAAGTGTCGTCATTATTGAATAACGACAGTTGCTGATCTTAACGCGCTAACCATTCAGCAATCATATGGCGAGCGTTATAATATCATCTCTGATCAAGATTGTAACATGGGCTTACCCATATCTAACTAGATGTTCGGCCTAGACATTCAATCGAATTTCGTCATTGTATGAACGCGCTAGTCATTCAAACAGATGACGGCGACATATGCATAAAACGGACCGTAGGCTATGCTTTAGAAAAGAAATAAAAAAATGAACATAAGCACCAATTTGATAGAAACAGGAAATTTTGCAGAGGAAAATTTTAATTGAGTTCTAAATAGTAGGGTTTTTTTTTTCTTGATATCATTATCTGACAAACTTGTGCGACCATTTAAAGGTTTATAACTTCAATTTTTATCGATTGTAAACCGATTTCCCAAATAAATTCACTTCCCTTGTGCTTTATAGTGATCGTCCCACCTTTTTGCAGTCAACGCTTGGATGTTTAATTTGTTACCTTGTTTACGCATGCTATAGGGAAAATACCCCGCCCACTTCGCTACATGTGATTGAATTGACTGAACTCTTACATATTTATGAGAGCCTGGTATTGAATGTTTTGGTTTTCTGCTGTTCAAGCAAAATTTCATTGTTACTTTTTGTATGTGTGTGTTTACTTGAAGTTAGTTTACACCTACTTTTTTATAAAACTTGTTTAACGAAATTATTTCATTTTAATTTGTTATTTATATCATCATGGAATATTAAAAACATCGAATATAAGATGATATAGGTAAACCAGAATCTGATGGCAATTAGGGAAATCAAAATTTTGAGTGTGCAACCCTAGGGAAAATGGACTGAACGATCTTGATACTGCTTATTTTTTAGTTTGTTCTCAATATCATTAGTCACATTACATAAGTGGACAATACTGTACTTAATAATGAGATATCCACTTAATATTATGTAGGTACATACTTACATGTATAATATATCTACATATTACTTTTATACAGGTAATACATATTATTATTTACACATACCTATATTTGTATGTTCATTATCATTATGCCATGTGAAAATATCGATGTTATATCGATAGAAAGCTAGACTGCTTATAATTTTTTATAAAATAAAATAAAAATAAAATAAAACTATGTTTATTTTCGTAAGTATTAACAGATACACACATTATAAAATTGACTTGGACAGCTTGGACTTGACGAATAGCCGTATTGGAAACTCCTGTAATAAGTTTTCATAAAATTATATTCCAATCAACAAACAATATTATAGTTACCTACATTTAATATTTTTTAATTGAAAGTATCAAAGCGGGTAAGTCCAATTTACCAATAAAATCTTCTAAATTGAAAATTGTGATGTGTTTGACCCTTCTTCATCAAATATTTTTCTATACACATTATAAACAACACCTCTTGCTTGTGATCACAGCGGCTTTTTCGACATTTTCGAAGATTTTTTAGACAAAATCCTAAAAAAATTTCATCAACAAATAATTTGACAACCAATTTGATAGTTGTCAAATAAAGTTGCCACATGAAAATCGTTGTTTTATTAAATATAAATATGCCATCAGATTCTGGTAGACCTATAGATAACATCCATATTGGATGTACCTATGTTCTTAATAATACGGTTGAACACACATATTTTTATTACATGAAATGGTACGTACACAAGTTTCCTCTTACGGAGTGGGTGTTAGCTCTCTTAACTTATGCTCACACTTCATCATATTTTATTAATATTTTGCTGAGGAAATTTTTCATTTTGCTTTTATATTTAAATAATAATATAAGTAAAGAATAAGTTAGATGAGAATGATGGTAAGAAAGAACAAGTAGGTATTACGTATAAAAAAGTGCGCATATAGAAAATACATTTGACAATTATTTTAAATTTCCAAATATTGGATGTGTCAAGCTTACAAATAAAACATATTTTTCAATTATTTATTTGTTGTATTTTTCATGTAAAAAATATATACTTTTCTGTAATCTTTTTGTTAGGTAATCTGCCTGTTTTCGAGTGTTGTTCGATCATATTATAACCGCTTCCATAAGCTTTCGCTTCGTAAGAAAATAAAATGTACAATACTTTAAATTTTTCCTTTAAATAATAATGTTACCATGTTCGTCATTTTATCTTTTCAAGATGAACTCAAAATCTTTACGGAACATTTCCCATGCATTTTTCCATTTGTAACATTGTAACACAGACGATAATTTTTTACCAGGAAAGTTTTGCATGGTTTTGTTTTTCTTTTTGAAAAAAATAATTATCATTGACAATAAATTATCTATTTATATAAAAACGAAACCCGTTTCGCGTTGTCACGGCATCACGTGTGAACGGCTGAACCGATTTCGATAATTCTTTTTTTTTAATGTTTGTGGAAGTCCAAGGATGGTTCTTATGTAGAGAAAGCATAAATATGTACCACGGGCGAAGCCGTGGCGGAGTATATTATAAAATATAAAGTAGTATTATATTATAATGGGATTATTTATACAAATACACTTTTCAAAAGCAAAAATAAAACACACCCCCTATTTCTCTGTAACCAAAACATAGGCTACCAGGCGATCATAAATAACTAAGCTCCTCAGTTCAAGCCATCATTTGGTCACGCGTAGCGCTCACAGACGGGAATAAGGTAGCATAAACGATACAGAGACTATTTTTCTTTGCATAACATTACATTTAAATTTTTTTGTATTTGAGAAATATTTCAGCAGACATGTAACCTACTTTATTTTCAAGTGTATAGTCTCTCTTATCATAAGACAGTTTTGAAAAGCTTTCGTTCTATATTAAAACAAAATAATGTACAATAATAATTATCAATTTATCTTTTTCAATAATGATATCTGTTCATCAGTCTGTAGTCAGTATTGCCGCGATTTGCTCAAAATGTTCATTAAACCAAATTTAACAAAATTTTTAATTTTTGTACAAATAAATGTTACAATGTTATTTATGTATCTATACCATCATGCGTGTACAAAGAAAAATAAAGTGTTATCCGTCAACACTTTCTAACATAAATATCAAAAAATATCAAAAATGGATTAAACAATGAAACTACAAAGCAGTAGTTTGAAAACTTGTAAAAGTTTTGGCAACAGGGTTTGTTGGACACATAGCGACAAGACGCGTGCCGAAGTTACACAATTGGACATGTTACAAAACACAAGAACAAAATATAATAGAAATATTTTAACTAATTTACATGTAGCTATTAGTATGTACTATTATGTAAACTGTGTATCTAACTATCTAAGCTTATAAAATTCAAAAAGTCTAATCATAAATTCAGTAAAATTAGCAACTGAGAAAAAGTTATTCCAGTAACCTGCTGCTTTTTAATTTTGCATGTCGCAGATCTCATATAATTATGAGGTAAATGATAATTTTTTATTGCGATTATTACATCAGATTTAATAATCGCAATTATTTTGAATGTACGTATATGAATAAATGATTTCATCATAATATTAATAATCACAATTGTTTTATTTCCCATTTGTTGCAACCCTAGCGTATTTTCGTGTGGCAGCGTAAGTACCTACGCTGGCGGCGGCATCGCGCGACATCAAAGGCGTTTCCTTACTGTAGGAAATAATATTGTAATACTGTGGTAATACTAAGAATAAGCTAGAGTCCAACAGAAATAATTTATTTTTTTGCATATTTTTACAATAATATAATAATCAGAGTTGGACATTCGCAATATTATACAATATAGGTACATAATATTATGTTTATACATATTTAAATATTTATAAAGCTTTGGCCTTGTAAATGATTGCTCTACACTAAATCTTATTTCTGAGGTTCAATTTCCAGAATAGTAAGCTTTTTTGAATGAATGGTAAATAGTATCTTGGTAGTAGTAGCCCCTAGAAGTACGACTGATCCAGACTGTCATCTTTCCTGTAACAACATTTTTACTTTACCAATAGTGGCATAATCTTATTAGTGCCAATCATTTTGAAAATATCAATAGAATACTGAACTTTCTTCGACTCTTAATTAACTGTGACATTCGTCAATTTACCAAACGAAGAACCTTCGAGAAACTACAGCGTGAAATAGTTTGAAAACTTGTACAAAACGAAACTTGGGAACAAGTTTAGTTTAGCGTCAAATTCCTTGTATTATTCAATACGTAAGTTCTACTGCACTTCAGATTTTAAAGGTTAAAGAAAATCTTAAGAAATATTGATTTTAACGGAATAGTAAACAAGTACAGGAAATACTACTTATATACTTATAATATACTTATTACTAATAGAAAACTGTTTTTTCCTGCTATTGATTTCCATATGCATTTTGGAATATACGTTATCCAAGTCAATTAATAAAGCTCCTTTAATCGCACTTTAAATGCCATTCTATTTTCAACACAAGGACGAAGGCCCACGATTCATTTTAGTTCTTTCATTTCCAAATTCGCACCTATATAAGGAGGATCAACTAATGTAACTCTGTCATTTAGAATACTTGTTTCGTGGTGTCGCTTCTTCTAGATTTATAAACGGCAGTGCGTAAAATCTAAAATGTTCAGTGCATTAATAGTTTCTGTGTTATGTTTATTAGTTTTTAATATTGAGAGTCATGTGATTAAACCTGATAAATTTCCACGTGAAGGGATGGTGGCTAAATTTGATATCACAGAAGATAATGTCCAGAGTCCAGAGACTATAAACGTTAATGAAAACGAAGAAAAAGTACATCCTATTGAAGCTACCAGGACATTATTACCACCAAGAGGTATTCCAGATTTTGAAAACAGATTCTTAATTCATGATAATAACAAATGTGCGAACGGGAAGGTACGATTAGCGTTTAGATGTATATAGTTTGTAAGCAAAATTCGCACGACAGAAAATATGCATTTTATTATAAAAATATTCTCAAAGGATTCATCAAAATATCAATATGAGCATCATAACTACAGTTTTTAATTAAAATGTGTAATTAATAATATATTGTGTACACAAAGACAATAATGAAAATATATTCTGAAACTGGACGTAAAAGTGTGTTGTTTATTTTAATATCGTGTGCGTTTATGTTTTCGCTTAAATAAAATAATAATGTTAAATATGTATTTATGTGACTAAGATTTATGAATTAATTATGTAATTTAATAAACAATTGCAAATTACAAGTTTTGTTATTTTAAATGAAGATACGATAATTTTTTTTTTCAACAAATAAAAGTAGGTAATAGGTACATTAATAATAATAATTATGTCGTATAGCTTGTTTTCATACTTTTAATCCTCAATAATAACGAAGTAATTATCTATGAGCCAGCCGCCATCTTTGTGATGTTTTATATACATACATTTGTTTTATCTGGTTAATCTAATTTATGAAATAAAATTGTACATCCCGATCATGTCTTTTTACTTAACCATTTAATTGTAATTAAATTAAAATAGAATTTCATACTAATTTCAGTAGTCACTTGCACATATTATTGGGCTAAAGGTTTAGGTTCGATACAAATACTACTACCGGAAAAATATTATAATGTGTTGCGGTAAGCATAGTGTTTTTGTAATGGACTATTTATCACTTATAATACCACAAGAGCTTCAAAATTATCGGGTATTTTCCGATAGGTTCGTTGCAAACAAATGAAGGAGTCAAGTTTTTAGTCAAGGTTAAAAAATCACGAGCGCTAAGGGCGAGTGATTTTTCCTGAAAAACTTGACGACTTTATTTGTTTGCAGGGAACCTTGAGGGAAATGCCAGATAATTTTGAAGCTCGTGTGGTATTCGGGAGATTATTTTTCCGTCCCAAATGTCGGCCAATAATTTCACAATTGAATTGAACCTGTCAGTTTGACGTCAACGACCAGAGAAAATTTTCAAAAAATTATCAGTATAATACCATGTAGGTTGTACCACGTGACGTCGAATGGTGCAATTCTATTGGTCGATATTTGGGTCGGAAAAATAATCACAATAAAAATACACTGACTCACATAAGTAGATATGTATTGTGTTTATGAATTATCCTTTAGTACTTACATACTCATTGTAAACCAGAATAAAGGGTAAAAGTTTCAAACAATGTTTTTATGGAATGACATTCCTTATGTTTTTATTAATGTTTCCAGGGAAAAATATATCCTGCATACTTTCTATTCAATAGTCAAATTCAAATTCAAATCATTAAGCTTTTCCCCATGTCATATAAAGTATATTGATCAATACTAAAATACAGTAATGAGATATGAAAATTCTGGAATAAAAACACAATTTTATACAATCTTTATTAAATAAAATAAATTATGCAAAATGTCAGTTCCACAACATAATATAATACATTCTAGTCTGTAACGTCATAGCAACTCATAATGTTAAGGACGAAATTCATTTAGTAGTGCTATCCGCGAGGAGGGCTAATAGTGATCTGTACTACAGGTCTTTCACAGACCTATTTCAGACTCTAGTCCTTCACAACGAAAATGCTGCACATTTACATATTTAGTTCTTTTGTAATAGTTTAAGTTGTGAAGGCAAATAAATGAACAATTTATTTTTTTATTTATTTCATTATACATTCCAAAAACACAAGATGGAATAACTAAAATAATCACCAGACTTCTATCCAGAGCTTCCTATTTTTCCCTTTTTATAGCTGTTATTGTTCTTGTTGATGTTCTTAATCCCATTCTCGTTTCCTTATAAAGAAAATCAGTTCTTCTAACACGCATATTTTGTTTACATGTTTATACACCTAAAACGATATCGTACCTGTCCATCCGGACACTTGTTATCAAAAATTAAGACTCTGTCATCAAAATTTGGTATAAAACCTCCTGGTGGTAATACTCTCCTGGTAGCAACTGTCTCAATAGGATGAACTTTTCTTTCTTCGTTTTCATTAAACCGTATACTCATTGTTGGGTCTATTTTATCTTTATTTACATCAAATGTAATCATAACACCTTCACTTGTTATTGGAATTTCATCAATTTTTATCACTCTGCTCTCAACACTTAAAATAATCAAATATATCACAGACGCTACTAATGCAGTGTACATTTTTAATTTTTAACTCCAACGTATATTTTCTGGTACAAGACAAATTACAAATGACAATGTTACCTTAACTGTTCTTCCTTATATAGGTGCGAAGAATATGACACAAATCTGACGTATACTTATATTAAATTGTTATTATTATCATTGTAATAGACGCGTAATTTAATGAATCACACATCCTCCGTCTTTGCCTAGAACATAGAATACCAATTAACCAAATTAAATCGTAATAAATTGACCGTTAGTATTGAAATTGGGTTATGTTTTTCCCAGAACATCTAATGTGGTCTAATGGTGATCAGTTGCAGGAAAACTATTGCCAAAACTTTGACTAACTGAATAATTCGATAACAAGGCAAAGTATCCAGAAGCTTTTTACAAGGTTAAATTATGTTGCTCTAATTATACATTATACAATATGATGAATGATGATAATTCAATAGCTTTATCAATAGCGTGTAGGTAGCCTTCGTGTTTATAATGACGTATGATTTGTCAGATGAACGTCATTTGAATTGATTTATAATACGGTAGATATTTCCTGAGGTAGACTTAACTAGAGGGAAGTAAGTTCTTACGCTGATGCTTTGCAAACAATGTATTTGCCACATATACCCGAAAATGGGTCACAAGTCAAAGGAGATGAAAATTATGAACTGGCTAACAATCGATATCTGATAAAAGTTTGTAAACTATAATTATTCTTACGATTTCTTTTGCATATTCGTAGTATCGTCGTTATAGTCGTAATCTATTTTTTTTTATTATTTTAAGTGAATATGGTATCCTGGCATGGCAGAACAACAGGTGAGATCTAGTACATCTTGTTTGTATATAAAGATATTTTAAATTAATTGTGTAAAATAAATTATTTATTATTTATTTTATAAATACTTAAGCCCCTAAGATTTTGTAATGACGTCACATGTAACGTATTATAACCACATCGTTTCCTTAACGGTTGACACACTTTCAGGACATGCAAATAACAGTTTGTTCTACAAACTGTGTTATTAATTATTATTCATTTAGCATTGACTTTGAAGTATTGTCTCAATAATAATAATTATCCACTCGAATCTATATACTTATATTGGTGCTCTTCTTTAATTTTGGTTACGCACTTAAAAATCAGGAACGACAGAATAAACTTTAATGATTTTCCTTTCTTGGATTTGCCTTGGCTATAATAATTAGGATAATAACTTATAAAAAATTGGTGCTTACAAAAAATAGCCAGAGACTGGGTGTGCAGCTAATAACATAGACACTTTTGGATGTAATGTACATGTTGATTTTGAAAATTTAATCCCATGAAAAAACTGATTTTGCATAATAATACCTTACTTACTTGCCATAAAGAGATGTTTTCGACGTATAGCTTATTCTTAAATATTTTATTTTGTTAATGATTCGCAAAATCAATTTCTGTTAGAAAACGATAATATACAGGGAAGTGACCCTGTATTATTATCGTTTTCTGTAAAACACCAGCAACCTCGCAGGACAAGATATCTAATATCATAAGAACAACATTTGTTCTACGACTATTGGCATAACGCAATCAATTATTTTTAAATGATTTTTTAAGCTTTTATTGTACTCTCCTAACATTTGTAAGTCTATGCGCTGACCGTCGCAGATAGGTCAAGTTCAAAGGCGCTAGCGCCGCTATCCCCCTAACTTCCATCTCTCGTTCGCTTCTTGTTTACGTAATTTTTGGGATGCGCGTAGTTTATAATACTCAAACGGAAAATTAAATGGATATTGCACGCCTCATAAGCGAAGCGTTGAGGTGGGTACTACTGTCACTTCGTGCAAAACATCTGATTTTTCAAACTTAAAATGTCTTTATGTATTATATGATTATGTATCATACATTGCACTTGTAAGATAATACATACACACACATATTAAGAAAAAACACTATTTTTAACGTTCATGATATTTTTTATGTCATATTTGTTATTTAAACTAGTTAAAAAACAGTTTAAAAAAGTTCTGTCTTGGACGTCCGTGTGTCTGTATGTGCGGATCC
Source organism: Colias eurytheme (assembly GCF_061535395.1). NCBI lineage: Eukaryota > Metazoa > Arthropoda > Insecta > Lepidoptera > Pieridae > Colias > Colias eurytheme. Next base: position 2,851,001 of record NC_143000.1, on the reverse strand, counting down.
TTTTTCTTGTTAACACGATAGCGACCGAAATACTTTACTAATCGAGTCTTTTTTTTTCTCTTACGCTTGAGTATGCTCAGGAATAGAACCCTTTCATTTTTCAGGGTCTGATTCGATGTGGTTTAATTGTTATTGAATAAACAAAAATAATAATTAATAAATATTTATTAAAAAAAAATTATGAGGCGTGCACTTTTGGATTTTCCAAATTATTTATTTTTGTATGAAAATAAAATCTAACAAATTATCATAAGTCGTAGAACAAATGTTGTTACTTATGATGTTAGCTATCTTGTCCTGCGAGGTTGATGGTGTTTTACAAGTAACCCTGTATAAGACAAAAGCGGCGCTGGATTTTCTCATAAATTTCTAAAAAGATGATTGATCCTAATCGATATTTGAAAATGCATAAAATTCATCGATTTTAATGATAAAACAGTATGCATGCTGTATGAAATATAGAAATGGGATTCGTTTGTTGTTTCTAAAAAGTAGGTATTTACTGCCATTAAGTATGAACTAGGTAGAGCTGATTATGGAAGATACTGTAATTATCTTTTTTTTAACAATTGAAAAACATGTAAATGGTCACTAGGAACAGCACAAAGGCGACTAAGCATCCCGTGATTTTATTTAGCACGAGTAACATCAAAAAACCAAAACATGCGGTACTAGGCTCTCATAAATAGATAAGAGGTCAATTGGAGTCTGTGCAATGGGATAGCCCTCGAGGGCGGGCGGCAAAGGCTGCATACACAATGCACATAATATATAAATACTAGCCATAAGGTATATACATTATTGACGCAATATGCAGCATGCCTTTGTGATGCTTTCCAACAATTTTGTGACATCACTTTTTCCGAATAACAAAAGTAGCACAATGTGTGATTGCGTAGAAACTAAAAATGAACGTACATACCTATTCTTTTTCATTCGATGAGCACTATAAATAAAAAACCGTTTACAACAAATATTTATTTATTTCAATTAAAAGCAATTAATTTGTTGCCAATCATGTATACATATTATTTAAATAATCATTCGTCCATCGGAACACAGACGGGACCAACTCTGACAAACCCTTCAGGACAATTCCCATTGCCAATAATATGCTCACATGTACCAACTTTCACAGGCTGCATCTCTTCTTCAATGGCCACTTGACATTCCTGTTTCTGCTCCTGTATTTCAACTGCTTGTGTTTGAACGCCTTCTGCATCCATCCTTATATTCTTTTTGCGTTGATATTCCGTTCGATATTTGAAACTGTTTCTTTTTTAATTAGCAGACTGTTGTGGGCACAGACAATTGGAAAATAATGGAAGAAGAAAATTGGAATTTAAATGTTTATTATTTTTAATTCATGTACCAGCCGTGTTGCTGATGCCAAACTAATAATGAAACTGTTTGTCTCAATTGGCTAGCGTTCAAATATACTTTCAATGAGAGAATACATGACTAACAAAATTTTATCAAATGTGTATAAGGGTAAATTTAAATATGTGGGGTTTTTATAATTTATGCAAAATGTCGTTGTTATGTGACAACATCTCTAAAGTTTATGTCAGTCAATGAATATTTTTATTTAATATCAAGAAAATTGTAGATTTGCACCTTATTAGAATGACGCACAATTGCGCGTTTCCAAAGATAGATATTCGAGAACTTGTACATATTATGGCTAGTTATTATGAAAGTTTGCGATGAAAATCCCTCAGACATAAATAACTATCTATTATGCTAACAATTTTGCTTCTTAAGAGAGTGGTAACTTATTCTACATGTTATAGTAGATACAAGAGATTTTATAGTATCAACATCTAGTATTGCTTTTTACAATACTTAATTTTGTAATTGGCCAGCCTTAAAATATCATGCTTATTAAATTGATATCTTCATTTTGAAGCAAATTAATCCAAACAAAAATAGTTTATATATCACGTTGAGATCGAAACATTTTGGTCAGAAATAAAAAAACAGAATAATAAATAATTAAAATATAATAATTCTTACTTAAAGTATTTTTTCCACTTATTTACACTTGACACATTTACATATTCCATATATTAGCACATATCCTTCGGCACATTTTTTATTACTGATAACACTTTTACTTCCGAATGTTGGTTGTAACTCGCTGGTAGCTGCTGCTATCCTAGTACCATCATCAAGGGGCACATTTTTCTTATCAGCAATTGATGGACCCACGTCTATCATTTCCACTTTTCTTATTTCTTCTAACGGTATACCTTCAACTTTATTTACTGTTTCAGCACTCAACACAAATAAAATCATAATAAACACAATATACATGTTTTTAGAAAGACTTTTTTAATTTGCACTCAACTATGGAGATGAATCGATAAGACCCAAATGACCGGGATGAAAGTTTAAAATCTTCTTATAAGTATGATACCTCGTACTTATTTGGTAGATTTTGTAATATTATAGTTATTGCCCATCAATTATAATGATTCATATTTTAATCGACCTCGTATCGAAATTGTAAGCTTTGTCATTCGGTAAAAACGTCAATAAATAAAAATTAAAGACACTGGTTTGCATATTTAGAGCTTTAAATCATATTTTATTAATTAGGTGTTCTTTATTTTTTTGTATTTATATAATTTGCTTCTAGATTTAAATTCTATGTTCGCCAACTCATTTGGAAATCAAAGATTAGACATTAGAAACCTTCTTTCAATAACAAATATGGAATTGTGTTTGAGAATATCGGCCGTTAGAAACTTGTTCTCACATGGATAAGATGTTTTATATATATCATAAATTTTATGAATTAATTGATTCTTCGTAATATTGTATATAGACATTTTTTTCTGAAATAATTATACAATGCAATCCCTACTAACGTTACAAAGACTTTATCAGAAAACTCAAAACTTACAGAAAGTTGGTCACAAATGTTATAAGTTCTTATATTTATTGCATTTTACCTTATGATAACTGAACCGATTTTGATGAATTGTAGCACGGGGATAGATCATACGAGGACATTGTGCGATTTATTTTTGTTAGTGTAATACTTGAAGTGATAAATAGGGCGGTAATAAGACAAAACTGGACAATAGTAGGTAATATCTTGCAGAGCAATCAAAGCAGGTACATATTAGCTTCCTAATAGAATAATCGGTTTTTAAATTACCTATAATTATATGGATTCCTTATTTAATGATAGTGCAATTTATTGTAATCTAATTTATGACAATTTTGCAATGCTATTCCACACACAAACACACACACACACACACAATATAATATGTATAACCGTTGAGGATAAACCGCACTGTTATTAAAATATTATAATCGAGTACAGGTTGAAGAATACTGGCCTTTACTACCAGCTAATTAATTTCCTCTGCATATAAACTGAACAGACAAAACTTGCATCATAGATTTTTCAAGATCAGCCATTTTTTAAGTTGCAAATTATCCCCCGAAAGTGTCCATATTAGCATGCCTATGAAAAAATTTGCAAATAAACACTTTTTGAAATCCCACTCTGTTTTAAAGGAGTATAAAGTATTAAATATATTATGATCCATGATTTTATGGGACGATAATTAAGAAATATCTTTGATTATATAACAAGAAGCAGCTACGATACTCGTAATCTTACGAAATTAATATGTTTTCTTTAAAAATGTGTAATGTGTATGTTTAAAAGCACACAAATAGTGTACAGTAATTATTTATCGTTATAAGCTCACAGGAATTAATGTATTCATGTGTCCTTCATGTTTTGAAAAGGTCAAGTAGGTCTGACGATTTGCAGTGAATGAAATTAACATTCAAAAGATGTGTCGAAAGAAATAATATCAAAAATATGTACATAAAAAAGGATGAAAGAACAATAATACAAAGTACATTTCATACCAGTAAACATTTATTACAAATTACCAATCAACAACAACAATTCTTAAAGTTTAATATCACATTTTTGGTTCATTGGAATAATTAGCTATATTTAAATTACATTCATACAAATAAATAGCTGAAACATTTCATACAAATTTAACAAAATTATTAATAATTATAGCCTTGAAAACACTTCGTCCGTGACCTACAAGTCACCAAGGTACCAAGCTAACATCAACGAAGAGAGCTTCCATCGATGTATTGCAAACATTTCATGAACACGTATCTTCCATTACAATCTTCAGTAACAAGACGCTTTCACTTCTTTCACCATTCACTGTGTAAGCTTAAATGCAAGCAAAGCCCTTTCTCACTTTTCCTAAAGGACAGCTCGTTCCCGAAATGAACGATCTGTCATTTAAACTTGGTATCGATTTGAAAGTCGATTTCACAAATTTATCAATCAAATCCATGGGAGCTTGAGGCTTTTCGATCAACTTGATCGAAGCCACGGGGTTTCCTTCGTTGTCTTTCTTAATAGAAATCTTCAACGTCATTTCTTCTTTAATTGGAATCTCTTCCAGTTTTATAACTCTGCACTGTACACCCAAAACAGCGAGGCATGTAACAAGGAAAAATACTTGGATTGCAGACATTTTGGTTGAATACGACACGACTGTTTGAGTTTGTGTTGTTGAATGATATGTTGAAAGGATGAACGAGTATTTATACAAAAGAATGGCTTGATATTTTGTGCATCTTTTTCCCATGACGTAAACCTTGTGTCTTCGGGGATCTATGAATGGGATGATTCAAGTGATGACGTGGGATAATGGCGAGCTGGTGCTAATTTTAGAAATTGTATAGGTATCATTTTATAAGCTTTGCTCTATGAGCTTTACAAATATTTAACTTTTACTATATATCGTATCGATTTTCATTGTTCGGTTATTTGAGAGAGCAACAATTAATCTTCAACATTGTTGTCAAAATTTAATTGATAGTTAAATTACTATACCTATTTCAAAGTGTCAAGATACACATTAATTTAGGATATCGAGTTCATACCTATAGGGCTGTAAAATTATTATTTATAAATCAATCGATACATTTAATATTTAGGTGTATTGGTTAATTGTAAATGCTTCATTATTTTTAGCTATTCTTTGTCTCTATTAAAAGACCAGATAGGTTAGGATATGATTAAAGTAAGGGATTTAATGAAAATTATCCTCAAAATACTTTCTTATATTAAGGGCTGATTTTTGAATCCTTAGTTAAAACTTATTCGTCGAATAATGTATAAAACTACCATTTTAAAAACGTATTCTAATTGCCCGTATTTGACAGTTTACGTGACATTTTAATATCATCGTGTAATACTTTATTGGACGGATAAGTTTTATCTAAGCATTGAAAAATCGGCCCTAAATGTTAAAAAAAGCAATGGATACCTAAGCTTATACTTAGCTAACATAATTTAAGTTTATAAAGGCGGGTTTCATAACTTTTGGATGAGTTATATTTAGCTTATTTTTCAGTTAAAATTAAAGATAATCTATGGCAAAAAAATTGTAACTAGGTAAGTAAAACATATTATAAAAATAAAAATGAACTTTAGGTCTTTCTGCTAAATTAATGCGATTACATTGACTAGGAATTAATTAGTGATCTTTGATTGTTTGATATATCTCCAATTAAATTAGGACAATAACTGTTAAAAATGTGAAAATATTTATGAAAAAGTTAAACGTTCAAAGCAAGCGTGTTTACAATTATTTCTCCTATTCAAAAATTGATAATTTGTCATCATAAAATGTGTAATCATAATATTATGTGATATGCCCTTTCCCACATGTATGAATAAAGTTGGGGAATTACGTCGCAAAGAATTACTATTCGATAGAATGGTAAGCCCCGCGCGTGCCAAACAGGTAATATAATTTGTAATATATTTATGGTAATAAATACATAAACCGGTTGCAAATACGTATGGTAGTTTGCAGGTTTTTTAGATGTGGGGCAATTTATACGTCACGGTTTTTGATATTAAAATAGATTGGGTTTTGATGTAGCTTTTATAATTTGAAATTTAGACTGCGCTTGCGATTTATTTATGATAATTGATATGACATGAAATATGTTCGTTGATTTATTTTTGAATGTTATTCTTGTTTTCTTGTTTGTTTTTTTAGTACCGAATTTAGTTTGTTACAGGCTTACGTATATAAATTTACTAGACTTTGCGTCTGCAATACTATTTCGTAACATGGTATACCAAGATACATATAAACATATTAATTTCCTTATTACATACGTAACCATTGTCATAACCGACGTAACACGATTTCAGATATACAGCATGCTTCCTGGTTCCAAGAATTCAGGGCAATTTGTCGTAGTTACAACTGCGCAGGATAATGAATTTATTGTAAAATAATCATCATTTCTTAATACATTCGATTCAATTTTCAATTGCTTTACTAGAACTTTTAAGCTTTTAGTTCTCCCCTTTCTAACAGAAATTGAGTATCCCATGTTAAATATTAGGTATATGTTTGACAATCTGGTGTTGAATCTTTTATCAGACGGTGCCTGTACGTAAAAGTGTTTATCGCAGGGGAATACAGATTTTTGTCTTAATTTTTTTTCATACTAATAGGTATCAGAATACAGATTCCAACTCGATATTTTTACAATTTATTACGCTAGAAAGATGCGCCTATGTTTTATTTGTGTCATCATAAGAAGAAAGATATGTCGAAATAAATTCAGCTGTTTCACATAAGAATAATAAAAAAATAATTATAATAAATTATTTATTTATTTGATTGATTCAATATACTTATTTGTTTGAGGTTTTGTTAGTGTTCAATAGAATTATTAGCTCCTTATCATAGAAAGTACGGTTGAATGAACGATGTTTTTAGATAATTATATTTTACAATATAGCCAATGTTTTGGTATTTTAACAAACGATTGTCTACTGAGTCTACTGAGAACATTTAACAATGTTACAAACAGAATTTTTTATATAAAATCTCAATCCAATTCATTAAATAACTTACAAAAACATTTATAAAACCGAGAACATAGACCAAATAAACAACAAAAAGTACCACCAATCAGCTTCATGATACAGTGATAATAATTTATAACATAATGAGTTAAAGATAGTTTATCAGTTGACATTATCATGTGTAATACACTCGTTCTTATATAATAATTTAGTCGACTTGTAAACGAGATTAAAATTGGAAGTAAATTCTGTTATTTTAACGTGAGTAATTTAACTAAATATTAAGGAAACTTAATTTTGAGATAGTAGGTACCTAACTGAGTTACCTATAACATAATATCTATGTACGTAAATACATCATTACAAACATATAAAATAAAGTCACTTCCTGTCCGCTGTCTGTATGCCCCTATGTACCTACGGGCTATGCTAAGATCTTTCAAACTGCGCAGCTGATGTGTTTCTTTTAGATAGTGTGTCAAAAGAAAGGTTTTCAGATATATAGTTTAAGACATGCGGGTGAAGCCGCGGGCAGAAAGCTAGTAGTTTATAATGGCAACAATATAACACGTAGGTACATACCTATAGGAAGTTTTGCTTGTAAAGTGCAAACTTTTATTAGAAGGTATAGGATTCAAAATATCTTTATAGTTTCATAAACTAAACATGACAATTATTATAATTTAAGGTGTGCATTGTTTGTCAACAGAATGACGACCTACTTTTCATATCCCTCTGAGGAGTTACAAAAGGAGTTGAAGAGGACTGCCGAAGCCATTGTTGCTCCTGGAAAAGGAATTTTGGCTGTAGATGAAACCAATGGTAATTAAAATATTTCTATTGCGATTATGTAAATAATAATATTTCTATTATAAGGTTGTTATATTGTGGCTGTTATTAATTGTCACATTGTTTCAAGTTCTTAAAATACAAGGGATTAATTTAGAATGTTATGTAGGTATGTAGATTCAGAATGAGCTAATTATAATAATTGTGAAGGTAGGTACGATATTTCATCAAATAAAATATCACTAAACAATTGACCTAATTAACTACCTACGCTAAAATTTTTTTTAAACGAATTAAATGGTGATTATAGACAAATACATATTTTAACTGTTATATATGTACTTATTTTATCATCTAAAACTAATAATATACACATAATCATATTGTTTACGCGAAATTATTTCAGTAGAACGAATCAATAATATCATATTTACGTACCTAGTTTCCGAGAAACTAGTCTTACATAACAAAGGGTTCTATATAGGTCATTTCATGAATCGATATAAAAGGAAATGTTATTATTTATCCTTGTTATGTGACGTCACAATATAGGTAACCGATGTGCGTAACAGCTAATGGAAATCCTAATTTAGTCACTTATTATGAATGAAGTTGGATCCCTATTTAATAAGGACAATGTACCTTCTTTTCAATAAGAAAAACGTTTTCAGTATGTCACATATTATAAATTTTCTGACTAGAGTTAAGTAATTAACTAACTCTTCGCATTGGGTTACTAAAATTGCTTACTATGTATTTCGAAACATTTAATAATTTGGGACCTATTACGTTATGTAAATCAATACCTGACTATCATTTTTACACGTACTATAGCTTGTATGATGGCACTTACAAAACTAACAAATATGTCTTTTCACAAAAAAAAAATACAAAATTATTTTGCGCATATAATTTTGGAAATGTGTTCCACAGCAGAACCCGTTAATCTCAATTAATGAGTCATGTAATTACAACACCTGACTGTTTACGATCTCTAGCTGAGCGTAAATGCACTGTATATTAATTTATGAGACAGCCTTATGTATTCATTTACTTATTTACTTACTGTATTATCAGATGGACATTATAGAGGACATTATTATGTGTTTATGATAAGTGACTTGCCCCGGTTGGAAGATTAAAAGGGAACTAAACCAATGTATCTTACTATGTAACTTATGACTTATGAAGCTAGTTATGTTTGTTAAAATAATTTTAAAAATATCTAGAGAAGTCTTGGGTTACCTACTCAGTTACAATTTATTACCAACTTATAAAACAAAGAAGCAGCAAAAATCATAAGGAATTTCTAAATTCTTTAATGTTTTTTTTATTAATTTTAAATTAAACTTGAAGAAATAGAGCATAATATTCATTACTTCATTCAGAAATGAAAAAACAACGTAATAAAATTTTAAGAATAGAAATCTACGAAAACACCAGTCATTCTTCAGAACTTACAATCTTGCATTGAAGTAACAAAAGTTCTATTTTCGCTAACAAAAGCCTACGTAAATAAAAGATCTTTTATTCCAGAGGGAATTGGCAAACTTCTTGCCGCAGTCGGTTTGGAGAACACCGAAAATAACAGAAGGAAGTACAGACAATTACTCTTCACTGCAGATGATGTAAGTAAACAAATTGTAATTTTAAGAAGGAAATAGATGTTTCAGCAAAATATTACTAGGAACCAGCATCATTCATCTTTGAAAAGACCCCTTTCGTACATATTATTAAATAATTATTAAGTTACGTTTTTCAATGGGTGGTTACATCTTCGTCGAAGTATATTAAATAAAGTTGTCTTATTATTTAATTTAAAACACAACCGACGTGACTGCATTTAATTATTTTAACTTATATTTATTTGACACCTGAGACTTCTTTCAATTGAAACTGTAAAACCATTTATAATTTATTAGCGACCTAGAATACGTAAAAATGAACGGCCTGGCAAAATTTCATATCTTATTGCGTCAAAACTCAAAGTTATGACGATAAAATATGTGATACCTTTGTTCACGAATCCCTCTGGGTGCCATTTCTTATTTGTCACATTAGTTTCAAGTAACACAATATGTTACCTTTATCTAGGCTATAAATATAATCTTATACCTATCTCGGTAAATCGTGTAAATCTCCCAAGATGGGCGTCGAGTGATTAAAGTTTTATCCCCACACTTTGGATGGTAGGTAATAGCTTTTTTATCACCTCTTAGGTGGAATTATTTATCAATCAGTACCTTGATATAGCACTCTGATGGATTTTTGATATAAATAATTAAGTATGACACCTCTCTACTGTACTTAAGTATAAATTGTTACTAGACTCGACAGTTAGAATTGAAATTTGGCTTTAATTACCTTTAAGTCAATTTTAGGCTTAAAGAATTGCACAAAATACAACTGTCTATATTTTGGTAATCTGCTATCGATCCTAAACAACTCATACATAGTTTACTTGAGATATTTATAAAGAGAATTGAAATTTCAGCTGTAAATAATAACAATTAAATTGATCATTCCTCTATTTATTCGTAAATTAATTACTTACGTATTGAGAATTACAAATATAACAACGTGTAATTAATTTTTATACGGACAAAGGTAAAAAAAATAATTTCTTTTTTTGTATTTGAAATGAAATAAATATTTCAATTATTTATTTCAGGTTTTATCCGAGAATGTATCTGCAGTTATTCTTTTTGATGAAACTGTGTATCAAAAGGCAGATGATGGAAGCAGTTTCATTAGCATATTGCAAAAGAAAAATATTATACCAGGAATAAAGGTGGATAAGGATGTTGTGCCTTTACCTTTTACTGAAGACGAAGTAACCACGCAAGGTAAGTTGCTAAAATCACAAATATAAAAAAACTACATTATATTACAACTATTTTTATTACGTACAAAGAGAAATAGAATATTATACTGAATTAATTATTCTCCTTTGTTTTTTTCTCTTGAAAATGTGTAAAGACTAAAGAGTGCTTCTCTGGAATAAAAGCAGAGATAATTATTTATCCAACGTTATCTCATTATGTTGTAGGTATATTACTTACAAACTGCTTCTAAGTCGACACAATTAGATTTTTTTATACGGGTTACAATTTATAAGATGACAAACAAAAAAGTTCCTGAAAGATACATGAGGTCTGAATATTTATTTCTATAGGAAACACACTATTTAATAAATTTTCAAACTATACACTTAAAGCGCAACGCATCATAGCAATACCGTCACGTCACGATTATGGTATCTTTGAATCTTGCCAAAGAAGTTTCACTTCTGACACGTGTGCTCGGCTCACACGCTCTTTTTTATGGATACCAGGGTAACATAAAATGCATAAAGCTTTACACCACATCCATGCTCTACAGGTCTCGACGACCTAGCAAAGCGGTGCGCCGAGTACAAAAAGCAAGGGTGCAGGTTTGCGAAATGGCGGTGTCCTCTACGCATTAGTGATAGGACTCCATCAGTCCTTGCTATTGAAGATACAGCACGTGTGCTAGCTAGATATGCTTCTATATGTCAAAGTGAAGGACTGGTGCCTATAGTTGAACCGGATGTACTGTTGGACGGTAAGAACTAAGAATTAAATTCCTGCAATTATAATAATATTTTACATTTACGTAAATAAAATGAACCATGATTGAGATGACGTAAATATGAAAAATACTTTTTGGGGCAAGAAATTCTCAATGTAAATACATACATTTTTGTGGGATATAACTGAAATTAAATTGCACCAATTTGATGGTGATCTACCTATATGAAACAAGAAAAGGCCGAATAAGTTTACCAAAGCGGTCGGATAATAAGTGGCCGCCTAGAACGGTAACTTGGAAAAAAACAAATAAAAGTGCCTTTTATATTATGGAACGTAAGTAATTAAAAGAAAGCTCGCAAATTTATTTTCCTCGGGCATTTTATGTTATTCCTTCTTTACGCAATGTACTGCTGTTGAATGCTACGCTGTTTACTTCAATTTAAAATAATAAGTTTATTGCAATTAAAATAAATTGATTTCTTATAAAATTTCAATAAGTACCTACTTGTGAACGTTGAGAATTGAGATTATGACATAACTGACAGATAGGCTACCCAGAACACACACAGAAGATAAGAAACTAGCTTTAAAAGCATATTATAACGTTCCTAATATCACCTTATTTTAATACCAGGCGATCATGACATTGTAAGAGCCCAAAAAGTGACTGAAATTGTACTAGCAACGGTATACAAAGCGCTAAGTGACCATCACGTTTTCCTCGAGGGATCACTTCTAAAGCCTAATATGGTAAATATTTTACAAATAACCAGACCTAAAGAAATTGGTACTTACTTACATATTTATTAACATTTTTACCACGTAAAATTTGTGGATTAAAACCAAAACAAGTGTAGGCAAAGATGCATTCGTTTCAAAATAATTAATTAATCCCTATGTGATTATATAATATGTACGTAATTATATTTTAAGAATATTCAACTCTGGAATTACTATGTGTTTATTGCGAAAAACACGAGAAGCCTAACCCGTCACCTAGTTATACGCAGCTTACAGAATTACAACCACGACTATTTTAGCTAGGTAAATGAAGGAATATTCGAGCAACACGTTTTCCATATTATTTCAAACTATTTGCATAATAAAAGTGGGATCTAATTAAGTTCCTCTCGTTCAGGCTCCGAGAACACGAAATTGCTCTTCTGTTAAAATCATTTTAAACACAAGGCGCTGCTTGCTAATAAGCAATTATATTACCTATACTTTATGTATCGTATAGTTCTCATAGTTTAAACTCCTTTGACACAATACACCGAGTCCTATTAATAAAGTTATGTATAGTGGATCCTTTCTGAATTCAGAACACATGAGTTTCACTGATCATAACTATTTTGATATTGAAATTGATTTGATTCAATCAGTTCACTCATAGGTTTAGTTTACATACAAAGTTAAGTCTACTATCATAATTCAAAAATTCAGTCAATCTTAAACTTACTACTTAATAATATCGTTCTTTTATAACTATATCCAGACAATTTAACTTACTATTAATAAAAAATTGCTTTAGGTAACTCCAGGACAAAATTGCAAGATAAGGAACAGCCCTCAGGAAATCGCGTTAGCAACCGTGACAGCCTTTTTGAGGACAATCCCTGCTGCAGTACCAGGTTTTTATATTTATAAAGAGCTTAGCAAATTGACGAATTAATTTCAAAGCAAACTACATTCTTACTTTATTCTTAAGTAAGAATGTAGTCATGTATATTTCACATGACTCTACATTTGAAAATAATGACGGGGAGAGCTATTGTAATTTTAGGCATTACCTTCCTATCTGGTGGCCAGTCTGAAGAAGAAGCAACCCTGAATTTAAATGCTATAAACCAGGTGCCTTTAAAGAAGCCCTGGGTACTAACTTTCAGCTATGGAAGAGCCCTACAGGCATCCGTGTGGAAAACCTGGGCTGGTAAAGATAGTAATGTAAAGAAGGCACAAGAAGAGCTCATCAAGAGAACCAAGGTAAATAACAACGGAAATAATCTAATAAGAAAATCTATTTGCAAGATTTCTGTTGCCAAGGGCAACGGAAAGGCGTTTAAACCATTCATTGAACGAGTATTGTTGATTGTTTTTCATGCTATTTTTATTTTAAAAACAATAAAATGGAAATTCTAATCTTTATTTAATGGGCATAGAGATTCAATTTAAAAATAAAAGTTTAACATACGCAATACCCTTAGATGGCAAACAAATAAATACCTAATTAATTTAATATGTAGTCAAAAAAGGACAGCTCACAGCGTATCATCTTGGATACATTAGGGCTTATTTCTGTCAACAACATTATAAATTGTAACTACTAACTGAATAAATATGATTGGTCGATGTCTCATCATGTAGGGGATTATTTCTTTACTTACGAGTAGGTATATCGAAGAATTTCAATGACGGTCATACAATTTCGGGAATAACCCTTTGTAAAAAAATAATGAATCACACTAGTTCAAAAAGGGGCCAATTATTCATCAAAAGTCTTCTATAAATAGAATAGTTATTTCGTATCAATTTTTATAGAAATTCGTTTTTTTATAAAATTTTACAACAGTACATTGCTAATTCAAATTGAAATAAAAGTAGGATTTATCTACGCTATTTTCTGTATCGAAGAAACATATACGATGATATTATTTAACATTATTTTGACGAAAGCTGTGTAATATTCGTATTGTAATAAAGTACCTAGTTGTTAGTAAGAAACAGATCCCTGAAATAGGTACCTACTTTTCAATATTATCTCTTTAGTCTATATTATAATATGTTATAATACAAAAAGTTATTTTATTACTCATACATTGCTATATAAAACTAATCTTATTTATAACACACGAGAAATATAGATATATCCCACGGGGCTTGACCCACTTAGGAAATTAGTTTCAGTCAAACTTGCATAATAAGCTGGAGTCAATCAATACTATGCTATTACTGATTCTCGGAGTAGATTATTCAGATATGCATATTGCATAAGTTAAAACAATATTGAAGTCAATCTATATTTCTACGTATTAATTTGAACCAGATTACCAAGATTCTTACTGGCATGATGTCGCTATTATTATTGAAATTGTAGGAGACAAACAATTATTTTTGACGTGACAACGTCTTATAATTCGATAGAGCCGGCTGCACGCACGAAAAAACATGACTCATGCGGCGTTACCTCGCTCTGAGGCGTTCCATGTAAGGCTTGAAGTGCAAGCGAGAGCGCGGAACGAGCGACAAAGAAGCACAATCGGACGTTGTCACGTTCAACTATCGTCAGTAAACCGACTTTACAGACAACCAATTTTTTTATTTTATTTTTATAATACCTAGGTACTTAAATTATTACACGTTTCTTTTATAGGTAGCTTCTTTTATACGAGTCTAAATTGAGACGAAAAAGCTCAAAATCACACAGACGTTGTACCTACCAAACTACAAAATTTAAAACCTTGCTATAAATCTACTCTTGGAATCTCTTACCATATTGGAATTGTTAATGATTAAAAAGAGAAGATAAAAATATGATTAGTAGAGTCACCTACGTATAACATTTTTTTATTTATTTTTCAGGCAAATGGATTGGCGTCAATGGGAAAATATGAATCGGGGGCAGTTCAAAGCGTAGCGGGAAATAAGAGTAACTTCAAGTCCAATTATAAATATTGAGAGAAAATAAATTTATTTTATAATGTTTTTGACTTTTATTTTTATTAAAATTTTAACTTTAATCATTATTTATCACGTCTAGAGCTATCAATTCAGCCTCAATCAACATAATGCCTAATGGTTGCCTGGAAGAGATTGCTTTAAGCAATAAGGCCGCCTTTTGTGCACTTACCATATTTATGTTTTCTTGTTAAATTATTTTTTTATTACTGGTACAATAAAGTGTCATAAATAAATAAATAAAATAATATACCTACCTAAACTAGGGAGTACAACGAACTTTCCAATCAATGCAATAAATTTATATACATAGTTTGCTTGTTTTAACACTCTTATCTCAGGAACTATCAGCGTGTTCAACCAAACAAACAAACAAGTGTAGATAAACATGACCAAGGCATTATTACATTGACTCTTACACGGAAATGCAAATTCATGAAAAATAATTTTGTATTGGATAGTCAGTTTATTCAGGAAGCCTAGTAGCATCATACATTTGTACATTTTTTTAAGCTATTGCATAGCTTCTATCGCGGGCCTTGAGCGCGGGGACCGAATCGAGAAATTCCGTAACGAAAAAACCTCACGCTCCCCACTCCGACGGGCACGGAGGTGTGGCTTGAAGGCATAGCATGCAATCACCATGCAATAGCTTTACCGCGGCAGTCCCCGAGTGCCTCACGGCTTTTTATTTTATGCGGGGGAAAACGCAGGTCAGCTTCAAATAATATTACCAAAACTTGTATTTCATGTACAATAGAACCATTCTGAAGAAAAAAAAATTAAAACTTTAATATGTAATTAACCAAAAGATATAATATTAAGTTAATTACGTCTGCTGGTAGCGAGTTGATCTCTTGACCCATAGATTAAATTTGGGTCTTTAGCCGATGAACATCATGATCAGGAAACATGGCATTAAATTATAATCATGCGTATATTTATTTGTCTGTCTGTTACGATTATTAAATATCACCGATTTGAATGAAATTTTAAACGAATATCGTAATTGAAGGCAACAAACATATGCTATTATTATTATTGAATCATTGAAATTTTGTCCATGGATGAAACCCCGGGGAATAACTAGTACCTCTTATTAGTGTTTTGTTTTACAGGGTCAAATTAAGTTTACTTATTCCATTAATGAATAAATAACCTATTTTTGTATGCAATATTGGGAAATCCCGGTTTACTAATATTTTATGCCTTTAGTCATACGCACGTGCTACCAGGAATACAGAACCGCGGAAATGTCATTGACACTGGGTATGAATATGTACGTAGTAATAAAGTACAAAGTACACAATGTGGTTTAATTATGTTAATTAGATGGGAATCGAAATCGCTTTACTTTATCTATGGATAGTTTAACATGGTTGTAATCAATTTTATATAATAACTAGCTGTCCCGGCAAACGTTGTTCTGCCTTACACTTATCACTTAGAGGTGTGCAAAATAGATGTTGGCCGATTCTCAGACCTACCCGATATGCACAGAAAATTTCATGAAAATCGTTCCAGCCGTATCGGAGGAGTATGGTAACTAACATTTAGACACGGGAATTTTATATATTAGATTTTTAATAAATTGAACCAAATTGCTATACTTCGGTACTTAAAATTATCACTTTTAGCAGACAAAACATAAGATATTAAATACCAATGCACTATACATGCTGTGAGGTTGTTAGGTCATTCTTTATGTTTACTATTTTCAATCCAAATTTCATCATAATCGGTGTAGTGTAGGTGTAGTAGCCGTAAAAGCGTTTTTCAAACAAATACACATACAGACTTTTGCATTTCTGATAGTTGTATTGATAATAAAATATATTAATATATTCGTCTAACAATAATAAGTAAAATGTTAACAAAAAACATGATGAGCACATGATGAACACATTATAATGAAATATAATTTTATTTACTACACTTATTTGCCACCCTAGTCAATAAATACGGCGATAAGATAAATATTTGTTTGTACCAAATGTAAGATAATGAACAATTTAAAAGTGTAGTAGTAGATAATCATTCGACAAACAGACAACAAGTGACTCAGCCAGTATTGTAAGTAATTATTATTTTAATAAGATATGTTTCTAATTGAATGGATTTGAAAAAAAATAAGTAAGTATTGAATATCAAATCAAAAACTTAAAAAAAACATGTCTGAGCTCCTTGATTGTTGCGTTAAAACTTCAATTCCTTTAGCCAAATATTTAAAGTAATATATCATGTGATTATTAAACCAAACCAAACCATGAAATTGAACAGTTTAACCCTTGGCATGCCTGGTAGGGTCTGTCAGACCCACACCAACGCGCGAACCGTTGTAGTTCGTTTAAATTTGAATTTCGCGCCTCACCGTTTTTAGTAGCTGGCCGTTACTAACCGCGGAATGCCCTCCGCCCGCTTCCTCAGCCCGAGGCGAGCTACGAGCGTAAAAGGACGTGCTTAAAGTGCGTGCGGGTCCCACAGACCCCACCAGGCATACGGCGTGACTTTATTTTGTAAGTATTTATTTTCCTTTTTTCTTATAAATATTGGAATTTGGCATTAAATAATATTAGTTTGTACATAACATTATACTATTTTATTGGTTTTTTTCAGTTTAATCATGAATAAACAACTAACAGACGAGGATATAGCTAGTTTATTATTCTAAGAGTTGGATGAGGAAGACTTAGTTGCATTTGATTGAGGAGGAAGAAAATGATGCGGGCTCCACCTCTTCGGATACTGAAATGGAGGTGCCTCTGTCCATCCATTAGTACATTTGTGAGACATGTAGTTGTCACATTTATCTTGACCACTCGATTTTTCCATGCGCAAGGTGTTACCAAACCAAAGCTTTACAAAGTGTAAATGCAAGTGATGAAGACTAATTATTTTGTTATTTAGATTAAGTATATGATAGTGCCTTACACTGGATTAAAGTCGGATTATGATCTCATTACTTTTGATGCTAATTATATGTTAACAAAGTTATAGTCACGAAATGTTGCTTAAAAATGTGAGTTAAAGTTTAATTTCAAATATTTTAATAAAGTTGATTAATTTCTAATGTGATTATTTTTACTATCTCTTTTTTGCCCTTTAAGCATGCGTCTTGAATCATTAAATCACCTTACATAATAAAATTTATAGAAAAAAATACCATTTTAAGATCGGGGTCTGAGAGACCCACCAGGCATAGAGTGTAACTTATGCCCACCAGGCATGCCAAGGGTTAAAATGTAGATATAATATGAGTTAATGTAGAATAAGTTTTTAAACATTTTTCAGTCAAAATGTCCACGTATTTTGATTATCCAGCCCCCGAAATTCAAGAGGAACTAAAAAACATAATCAAGGCAATCATCGCACCTGGCAAAGGAATTCTAGCTGCTGATGAATCTACAAGTAATTTTTTGTTTATCCTACTCACTTTAATTGGATTCTATAAAGTAGTAATTAATTATTTCAAACTCATACTCAAACATTTATTTATTCAATTACACTTCTTTTAGAAGCACTTTCGAATCGTCATTACATATTTTTAATAATTACCACCGATTCGGAAAGCAGTATCTATGGAGAAGAACCGACAAGAAACTCTATATATTATCAAAAAACAAAAAAAAAATACAATTTGAAGTCAAGAATCCGATTGTAGTAACATTCGATATCCAATTTTATTTCAACTGAAAGGATTAACAATGACCACATATTTTATCCAGGGTCAACCCAGGCAGAGTCCGGTTCTTAAAAAAAAAGGCAGAGCCTGGTTGAGCAGTAGAATATACATATATACCTATCTAATACATAAACCATTAATCTAGTACATAAACACATTTCAAGAAACGAAATTTGAAAAGAATATACCTTAGTATTATTCTCGATATAAGTACATATTTAATGGAAAATATCTAATAAAAAGCTAATAACACCACAGAATATGAAAAAATGAAGAATATTTACAGACAGATACACACCATATCATAATATTATAATGTAGGTAGATATAATATTTATCAGGTTGATTATTTATCTTCTGGTCATTGTCGTGACGTAATAGAGATAAATAATTAGAAAATAATTAGTCTTAGATTATTAAATTGTATACTATATATAAGTTAGTATTAGATTGTTATATTATACCTATACTAGATTTAGGATAATATAGAACAGCCACAATAACATAAAAACCTTTTGAAAGACCCGAAAAAGCCTGGCTTTACAACCTGCCACTCTAAAGGTTTTCCGGGTTTCAGAAAAGGGTACATTTAATTCAAAATCATTTCAATCTTTGTCTGTATATCTCTCTCTATCTATTTATTTATTTTTCAGTATATTTATCATAATATTACCTGAGCCTTTTAAAACAGCTCGAATTACGTTGCTATGAAATCTGTAAAATGAAATAAGGACTCTAGATAGAGTCGTTTCATATAATTTCTCGTTTATATATTTTTTCGTTAAATAAGCATCGAAATAAAAGGAAATATTCACGTAGTGACAGACTAATGACAGCTTTTATTATAATTATTACGTTTAATTCAAGATTCAGTAGAGAATACATTAAAAATAAACGATTGATATAATATTTTTATTACATACTAGCGGTCCGCCCCGGCTTCGCCCGTGGTACATGTTTACGTTTTCTCTACATAAAAACCATCCTCGTACTTCAAGGAATATAATAAAAAAAGAATTATCGAAATCGGTTCAGCCGTTCTCGAGTTATGTGCTTACCAACACATTTTGCGATTCATTTTTATATATAAAGAAGATTAATGTGATAGTGACAGTCAGAATATCAAAAGAATAAAATAATAAACATCGGATCGTTCTATCCATATACATAATTAATCCTTTGAATATTTTATTATATCATTTAATAATATCAGTATATTGATACATTTATGATTTTATGGTTAACTATATCAAATCATTATCAATAAATGACAAAAACGATATTAAAGCCAAACCAAATTGCCTTAACGAATATATTCATAATTTAGGTATTTAATTTAAGCTTTATCCTTTGCCTATTTTATTTAATAATATTCTATCCAATAGCTTATAATATAACATAATATTTTCAGAAACCGTGGGAACACGTCTCGCAACTGTAGGAATAGAAAACACAGAAGAAAACCGTAGAAAATGGCGCCAATTGCTTTTCACTGCTGACCCTGTAAGGCAATTTTGTATTTTTTTTTAATCTATTGATTATGTAGTACCTAATGTAAATCCATTTATTTTTGTACATGAAGGTAAGCATGTAAAGCTAAGTAAATCGTGTTTCAATAGTCTAACTGCTAGAAATATAAGTTAATTTTTTATCAGGCGTATAGATTGCAGTTAAACTAAATAAAAAAATTTATTAAAGCATGATTCACTTTATTAACAGAGCTATAGGTGCCATAATATTATAATAATAGAAAAAATATGGGTTAATAAGCTTTCATTTAAGTGATTTGACCGCTTCCAAGGTCGGTGAAATGCTCCTACAATTTTCCTTATTGCAACAGTTATCGTAACAATGCCGCTACTTCATGTTTATTCGAATTATTCCATACATACAATAAATATAAATTGATCACCACCAAAATAAAATGACGACGCGGTTGGCGCAGTGGTAAAGCAACTGCCTACTGAGCCGACGGTCCCGGGTTCGATCCCCGGTCAGGGCAAATATTTGTGTGATGAACTCAATTATTTGTTCTTGGGTCTGGGTGTTATTATCTATATATGTATTTATAATATTATATTTAGGTATCGTCGCCTAGTACCCACAACACAAGCCTTTGAGCTTACTGTGGGACTAGGTCGATTTGTGTAATAATGTCCTATAATATTTATTATTTATTTATTTTTATTATTATTTTTAATCTTACTTATAGGAAATTAGGAATTTAGGAAAGGAGTTGAGGAAATATTACTATAAAAAAATACACGAACACTATAAAAATACCAATTAATCAATGCTATAAATCTACATAATAATATTTTGAAAAAACTCGTAAATATCCCTGAACACTTACCCGAGTTAGTGTTTCCCGAATATTTCAACTAAGTGCTGTATTGTTTTGAAATACATAACATACTTAATAAAATATTTTCAGGTGATTTCTGAAAACATTTCTGGCGCGATCCTATATCCAGAAACGTTATACCAGAAAGCAGATGATGGCACGCCTTTCGTCAAGCTTCTAGAAGATCGTGGTATTATTCCGGGAGTAAAGGTGGATACGGGTCTTGTACCTTTATATGGGTCTGATGATGAACATACCGCACAAGGTAAATATTATTTGGCAAATTATAAAAAAGAGTTGCTTAATATTATCTACCGTAAAACTTTTATCAGGATACTATGAGGTAAGTGGGTACAATACAAAAATTATATCTTTAATTCAATTTTCAGGTCTCGATGACTTATCGAAGCGTTGCGCGAAATACAAAAAAGATGGCTGCCATTTTGCAAAATGGCGGTGCGTATACAGAATCTCTGAAAAGACTCCCTCCTACCAGGCAATCATAGAAAACGCGAATGTCCTTGCGCGTTTCGCTTCCATCTGCCAGAGCGAACGCATCGTACCATTTATAGAACCTGAAGTTTTGACTGACGGTGAGTAAAGCAGGTTTAAAGGTTTACATGAATCAATTTTGTCAATTTGAGGATTACTAACCCATGTAACTTTCCGATGAGAGTGTAAGAAACAAAGGACGGATGTTTATCAGTTTATGCCTTATGTTTGTGTTTATGAACCAATGTTAATTTTTCTGTAATAGCTCTCTAATATTGATCAAATTATGATTTGTACATATTTTAAACCTTAAAAAAATTATAGGTAGGTATATCTTATATATATAAAATTCACGTGTCACAATGTTAGTCTGCATACTCCTCCGAAACGGGTGGACCGATTCTCATGAAATTTTCTGTGCATATCGGGTAAGTCTGAGAATCGGCCAACATCTATTTTTCATATGTACCACGGGCGAAGCCGGGGCGGACCGCTAGTATTATATAATATATATTCATGTTACAAAGTTATAAAAAAATACTTTAAACTGACTTCTATAGTATTTTAAAATTTTGCTACCAGGGGAACATGACCTGGACCGAACGCAGAAGGTGACGGAACAAGTTCTGGCTCACTTGTACAAAGCTCTCAGCGACCACCACGTTTACCTCGAAGGAACATTGCTCAAACCTAATATGGTATGCTAAATATCTAGTTATCTTAATACATATTTGCAAATAATCTTTTAGTCTGAATCCTTCATTTATAATTAATATTATAAACTGTAGGTGATGGCGGGTCGCGGTTGCAAGATACAGTACACCCCACAGGATGTTGCCAAGGCAACCGTCACCGCATTGTTGAGGACTGTACCTCCAGCTGTGCCTGGTAAATCAATATTATAATGATTCTATTGCAAAGGCAAAATGAGTCAAGATGAACAGGGTTAAAGAAATAAGTGCTCGTAATTTTCAAAATATACATTCTTGAAGTAGATTAGGTTCTGCTTATATTTATGTTTTACTGTGTTACATGAATACTTATCTACATGATATATTTTATTAGGTACTAACATTAACATATTTTTTCAACAAATCTAAAAATTTACTTTGCTCTACCTTAAGTCAATCTCTTCTATATTTAAGTTGTATAAATATATATTTTTTCCTTTGCTCGTATTACTTCTATATTTCTATTACATATCGTATTATATGTACCTTTACGCCTTTTAATTCCAGGGGTCCTATTCCTCTCTGGTGCTGGTCAAAATGAGGAGCAAGCGTCAGTACACCTGAACGCCATCAACACGGTTGACCTGAAGAAGCCCTGGACCCTCACCTTCAGCTATGGACGTGCGTTACAGGCCTCAGCATTGCGTATTTGGAATTGCAAAGACGAAAATGTGACTTCTGCGCAAGAACAACTGTTGAAAAGAGCTAAGGTAATTAATTATTAGGTTTTTGAGATATTTAACATTGAAAGGTATTTAATATGTAGAGTTACTTATTACACATTTTCATAAATTATCTAAATTTTGTCATCAGTTTTTAATTTGTCGTCATAATAACAATATAAATAAATAAAATAACAAGTCAATAACTGCGTTAAAAACAACCGACTTCAAACTTGCACTTGCAACATTTACAAATACAGACAAAAATGCTCATAAAATAAAAACTACTGGGCCTATCCGAATAAAATTTTTATGGGACCAATTCGACACCATCCCGCATCGAACAAAAAAAGAATCACGTACTTAAATCGGTTCAGAAACCACGGAGTAATCGGTGTACATACATAAAAAAAAAAACATACCGGCCGAATTGATAACCTCCTCCTTTTTTTTGAAGTCGGTTAAAAATAACTACCCATAACTGTCAGATACACTAAACAGAACTTATCACGAATCTTTGAAAAGAGCTCTGAGTTGGTTTGTAAACATTTTCACACCAAAAACGAATTTGCTTGAGTTTTATTTGAAAGATATTTACCGAAATGTGCATGGGAAGAAATCGTTTGGTTATAAGGAAACTGCGGACGAAAGCTAGGATAAAATACACCTGAATTCCTCATACATAATATATGTACCAGGTTTGTAGCGCTTCTCAAGAGTCACATGTTAAGTATTTCGTATGAATCATAAAATATAGGTAATATGGAATTCCCCAATAACTAGTTGTTCCTAGAAATGACTTTAAAGTTTTCAGAATTCTTATATATTCTGCGGTTGCAAAAATGTGTCAATATTTTAGTTATTTACACATTATGTGGAATCGGTGGTAAATGTTAAAAAATGTTATGACGATTCAAAAGTGCTTTTTTTAAAAGTCTAATTGAATAAATAAATTTTTGAGTTTGAGTTTATGATACTAATTCTTGTCTTTTATCTTTTTCATGTTCCGTTCCTACGCTGGTGTCGCTACGATTGACTTCTGATGAATTAAAATGAATTGAAAACTAGGCAAATGGTCTCGCTTCTCTTGGAAAATATGTACCTGGCTCTATTGTTTAGTTATTTTTTTAATTATTTATTATTAAATGTTAGGTATTCAATACGAAAATAATCCGCAATACATATGAATTATGTAAATTAATTTAACGTATATACTTACTTACCACTTTAGTGGATACTTACCTACAGCTTACTACTTTTCTTAAATATTATAAGAAATTTTTTGCAAGTTAATAAATTATTTTTAATAATGTTTAGTAGGTAGTTTTATTACTTACCTACCTTCTTTTCGTTAATTTCTATGTTACTAATATAATAATAAACGTGAAAATTTTGAGTAAACATAATTAGTTATTTATACCTAGTTGTTTTTATTTCACGCGTAAACCATGAACTTCTGATGCCAAACTTCAAAACGATGACTTCTGATCTGAACATGGCTTATCAATTCTATTTCTTGAATTCTCATTATTACTACGTATAGAAAATGAAGGGGCATCTGTGTTGAATTTAGCAGACGTGTAGTCTGCGTGTAGTAGACGAAAACCAAACGAAAACACTATAGACCGGGAGATACTGACACAAAATTTCGAGTCATTTGTAACAGGATGGCGGTTCTACAGGGGTCTTAGTACGCAATGACAAAAAGAAAAATAATGGTGTGAACGCTGGTACCGGTGGGTTAGTCGCGTGGGCGTTAGTCGAACTCGTCGGAAAAATAGCGAAAGTCAAACGATTTGTAACACAAAAATTTTAGAATTTACCGATAGCCCATAAAATAGAAGTAGGCGGTAGTGTCATGCCATACTTTTCCGGTATGACTTACAGCCCGCCATACCGACGCGAATGTGTTGATTTAAAAAAAACAATTATTCAACCATTTGTACCAAGCTAACTTTTGCACAGGTAACCATCGTCGTGCAGCCATTTACGAAAATCGCCATGCCATACTTTTCGGACGATTCCAAATGGTCGCCATACCGCCGAAAATCTGCAAATTTTTTTTATTTCGCCTATCTTTTTGTACCAGTATTACATTTGGCTTTTTGGAGAGTATTTGATAAAATGTGACCATTATTATATTTGCCATACTTCTAGTAGGGGGAAAAAGTGCTGTCATACTTGAAAAATAAATTTATTATTAATTTATATAAGTGAAGATTTCCAACACCTAGATCTTTGAAATTTTGTATTTATATTCGTTGATCCTCAAACTTACAGGAAAAATAAGTGCCATACTGTTACAAATCGTTTGACTTTCGCTATTTTCCGATGAGTTCGACTAACGCCCACGCGACTAAGCCGCCGGTACCAGCGTTCACACCATCATTTTTCTTTTTGTCATTGCGTACTAAGAACCCTGTAGAACCGCCATCCTGTTACAAATGACTCGAAATTTTGTGTCAGTATCTCCCGGTCTACTATATTATAAAACGTCAAATTATAGCGAACATAAAAATTATATTCACGCCATCTATGAAAAACGTCTAGTACTACGATAATTCCGTACTACAAACAATTTATCAGTCATATCTTAATCTGCTTGTAAACATAAAGATGGCGCTGAAACATATCAATGAATGTGTCATAGCTTACGGTACTTTATTTAACAGACCTTCAAATGACCTTTCTTCGTGTCCTATCCTCAAGTCGCGATTTTGACAGTTGAGCAGCAGCGCTTGAACAGTGTATTAAATCTAGAGTCGAGGAAATTAAATCAAAAAATGTGAGTATGTTTTCAAAATTATTAACAAAAATAGTCTTATTTGCCACTGATGTGTAATTTATCAGAGATTATTAAAATATTAAAGTATAGGTATACGATTATATTGTAAGTTGACAAATAGTGATGTAATATAAAAATTATTAATAATTTATGTATGTAATTTATTTAACTAGTGCATTATAATTATTAAGGAGTGTATAAAATATATAGCATAGTATTTTTAGGGTTCCGTAGCCAAAATGGCAAAAACGGAACCCTTATAGTTTCGTCATGTCCGTCTGTCCGTCTGTCCGTCTGTCCGTCTGTCACAGCCGATTTACTCGGAAACTATAAGTACTACAGTGATGAAATTTGATGGGAATATGTGTTGTATGAACCGCTACAAAAATATGACACTAAATAGTAAAAAAAAGAATTGGGGGTGGGGCCCCCCATACATGTAACTGAGGGATGAAATTTTTTTTTTCGATGTACATACCCGTGTGGGGTATCAATGGAAAGGTCTTTTAAAATGATATAAAGTTTTCTAAAAAACATTTTTCTTAAAGTGAACGGTTTTTGAGATATCAGCTCTCAAAGTCGTAAAAAGTATGTCCCCCCCCCTCTATTTTTATAACTACGGGGTATAAAATTCTAAAAAAAATAGAGGTGATGCATGCTAATTAACTCTTTCAACGATTTTTGGTTTGATCAAAGTATCTCTTATAGTTTTTGAGATAGGTTGATTTAACTGTAATTTATTATATTTGCTGCTACGGAACCCTTTGTGCGCGAGCCCGACTCGCACTTGGCCGGTTTTATTTAATTTAATGGAGTACCTATTGGACCTAGAATGTAAACCTACACATAGAATCTATTGATTAAAAATAATTTCTGATGAAGGTGTGAAATGTGAATACATGTTTACTATTTTTTTTTTCTTTTTTATTTTATATTATGTGCTTAAATAAGCCTTTTCATTAATTTCATAATTTTAGCTAACCTCTAAATGATAACTTGCAATATAAACCCTTAATTTAAGTATGCATACTATATATCTTGGTACCGTTCCAAGTATTTTTAATGAAAGTATTTGTATGACGTTTGCGATTTGTATCCTAATGTTGATAATGTTTTACTTTCTGTGACCCCTGAAGGTCACGGTCACCCTGGCATTACAATAGTACTCTTTAATCATTTGATTTTTCTCCTGTACCATGTATGAAATTTAATAGTAATATAAAAAATAATGGTAATTAAGCTCTCTTTATTGCAATTTTAATCTACTATTTTATACTCCAGGAGATTAAGTGATACAATGGATAATAAAATAAAAATAAAATATCGATATATCGATTTAATATTGTACCACATCACTACACCATAAAAATATATTTTGTCAAGATTTTGTCATTAATTTTACGCCTAAACGTCAGTGTCAGAAAAGCAAAAAAAAGTTTCAATTTCAAAACAATCATTTCGAATTTTAAAAATAAAAATCAGTCATCTAATTTGACAATCTAATCAAGCTGATTTATATTTGGTGAGTTTTTAAAGCAATGTCGAGTATCTTTCCTTTTATTATTTTTAGATAAATTTATTTTTTATAAGTTAAATAAATGGCTCCCAAAAAGGGTAAAGGAAAGAAGGGTCCACCCGAATCAGGATGGATGCCAGGTTTCGGTACCAAAGGTAGGATATCATGAATAGGGCGGTGTTTGACCTTCTTCGATCTAATATCCGATTCATTCAGCTACCTAATTCTCTAAATAAGAAAACTATTTACATTGTTTGAAGTTTATAGGTACTCTCTCAACATGAAAAACTAATGAAGAGTCTTTGATAATTAAAAAAAACGATTGATCGAAGAATGGAGTAGTTAAATAATTTAAGAGACCAAATCAAAGAAAATGTGACTCTAGATTTTACTGGGATTCACTGTGTTACATAAATATCTTTAAGAATATGTAGATACAATAGTTTTAACTACTTCTTGATTCATCTGGAGTGTGTTATTACACCAATAATACATAAAATAAAATAGAAAATCTATACCTAGTCTATATAACCACATTCATTACCTACTGTTGACAATAACATTTCCTTCCTCGATAAATGGGCTATTTAACACCAAAATAATTTTTCAAATCGGACCAGTAGTTCTCGAGATTAGCGCGTTCAAACAAACTCTTCAGCTTTATAATATTGTTTATTTGATATATGAAAATAATAATTATCAAGGAATTTAAAATAAATTTGAAGTTCCAAAGTCCAGTCTAAAGCCTGTTTATCAAATAATACTGGAGGTGTGTCAAAACTGAATATTTTATCATTCATTATGTTAATGATGAAACACACCTTCTGTGATGTCAAAGTCATTAAATCACAAAAATAGATTGTTATTAACATTTGATAAAGTTGTGAAAAACAATATTTGAGATATCATGATGATATGAGCAAAAAACACTCATTGTTTTGCCTGCTTTTGGCTTGAGCGGTTGTGTTGAAGAGATTTAAGTCACTTTTACCATTTTAAAATCAGGCAAGTCATGCTTATATTGTGGATATAATATTGCTTCTTATTATAATAACATATTTTATTTTAAACCGACTATACTATTGATATTTTATATTACCTATATTAATTAATAATTTCTTTCAAGACTTTTTCAATCTTTTTCATATTGTTACTGCAATAGCATTGTGTATTTTTTCTCTTTGTTATTAATTGTACATTTAACTTATAAGTACCTTATTTTTAACCGACTTCAAAAAAGGAGAAGGTTCTCAATTCAGCCTGTTAATTTTTTTTGTTTATAGAGTGGTTTATAATTATAAATTATAAATATTATAAATATTATAGGACATTATTACACAAGGTTTATAATGAATGTATTAAGCGATGAAATCCTCTATAGGTTTATTTTGTTATGATGAGTAGTTATTTTAATTTCATAATTGTTGTTTGTTACAGCAACCATGAGCACCTACTTCCAATACCCCACCCCTGAGATCCAGGAGGAGCTCAAGAAGATCGCCCAGGCCATCGTCGCACCTGGCAAGGGTATCCTCGCTGCTGATGAGTCCACCGGTAAGTTGGGTTAAGTTATATGCTTAGATCTAAGTTATATATTGCACTTATGTGAGGAATAGGTATTAAGTGAAAGAAATAATTCTTTGGACATGCATAACAGAAGATTGAATTAAATAAATTGATGATAATAGTTTCTTTTCAGATTCATTTTTTGTTCCTAATTTTGATATTCCTGTTTGTATAATTTGGTG
This sequence comes from Colias eurytheme, assembly GCF_061535395.1. Taxonomy (NCBI): domain Eukaryota; kingdom Metazoa; phylum Arthropoda; class Insecta; order Lepidoptera; family Pieridae; genus Colias; species Colias eurytheme. The sequence continues at coordinate 2,822,125 of NC_143000.1, read as the reverse complement.
CATCTGTTTCATTAAAAAACGTAGTACATACCCATGTAAAAAAGACGTGTGGCACTCGGGGACTGCCGCGGTAAAGCTATTGCATAGCATGCCTTCAAGCCACACCTCCGTGTCCGTCGGAGTGGGGAGCGTGAGGTTTTTTCGTTACGGAATTTCTCGATTCGGTCCCCGTGCTCAAGGCCTGCGATAGAAGCTATGCAATAGCTTAATAATTTTAATTAATAATATTGCATAGGCCATAGAGAATCAATCAATAGATATATGTTATGTTATCCTTTTAAACGTACCTTTGAATTATTAATTCTAATAAAAATATCTATGGTCTTACATTTTTATAGAGTTTATAATTTATATGAAAAGAAGAGAATATCTTTGTATCATTAACTTTATACTGATAAATTCTATTTTATTACTTTGGAAACTGTTATCAGTCAGTTTATTGTATTTATCTTGAGTAGCACTCACATTTATTATGTTTTACATCAAAGAAATGCGACAACAATTTGTATGTTAAACTTCAATTTTGTATCTTAAACTTTCATACATTTTTCAGTAATTTTTTATTCAAATGTTATATATATTTTAATAAATTAAATATAATGACGTTTTGACTGCATGTGAACCCATTTGACATGTTATAATGTTTACTTTTAATGTTAAAATGATCAGGTCCGGTACCTATTAAAAAGAAAATCATAAAAAAGATTATCAAATTTTTAATCAATTTTTATGTTTGTAATCTTAAATACTGCCTAACATACATTTAGTATATTATCTTTTATCCCAGGTACCATGGGCAAGCGTCTCCAAGACATCGGTGTCGAGAACACAGAAGAGAACCGCCGCAAGTACCGTCAGCTGCTGTTCAGCTCGGACCCAGTGAGTTTTGTTTTTTGCTTTTTTTGTGAGAAAGACTACAAAAATTATTTATGTATGTATGAACCTTATACATATAGGGGACGGGAAAGGAAAAAAAATACTTAAGAAACTGTTGAAAACAAGGTCTAAAATGAACTGATATTAACATGTATCACATAGGGGAGAGGTAAAAAAGTGTACAGTTAGGAGACTGGTAAAATATTATTACTCATAAAACATTTAAATTTTAATCTTAAAGCGAATTCACTTTCGATTCGGGCAGTTACCTGAATTTGGTATTGCCGTTCTGGAACGAGTACGCGTTCTATATCTTTAACTTTTAATACATCTTGAGAATGAAATCTGATTCGTGACTTTTAAAATGACAAAGTTATGAAAAATATTCCTCAGATTTCTGCTTAACCTACAAAATCTTAACCGCAATAGGATATAATAGGCTGATCAGTTACTTGTCCTTGATATTAATGACCTTTTTTGTTTCGTCCAGTTTTTTTTTTAATTTAATAATAAGTGCTTCCATTTCACTAATTCCAATCAGGAACCTACTAATTAAGGATATGCTATAATAATATTATGTAAATCTATTGGTTTATTGGCACTACAACAAGACATGTGTAAGTTTTCGCTGTTCAGATGACGTGTGTGGCGTCTGTAATTATTGCCAAATAATTTTACCTGTAACGTAGTGATATTTTTAATTACTGCGCATTGTGTTTTATTAATAGTAATATTTATCAATGAAACTATTGCAGATGTGAAGGTCTGTCTATTTAATTTTGTGCGGTTTTAAAGCTGTCTGTGTGTTTGTTTCGCGATCTCTATCCAATTAGAAATGAGATGAAATAATACATTTCTATAGTAGTCCGGGATACATCGCCCATTTTTGCAAGTGATTACTATCAAGCTAATTTTTCGTGAGTAGCTTTATTTTGATGAGATGCCCAATAATTTCATGTTCAAAACTCTCGATTGTGGTAGCTACCAGAGGAAACAAGGATAAAATATTTTGATTTGATGGTTCTCAAATATTAATTACTAACTGAATGTTTTTTTTTGTTCAATCTCAAGATAATTATCTAAATTATTAGAAAAAATATTTGTCCTACAAAATCTATGGTTTGATCAAAGAGTCCCCCTTTCCAATGTGTATCGATAACGAAGTCATCATAAATGATTACTAACCAGCTGATTTTTTTATTTTCACTTATTTAATACTTATATAATTCAACAGACATATTGTCCTACAAATTGCGTAGTAAATATTTGAGAACCGTCAAATCAAAAATTTTCATCCTTGTTACCTCTGTAAGCTACCACAATCGAGAGTTTCGTACATGAAATTATTGGGCATCTCATCAAAATAAAGCTACTCACGAAAAATTAGCTTGATAGTAATCACTTGCAAAAATGGGCGATGTATCCCGGACTATAGTGATAGTTAGGATCACGAACTTATTTGCGATTTAATATTATAGACACGACAAACCGGTCTTTGTTTATAAGCTGTATTATTTACAAAAATATTCATTAAAATCATCTTTCCATCGTCTAGGTATTCAGGATAATATTTGCTCGTTACGATATATTTTATGTATTCACAATGTTAGTTTTTCCTGACATTATTGCTAAAACATTTAACATGAATAGGTTTAATTGGTTCATTTCGCCAACTATGCAACGATTTAAATGATATTTTGTATTGTTGATGTAGGTATTCAATGCATATTGCATTGTTTATACAGCGATAAATGATATAATCTCGTTTGTAATATATCTCATTATGATATTTTACTTTAAATATAATACCGTAGGTAGTGATTTAAATTTATGTACTATTACTTATAACCTACTAATTTTTATGAGGGTGTGTCATGTAAACAATTTTTTGCACACTCATCATGACTCGGCCTAATGTCTGAGCTACAAAATATACCTACATATTACAGATTATATCGAAGATAAATAACACGTAAATAAATCATTGATTTGCATCACTTTTTATCTGTGACCAATGTCCATGTATCTAAATTTGTAATAGGATGGTCGAACATGAGTCACAACTCACAACATTAGGTACAAAAATTAGGATATTAAAAAAAATACAGTTACCTATATCATTTCTTACGATTTTATTTTGATAAATTTATTTAAGTAGGTAAGTATGTATTTACATCATCCTTTTAATCCATAATTATAAATATACGTTTTCGGTATTCCATATAAGTAGTTATTAATATTACTTGACTGAACTATATATTTTAGTCTTACACCAATTCAGCTCCAAGTGAGAATGATTGAAATTCTTTCCCAGTCAAATCTATATTAAAATAATTGATGTAACGCCCCACTTGCTATTTCAATTGGTTCGACCGTCCTCAATGTCATTCGTTACTTCTAGATAAGAGTAGAAATGACAACGCGTAATATGTAGTTAAAGAAAATAAGACAAAACCATGCAAAATTTCTCCATCAATCCATTTTGAGAACTTTTTTCAAACAATCATACAATTTTTAAAAGTAGATTCTTGATAAATAAAATCTAAATAAGTATCCTAGATGTAGTTAAGATACCGATAAAAAGTATTAGAATTTATGAGCATAACTACTAACTTTTTCTTTAATTGCATAATATGAGTTCGAAGGACCAAAACGTTCTTAACAAATACACAATGTATTCGGCTATATAAAAAAAAAACAGGTTATCGAAGTATTAAGTAGTTATTTTGAAGCAAAATTAAGTTATGATAAATATTTATTATAACTTAACTCTATACTAAAGTTAGCCCCTTTTTGCTTCTCCAGAAGTACGTAAAACTTCTCTAAAATACTACAAATTTTTGACGATACTGAGAACTTAAAAGTGCCTTCTTCCAGGCCCTCTCCGAGAACATCTCTGGTGTGATCCTCTTCCACGAGACACTTTACCAGAAGGCTGATGATGGTACACCCCTGGTCCAGCTTCTGGAGAAGCGCGGTATCATCCCCGGAATCAAGGTCGACAAGGGTGTTGTACCACTCTTCGGATCGGAGGACGAATGCACCACTCAGGGTAAGAAAATGCATAGGTTATATTTGCATAAAGGCATAGGTTATGGACTTTAATTTAAAAACGAATAGGTAACCTAAAATTTTCAACATTGTTTTGCTTTTTTTGTCCATATAGGAAAGCGTTTTAAAGTATAATTCGTTTAAGGGTCACATGGCGATGTTTTAAGAGTTGGAAAAAGGAGCTAAAATAGGGAATGTCCTTTTAAATCCATTTAAATTTTAACTATTGAAAACTATTTTTAAACCCTTGACCACCGAGCAGCCCGATCGGGCCACGACACAATAGATTTTCTATTGTGTCTGTGATTCCGGGCTGAGGCATTAATCAACTCAGTATGTGTAGGTACTTATATCTATTGCTACTAATTTACATCGACTTTCTAATTTCCTCACTCGATATCCAGTTTAACTCAAAGAAAAACGACTGAACCTAGTTTATATTGCATAGTTTGTATATTGCATGATGCATCATACAACTTGAAATGGCTTTTAATAACATGACTTTCCATAAAATATTCCACATATTACAATAGCATACATTTCATAATCAGTAGCCGATACATTGACTAAAGTTCACTGTTTTGTAATAAAGGTCAAACGAACGAACAACATGTGTTATCAGAACTATATTTATCTTTAGGGGCTCGTCGCTTGATCTTGAATTTGATAATGGCGGTGTAAACACTTGAAATTTTGATTATTTTTGTATATTTTTCTCAAGAACATTACGTCTATTTGACTTGTATATCCTATAGTTGGAATATTATGATTAGATTTGCACTTATATTATAATAATGGGGCAAAGATTAATACTATTAGAACATGTGATCTTTACTCGAGTATAAGAGCATCGATGTTGATAAAATTAGCATTTCACATCGTGCATGTGTTCTATTAAAGTATTGCATTACATTGCAACTATTTACAAATACATAATAATGTATGATATAATTAAAAATACATATGTAAATAAAACACATTTTTAAGATAAAAAACATTTATTTGCACCAAACATAAGGAGAATTAAAGTCTGTTTCACTGTCCGAATAATCAACAAAAAACTATTATGTTACGAATTTTTTATTACTACTAAATGTGGTCTATATTCCAGGTCTCGACGACCTCGCCCAACGCTGCGCCCAGTACAAGAAGGACGGCTGCCACTTCGCCAAGTGGCGTTGCGTGCTCAAGATCGGGCGCAACACGCCCTCGTACCAGGCGATCATGGAGAACGCGAACGTGCTCGCGCGCTACGCGTCCATCTGCCAGAGCCAGCGCATCGTGCCCATCGTGGAGCCCGAAGTGCTGCCCGATGGTGAGCTACACGCGTACACACATACATGCGCGCATACGTACATACACACACAAGAACACAGAAACACGTACGCACACGCTCACATGCATGCGCGGCGCTCACACACACGCTCACATATAAATGCACATGTATTTATTTCCCGTAGTACATATTATTATTTTATTATGTATGTACTTATACGTAACACATTAATTCAAGCATTTAAAGTGCAATGTGTATCATGCAGTATTTTTTTAAAGATATTACCTAGACTTCAAAATTCCACAATTTGAATATCTACTAAATTAACGACTTAATTTTCATTTATTTCTTCAAATAGTTCTGACATGGAAACTTATTAAGCCTTTTTTTAAATAAATATATAAAACAATTGTTACCAGGCGAACATGACTTGGACCGCGCACAGAAGGTGACCGAGCAGGTGTTGGCCGCCGTGTACAAGGCGCTCAGCGACCACCACGTGTACCTCGAGGGTACCCTTCTCAAACCCAACATGGTATGATTCATTCTTTTTCTTATAGCTTATAATTTTATAAATATAGGTTGCACAAAATACATTTGCCTTTACTTATATTGCCTATTTGCCTCAACATTTTGATAATATGTCATCTAGTAATAAAGTTTTTGATGCCGAATTTACAAACAATATGTTGCCTTAAAATCATTTTTTGTTACTAACTAACAACATTATTTGGGATTGCAACGATAAACCTATTTATTTTAATATATTTTATTATCTTCTTCAGGTAACAGCCGGCCAGAGCTGCAAGAAGCAGTACACCCCCATGGACATTGGCCGTGCCACCGTCACCGCTCTGCTCAGGACCGTGCCCGCGGCTGTTCCCGGTAAGCCTTGCTTTTATGTGACCCTGGTATTTTAAAATTTATGATGACTTGATTAATGTAAGTATATAATTTGTATGTAAATTAAAATTATTTATGAGTAAATTAAAAAAAATATTATTGCATTTATTTGATTAATTTAATTTAATTAAAATTAAATATCAATTTTTAGTACAGTGAATACATTTTGAATTTTAATATACATTTCTCATTGTTGACTATTTTATAAAATGCTCTATTCAGTAACAAATTACAGCACTCAAATCTTGTTACTTTGATATCAGACAAGCATTACCAAAAGTTAAAATCATACGAAACAAAACTCAAATAGGCAAAAATGACATACAAGAATACTTTATTAATATTTTTTACACTATACAAATTCGTAAAAATCACATGTAAAATTACTCACAATGAAACTTTATTAAGTACCTCATCTAACACCAGGACTGCATGTATTCCAGGAGTAACCTTCCTCTCCGGTGGTCAATCCGAAGAAGAAGCGTCAGTGAACCTGAACGCCATTAACACTGTGGACCTCAAGCGACCATGGGCCCTGACCTTCAGCTACGGTCGTGCGTTACAAGCTTCGGTCCTGAGGGCCTGGGCTGGCAAACCGGAGAACGTTGTCGCTGGACAGCAGGAGCTGATGAAGCGTGCTAAGGTATGTAGACTTACTGACTGACGCAAAATGACTGACTTACGATTGAACCCATATGGAACTTGTAAAATGAAGAACGACCATGGGCACTGACCTTCAGCTACGGGCGTGCGTTACAAGCTTCAGTGTTGAGGGCCTGGGCTGGAAAACAGCAGGAGCTGATGAAGCGTGCTAAGGTATGTGGACTTACTGACTGACTGAGAATGACTGACTTACGACTGAACCCACACGGTGCCTTTAAAATGAGGAACGATCATGGGCACTAACCTTCAGGAACGTTGTCGCTGGACAGCAGGAGCTGATGAAGCGTGCTAAGGTATGTAGACTTACTGACTGACGGAAAATTACTGACTTACGACTGAGCCCACTCGGTACTTGTTAAATGAGGAACGTCCACGAGCAGTCTCTAAAAATGTGGTGAATTGTGGACTGACTTACTACTAACTCTGGTTACTAACTGACTGTCGACTGAACTTCATGTCACCTATGACATATGTGGTGATTGACTGACTGACAGTAAGTGGTCCTGTAAATAAATTATTACTTAGTAGTTTCAAAATTTCAAATTAAGAATTTTGAAGTTCAGATCTTCGTATCGAATTTTTTCTAATTATTTTTGTATATTTGTATGCTTCTATGTTTTGTGTTGTTAGAATGTTGCATGCTTCTACTAGATTTAGATAATTAATTTTACAGCAAAAGGCTTATCCAAATATCCAGTAATTTAATTGTACTCACACTTTTTTATTAAAAAAAAAGTGTGACTTTCTTTTATTATTAAACTGATAAAAAAATGACGTGGATAAAAAAAGGACTTGGTATGAGTTTAAACAACAATTTAAAAAATTTAAACCAATAGCGCAAAGATGTTTAAAATTTAAACTTAAGACTTAAAGATACAACAAAAAAATTACTAGATAAGCCTAGTATTTATTTAGTAACATACATATTTAACAACTCATTGTGTTGTCTATGCTTGTATGTGTTTATTAATAATTAACATTTTTTTCTCACGCCCATCCCTCCTTGCACCGACATCTTCTGCCGGACTTCAAATCGTCTGTGTTGCCAACAAAAAAAAATCAACTCAAAAAATGTTGCCATATTCAACAGGCCAATGGATTAGCAGTCAGAGGAAAATATGTAGCCGGTTCGATTCCTTCCTTGGCCGCATCGAAATCGAACTTTGTTAAATCGCACGCTTATTAAGTTTTGCGCTTCTAATCGATTTTTATATCGATTAAACATATCTATTATTCGATTAAAGACTTAAGTTTATGATGATGTTATGTTCTTTTGAAATTTTATACATGTACAACTTGTTGTATGATTTTCTTGTTTGATTCTTTATTCTGTTTTTGTTTTTTATCATGATTTTATATTTACTAAGTTACATTGCCATATAAGAATAAAAATAATCAATATTTAGTCATTAAAATTATTGAATAGAGTGATTTGGTAAATGAAATATTAATTTATCTATGAATACATATAATAAATGAAATAAAAACCCTTTAAATAGTAAGTAAAACATAAATGTTTCATCTCCAATTATACAACTTCGCACATTCCTAATTTTAACCATAGATTCACAATTAAAGCACTTTTCATCCATCTATTTACTTTAATAAAAAAACTTTATTTAAAAAAAGTGCGTGTGTGCCGAGCACACGTGTCAGAAGTGAAACTTCTTTCTCAAGATTCAAAGATCTCAAAAGAGATATCGGTGCCTACTTCATGATGTAACGGTATTGTCATGAAGTGACCTTGAAATTTTATTTTATTTATTTATTTAAATTTTACTCTGAACGTGCCTAAAGAAGTTTCATTCAAAATTTTGAATCTATGGTCATTCATAATATGTAGCCTTGTAGAACATAAAGCATAATAACATATAGTTTGCCTGCTAAAGTACTACCCTAGACGTAGTTACGTTGCACTAACCATTTATGTACCGCTTGCTGTATATTAATAAAGAATTATATTATACTGTTGTTTTTTTGCCATTCTTGTATGCTAGAAGTGTCATGTAGATGTACATATATTATTATATATCCTATTATTTCGTATCAGTTGATATAATTCATGTAAATTATTGTCGAGCCCTTTTAATAGGCAACATTTGACGTCTATCAATTTTATCTTCGAAGAGAGGTAACCTGCTAAAAATATCGATTAAAGTGAATTAATCGATACGGATTTGAAACATTTGTCAATCGAATTTATTAATTTATGATGATTTTTATTCACAAGTAATCAATGCATTCGTTTCTAGATGTCAGATTTCGATTTTTAGAGTAACGTCTCTGGTATTTAAAAAGAAAAAAGGTTTATTGACACAAAATTGTAGTGACGTCAGTTCTTCAATTCAGAAATTGTTTATTATGTTTAGAATGGTTTATCAGTAAAATGAAATCTTAAAATTACTTGTATCGGTCATTATTATTATAAATATGTAGTCGTAATTGAAAAAAGTTAGGCAAATGTCGCTACTAGGTTACGTTCTTGAATTTTGTTGAACTGTCAAATGTTGCCTATTAAAATGGCTCTACTACAGTCCCCTATTTCGAAAAATATTCCTATATTTCATATAAAAAAATTATTGACATACAATATACAACTAGACTCCCAATACGTCAATGATTTTTGCAAATTAATTATTATTCTGAGGAAAGCAGTTAGTCCAACTCAAACTAAAACATATATAGTTTTAAAGACAGGTTTCTATCAAAATGTTAAATGAAGTTAAGAAACTGCCAACCCGCACTTTACAAGTGTGGTGGATAAATAACTAAAATCCAAATAGGGAGGGCAGTCTACGTACTCGGTTCATATTAATAAATAGGGTGATGACAGCAGTATATTTTTTTATACCTAAAGCCACAGCTATAGACATGCACTCGCTAAAGCTATTATTGCAAATTAAAAATAAGATATATAAATAAAAACGTCAAGACAAATCGTTTATCTTGTATCATGAGTTTTAACCTCAAAATTAGTATTGACTTTTTTTTCCAATGTAAGACAATTATAATATACCTACTAAAAAAAAGCGAATCATCTTTCATCAAAAACAATTATTTTTTCTACTCCTGTTATAGTTTAAGAGCAAAACGTGAAGTATGATGTATAAAGATTAGGTCAGAGTAATAAATTACTAGAAAAGCTACATTTATTTCAAACCTAATAGTATACAAGTTTAACAAAAAGGTATAGTAGTTTAGTATTTAATGACCCTATTAACATACTGTTGACCCAAAAAAAAGACGGGTTGCACTCCGGGAGTGCCGGCAGAAGTGAAAACTTGATTATTAACGTTGAGCATGTTTGATATTTTGGAATGGTATATGTCTTACGCTTTTTCGATCAGGTCACGTGTCCTGACGCGAGTTTAAGATTTTATACCCATTACAGAAAAAGTGCTCAACGCCGCTAAAGAAGTTTTCACTTCAAAAATATTCATTTTTATTCAAACTTGAATACAAAATAACTGTCACAAAATACAGATATTATTGCCTCCTAGGTGACGTCATAATATATTTATGCTTTGAGAGGTTATTACAATTAATATTTGTTGTACATTTTCATCACATAATCTTGATGCCACTTTAATATGCTGTCTACTAAAGTCAGATATTTTTGCTGTACATACGGGCAGACAGATATTATTCAACTTGTTATGTGTTGTTTGTGACATATATTTTTGCTAATCGCCCCCTAGTTATATATTATTGCTCGTGACTGTACTTATGAAATATTAAAAATATCTTACTGAGACATAACTGATAACAACAGGAGAATTGATTAGTTCAGGTGATTTGCCTTTAAATATTGGGTAGGCGTTTAAGTTATTCTATTAACTTTTGACGTAGTTTGATTGATTCACATAACTGATTATGTTTTTCCTTAATGGTTATGTATATAAAATAATTTTAATACAAATATCGCAGATTTTATTATTATACTAATACTCGCTGTCCATGGGGCAAATAATATATGCTCGTAATCGTCAGTTGCGCTCTATCGCATTTATAATGACAGGCAAAGAGACGCACTACCTTCGTATTTATGTTCTTATCACGAGAAAGTAAAAGGGAGCGCCCCAACGCACTCTATTCTTCAATCTTCTGGGAATCCATAAGCGGTTATCGATAGTGGTCGTGTCTAGCACACCGATGATTAATGGCCTCTCAGCCAGCGAGTGTTTGACATTAGTATTTTAACAATAGGTTAAATATGTATATCAAAAGCATTACAAGATACACCTTCTAAGTATATGATAGAGTGTTATCGCAAAAGTTTAATCTCTATAAAACTTATGCTTATACTTATTAGGTCTTCTAGTTTTTGCCTCATGTTCTATATTGAATTGTTGAAGTTAACATGCCTATATTTATTTAAATTTCTATTTTTTCCAGGCCAACGGTCAAGCATCGCAGGGCAAATACGTCGCCGGCTCCGTAACAGGTGTGGGAGCTGAGGCTGGTCTTTTCGTAGCTAACCACGCGTACTAAACGTAGTAGTGTAGTACATAATCGATTACAGCTGACGATGCCATCATTGTGGTAGGAATGATTCCAAAGCACAAGGCTCCACGAATTCATGCAAGCCTGATATCGTCAGCGTATTGCATAGCAATGTCAACGCATAATACATTCGATTTTTAAATGGCAACACTATTTATGACATTAGTTGAACTGTCAGTGTCAGAACTGACAGTGACATTGTGTAGATGTTTCGCGCCAAAACTTTGCTATGTGACGCTTTAGTGTAATTCGAAATTGTAACCATAAATTTTAATCACCAAGCGCGTATCGTTGTTGTTGCTGTGTAAATTAGATATTTGAATTCATTATGTATTAGATTGAGATTAGGCGTCATATTAGATGCTTTCGTATTTTGTGATTATTCGAATGCATTATTATCTATATTAAATTATGTACACAATTATTTAAGAGTCATAGGCAAATGTAATTTTTTAATACATTGATAAAAATATACAAAAATAGTTTTATATCATCGATACAGTTTACACTTGGTTATTTGTATAAATTATTTAAATATTTACTATATTATTTTAGTTTTAAAGGTATTTTGATAATTAAGAGTAAAGTGTAATGTTCGATCATTTGTAGTTTTTTATTTCACCCAAATATACTTCCCATCCATCTTAAGGTTCTTAGTTCGTATTATTCCTATACTAGTCTATAAGAATCTCTACTTATCACAGAAAGTGAATTGGCTACGATTTTTCTTTGTGACAAAGAAATGGTTTAGTTTCCATGTAATTAAAACTTTTAGTTCAGTCAGAAATATTTCAGTGCTATTAGTTAGGTACTTTGTATAAGGATTTGAGTGCTTATAACACGTAGCAAATTTTATTATTCTCTCATTATAACATCGATTTATATAAGTACTTAAATTCATAAAAATTGTGATAACTGTTGGTTTACCTCAAAGTCACGATCAAAGCCTTTTGGTTTTGAAATAAATTTGTTTAAATAATTTAATCTAAGGAAAGCTACAATACCAAAGAACTTTGTTAGTAAATTAAAAAAATCAAGACTTTCAGGGAGTATACACATGATTGGAATTACGTATTACTGGCACATACATAACTTCTTTTTTTGCTACTTAAATAGGGTCTGTTAATTCTACTCAACGAGTTTATAATAATAAACGTGAAAGTTTGTGAGCTTGGATAGATGTTTGTTATTCTTTCACGAAAAACTACTGAACCGATTGCAATGAAATTTGGTATACCCAAAACCTTTTTTTAACCCGGAAATCCCAAAGGAACGAAACTGCGGTTTTTCTTGGAATACGAGGGCGAAGCAATGGGTTGGAAATCTTGTAAATTATAAAAGGGACATGAATGAAATAAATACAATTTCAACTAGTTAGTTGTTAATTTGGAAACCAAAAAATGGCACACGATTTACGAATAGGTAGGTACTATTTAGCTATTAGATTTTTAGAAATTTGCAATTTTGTATCACTGGATTACACGTGTAGACCACGCGACTACTGTAGGGGTAAATGCTGATTTGAATTGAGTAGAAATAAAGAGGAACTATATTATAGACTAACTCAATGAACCCTTGAATAAAATTACATAGACACGTTTATAAATTATAGAATATCTATTTACCATAAGGATTCGGAACATTAGGTTAATAACAAGAAAAACTCATTTACTCTGGTGAAATATCGGGACGCAGCTTAATAACTAATAAAATGTTGAATATAATTTTCGAATAAACTCATCTTCCAATTTCATTTATGACTGCCCAATGCAGTCGGGTGCAGGAGCATTCAATAATTGCGAAAGTTTCCATCGGCCCATCGATTTTGTGCGACCCGTGGAAATTCACAAGCGCTGACACTGTTCAATGAACCGGCTTAATTGCACGAGTACCTAGGGCATGGACATACTGTGCACTTTTGTTTGGTATAAACTGTTTTTAGATGTGGGTAGGTATGTTCTTTGACACAGAGTAAATTTGAAATGGTATTTCTATTTATTTTTTTAAAAAGAAACAAGAAGGAATGTCTAATTAAACATAGACACAGCAATTATGGTACCTGACAAGCTTAATAATAGAATCTACGTATTTTTAACCGAAATAGGGTTTACCCGATGAGCGCAATAAAGATCCTACAGGTAAATTAGCTTGGAGAAATTTTTGCATATGTAGTGGTGTGTATATTACTCAGATCTTAGAGCGCGTTTCCACTATATCGTTCTGGCCTATACAAAAATGTTTCGATATCCTAACATTACTATTTAATTTTATACTTATTCCTAGCAACACTTTTGTTTTCAATAAAAACAAGTTTTTATTTGAAAGAAAATGGTTTTGACTTTATAAAAAAAAATATATCATTCAATTTTACGTCCTTGAGCAAACGACAAGGCGACTACCGTGAAACAATAAAATATCGTGTCCATAATAATTTGTTTCATAATTAATATTTGACCATAATAATTACGAAACAAAACAAATAAATAAATCGTCACTTGATAGTGGAAAGTGGAAACACGCACAAAACCAGAATAAACCAGTTTACGCTGTCCGCAGGTGCCACGTGCAGTCGTTTGGTACCGTTAGAACATAAAGCACATTTCATTCAAAAATTATAATTATTATGTACGTAGTTTAATTGATAAATTTTGTATTTCTTGATTGTTGTTATTATTTGTTATTATTGTTATAATATTTGTTGAAGTGAATTACATGTCCCGCAGCCGGAGGCCCCAAATGAAAACTCAGATGTACTTAAAAACTACATTTAATAGCTAAAATGAGACTTTTACACCCATGTCTGCACGATTCAGACCGGAGTTAAAGAATGAATTTATACAGTTTAATAATTATAAAGACGTAAGCTTGGATGCTAACTAAGGGAAATCGCATCCACATTCTATTCCCGTGCGAACTGCGTATTCAGCAGTTTTGTATGAAGGCAGGGCCATAACTAGTTTTTAATTTGTGTGTAAGTGTTGTAACTTTATATTGTTAATTCAATATGGCTCCAGTGTTAAAACATGGTCGAGGCAAGCCTTTGACTTCTCAAACTAAAGAATTAAACTTTAAATGTCGTTTCTTTTTCAGGTTAGTAAATTTTTCATTTTAGTAACATTGTTAATGTAAAAGTTATATGTATGTTAAATGTGCAAATATTAAAATAAAGTCTCATCTTTTTCAGAGGAGAAACACATATAGTTTAATTTAAAATCCCTTATATATACAGGGTTACTTGTAAAACACCGGCAACCTCGCAGGACAAGATAGCTAACATCATAAGTAACAACATTTGTTCTACGACTTTTGATAATTTGTTAGATTTTATTTTCATACAAAAATAAATATTCATTTAATTTTCCGTCTGAATATTATAAACTCTACGCCTCCCAAAAATTACGTAAACAAAAAGCGAACGAGAGGGGGAAGGGGGCGTCGCGTCGTCCATCCGATAATTAATAGAACATAGACTTACAAATGTAAGGAGAGTACAATAAAAGTTTAAAAAATCATTTAAAAATAATTTATTGCGTTATGCCAAAAGTCGTAGAACAAATGTTGTTACTTATGATGTTAGCTATCTTGTCCTGCGAGGTTGCTGGTGTTTTACAAGTAACCCTGTATAAAATAAAAACTAAAAATAAAATGTTGTTTTATTTTATTTGCTGACCATACACTACTACAAACGCAAAAATTTCTCCAAGCTAATTTACCTGTACACACTTATTAAACTCTCATGTACCTAGGTAATACATAAATAAGTAGGAAGAAGATCTGAAAGTCCTTTTAATAATGTGCACAGCCTTATTTCTCAAGCCATCTGAATGAACGAAAGAGCAGCGAGATAGTAAAGTTACTCAAGTTTAAACACACTTTTTATTTTTTATAAAATTGACAGCAAATTAACTCTACGCCGACCTTACAATAATGATTGCAATTCAAACATTCGATATGCACCTATTTGACTGAGGTGATACAGAATAATTGTAAAAGGTTGATTGGTTTTGTCGAAAATGTAATGTCTAATCTGGCGGAACTTCCGGTTGAGTAGTTTTATTACGATAACAATCTAAACGATCATCAATTATTATTAGTTTAAACTTATTCTATTTTTTTATTTCTTTTTTTTTTCTAAAATTGACCGAAGTTTATCAAGTATAGTTATTAATTACTCATTATTAATTATAAGCAAGAGACCCCACAAGCTCCTTTGTCCTTGTATAGTTATTCTTAATCTGACTTCTTGCCATTTATTCCACCCTGGTAAGTTTCCAAAGTAAGATTTTATAAATTACTTACTCTGCACTCGATTTCAAAGGTTATTTACCCCCAAATTGACCTGCGCTCCCATAAAACCTTTTAAAGCCTTATCGTATAAATGATGCGCAGCAATAAAAGAAATTTAAATTACATTTTCGTGTGATAACGTTGAAAACAGCCATGAAAATATGATAAGCCCATAATGTTTAAGTGTAAAGAGAAATGAACGAAATCTTATTAAAAACTGAGTATTATTTTAACTCTGTTTCTTTATTGTTCCTTTTCATTAAAGTACTTTTGAAAAATTCGTCTAAATTAGTCCTGTAGAATTGAATCTGTGCGTAGATATTATAAAAAACAGCATCCAAATAAGTATTTTCCTACATACTATTGCAGAAAAAAATCAGGATAACTCTTACTGTTAACCTTTATAGACTCTACATAGTAAGTAATTAGAAATTATATGATTCTTTAACCATACCGTAATTTCAACTATTTTATGAGTTGATACTAAAGTATCAAATCCCCTAAACATTAATTATCTCATATCTATGATATGAAAAGTATGTAAAAGGATTAAAATTAACCCAATTTGCTTCCGGGTGAACATCCTCACGGAATACCGCGCGAAATTCAAAATTTTGCCAAAACATTTGAACAATGGACCTAAGCAAATAACTCCAAAACAATATTTGGGATGCCCTAATCTGGGTTCAAGTGGGCCCTTTGGCCTATTTAACCGGTTAAGTGCCGATGAACCAAAGGATCAAGGGATTTTTGGGGTATGTTTGACCCATTTCATAGAAGGTACCGGTTAAAAGGGTGAACGGCCGTGTGCATGGGGGCTAGGAATTAGGCATTTTCTTGCAGGGATTACTGTTATCTTTAGAATGAAAGAATGAAAGAAAACGTTAATTCAATGGCACATAGCCTCACGAAAACAATATAAACAATACTTAAGTATATTATGGTAATAAAAATACACATTTAAGTCACTCGGTCGTTTTTTTCGTCGTCTTAGATGTATGAATCTTAATTAGAGTGCGATTATACTGGTTGTAGCCTAGTAGTTACTCCGAGAAAAATCTGGCAATACACATAAGGTACTTATTTGCCTGTAAACAAATTGATCAGTGAATGTTCAATGCATAAAACGGTTCCCTAATTCTTCCCTTGTTTCAATACCTCCGAGTTTTATTTTTAGGTAGTATAAAGTCTTCCTATATCTTATGACAACGTTTCATCTATCATCTATTAGAATATATCCAATATCCCTTCAGTTAAAAGCGAAACAAATGATGACCTACCTTTTGCGCAACAAAAAAAGATTCAATAATAGGATATGATACTTACATATTCTGTTGTTGAATCCTAGTTCCTACCTACCTAAAGAAGATACAATTAACACAACAACTTTGTTTCAGGTTGAAGAATTTGAGAAGAAAGTATTTTGTAAGATTTTATACCATGTTGCATATTGTTTTAAGTGTGATTTTGTTAAAAGGAAAATATACTCGACATTAAAAAATTTGTTGTTTTATTTTTAGACGTTCCGTTTCCCCATAACCCATTATTGTACAAGGGATACCAGGGAATGTGTTTAGTGTGGAAGAACGAAAGCGATATGATTCTGAAAAATTGTTTGGTTTTTTAACAACTATTTACATTATAATTTTTAATAAGTAATATTAATTAAAAATAAGTGATTGATAGAATTCTGAACAAACAATCAACTTTATATGGTTGAAACTAAATCAAGTAAATATTATCTTACTATAATATAATTTCGTGTTTCAGAAGCTACCTAGTTATCAGGCTATTTTACGTTATAAATACATAAAATTTCTTGTCTCTACTCTCTAGTTAAATTAACTATGATGATGACCCCATTTGATCCAGAAAGCTCGATTAGTTTACGATGTAATAAATGTTAGTGTGTCAATTAGTGGCCCTATTTGGATCAAA
This sequence comes from Colias eurytheme, assembly GCF_061535395.1. NCBI lineage: Eukaryota > Metazoa > Arthropoda > Insecta > Lepidoptera > Pieridae > Colias > Colias eurytheme. The sequence goes on along the minus strand of NC_143000.1, from coordinate 2,804,628 downwards.
TTTAGGAAAATATTAATAAATACAGGTCAACGATGTTCATAGTAACTTTATAAATTTACTCTATTAATTGTGTTGTGGTTTTCTCTATACATTTCTTGGTGATTAATTTTAAGATAAACCTAAATAATCGAGCCGATTAACAAAAAATCGACTTCCCTTAGTAGTTAATTAATATTTTACTTTTTTTTAATCGTGTATTGTGCTTATGATCTTTTAAATTTTACTTAAGAAAAATCACAAAGAAATTAGCCCTGGCGCCCTAGAGCCATTGTTTCACTGAGTCTGAGTCAATGTTTGTAAATTAACATTTTTCGTTTATTTTTATATATGATTGAAACAGATTGAAACCTTCACAGAATCAATCAAATTTGAGAATCAAATAATTTATTGACATTGAAAATTGAATTATAAACGGAAATAGATACGGAAATATAGAGCTAATTGAGCGGAAGTACGACGACCATTTTCAATTTACTTTTTAACGTGAAATGGAAATCTATCAATTTATTATCACGTAGCTGTAGGTACAAAAAGTAGCAATTTTGGGATGAAACTCTTTGTAAGACAGTTAATTAAAACACGTTCTACTTACTATAAAAGGCATAAATATGTTATAAATAAAAAACAATCTGATATGTAAAATAAGCTCACCTTTTTTCCATTCATTCATGCTTCAGTGGAGGTTTGTAGGTAGAAAAGAGACGCAAAGATTCCAATACTACGGGAATTCACACCTGGCGAGTACCCTCGTATACCCTGTATCAATAGGCATAGCGTATCGGCGTATCGAACTGATCGATAGAATTCCTCCTGCGTTATGGAAACCTAGTACTTTCCAATACATTCTCCATCATTGGCGATTGCCGATATTTTCCCAATAGGGTAGAGGCAATCGATTCCTTCGGAAAGAATATATCGTGATATTTCACAAACAAATTGTATGTAAGTAACTAATTTTAATTAATATCATAACAATAAAATTTAAGAATTTCCAGAAAAACCTATAACTAATTAGAGTATTTAGATATCATATTATTCAGATATTTATTATTTGATACGTCATCGACTCAAGCCATTATTTTCAAGTTAAGCTACATCAGAATAGGTTTTTTTTAAGACAAGGGGTCGTAATACTTCACAAATCTTATATCTTATACAATCCTAGTAGCAGTGAAGAAATTTGTCTCCGAATTTCTCACGCTCCAATCCCATTTTTTTACAGTACCTATACGCCTTACGAAATTTTGAACCTTTTCCAGTACGAGGTAAGGTAGAAAATAATAGAGTCATAATTTTGTCGAATTTTATGCATCCCGTCTGTTTCTCAGGGGATAGAATAATGCCAAGTAATTTTCAGCTCTATTTTCTCCTTGTTATAATTCATTTATACAATTTTGGTACTAAAAAGAGATGGAACCATTATCCCATATCTGTTTCAGTCTAGTACGTTGACCTGGGAACATAATGCACGAATGGATATTGAGTATCAGGGTGAACATAGGAATGCGGATGCTCAGAACTTCTGCTATCTTGGTACTTGTGGGGGCTTAAAGTCATTGGAATATCTCAAACAAAAAAAAACAATTTACCAACTGTAGTTAACTTACTTTAAAGTGCTAACTTTAAAAGCAACAACAACGTTAATTACCAAAAAAAATAACAAAATGATGCGAGAATTAAAAAAAATACAGATAATATTATGTATTATCAGTTATCACCATACCCAATTATGTACGATCAATCTATCAAGTCTATTAGAAATAGTGCAATGTAAGTAATAACCATTAATGTGCATTTAGATCAAACGACGATTCATACTCATTCTAACTCCACTGTGTCAAATTCTTTTAGTGTAAACAGGTGTAGAGCATTCTTTCGTTATTCTGCGTTCGAAAAGATTCTAAGCAATGTTAAAAATTAAAATACTGAACAACACTGAATAGACCGTACGAATTTTCGTTTACACTAAAAGATCACAAAAGAATGCTCTTGCTCTAGCTCCTAGCTCTAGGCTCTATGTTCGTTTTGTCAAAATGCACCGTAGTATTTAGGTATTTATATCGATACTATTATTTTATTATTAAAAGTTTTATGTAATATAATATTATGATATAATATGTATAAGTACATATAGGTTCGTAAAAGAACCAAAAATATTTGATATTTAATTTTATAGCATCGCTATATAAAAGATGTAAAGCATTTGAATGCGATAAAAGATTAGTCATATATTGCACTGTTTCCCAATACATATAATATTCAGAACACAGCGCAGAACTTGCGAGAAATTCATCAACTTCAATGTTCAAAGTCAATACCTAAAAGCTTACGCAAATGAAAACCATTTGTCATTCCTAGTTATGTAAGCAGTAAAGTGTTTCAATTTAATTTCCCATTACAGTACCTGTGCCAGAACTATCGTAGGGCTTCTATATTATTTGCGAGAAATTTCTGAATGAACTCTATCTAAAGTTTGGGTACACTGAAAGCGTGTAATACAGTTTATATATTATGCATGATATTATATAAACCGAGAATGTGCTCTGGTTGTACGATGTTCGAGTGCTCTACTTGTAGGTATCATGTTTTGAAAGATAAAAATTAGCTTTCCAAATTTTGCATATATTAGTGTATTTTTAAGTTTTACTGTTTGTTAATAATATTGGTAAATACAGTTGCTAACTTAGATTGAAAACTATATTATCATAAATTATGGTAGGCTTATAGCAACGGTATAGCTTTCAGTAGATGCTTAACCTAATCAGTCAATCGACCTTAACGAATGACATTTTGTTACCAATTTACCATTTCCAGAATTTTCATAAAAGTCTACCAAGGAATAAAATATTACTTAGAAAATTAATTAAAATTTTGAGCAATTTTTAAGTAAGCTCCTTTATTAGCAACGAGTAATTTTTTCTTGGACCTGTCATATTATAATTAATTAATTATGATTGATTAACCACTTGTTATATGTTCATTTAATCATGTCAATCCTTTTTGTATCCCGAGTGGATAAAACATTTTTCTTCGATATTGGAACGGTATCGGCAATCGTCAATAATAGACAACCGATCGGAAAGTACTAGGAGATCATGGTCCCGGAAGAGCGCTTCCGATCAATATTCAATATTCCTTTACACACAGGTGAACACCGCACACACACATCGATGCGTTTCCATAAATTGGGAATCGAGAGGGGCGATTCCCGTAAACGGCGCCCATAAAGCGATAGACGCACAATCGAGATTCAATTTTCATGTACTTTTTCTCTTTCTCTCTAAAAATTATCTATGCTTTGTAGTTAACAGTCGGATTAGAATTTATAAATTAAAGTTTTAAAAAAAAACATTGAGCAAAAGGATTGTATGTATGGTTTGATAAAAATATATGAATATGACTTTTTCATAATCCGATTCTGTATATTTTTTATAAAAATAATATAGTCTAAAGTAATAAAAAATCTTATAGAAATATGACTAACGACTGATAATAAATACGTCGTTTCAAGACAGAACACAAAAAAGCTCCCTCTCGCTAGTCTGAAAATGAAAACCTGAATAAAATTCATAACGCATTCAAATTGTGAAAATTTCTATGAACAACTTACCTACGTACTACGCCTACGTGGCTACAAAGGTACTACTAATACGTGACAAATAAATCTTGTATTATTCTTAATTAAGTTTTCTTGCTTATTTTAGCACATTAGTTTCAACATTTTTTGTTTGCAAATTTATGTACAGTAGCTTTATTTTAAGATCTTAAATTTGTTTGCCTTTGACGTTGTATGAATTTAAAAAAGTATGTGGCGTAAGAATATAAAACTCAAACTTACATTAGTAGTTGCATAGGTACTTGTATAAATGCGTAAGTTTATAAGAGTTGATGAATGTATAGTAAAGCTGCAAATACGAATGACGATTAGTCGTTTCGCGATGATTGAAATTGAGGTGGACTATAATAATATGTACTAATATTATAAATTCGAAAGTTTGGGTATCGTGGATGTATTGTACATATTATATTATGTCTTTTCACGCAAAGACTACTGAACCGATTAAAATGAAATTTCGCACAATATATAGAGGGTAACTTGGATTAACACATATTAGGATAGGTTTTATTCCGGAAATCGCACGGGAACGGGAAATATGCGGGTTTTTCTTTGAAAACGCGGGCGAAGCCGCCCGTGGAAAGCTAGTCTATTATAAGTCTACGTACAAAGTAGTCTAGTAAGTCTGTATGTGCATACTTCATCCGTATAATACGTAAATGAAATGGCAAATCGAAGCTACATTGTTATCAAAGCCACACTAATAATTATTATTTGAAAAAAAAATAACCAGCACGCTCTGACAAGGATCCTGAAAAGTGATTGAACTTCACAAAAATATTATTAGCATTGAAACAAATAAAAGTATTTTTGAACATTTAATGTAAATTTATTGAATATTCATATATTTCAATGTGGCTCGCCAAGCATAAAATCTATGTATTTATTTCTTCTTCTTTCAAGATTACTAGAATACAATATTCCAATTCTGTTTTCGCTTTTCACGGAATTTCATTGGTACTTATAAATAAGCGTAATTAATTGGTTTATTAAGTTTAAAGGTAAGCATGTTTAAATACATCTCAATTACAAGCAAATCTGAGGTCAACAAACTGAATATTCGTTACGACTTACGAGTCTATCGCCCCTATACTAATTAATCAGGAATTCAGGAACCAAATCTTAACCCAAATTAATTTGAGAGCACTTTATCTAGTTATGTGCCCTTATGAGTAATATTGGATTATAATTCAGATGGGAATCTATTAAAATATTAGAACAACTTAGAGGTTTTGTAGGGCCTATGAACGTATGAAAGTTTTGTAAGTAGAGTCAAACAAAAATAAATAATCGCCGAAAATATAATATTTTTATATATGAATCAAAGTCTTATCTTATATTATATATTCTTCTTCTTATATATAAAAATGAATCGCAAAATGTGTTGGTAAGCGCATAACTCGAGAACGGCTGAACCGATTTCGATAATTCTTTTTTTATTATATTCCTTGAAGTACGAGGATGGTTCTTATGTAGAGAAAACGTAAATATTATGTACCACGGGCGAAGCCGGGGCGGACCGCTAGTTGTGTATAATTTTATACAGACTGGAAAAAATTGGCACGTCTAAATTATTAATTTATTAAAACCGAGCTAGAGTGGAATAAATCCATTTCAGATTTCAGCTACAATAATTAATATCAAGAAGCCTATAAATTTCTGTGTTCTAATTAAAATTTTTACACATTTAAATAATAGAGTAGCAGATCGATGCATGTACCTAATATAATTGTATTTGATAGAGCCATTAAAAATACGTAACGCACATAATTGGCGAGATCTAGGAGAGGCCTACATGATACGTCCAACAGTGGAAGGGTAAAGGCTGATATTATCATGTCATGATGATGTGAGGAAAAAAAAATTTTTTTTATAAAAATTGCTTGAAATCAGCGCAAATTTCATTGCTCATGCAAATTCATTTCTCTTTTCTTCAGCCTCTGGGTCATAGTCATAGAGACATCAAGTTTCCATATTTATAATATTTATTTTTGAGGGTTCATTTTATAAAATTAATGCCATTAGCCATTAAAGATTTTATAAAATTTTCAAAGAACCATTTTTAACCACATTTTTATATTCAATCTCTTTGTATGTTTGCGTGGGTTTCAAATTCCAGTTTTTAAGTAAAAATTTCCCCGCGCCATGGCCTCCATCACTAGGGTTGCAAAGGTGTACGGAAGTGTCGGAATTTTAATGTGGTCCCTTCGCACTAACTGGTAGATACGCGTTGCCATAACAACGTGGTTGTTTTTTATTTACTAGAGCATCGTAATAAATATTTATTTCTTGTTTTAATAGTAAATGCATAAGTAAGTTATAGTAACTGAAAAAATAAGGATAAAGTTCTTTAAACAAATTTATGTATTCCAATAGAGTTAAATAATATACTTTCTCCATCCAGTTTATAGGACAGAATCCTCTGAAAGAAAGTGAATGTGGGCGTGGTTTACCGGGGTTGAAATTTTGCGCAGAAGTTCATTGCGCATATTACGAGCAGGACAAGAAATTTCAGTGTAGCTATTCGCTCTACTTTTGTATCTTTACCAGTTTCATGTTATCCTAATACCGTTTGTTTTGGTTTTTGGCCGTATATGGAAGGGGCGACAAAATTTTCTACGAAAGAAGTTTCAATAGTAACCATACCGTAATGTGTGTACTGTGTATATTAAAATGTATTTTGTACTTTTTCCTTTGGTATGATCAATAAATTCATTCATCCATTGTAAAATCGCACATAAGTTATTAATTTTCTATTCATTTGAAATATTAAAATTAATACCTATATTAATAACTAGATTTCCGCCCGCGGCTTCGCCCGCGTTTTCAAAGGAAAACCCGCATAGTTCCCGTTCCCGTGGGATTTCTGGGATAAAACCTATCCTATGTGTTAATCCAAGTTACCCTCTATATGTGTGCTAAATTTCATTGTAATCGGTTCAGTAGTTTTTACGTGAAAGAGTAACAAACATCCATACATCCATACATCCATACATCCATACATCCATACATCCTTACAAACTTTCGCCTTTATAATAGTATTGAGATTAAATTTTAATATTTCAAATGAAGTGGAATCCAATTTTATCTATCTTCAACAAATACTCAAAAGTCATATTACGAAAACTTCAGAATTTTTGAATTCATAATTTTTCTTAGTATCTTCTTCCATGAAAGATTGGACAGGAAAATACTTGGAAAATATTGGACATGTTATGTAGACCTAATTTAAAAGTTTCGAATGTTTTGTTGAAAGTTTTTAGGATGGACCTAGGTGTTTTCATTTTATTTTATTTAAATTGCGTCACCGCTGCATTATTTATGAATTATTAAAACCACAAAACATTGATGCAAACCACAGAATACATAATAGTAGCTAAACGCTAATGCAAACAACAATGTGCTAAGTGCTGTTGTGTTATTTAAGTTTTTACTTACCAGAGCTACATAAATAACTTTATAAATCAAAACATTACATACTAGGTTACCATAACTATAAAAGAGAAATTAGAAGAAATTATACTTACATATTTTAAAGTTAAACGAAATACATAATAGATATTTTTATAGTTTACATTTAAATACGTGACTGACGATAATTTCTTGACACATACGAATACGGAACGTGTTGCGTGTACATTTTTTTTTAATTAACTTGAATAATAAAGAAAACGTGGTCTAGGTATTATAAAATGATATTCATTGATATAGTTTCGCGCGTTTATCTATCAAAGCCTCTTCATACTTCATATGATCCTGGTAACAGATGTTTTGGTTTACCGGTTGTTACGTCATGACCGTGACGATAATACAAAGAAAGAATGGCAGGTATGTATTGTTCGTCCTATGCATTCCGGGTTGAGAAAATTTACCTGCATTTTTTTATAATTTATTTGTTTTCCATTACCTTACTTCCAATTAAAATTCATTAAACAGGACTAACAAAACTTCAGTTTGCAACAAATTCAACAAAGTAAACAAAGTGAAAAGTTGGTCTAGAAATGTCACTTTGCAATTAAGAAGAAATGTAAAAAGAATGTCTTAAGACATAAAAGCAAGTGACATAAAGTACTCGTGCGGTTAGCTTCACCTGAAATTTCGTTTACTTTTATTGCCTCCACGTGTAAGCTGAAACATAAAGAATACTATAGTTATTCTTTGTCGAGTTGTAATGAAATTTAACAACAGACATAAAATGTAGCCCAAGACACGTGCACATGCCACTTTCATCCTAATAAGGGTTACTGAAATCGTAAATTTAAGGATGGTAGAGTTCCTAGCTCTATATTTTGAAGTGAAACTTCTTTTTCACGTTGAGAGTAAAATTTCAAGGTCACGTCATGGCAACAGCGTCACGTCATGGAGTAAGGCGACGATTTTCGTATCTTTGAATCTTGCCAAAGAAGTTTCACTTCTGACACGTGTGCTCGGAAAACACGCTCTTTTTTTAGTTATAAATCTTCAGTAATGTAACTTTTGCATTTTTAAGATATACTATCAATAATAATTACAGAATATTAATTATTGATAGTATAAAGTATAAGTACGTAAGTTAGTACGTAAGTTAAGGATTTGGCACATTTTCTACCAAATCTAGTCTGAAAAAGGTATTATGTACCATATTATTGAAAAAAAAAATGTTTTAGCAGCTCATTAATTTATTAATTATATTTTTATTTCAATTATAAAATGTTTTATTATTTAATTAATACTGATCAGGGTCGTACTTTTAATACAACCTAAATTAATTGTCAAACCGTTGTTTTATAGCCAAATTTAACAATGAGTGAGTGGACAGTGGACGTAACGGTTCGTAAATCAAAACAAGCGTTACCAGGGCCGCATACCAAAGTTGGAGCTTTAAAGCTCAATACTACAAAACTTTACTGAAACCACTTAAATATACAAAATAAATTTATTAATACGATATATGGGTTTTAAGTTTGTTTTTTATTTAATGCAATTCTCTAGTATGTATCGATTTCATTACAGAACAAAAAAGCATCAAATTTCAAACTTATCATGAGTATGCAATGATTAAAAGTGCAATAAATGGATGTTCCAAGTGGTTTTATTTAAATGAAAATTTTAAGCATTTTTGGTGAAATTTAAGATATCATGAACCCTCGGAGGTCAACAGCTTTCAAAGAACTAGGGTCAAATCAGGACATCGAAGTAGACAAGCCCCGAACTATTGGTTCTGATTGCCAATTGTAAAATTTATTGCCTTGTAATGACAAGGCACTTTAAAATTTAAATTACCTTCAACAATAGCCCTTAGCTTGCGGGCTGCGACTATTTCATTTGGAGACTTTTAATTATGTGCTGAGTACCTGATAAATTATTCGTTATAAAATTTTAGGTCAAGCCTATATTATACTGACCAATCCTGGTCCCCTGGTCATTAATTAAAATTTTATTATGCACTATGCAGGTAGACACGTTTGAAACAACAAAATAATGTTTTTTTTATCTGTTACCTACGTAACTAATTAATTAAACTCTGTGCAAATTGCTTGTTTTGAATGCAAGTCGCATTCATAACTTGGTCAATAGCCATCAATTTTCTAGAAGTTGTAAGATATTAGACACTTCAGGGAAGAGTGTAAGAATATATAGCAAATTAAAATTCGAAGTACTCATTTTCATACGTACACTGGGCTTGTACGACATGAACTAATGTACTACTAATACAATTACACGATTCTAAGAAAGCTCTACACGTTGTTTGTTCCCATTGATAGATACGTCACGATTTATTGGTAGTATCCCGTGTTAAAGAGAAAACGAATTAATATTTTCTTATAATATTTTAGTTTCGCCGTAAAAAAAATAATGTATAATAATTGAGATAGAGAATAAAAATGCAATACATCCATCCATTATATATGTATTTTTTCAGTAACGAATAATAAGTCACAGTGGGTTCGAGTTTTCGCAATGCACTAGGATGCTCTAGAAATACGATCATACAAAAAATAAAATAAATTTAATATCTACAGAATGATTTCGAAAATAGTCATTGAATTTTAAATAACATTTGGAAAAAACTATGAAATTCATTATTTAAAATCGTAACATACATCATACATCCTAATATAAAATTCTCTCTACTACTACTCTATTTCAGTTGATTTTGACATACATTAATCACGTCTTCAATCAAATTCTTTAGATCCAAGTGTATCAGTCTAAAAAATACACCAATAATCCACTAAAAGCAAAACCAATCACTGTCCAATGGAAACGTATCCACATTAAGTGATATTAACGAACACATCCATTGATCAAGTTTATACGGAACCGCCCACACTGTGTCAAGGACATGCCATAAACAACTGTGTTGTTGGTTCATTGTTTTCTAGTGTGGGCTGGAAAACTCTCTATTTAATTTAAAGTATGTATGGCGTTTCTTTAGCAATGTTGTATGAAGTTAATGTTAATGAAGTGTTAATTGTCAATAATGTGAAGTACCTTTTTTGATGCTTCTATTATGCAATGTAATGAAAAAAGTTTTTTTTTAATGGGTAAGATAACACAAAATTTATATTAATTCATGATAAGTTAACTTCTTCATATAAGTATATAGTTTGGCAGTCACGTGTTGTCCAACTGTTTTTCGTTTAAAAATGAGAAAATCGAAAGGTGCAATGAAAAAATCTTTTCAATCAATCGCTTGAAAACCTTATTATTCGTAGTACGATAAAATACTTCAAAAAAGCATACTGATGCAAATAAGCTTAATAAAATTAGCATTTTATTGCTCACAATTTCCACTGCAACAGAAACAAACTTCAATAATACCCACATACGAGTGAATATATTCACAATGCCTTCATCAGAACTTGTTTTACATGTGTAAGCCCTATTTGTGAATGAATGGCAAATTAGTGTTGTGCTCGACAAGTTCAACTTGTTAGGATCGTGCTATATTTTGAAGCTACATATCTATTATATAAAATTTGCAAATACATAATTTAATTTACGACTTGCTTGCTCAAGGTAAGTAGAAACAATCGTCTTTTCTACTATTGTATTGTATTTCATGAATTTTCAGGTTGAGTGTGTGCATAGTAACTTGTTTTTTAGGCTAATATAGAAAGAAATCATGTGAATGTTATAAATATCTTAATCTTATAGCTTAATATTTGACTGTGGCTTAAAACAAGAAGCACGTGTCGGGAGTCACAAATTTTAGTTATTAAAATAATATAATCCAGGAAATAGGCCTATTTCACATTTGATTCAATTTAAATGAACATCAAAATTATATTAAATTTACTTGTCCTAAAAAGATTTAAAATTTAATCAGTTCATTGACTTTTCTTTATTAGTTTGTTTTAGTACCTATCTTAAGTTAATAAAAAAAACAAATTTAATCTTAACAAAAAAAAATTGCTATGTCACAAAAATTATTATTTATTTGTGTAAATGACTCATAATCCAATAGAAATTTGATCATCTCCTTTTAACAACTTTCTCTTTATTAAAACCACAGCCTCGTCTATAGGCGTAATGAAGCATACATCTGATAAATCTCCATTGTAATGCAAAAAAAAACAATATCATATTATTATATAGATAATATTATGCATATAGCTATGAACTCAATGGAAAAGCAAAAACTTAAATTTGTATCAGTAGATAAGGACGATTAATATAAAGATTCTTACAAACATAAAAAAAAAACATTTCAGTCCTTATTTTCTTCTTTTTCGTAAAATCCATGATTAATAAAGTTTTTAAAATTATTGAACTAGCTAAGCTCACAGGTTTTTTTCGTGTCTAAAAGGCAACCCCACAAAACTCTAACTTGGTATACCTAATTTAATTATGTGATATAAATACCTATTATGTGATTTTCTGTGTAGTTCATAATTATGTACATATCCGACTTCTGGATCTAAACTTTATAAATGTATTATTCATTATTTATCTTACTAAGTAACTACGACTAATAAAACTTCGCGCTCCGGAATATATAAACCGCATATGAAAATAGAATTTATGGATCCAATACATTTCCACTTATCATAACAAGATCGATTGTTTTGCTATCCAATCATGAATTATTTACAGACTAATAGTTCAACTTCTTTCAACAAATTCAAGTACTTTTATCTTAATATATTTATATAAATCTCGTGTCACAATGTTTGTCCTCAATGGACTCCTAAACCACTTAACCGATTATAATAAAATTCGCACACCATGTGCAGTTCAATCCAACTTGAGAGATAGGATAGTTAAAACATGTAGGTACCACGGGCGAAGCCAGGGCGGACCGCTAGTATATTATAATTCGGTTGCTTGGAAGATATTGCTTTTTAGCAATTAGGTTGCTTTAAAAAAAGGCGAATTTACAAACATTCACCTTTCATTTCTATAGATTTATTTTTATTATCTCATGCTGTTTACAATCTGAAATCCTATAATATGTAAAAAGGAACCTACTAGAACTTAAGAGGAAGGTTTATTTTGGTTTCCGTTTTTGGGACTCGACCAAAGTAAGTTTCGAAAATAAAAAAATTAAATTTACATATGCGAAACAACAACAACTTTTCATTTCTCTAGAAACGGGTTCGAATCTCGTCCATTGCTCATCGCGGGGTCATTGGGCCATTGGTTGGGACAATACATATTTAAATATTGAGGATATTGGTTCCGTATATTCGTTTTTTTGTCTGATTTTTTTTACAGTCTAATCCCTACTTATTAATTAATACGTCTAAGGAAATCTCAGAAAAATGTGTAAATTAGAGACAACCATAGTGGAAAGCAAAATTTTTAAAACCTTCTTAATAATAATTAATCATCGACTTTTGATAGAATAGTAATTTTACCTTTCTAAAATATTTTTTAATCGTTTTACAAAAGCTTTGCTTCTACGGTGCATTGCATAGAGCAGCGCTACAGATCTGTTAGGTTTTAGCTCGGGGTTTTAGCCATACAGTTTAATAATAGTATATCAGAATTATGAAAGATGTGAATAGTGTTCCATAATATGAAAAATATTTGAAAAATATGATCCCAAATCTATTCTCACATATTTGCAAAAGGAAAAGAATAGATATCAAAGAAATGGGTGAACTTTCACAAACGAAAACAGTATTTTTACCTGTTTGATGAAAAGAAGACATGTTTGATATTTGAATACAAACAAAATAAAATGTATATCAATTTTCGCTTATCTCTCTTTGTACGGAACTCTAATAGTGCGTAGGACTACCATTATCGAATTGTACCTACATCTTTATAATGATCACAACATATTCAATACAATAAAGCTCATAATTGCGTGTAATAAATCTTATCTTTCATCTTAAATATAGTCAAACATTTCCTAGTAGTGTTTAGAAAATTGGAACATAAAAGCTTTCTAAACAAGTTAACTAATTAGTCATTGTTTTTATTTATTATGACTCTAACGGGTTCCTTTTATTTTGTTATGGAAGACGTATTCACAAGCTGCTGTTGGTGTATTTTTTAATATAAAATATATTTCGGCCTTCTAGAATATTTTTTCAGACTCTACAAAATTCCTATCAACAGATATGTGTCACTACAGGCTCCCATACAATTTAGGAGTTAGGCATTCGACTCTAATCTAGTGATGAACTAGGTATATCTAAGTAGATATACATATATAGTGATATTTTTGTTTCTGGTTACCTTTTACCGTGGTTGCCTGCTAGAGATCACTATTAAGTGATAAGGCCGCCAAATTAGTTGTACTCTGTTCTTTCTGTAAGTAGTTCTAAGGTTTCCTATTTGTACAACTATTAAAGTGTACAATCAATTAATAAATAAATATTGCCCTTATATTGTAGACGTGTACACGTTCATAGAAAACAAACTCCAATGAGGATTATGATGATTCCGTGTTGTTGCAAATATTATGTTGCGTGACTAGTTACCATTACGAAGCATTCCAATGTCGATTATTATTAATGAACATGGAAGTTCAACAAACCCTTTACATTCCATGCTATCCTGGTACATTGTTTTGACTTTTCACCTTGTTTTATAAACATGTGCATTGCAATATAAATAAATATACAACAACCGGAACGCAGAAAATGTGCGCAGAACTGAAACGGAAACACGTATTTAACTTATGTTTGTTGAAGCACTTCCTAAACTAGTATTAGAAATTGAATATACCCTATGTATTTTTACTTTATAAATGTATGATATTATTATGTAGACAATTGAAAATATTGTTGTAAGTATGTACTTATACCGGTATAGGTAGTATTATTTTATCTGTGAATTAAAAAAAACCGTTAGGTACCTAAGTGGTATGAAATGCTGTATTTTTATAAGAGATGAATAAGTAAATATTGTTAATTGTAAATAAAGTAGTTATAAAAAAGTGAAAACTAAACACGTCTGATATACAAAGCTGCGTTTCAGACTTTCAGCCAACCTCACTCAGTATGAATGTATTGGTCTAGACATAGAATACTTCGATTCTGTGCTGCCCTAGTACCTGTTGTTTTGGTTTGCAGGCTGTGTATCGAACAAAAAAACATCACAAACAAAACATACACCATCTACTATAAAAGGAGAAAGCATATTGCGGTATTAACTTAATATTTATGACTCCAACAGCATCTTTTTCCTTATCAAATGACTATCAAAATATTTGGGGATGATGTCTCGAAGGCCACCCTTGATCCTAGCATTGGCGGCTCGAGGCCACTCTAATAAGGCTCGAGATGTTATTACCAATATTGTATGTATTCCCTTTTGATGCGACCTTGGTCTGCGAAAATGCTTTCTGAACCACGTATCCCTTGCAAAAAGGGATATATTATTATAATGACATTATTTGTGAAATTAAAATGTATACTCGTTTTTTTGCGATCTTTATGTATCGCATTGACATTTACAGAGATTCCGGGGGCTGAGGGATTAATTCGATAGAGCCGGCTGCACGCACGAAAAAACATGACTTATGCGGCGTTACCTCGCTCTGAGGCGTTCCATGTAAGGCTTGAAGTGCAAGCGAGAGCGCGGAACGAGTGACAAAGAAGCACAATCGGACGTTGTCACGTTCAACTATCGTCAGTAAACCGACTTTACAGACAACCAATTTTTTTACCTATAAGCTTTTGCTCAATATTTCTATCGTTCATTGTAATTTTCTCAATAATATTTACAAATAATAAATACCTATGTAGACGCTACGGAAAATTGTTTTATGTGCATCCTATTTCCCTTTGGTAAATGGTAAAATAAAGCAATATAAAACTAAGAAAATGGCTTTTAAAATATGTATTTTTAGTTTTTAACTCAGTTGACAATTGACACTACCTTCTGTCTGTGTCTTATCTATTTTCTGGCTGCAGTTACATCGTAGGCGATGATATATGACGTTGATTTAAAGAAGCTTTCAAAAAAGCTTTCCTTATTTTAAGCTTTCGCTACCAATTATACCTATTTTAAGTGTTCAGATGTGAATATTGTCTAAAGGAATTTTAATATTATTTGTTATTAAAACGTTTAAACATAATTTATAATTAACCCTAGGTACTAAGGTAAAAAATAGATTTTTTTTTGGGGAACCAAGTTTTTAAATTGGTCGAGTTAATAAATTGGTCGAGTTAATTTCATAAACTTATTAGCAAAACGCATTAAATCGTAACAACAATCATAACACTAAATCTTTATAATATTAGGTTAAAAACTTCTGGGTATTTAAAAAATTCAAAGAACCGAAGGACCAACATCTACTAGAACCTCCAAAACAGTCTGACAATAGTCGGATCTCATTACGGTAGGACCGTAAAAAATTCAATACTATTACCCGTACAGTCACCTTCTTCAGACTGTTTCCAAGATATTTGATACTGCATATTATTATCACTGGTGTAATAAAACTAAATGCTCTCTTTTCGAAGTTCATTGCTTCAGCTTTATAGCTCTTATACATTTATGATACTCTGATAAAATAGAATTATAGTGATAATTTCTTCACACTTTTTGAAACCACAAGAACATGAAGAAGCAGCAAAAATACTAAAATTTCAACTCGATTATAGCTTAGCTTCGCTAAATAATTTAATTTGCATATTTAACCCCTTATTGCATGAATTATTAAGGAGATGAAATAAAAAATATTTTTTTGCAAAAAAGTGTTTATTAGACCTTACATTATGAGATCAATTTGAGGAAAAAATTATTTACTTGTATTATAGAAAATATGAAACAACAATATGGAATCAACCAAAGCTAATAATATTATTACATTGATCACATAACATAACTTTTAGGTAGAACTCACACTGTTGACCCCTTGAACCTTGAACCCTTTAAATAAAAACGAAAAATACAACAAATTAGGTACGCATAGCTGAAACAGTATTTGACTCAAGTCTCCATAATACAATACTTATTTTATTCTGTCTAGGTATTTCGTGTACATCTATTTGAAGCTTTTTATTATCTCATCATAAAAATGACACTAAGCATAGACTATAAATTTCCACCCAAGTAGACATCAGACAAGGGTTAATTTTATCTTCATTTTCTCGCATTTACACTCATGGGATATAATAACAAATTCAGAAAGGTCATTGCCATTTTATACTTTCTTAGGAAACCTAACAAAGTGGTTATTCATTTCTTTGGTACATAAAAGAAAGAAATGCTTGGGAAATCTTATAATTTTAATGTTGCGTATAATCAAGTTTCACATTCAAAATGTGTAATAGGATTTCAAAGGATAATATTTCTACGCAGTAAATCAGAATAATTTTTATATGAAAGGACGTATTTGCAATTCTTTTAAAAATAAACATCGTAGATATTGTAATTATATGTCGATAGGCATAATATGTACATACATATTATTTCCAGCTTTTTTTGTAGGTTGCTACCTTTTTGCACATCGGACTCATTGTGAAAATAAAACGTAATAATCACGAGGATTTTTATGAAAATAATAATAGATTAAAAAAACTAAAAAACACGCTTTTAGTTCGGTTTTCTATAAAACGCGTGTTTTTTATTCTTTTTTAACTATTTTTTATTTTATCAAATTAGTGTATTGTCATCGGTCCTAAATAAATCTACAAAGTTTGAACGAAATTTGGCCGTTTAAAGTGGGTCAAAATCGCGCCCAAAGAAGTCGGTTACAAACTTACAAACATACAGGTGAAGCTAATATAAAGCGTGTAAATGAGTTTTTCGCAAAAAGCTGATATCGACCGTGACAGGACTCGAACCTGCAATCTTCGGATCCGAAGTCCGACGCCTTATCCATTAGGCCACACGGTCTTGTTTGGGATGTTCTAAAAATAGATGCAATTTTAACACCTAGTGCCTAAGAATTTTCTACCTTACATAGTATGGGAAATATCAAATACCTGTAAAAAATATAGGTTATATTAAAACACAATGTGTACTTATTTATTTATATAATAACTTCCGATAGAAACTTTATAATTAACACGAGCAAATAAAAATAATTTTCACTCAACTAATAGCGATGTTTAATGAATAATTATTCTGTGATCGAGAAAGTAAAAATTATAAAATTTAAAACGTAAGTACCATTGTAACAAAAAGTAAATAAGTGTATTAATTATGATCTTTTGAGTATTATTATTCATTATTCAAAGTAACAATCAAATGAATCAATGTCCTAGTTTTGAAGCCCAGTAACTAACTAGCTTTCTGCTGTAGTTGCTTAAATTAATATTATTTTAGGACGAAGGTTAGGACCAAAATCCAAAGTCTTGTATTTTTTGTGGTGTTTTGAATATTGAGATAGCAAAATTACCATAATTCGTTGTCAAGAAAAAGAAATACAATAATAATAAAAAACGAAAAATAAAAAAAGGGCCTGAGAAAGTACATTTGGCACAAAACCAAAACAATGGGGACTAGGAGAGCATGACCAGCGAGAAGGTGGGACACCCCGAATACGTTGGAAAGAGGGTGCAATGTCGAGCCCCTGTTTCCATTAATACTAAAATATGAACTTTAGGCTCTTAGCATGAAGATTCAGATTGAACTACTGACAAAAACTTTCGTAGCCTGCAAACAATATTGCTTTTTCATTCCCGCATATTCTACACCAGGGTGCATTTTCGTACATTGACATCAGCTGCTACAAATGTAGGCCATTAATTTTATTTCTTAATAGAAAATATAAAATCCTTAAATAATAATTAATTAATAAACATTTTAAAGGTTAGTTTCAAGAGAAATGATTATTAACTGTTTATATTTTAATCTCATTACACCTCTACGTAGTACCGTAAAATTATGGTCTAGTCAAAAAGTTTATGTGAATACATCCCTAATTGAAGAAAGTATACACCGACTTGCACAACGGACTACAAACTATTGACTACAATATCTTGAGCCTATTGTTTCCATATATATTATATTGATATATAAAATAAACTAGATAGGAATGTATTTAAAAAAATATGTAAGAAAATAGAAAAGAATTTCACTCTTATTGGCAATTTTGTTGCAAAAAATATAGATTAGGTACATTAATTTTATAAATTAAATTGAATTTATGAAACAGTAGTAATCAATTATTAAGCACGTGGTATTTCCATTGTATTAACGCGATTTTCAAAACAAAATAGAAAAAAGAATTTCCCGACCGTGACAGGACTCGAACCTGCAATCTTCGGATCCGAAGTCCGACGCCTTATCCATTAGGCCACACGGTCGATGTCTGAGGTGCTAAAATGTCGTTATAAAGATAAATACATTAAAATGAGAATACCCGAAATTTTGGGAAAGAGCTGTTGACTTTGGGAAGTGATTTTAAAAGTAAAAGCGAAAGTTTGCCACCAAAAAAAGGTGTGAATCAAATTAAAACAGACCAGTATTTATCGAAATACGGTTTAAATAAAGATACTTTAAAACCTGTAATTTAGTAGTTAGTAAGTATTATTGTGTAAAACTTTCATATTCTTGTTTTCACGAAAAACTAATGTTTATAAACAAAAAAATATTTCTTCTTTAATTGCCTTTATCTCGATTAAATACAAACCATAGTTATTCCTACTATCTAATTATACTAGAGATTGTTAATACATGTACAAATATAACTGTACAAAAATTATATTTTATAGATAAGAACAATAAATACCAAATTACATGTATTTTAAGACCTACAAATACTCAAACCTCAAAAGAAGTAAGCAGAGCAATTTCGATTGCACCATATTTTTCAATAACCAAAATTATTTTTAAATTGACCTTAGAAGGTGGATTTTGAATATGCGAATATGTATTTGTATTGCATAACGTTTGTTGCTAATTCCTTTTTATTATTTTTTGATATATCTTCGTTTTTACTAAATATTTATAAAACAAAGTCGCTTTCTCTGTCCCTATAATATGTCCCTTTGTATGCTTAAATCTTTAAAACTACGCAACGAATTTTGATGCGGATTTTTTTAATAGATAGAGTAATTTAAGAGGAAGGTTTTAGTATATCATTTATTAGGTTTTTGAAATAGCGGGCGAAGCCGCGGGCGGTAAGCTAGTATGCAATATTTCAAAGTTATGTAATTTAAGTATCATTCTTAATAGATTAATGCCCATAAATATAATGATTTAAATTTATAAACAACCAAGAAGTTTCAAAAATTCATAACAACTAGATACATATAAAATATAACTATCTAACTTATTTTATTGATTTGATTTTTATTGAAAAAAGTGTATTGATAAAAAAAATAACACAAATTAATAAACACAATAAAACTTAACTATATTGTAGTAAGTAATTTTAATGTTATTTCATCAACGGTTAGAAATTGATTATTATCAATTTCTAACAAGACAAGAAATATCATAATTCTTTTGATCTTTAATTAATTTCTTTATTTTTGCTACCGCTTGCATTCTGTAATCTCAAAACTACGAAATAGTTATGATGATCTCAGAAATTTCATAAAATACCTATATATTATGTAATTTTTCCTCAAAACAATTGAAAGTTATATTTTCACGTAGACATTCAATTTGATGCTAAAATATAGGCTTGCAAAACAAATGTATAAAATAAATAATAAAACAAATTACACTATCGCTATAGTACCTGATTATCTTCTTTCTTTTATTTATGTAGACTGCATCTACGCATTTCTGTATTCCCTCGAACTGCATCCTTGATACCAGGACCTTTTTATTACACATTTAACCTTCTTATTAAGGTATGATCTTAGATCATTAAGTAATGGATGGAGCACGCTGGCAAATGTTCTAACTAAAAGGCTTATTACACTACCCGATATGAAGGGCCCTGCATCTAGGGTGGGCGTGTTCCCTAGTTAGTGTGGCGCTTATTACACTTCTCTGCGAATTGGGCCCTAACTCAGTTTATACGCGAATGTCTAGAGAGATAAACGTATTGTTGCATTTTACATTATGCCGCCGTCAGTATCGAAACTTCAAAAAGTTGCTGTAGCAGTGGCAACCGTTGACGCAATAACAAATATTAAAAAAGAAGAGAAAGATCTGGGTGAAAGAGTATTTGCGGTTACGTGAAAAGCTTTCAAATATGCAAATACTAAGCGTGCTTGAACCGGGAGTTTTAATGAATTAATTAGAGTAGGTGCAGAACAATTTGAACACTTGTTGAGTTTTAAAACAATTAAATAAACAATTGATTTAAACAATTTATTTATTTGTTAACATGGCGGTGTGATCACAAACATTTGGAACTTCCCTTTTAAGTTATATAAACCTGTAGTAGGGAAGTTTGGTGACACCTTACATACAAAAGCAGCCACTCCACGCAACAGTCGCGCGGCAACTGAGCTCCCTAACCGCCCTAAACGTTATTACATCACCCAATCTGCAGGGCGCTTAGGGAGCTAGGCAGATCGGGCAGACCCGATCGCCCTAAATCGGGACACTAACTCCCTAAGTCTTATTACACCACTCTTAGTTAGGGTTAGGGTCCCTAAAAATTGGGTGGTCTAATAAGCCTTTTTACTTTCTGCCGATTTTGGTGCGGGGAGGGTAACTCACACTTTGAAAAACAATCACACATTCACAAAAATAATTTGTGTCTTTACAAACTCAAACTAATACAAAATTGGCAGACTAGCATGTTTTTGCACACATACATCGATTACACAGAAAAATCTCTGTACATATACGTAATAATACAATCGCTCTAAAGGGATGTAACCATATCGATATTACAAAAATAATAATTTTGTTGAAATTAAAAATAACATTAATATTATATTCATAAAAAATACTACATAGGTCATTTTTAACGTTTTCATCATTATTATATGCATACGAAAAAACAATAAAACGCCATTTTATTTGTATTTGAATATGTATTTATTCAACACATCACATATTATATTCAATAAAATAAATATCGGTACAGAAATTTTTATTGAAGTGAATACTTCTTTAGCGGCGTTGGGTATAAAATCTTAAACTCGCGTCAGGTGACGACAGACTTTTTTTTAGCCCTTATATTCCCAGCGTAAGACGGATACCATTCCAAAATATCAAACATGCTGAACGTTAATAATCAAGTTTTCACTTCTGCCGGCACTCCCGGAGTGCAACCTGTCTTTTTTTTGAAGTGAAAACTTCTTTAGCGGCGTTGGGTATAAAATCTTAAACTCGCGTCAGGACACGTGACCTGATCGAAAAAGCGTAAGACGGATGGATATCAAACATGCTCAACGTTAATAATCAAGTTTTCACTTCTCCCGGCACTCCCGGAGTGCAACCCGTCTTTTTTTATTTCTGTACCAAGGTGTCGCTACAGATATAATAAAAATTGTAATTCGATTTTTTGTAAATCTGAAATATACGCAATATTAATACATACATATAAACAAATTACATAATAGAAAGGTTACAAGATTAACATTACAAAAAAACGGCTAAGTGCGAGTCGGACTCGCGCACGAAGGGTTCCGTACGATTAAAATGTTCTGCCAGTTAAAAGTAGCCGAGCGTAAATTTTAATAAATATATACAAGATTTACAAAATAAACATTATACTCCTTTTTATGCAGTTGTGTAAAATTGTAATATAATAAAGATTAATTCTCATCTCATTTCAAATTATACTTAGAAAAATATTTTTTTATCGACGTTCAAGTTAAAAGCAGTCCGTCACTAAGAAAGTCGTAAAAATTTACGACCTTTTCAGCGACGATTTTTTAAATTCAACTCTATCACTAAGTTCATAAAGATTAAATTTGAATTTCTCTTCAAGATAGTCTCGCTACATCAGTTTATAGTCTCGTGGGGAGTGCGGTTCAATATCGCGTTCTAAATTCAACTTTATCGCTTAGTTCATAAAGATTAAATTTGTATATTTTTTCTTCAAGATAGTCTCGCTACATCACTTTATAGTCTCGTGGGGAATGCGGTTCAATATCGCGTTTTAAATTCAACTTTATCTCTTAGTTCATAAAGATTAAATTTGTATATTTTCTTTCCATGATAGTCTCGTGAAGCCGCATCAATGATCGAGTAAACACATGACTCGATTATTTGTCTTGATCATATCGCTAAACGATACATCGACGATTATTAGAAATTGCATTTAATTAGAAATGTACGTTAAAAAAATAAAAAAATATACACAAATGAAAGGTTATTCCATCTTTTTTAATATTCGACATGTTTGAATTGCTTCTGCAAGACATGACAGTGCAAAACGGCATTTTTAGCGGAGCACTCGCAGACGTCCTTTCGATGTTTTACGAATACGCAGAGTGTTCGTAATCGATTACGCAAGTAGTTTTTATGAAAGCATAAGATTTTTCGATTCGAATAATCTTATACCTCGGCAAAAGGGGAAACGCCTGCGTGTGTTATCCATTACTTAATGATCTAAGGGTATGATATACCTATGTGTAGATAATCTCAAACCATGATGTAATTAATCTTGCGATAAGTTATAACTATTGTAGTGACCTCATTTGTGAAGAAAAAGGATCTTACATAGATACCATTCTGAGGTTGGTATTTTTGAAACTATTAAAGAATTTTGTAATAAAATATAAAGAAAAAACCAAAGAGGTTTTCATAAGAAATAAATTACCTAATGCTTACAGCTTATGAGGGCTGGTTCTTACCTTATGTTATCCAATATTCACCTTCTTAAGCTAATTTAGTTTACTTAATAATATATTATATATTTATTATGACCGAGTCAACAAACCATCACCGATTAATATTTTAAAATAATACTGCGTGTTGTATACAATTACCACAGTTAGGGGGCGTCCATAAATTACGTAAGGTATTTTTTTTTTCAATTTTTTGAACGCCCCCTTATAAGTACCTTTCTCTACCAAGCCACACGAGGAGATAAAGGATTAATCATGTGACCACACGTGATCCTTACTGTGGTATGTTTATAAAACTAATGCTAATAATAATAAAATTCAATGAGTAATTACATATTTAAGTGCCTCTAAATAAGGTGCAAATTATTAAATGTCATATTTATCTAGTGATTTTATCATCAATTATTGATCAACACAAATCCTATGCAAAAAGTGAAGTTGTGTATAAAGTCTGTTAGAAAGAGCATAGCATTTTGAATTTACTAAAGAAGAAGGTACCTGAATAATTGTCTAAAATTAAGGAAAAAATTGATCTTATTCGACCGTGACAGGACTCGAACCTGCAATCTTCGGATCCGAAGTCCGACGCCTTATCCATTAGGCCACACGGTCGTTGTGCTTTAAGACGAAATAGGGCATCGTTTTCCACAGACCGAGCCTCCCGCTGTGACGTCATGCCACGTCACGAGGTTATTCGCCTAGCGACCTTGCTAGGCGCAGTACCGCACATTGCATGATGTGTGAACATCCGTCAACACGATAAATGCCTATTGTACACATCCAGCGAACTCATGTCGTCCTAGTAGAGGAAATATCGTTCCTTTGTCCCTAACAATTGCCGTAAAACCGCAAAGTGGGGTGGCGCTGGTTGTTTCATTGTACAATTGGTAGTGTCAAATTGATTCGATAACGACATAACGATGATATTTTTTTTTATCATCATAATATATTAAACTCGATAAAACGCATTGACTTTGTAACGTTTTTGAAAAATTTACATTTTAAACTTCATAAATGTTTAAATCTAATGTAAACAAAACGGCTGATATATTTTCTTATTTTTGCTCTACTTTCTTAGAAAAGTTGAAAAAGTTAAGTCAGTTTAAAACAGATGAAAAATAAATTGTTTGAAAATTGACTTATCATCAAAAAAAATGTAGAGAAATTTTACAGAATTTTTTTTACTTAACTAAACTTTTTTAAGATTATTTTTGTTTTCTGTCACGAAAATATTTTCAGATTTCGAGATGAAATTAACGCAGACACAATTGATACAATCTATTTTGCAAAAAGCTGGATGAATAAAAACGGGGAACAATGATCGAACACGTCCCCCAACTAGTTTCATACTTATACCAGGAATACATAAAATACTGGAGAGTACGTAAAGTAGACAAAATCTGCAAACGTAGCCTTTATATGGAGTTGTTAAAGTTGAAATTTGTTTGACTATTGCCTACCACAATAAAGATAATATAGTTAACATAGCGCAGCGTCACGGTTGCTATGGTAACCGTTCCCAAGACTACGCACGAATACAAAAATTTCTACGCACCATATTGCATTGGAACAAGGTCTATGTTCGAGCGCAAATTGTACGACGGAGACAAAAGGTTCGGAATGCCATGAGCCATCTCTATTGTTAACCTCTCACTGCACTCTGTGTTCCTAGTAAAATTGTTACGTCATCATTGCAAAGTTGTTCACAACGCAGTGGAACTTTTTTGGGCAAAGCTTTCGTTTCTTTTTTGTTTTGGGCATTTTTGGTTAGGTATTTTATATTTCCTTTCAGAGTTGTTAAGGTAAAGCCAATTTCGCTACATTTGGATAAGATACTTATAATTTGTTCAGTTTATCTGTTAGTTAAAATTACAAGAAATGAATGAAAATAAGTAAAAAAGTGTTAATATGCTAATTGCTATCAGCTATTAGATGGCTAACACCGTCAGTACCAAACTTTAGTAGTGATCGGGAGTTTCAAAAAAAGAAAGGTGACTTTATTAGCAAGTCTTGAAACTATCTTTCAAACTTTAACAACATTCTTTTGCCAAATAATTAAATTTTGCTTTTAGTTAAGATCATGTTTAAGATTTATAACATTGTTGTAATCAAATTACTTATCTATTTCTAACGATTATAATAACAAGATTAACAAGACTGTTTGTACAGGGGTTTTTGGATCTCCATTACTTGGCCAAATATGTCATCAACCCTGGGTATCACAAATTTGGGGCGTCACAGATTAGGTGTACGGACCCCACGCTCCTAATTCTCTCTATCAGCAGGATAGGGTTATTTGAAACCGCAACTTCAAACATTTGTATTGGACCTGCAGTCAATCCATATAGGTATTTTTGAACTTTACACAGAAACTATAATTTCAACTACCTACTAAAAATTGTATTTTGATTACATACAAAAGTATATAGCAGTAAATAATAATTTAATCCTTTTATGTACTTACTATACTCGTGGAGGATCATAATGCGATAAAATTAAAGTTAACGGTTAATATTAAAATGATAATTATTATTTTAACGATTAGGTATTAATTACTTTCTCACGAAAAATGGAATAAGTAGATAGAATTTTATACAATATACATGGCAGTAACTCAGTAATTCTGTTAGCACGAATAATCCATACTAATACTAATATACTAATACATATTATAAATGCGAAAGTAACTCTGTCTGTCTGTCTGTCTGTTACTCAATCACGCCTTAACTACTGAACCAATTTGCATGAAATTTGGTATAGAGATATTTTGATACCCGAGAAAGGACATAGGATAGGTTTTATCCCGGAAATCCTACGGGAACGGGTTTTTCTTTGAAAACGCGGGCGAAGCCGCGGGCGGAAAGCTAGTATAATATAAGATAGTATATTTAAATTTTAAATGTAGTTTGCATTTTTTTGTAAATTATCACTTATAATACCACAAGAGCTTCAAAATTATCGGGTATTTTCCGATAGGTTCGTTGCAACTTGCAAACAAATGAAGGAGTCAAGTTTTTAGTCAAGTTTAAAAAATCACGAGCACGAAGCGCGAGTGATTTTTCCTGAAAAACTTGACGACTTTGTTTGTTTGCAGGGAACCTTGAGGGAAATGCCAGATAATTTTGAAGCTCGTGTGGTATTCGGGAGATTATTTTTCCGTCCCAAATGTCGGCCAATAATTTCACAATTGAATTCAACCTGTCAGTTTGACGTCAACGACCAGAGAAAATTTTCAAAAAATTATCAGTATAATACCATGTAGGTTGTACCACGTGACGTCGAATGGTGCAATTCTATTGGTCGATATTTGGGTCGGAAAAATAATCACATTAAAAAAGTTAGGTAAGTTATTTCCGATGAAAGGGTGGTGCAATGATTTTGAAGAATGACCAAATTGAAATTTCTAATACATATTTATAATCCTGAAATCTATAAATAAACAAAACAAACAAATCTAATAAAATACTATTTATTTTAATACACAAATCACGAGAATCATTAAACTCGTATAAAAGCAATTGTTATTATTTCTGTTATGAATACTTAGAATTTCAATTATTAATCCGAATTGTGAATATTAATTATTCAAACGACCCAATATCACAAAGGTTAGGGAACGGACCAATTTCGGGGATTAAGTTTCATAAGCTGAGCTCAAAATTCGTAGTTAATTTAAACTGTAACCTAAATATTATTCGATGCTTGTAAATTCATTGTTTGAGATATTTAAGATAATTCAAGCAATTATTTTAATTGCAGATAAGATAAATATTAAATAACATAAATAACATTTGTGTTGTATTTAAGTTCCCAAATAATATTGTTAATGGAAGAGCAGATTTTATGGTAAAAAATATTTTTATTTCAATTTGGTAAACATCTTTTGGCAAGTAAAGGCAAGAAATAATGTTTATTTACTCGGTTGTAAGTATGTATAAGATAAACATATAACTACGCATATGTAATCTTCTTATATATAAAAATGAATCGCAAAATGTGTTGGTAAGCGCATAACTCGGGAACGGCTGAACCGATTTCGATAATTCTTTTTTTATTATATTCCTTGAAGTACGAGGATGGTTATTATGTAGAGAAAACGTAAATGTGTACCACGGGCGAAGCCGGGGCGGACCGCTAGTAATTAATATAATCAGTAACCCGAATAGAAATTCAACCAAACATGTAACTTTTTCATTGACGTCATTTCTTTAAGTTTGTTTATAAACACTTAAACCTGATAATATTATGTCCCTCCATAATTCAATAAAAACTAAAGACGTGTGACCATTTCACGTGCGAAAACCCATTAATTTTATTCACGTTTTAGTATAATTTAATGCAAACAAGTATGTAATTGAAGGAAAAAAACAAAACTCTGACATGTGTGATTTTCCCCGGGTATCATGATTAATAAAATGGTGTAAATAACTTCTACCTACTTATTTTTGAATATTCATATAAAAATACCTAATTTTAAGATTTTTTTTCTCTGTGTTGCTCTCGCATCGTTATACATACCTACATAATCAAAATCTCTTTTACTTAACTATTCATATAATAACTTGATGAATTGAACATTGTGCGTAAAACACATTTTCAGTATTTGATGGCCTTGCTTCATTTTACGAGATTAAGGGTCCATTTGCCAAATTATTTATTCAACAAAAGCCTCAAGCATCTTATGTTTCCCTAAGAGCTCAGAAATAGTACCAGGAAGTAAGGCCAGCGCGAAGGTTAACCGTTAGTTTGAGAAGAATGGATTGAGATCGTCCTTGGGCCTCGGAGGTCACGTCTCTGTGTCAACATCGCTGACGGCTAGTCGAAATTCGTTTCATTTTTACGATGAATTGCGGGTATTTGTAAGGGATATAGTCACAGACATGTCTGTGGATATAGTATTGTTAATTTGATTATCTTGTTTGTTTATAGGAAGAATGAACTTTATGAGCCTTTGTAAAGTAACAAACTATTAGTTAATTTACAATAAGTGTGTGTTATTTTTGTAACATAGATTATATTGTGTAGGTATTTAACATTTTCAATAAAAATGTTTACTAAGAGCAATAAGGCAGCCGTTTTCCTATCCTCGCAGAAATCATCAAATGCGCGAGAATAAAATAATTATCAAAAAAAGGTTTTTTCAATTTTCGCTACCATTTTCTCAATTGTTCATTCAGTTAAAACTTTCTGCAATATTATTTAAACACAAATTGAAATCGGTAAAT
This sequence comes from Colias eurytheme, assembly GCF_061535395.1. Classification (NCBI taxonomy): domain Eukaryota; kingdom Metazoa; phylum Arthropoda; class Insecta; order Lepidoptera; family Pieridae; genus Colias; species Colias eurytheme. The sequence continues at coordinate 2,776,687 of NC_143000.1, read as the reverse complement.
GTCTTATGCCCTTAAGGCCAAATGAATTGGTAAACTTTTTTCCAACTCGGTCAAAGACTATCGTTAAAACTGTAACATAAGAACTCGTATAAAACAAACAGTGTAAGCCATATCCATTATCTATTGTCCAAGGGGGTGTGACAGGGCGACGGGGTTTACTAGCAAACTGTCAGATAGTGCACTGTGCAAGCCATTTCATTATAATACCTTGACATTATTGCACCTGGGTCGCATTGTTATTTTTAACCTACTTTTAATGGATTTGTTTTAAAGTCTCTTAAATCATAGATACTATTAATCGAACAGCTTTTATGTTTTTGGAGAAGGGACGCGACGCGACAATAATGTTAAACCGTTGTTGTATGATACAAGCATAGCATTCTTTTCATAGAGTTTCTGTGATCTGTGATTCTTTTCAAGAAAATCAAAAAATGTTTTTCCAGTATTAAGAAATACATATATGTTGTACGGGAACTTATGTTTTATAAACAAATTGTTTAAAAACTTTCGTACTGTTTACATTAATAACAATAAAGAAAACACTTTTTATAGAGCGTCTCTTTCCTATCAGGTTCACAACAAGCGTGCGCCACCTGTAATCAAAACATTGGGTACTAGGGCAGCATAAACGGTTAGCAAATATTATGTTCTTTAAAACCTCAATGTGTTCCCGGCTGTGTAGCGGACACGGTACTTGCACAGTACTGTATAGTTATCATTAGACATCGGATTATATGCATTTGCATATTTGCATATGCAAATGCATAAAACTCTCTAATTACGGCGTTAGTGCATATTATAGCCTTTTTCCCCAATCGTGCATATTTCGTTAAGTAGCGGGAGTTTTGATTGGTCGACTAACCTTTATTAGCCAATCAGAACGCTCAGCGAGTAAACCAACCCTATTTTGGCATGGTAAAATGGCAAAAAATTACAAAATGGGCTCCATTTTAAGTAATTTTTGAGCCATTCAAAATAGGGCTAGATTACTCTTTTGGGGCTAAAAACTTAAAACACGGGTTGAATTCCAAAAAAGGGCTAGATTTAGCCCGGAAAGATCTAAGGTGGCAACACAGGGCTCGCGGGTGACAAAAGTCACAAATTTGCGATCGAAAATTTGGTTAAAATGCTAAATTGTATATTGGCACAAAAACTATACTTAATTTCAAGAAAATTTCACTGGTTTTGTGCAATCTTTGATTTAAATTTAAAATTAATAAAGGATTTTTTATTTTGTATTGTGCATATTTTAGGCATATCAGTCGTTTTTAGTGCATATTTCGGCCTTTTTTAGTGCATATTTGCATGCATATTTTGGCATTTTGTTAGTGCATATAATCCGATGTCTAGTTATCATACTCCAATGATATTGAATTACATAAATTTAACCTTATGGAAGAATACTTCCTAATCAATTCTATATAATATAGATGCAGGGGCGTGCACAGAGTTTTTGGACAGGGTAGGCAGAAATATTGCAATGATAATAAGTCATAAAAACTAATATTTCATATTGCAGTACTTGATTATTATATTACAGTATTTGATTGGAGATACATAGTATTTCCGCAAAATAATGGAAAACATATCACGAACATAGGTCATATTATCTATAAAATAATTGTCAAAGTAGGTATGATATCCTAACTAGTATTCTATATTATGTAATTAATGATTAACTTTACCTTTGTGTATTACAAATTCCGGTATAGATCCATTTATAGATCGGCCTTTTTCCTATCACTCTCTGTTTGATAAAAGTTTATTCATAAAACAAAAATAAGAATTTTTCGTTAAATTAGGTATGCCTTATTATCTTACAAAATACACTGATGATATACATAATCTATTTAGTTACTCTCAAAACACTTCACTTGCAAATTGTCGTAGTAAACATTATTAATTTTCTGAAAAAACAAATTTAACCTCAAAGTAAACGTTTGTTATTTCCAAAACAAAACAAACGAATAATGATACTATTTGCAGAATATGGTCTTTACCGCTACAAAATTGTATACATTATCACACTTCTTAAATTGGTCGCATATTCAACTTCAGTTTCGACTTTCGATGTAGTTCTGAATTCGGTTCGTACCTAAAGGCCGCTGCATACGTGACGGGAAAATACCTCGGACGGGACGTGAGCGGGACGGGCACGTGATTGCCTCGTTCACAACGGGAACGTGGTGCAAACGCATACGCACCGTGACGTGATTCTGATCTAACGTGCTAGTGTTGTGAACAACGAAAGATGGATTTATAATAGTTTAATTAATAATATATTTAAGATTATTTATAATATTTAAATTTATAATAGCTGCTATAATTTTGTAATGGGATCTAGTTTTGTGTAATATAAAATTATTTATTGTAATTTACAATATATTTGCATGCTCAATTACGAGCCAGAATGTTTAAGAGTCTATGTAATATGTACCTGCCTAACATCTTTGTAATCTACATTCTGCAAATAAAATTATTTTGGCATTTTAAACATAAAATACGTAATTCAGAACACGATGAAGTGTCACAGGAATCATCATAGGTAAAAAGGACTATAGTTAGGAATACCACAATATTATATTCATTAAAATAACACTAACCGTTTTCACTGAATGATAATTCCACAGCAACTTTACGCCATAAATAATTTTTATATTTTGTGTCTAAATATTGTGGGTTCGCTATACTATACAACGCTGGATATGAGCGAACACATTCGATTAGTTTTTCGTCGTCCATTTTCGATACTTGGAAGGCGTCACTACTAATCTTTCCGGCACGAACGGAGCGACTGTGCATACGTAGCGAAATCACGGACGGGACGGGGCACGTGCGGGACGGGACGTGCTAAACATCGTCGGCGACGATATTTTTCCCGTCCACGTTCCCGTCCCGTCGATGTTCCCGTGACATATGCGTATTTGGATACATTTTGTATGCAACGATGTTTCCAAAACTTCCCGTCACGTCCCGTCCGGGTAAAATCCCGTCACGTATGCAGCGGCCTTTATTCGTATATCTTCGTAAAAAGACACTGCCTACCTTGTGTGTTTGTGTGCGTGGTTTTAATACATCAGTGTGCCGTGTTTATAGGCACGCACACATATAACATATGCGTAGACACGCAGAGCACACATATAAAAACTTAGACACGGATAGTTTGTGTCTTTGCCGTCCCGTGACGTACTGGGTCCTGTGGCGGCGCTAGTGCAGCGCATGAATAGTGACTTGAGCCGAGCCGGTGTTATAGAAATTAGATAATAATGCTACCAAAATACCGATAGATGGATCTAAAATATATTGCACGCCTCATAAGCGAAGCGTTGAGGTGGGTACTACTGTCGCTTCGCGCAAAACATCTGATTTTTCAAACTTAAAATGTCTTTATGTATCATACATTGCACTTGTAAGATAATACATACACACACATATTAAGAAAAAACACTATTTTTAACGTTCATGATATTTTTGATGTCATTTTTGTTATTTAAACTAGTTAAAAAACAGTTTAAAAAAGTTCTGTCTTGGACGTCCGTGTGTCTGTATGTGCGGATCCTTTTTCTTGTTAACACGATAGCGACCGAAATACTTTACTAATCGAGTCTTTTTTTTTCTCTTACGCTTGAGTATGCTCAGGAATAGAACCCTTTCATTTTTCAGGGTCTGATTCGATGTGGTTTAATTGTTATTAAATAAACAAAAATAATAATTAATAAATATTTATTAAAAAAAATTATGAGGCGTGCACTTTTGGATTTTCCAAATTTATTTGAAATATATTTTTATTTCATAACTACATTGCGCAATTAATAAAATTTAATGACGCTGTGAATTTCATTTATGCATTTTAAATATTGATCAGAGTTTGGTAAATGGTAGGGTAGGCAGTGTCTTTATGTCTTTATGGAATGCACGCCACTGTATAGATGTACGCATTGGGTTGTCTCAAGTGCATGAGTACGTATTCCGATGATACATTAATCAATGTTTTCGTAAAAAAGTGCATATTATATTGTGATGTGATTGTGTATTTGTCAAGTATCAATCACGATACGTGCAGTGAGACCCGTAGCTCGAATTTCGACCACCGTGCGATCCTAGTATTTCTTACAAGTCAATTTGAGATTGAAACATAATATCCGTAGATTACACAGGTCCATATTATTGAACCTTTATTTATATAGTATTTACCTGAATGGTCGCTATTAAAAATGTTGTGGGAACCATAAAAACGAACCCTTTTACATCATGCCCTTCAGCATGTATATTACGTTCCCTTCCAGGGTTTACAGCTTCATCAGAGCCCCAATTAATCATTGATGGATCTGAATACCTTGACACGATTGCCTATGTTCAGGTCGGGGGCTATTTGTGTAACCTACTTTCAAATAGATTGAAATATGTATGCATAATCGAATCGCTTTGACTGGGACGCATAAAATGTTGGTTTTCACACTTTTTATTATGTTGTCGACAATGAATATAAAGCATCATACTAAGTATTATTTTTCACGGATATATTTATTTATTATTTATTTTACTCTTTAATACAACTAAACAGTCTTAAATACAAAAATACAAAAAGCAAGAAGCAATATACAAAAAGCAAGAAGCAATTTAGTGTATTTGGCGGCTTAGCGTGAGTTGCCTGGAAGAGATCACTACCTGTAGTGATCTCTTCCAGGTAGTGATCTCTTCCAGGCAACCGAACAGGACAGAAGATAATCAACTCAATTAAGTTTAAATGTAATAGTTTTTTAGCGGGTTTTTTACGCAATTTTTTCGTTCGGTTAACTATCAAGATATTTAGAAAACTTTACAGCAAGCGTTGTGTAGACTGTAGTTTCTAAGCTAGTTCCTACTAGCCATAATAATTATTTTTCAGATTTATAAAGTGAAGTACAATAATTATGTCTTGTGTTGATACAGTGTGCAAGTATTAACTATTAAATTAATAATATACTCTTAATAGCTCTAATATTTACTCGTAGTGCAGTGGGAAACCACGTGTATGTATTCGCGGTAATGATAGCGCATTTGAATCTTAATTTTTATCAAGATATTATTCTATTCTTATATTTTAACGCAATTAAATATAAGCATATTGTTATAATTATCTTAACAAACTAAAACGAAACGTCACGTAAGGAAAATTTTAAAACACATACAAGATTTGAGACATTGGTACATTACGCTAAACCACTGCATATGTAATAATATAACAAATATCAAAATATTACATACCTACTTATCAATGCTTATAAATTATAATACACATAATTTGTAGCAAATGTTTCATTAGAAGAAAGTATATTGAGAACTTTAGTGCGTAAATTGTACACTATTAACAGTATTTAAATAAGACAAAAAAGTATCTTGCAATTATTATACACTTAACTTACATAAAACATTCTAACACCAAGTTACCAAAAATATACCACTTTCATGACCGATAAGACAACTCAAAGCGCAAATTACACAAATAGAAACATTTTTGTCTCAAATACATTGTCATTAATGAGAATGACAAGGCCACACCATTCACCGTTCATCGCTCTTTGACCTTACTCAATTTATTATTAGTATAATTAGTCAAATAAAAGTAATTTATCGTTTTTATTTACGATTGAATGATAGATTTTAAATGTTTTTGCTGATTGAATTATTGTTTATTACATTACGTTCTATTACTATAAATACTTAATTAATTATAATCCATACTAATATTATAAATGCGAAAGTAACTCTGTCTGTCTATCTGTTACTCAATCACGCCTAAACTACTGAACCAATTTGCATGAAATTTGGTATGGAGATATTTTGATACCCGAGAAAGGACATAGGCTACCTTTTATTGCGAAATATGTACCACGGGCGAAGCCGGGGCAGACCTCTAGTTAAGTATAAATAAAAAGTATGTTATGCTTCAGAAATATTAATGTTTTGATTGAGGACTTCCTGAAAAACAATCCTATCATATTTTTCTAATATAATCTCTCCTTATTCTAATAAAGAACATGTTGATTCGTACACAGCCTACTTCTTTACTTATGTCATACTAGATTTCCGCCCGCGGCTTCGCCCGCGTTTGCAAAGGAAAACCCGCATAGTTCCCGTTCCCGTGGGATTTCCGGGATAAAAACTATCCTATGTGTTAATCCAAGTTACCCTCTATATGTGTGCTAAATTTCATTGTAATCAGTTCAGTAGTTTTTACGTGAAAGAGTAACAAACATCCATAGATCCATACATCCATACATCCATACATCCATACAAACTTTCGCCTTTATAATAGTATTAAGATTAAGATATTATAAAGCTGGAGAGTTTGTTTGTTTGTTCGAAGGCGCTAATCTCAGGGACTACTGGTCCAATTTGAAGAACTCTTTCAGTGTTATATTATAGCCTATTTATCGAGAAGGGGTGGCTATACATCATCACGCTAAGACCAACAAGAGCGAATCAATGCGGGTAAAACCACGGAGCTCAGCATGTAATAAAGTAGCTTTCAGCTGATGAAATAATTTTGCAAGTCCTTTCAGTATTTTCGGAGCCTATTTACTAAGTAGTTCGCCTTTACATCACATAAATTTAAATATTTATACTATGTTGATAAAAGTAATTGATGAAGTTTTTTTATTTATAGTGTAATAACTAATAATCATTTTTAAAACTTTATGTTTAAACGACAGGTGAAATTAGGAGACACCCAGGAACCCAGACACCTTGTATAAACTAACCACCACATAACTAACACTTTAACATAGATACATTTATCTCGATGCACTTTAAGCTAATATTCATTTTCCATTAATTCTAAGAAAATTAATTATAATATTACGTATTACTAACTTAGATATTAATTTCCAGGCGTTTGTTTATATTACATGAATATTGCTTATTAAAAAATCCCGTTATATAACATTCCATCCCAATTAATGAAATGCCAAAATATTTAGAATTGCGCATACTTTTGTAGCAATGTGGCAATTAAATCTTTCTTTGTTTATTTCTTTACAAAAACTTGGCGAAGAAACACAATAAGTGTGGAAATAATTTACATTGTGTTTGAAAATAACCTTTTTTTATATGTGTTTGAAATTTAAATTTTTTTTATATGTGTTTGAAATTTGATAATTTTTTTTTATGTGTTTGAAAATACCTTTTCCCTTCTTGCACAATCCTATCAACGTTAAACCTTTATTATTAAATTAAAAATTTTTAAATCTAAATTAGAATTACATATCTCATAATTAGCAATATAATAATTTCAAAATTTAAAATATACTGAGAAAAAAGACATCCTAATTACCATTTAATATTACATATAATATGTACCTATTACTATTTAACATCAAGTTTGGAGCAATTGTTGTTTGTTGGTAAGTCACAATCTACGGAATTGCTATAGCATATAGCTATTCAATCGATGAGTACTTAGTTTAGATTATATATATGTAGTAACCTCCTTGCAATCACCTATTTGCCACTAGATGTTCATTAACTCTTATTATGTTAAACTATCTAGTTATTTGAATATACGTCCACGTTTGAATGACCGCCACACCTCATCCTATTAAAAATGAATCATTAAAATAGTTTATGGCATCATTATGTTTATAAAACACTCAATATTATTAATAGCCAATTCCCAGATGTTACAAGCTAATAACCGTTAATTTAAGATGTAGTATTGAATACTAATTTGAAACACGTTTATTTATCACGTTGTTTCGCATGTAACTGCTAGGAAACTTTGTTTAAGGATGTAATTTTTGAACTCGTATAAATTTTAAATAAATAAATTGTAATTTGCCGATTTTTATGGGAAATATTATGGGGAGGTACACATTTGTTATACAGGTCGATTTCATAACGGGTAATTACGTGATGAGCTTTTTGTGCCCTGTCTGAATGATGCAACAGGTCTCAAAAATTGTAACACGAGTATTTTTTTATGTTTAGTATTAAAAATACATAAAATAAAAAAAAGTAAGCAGATTTTTAATGTAATATCTACATTAACACACATAAACATTTATATGTTTGCACATAACTATGTATGTATTTAGAAATCTGTGGTTTACCTCTGAAATAAATAAATATCCTGGGTCCTGGTACACTAGGAAAAGGACTTCACTTTATTTATGCAAATGCAATGCCAACTTATCATTGCCTTAATAAACCCCACTAGTTATTGTAACATACAAACAATATAGAAATTTTCCATTTATCAATTACTTGTACCGCGAAATAAATAAAATTAGTCATTACCAGGTCCGTACTTCGTAACCTAACCTTAGGATGAGACCTAAGGTTAGGGTGGTGATTAGAGGCCCTAATATATGTGTTAATTATACCTAATAGTAAGTAGCTTCAATTCGCAGTTTCTTTCGTGTGCCTAGTAGACGTTGTGTTGTAAATTTGTAATCCAGTCTATAATTATTTTTATTGATGAGATAACCGAAAGTCGAAACACTTTTTTACGGATACAACTATTAAACATTTCTAAGGCATTTTGGTTTCGGGACTATTAGAGTTTAGACTAACATAAAGTTTAGAAATTAAAGATTTTTAACGGATTTTAACCGCGGTTCATTAATTATATATTATTTTCCCGACGTTTCGCATACTTAGCATCGAGCGTGTTCACGGGGAGACAGTGATCGTGGTCAGTCTTAAAATCCGTTAAATTCTTTAATTTATAAATGTATAATACTCGCGTAAAACAAACACTAATCCTAAAGTAAGTCCTATAAATTCATAGAATAGAATTGTTGATATATGGGGGGACGGCGCGTACGCAGTCCCCACTACCAAAAATTACGCGTCCGAGTTATCCACATTAGGGATAATCACAGAGGTCAACCCCGCCGCAGTGCAATGGAGGGGCCTCACTCTGGGGGAACCGCCTTCCTGATCACGGTGTCCCCTACGCCAGGTAAGTATGATTTCGCCAAGTACCTAAGACTACTTACGCGTTTCAAATAACATTTCAATAGCGCGAGTTAAAGTACTACTGGCGCCATCTATGATTTTAACACGGCTATATTAGCTTCATAATATTATGTATGTTTGTATAACTCTTTTGTAACTCTTACCGGACAGATTTAATTCTAAATGTGTACCCTATTATGGACCGGTGAAAATGGAATAATTTCGAGTTTATCTTATTAAGTTATTACTTATTAGTATGAATAATAAAAATAAACACTGTTTTAAATAAATTAAACGATGACACTTTAGTATGATTAATAAATCATTTTATTAATTAATATTCCGGGCCTTTTTTGTCCTAATCCGGACCTGATTGTTTCCAATTACGTGTATCAATCATTAATGCACTAGTAAATAAAATTATAAGGTTGATGTAACGTGATTTTTCTATTCATTATGGAAAATAAGCAAACTAAACGATACCTAATGGTATACGTAGTAATTGGTATAGTATTTATGTAATTTGCTAACTAACAATGTAATAAAATATGATGTACAAATGAGGTTTAAAAAAATTGCATACTTATATCTAACTCTTTGTAAAAAATAAAATTCAAGTTGGTATTCAAATTTTTAGATTCAAGTTGATTTATTATTACGCTGCAAAACTCAGAAAGTTCGAATGAGCTCGATATTTGTTTTCTATGTCGACGGCGCTGGCGCGCGGTAAATCTCTAAAGAGATTATGTTTAATTTAATTTATAATGAATTGTATTATTGCAGTAGTAAATATAAATATAAATAAATATATATTTAACAAAATATAGGTGACTAGCTTCAGCCCGCGGCTTCGCCCGCGTGGTGTTTTTTCGCAATTAAAACTAGCCTATGTTCTTTCTCAGGGTCTAAGGATTGTCTGTGCAAAATTTCATCAAAATTACACAGTAACAGACAGATAGACAGAGTTACTTTCGCATTTATAATGTTAGTAGGGATTTATAGTTTTTTTCTTTTTTTTGTATTTTTCATAATTTCCTAACCATATTCTATCCATCGAAGCTCTAGTTATATTAGTATGAAGTCCTAATTGCCAATTTAATACATGTATATCGTACATAGTATGTGAATATATTGTTGCAATAACTAACAATCGTGCCAGATTAATAACCCCCTGTACAGTTGAAAATCACTACATCCGGTTTCTTGTAATTATCTCTATATTACTGTAATAAATAAGTTTTTTTTCTCCACGTTGAAAATCTTAGCAACACCGATGCATATGACACCACATGTAAGGAGAATGATTATAGGCAATACATTTTAATTATTTTTTAAAGATTTAATTTGAAACAATTGATTTATAATAATCGATATTCTTACTAATAAATCGATCATAAAAATAAAATTTTAATTCTTTTAACACAAAAAAAAAACACTTGTAGGTATATAATTAGACACGAGAAAATATGACATACTAATTTATTTTCTCGCCTAACTCATTTATTTTATTTTTCTTGGTATCTAATTATATTCTCCATATAAATAAATAGTAATAACTGTTCGTTTGTAGCTGCATTATATGATAGCACTAATTTTGCTAATATTAGTCTAAATTCTAAAATATTCTAAGTAAAAATTAAACAAATTGCCAATTCCCATTAATCCAATAAAATGTAATATAATATTATATAACGAAACATAACCCCTTAGGCGCCGTCACTGCTTACCACGCGTCTAGATCACAAGAAGCAGGTGCTGGGCCAGTGACTAACCTCATATCTGTGTTACACGAGTCTATTATTGCTTATCGGGGAATTTGTATTTCGTTTGTAAGCAAATATATGTCTAAACGTGTAACTGTTGCTAAGTGAGATCTTTGTTAAGATCCCTGTTGATTAGTCAAATGTATTTTTAAAATCGTAAAATTTTTTTGTTCATTATGTATAAGTTGCCCAACTGTTTTTGTATAAAAATCTAAACGAATCGTAAACAGTATTACTACACTGTATGCAATTTTAACAATTATGGTATTTTTACATCATGTTAAAATATTTTTTTTATAACAATAAGATATTAATAACTACATAATTTTCCAAAATCCAAGATTGTCGTAGTAAATTTCAGATCAAGTGAACCGCTTTTGCATGATGGAGAGACAAATATCACACTTCACAAAACTTCTTGCTTGTAACGTGCGTTTTTTTTAAAGTTTCAGTTATACAAAAAATCTTCTAAGTACCTAAGCCTAAGCGAAGAAAGCTCTCACTTATACTCTAATAAATAATCAAAAGACCTTGAACAAGTGAATAACTCTTCGCAACTTTTAAAAAGCTCTACCTTTTTAATACTAAAATACAGTTTACATAAAATAAGCCCCTGTGAGAAGAGTATGTGACAATACTGCTAATGTACAAACTTCTTTATAATTATAAAGCAACACAGACACCCAATTAATATGAAATTATATTTATAGATATCTTATTTAGCATTTATCTATTTTAAGACATTTAATTGCACTAACGCAATTGGTCTTAAAACCTAAAAACGCATTATATTATGTAATTGAAAAGATCCACGTGTGACCAAAGATGAAAATTTATCTGACTTGTGCTTTTAAAAATCACTTATTTGTATATAAATTGAGCAATTAGGTTTATTTATAAACAATAAACATTTTGGATACTTCTGTATATTATTAGTTAATTATTTTACTTTGGTGCATGCTCTTATAAGAGCAAACACAGATTGCTAACAAAGCAAGGTAGGTAGTAAGTTAAAGATGTGCTATAGAAATTAGTTGACATATTATTATTATCAAAAAAGATACACAGAGAGTAGATTTAAACATTGGACAATATAAAAATGCATAAATATAATTTGTGAGTTTTAATTTTATAATAAGTAGGTTCACCTGAAGAAATGGTTTCACGAGACTATATCTATTTACGACTTCAAACTTCGCACCACATCGCTTTTTTTATAATTTGCTTTTAGACAAAAACATATCAAATAAAAATTTCAATTATTGAATACCAACATTGCTCACAAGTGCGGTTTACTTAGAGGTAAGATTTTAAGTAAAACCAAGAAATAACATTAAGTATAACAAACTTTAGTAAAATTTTGCATGTATATATTTGTAATATAATCTGAATATACTTAACTACTAGAAACAATATTAAATTACAGTGTGTGCGCTACCGCGTGACCCCTTGAGCGTGGTAGAACATGTGCCTTCATTATTTATTGATGAAAAGTATTCATATTATAACGTGATATTGCAGTATTCCAGTATTTGCTAATCGATTTAATTTGCCAATACTTTATATTTATAATGTTTAAAAATATACATTATTTTTGTAAGTTCAAAGAGTGCCTAGGGAATCTGCCATTTATGTTTGGTAATATCTACTGAATCTACAACTCTTCTGAAACTCTTTAAAATATAATAACTTTGGATAGGACGTAGATTTCATAAATCTACATAAGTCTGATGAAATCTTTTAAATAGGTGCGTCAATTATAAAGTCTATGCTTATGTCATACTAGCTTTCCACCCGCGGCTTCGCCCGCACAGTCAAAGAAAAACCCGCATAGTTCCCGTTCGCGTGGGATTTCCGGGATAAAACCTATCCTATGTCCCGGGGTAAAAAGTAGCCTATGTCCTTTCTGTCCGGTATCAAAATATCTCTATACCAAATTTCATGCAAATTAGTTCAGTAGTTAAGGCGTGATTGAGTAACAGACAGACAGACAGAGTTACTTTCGCATTTATAATATTAGTATGGATTGTGTCATTGTGAATTTTTTTATCATAAAAACTGCACTAGTCATAGTAATAAAGATACAAATATCACACAAATAAATACTGATTGTACTTAACAAAATATCTAAACATACTAAATAATCTTTATTTTCCTTTCCAAAGTACACCATCTACAAACACGTACAGAAGACATGGTTAGTATAAAATGGAAAACAAGCCAAATTAGTAATTAATAAGTATTTAATGTTAAATCGCTGCCTTAATTACGTACATGGAAATTTACACATACAATTACGTACGTTATATGGTTTCACCGTTCACGCATTGGGCCATTTACACAATGGGCAGCGTTGGCCCAGCAAATAATCGCCGATATTTGCCGCCATTACAGCGATTATAAATAAACATCTACAATGACGGCCGATCATAGACATTTAGGCACAATCTATCGTGATTGCCTCTACTCGCCCAACGCTGCCCATTGTGTAGAAGACCCATAAAGATTATTATTAATTTGTACCTATACTTGGTGTCAAATGTCACTGATCTGCAATACACCTGTTAGTTACACGAGGCAAGGGGAATGACTGAAGGAATGTGACTAATGTACGTGAGAATGCCGTTCTTCAGGTAATATAAGACACAAGACTCATCTTTTTCAGTAGAACTGAAGATATAAGAAATTATAAGTCGTAGAATTGCTACGTGAGATATTATAAGCATGAGCATCTCTGTTTTATTTTTGTTTAGAGCTACGGAATACTAAAAAAGTTCTGAAATAGTATTTATCCATGGAATGTGAGGATATGTGCCGTTACATAAAAGTTTACTTTCTTTATAAAATATATCGTGTACACTGTACAGTACATAATACCATTATTAACCATAGCTGGTTCTTGCGATCATAATATAAATTTGCCAGTTAGTTCAATTCACTGCGTAATCTGTCTGGAAATAAGAGGACATAATACGGCCCCAGTTCTTTTTTCATTACTTTATGATTTACATATTACTTGTAGTCGAATCGGTCATATTGTGTCATTTTGAATAGGATGTTATGGGCAATTAAACTGATTGTAGAATTGATGGGCTATGGTTTATAGTTATTGATGAGATTTTAAATACCGAGAAAACTATATAGTCCGGGATACATCGCCCATTTTTGCAAGTGATTACTATCAAGCTAATTTTTCGTGAGTAGCTTTATTTTGATGAGATGCCCAATAATTTCATGTACGAAACCCTCGATTGTGGTAGCTTACAGAATTAACAAGGATAAAAATTTTTGAGTTGACGGTTCTCAAATATTTATTACGCAATTTGTAGGACAATATGTCTGTTGAATTATATAAGTATTAAATAAGTGAAAATAAAAAAATCAGCTGGTTAGTAATCATTTATGATGACTTCGTTATCGATACACATTGGAAAGGGGGACTCTTTGATCAAACCATAGATTTTGTAGGACAAATATTTTTTCGAATAATTTAGATAATTATCTTGAGATTGAACAAAAAAAAACATTCAGTTAGTAATTAATATTTGAGAACCATCAAATCAAAATATTTTATCCTTGTTTCCTCTGGTAGCTACCACAATCGAGAGTTTTATACATGAAATTATTGGGCATCTCATCAAAATAAAGCTACTCACGAAAAATTAGCTTGATAGTAATCACTTGCAAAAATGGGCGATGTATCCCGGACTAATAATATAGATAAGCAACAAAGAATAATGAAGTAAATTTATTTTTGTAAAGGGAATACATCTGCTTACATATTTTTCTCAGCGATTTTTTACCAAGCTCACAAAATATAAGACATAATATAATTTAAATATTTTGGTTCACAAGGATAACATAATATGGATATTAAAAATGTGAGATAGTGGGCTATGAATAGCTTTTTAATTAAAATATATTAATATGACTTTTTATGAAACAAAAATGCAATAATATTATGCTAATTAGTAATTACTTATTCATAAAATATAAGTTGTTGCCTAATATATTATGAAATACAGAACAATAAGAATTAGCATATTTCCTTCTAGAAGCATCTTAAAGGAAAAAACATGAAATTCGACTACATCATAATGCTGATGATACGTTATAATAATTTATACAGGGTGTTACACTATTGGTATACTATATAAGCGCGATGGGACTTGTAGTTTTGCATACACTGCAACAATATCACGAATACGTGGCACAACTAAAATTTTACCGATACCAACATTTATTCATTCATTAAATTTTAATGTTCATAAAATTTTCTTAATTAAGCTAAATTTATATTTTCTTCTGTGCCCCTTGTTTCACTAGAGGTAGAAGGAAGGTACTGAGTTACCAAGGATGGTGATTCATAAGAACTTCTCGAGTGTGAGGATGTTGTAGGATATGCTCTTTGAATATTCTTGTTACAAAAATTGTCACATATATCAGTATCGTCTGTTAGTTTTTTTAATAACCCTCTGCGTAAAACATTATTTATTATAGATTCCGCATAAATGGCCTGTAACGGATCCATTTTGGCTAATTTTTTGGCCATATTTATTCCAGCAACATCAAACTCCGAAAGTTCAGAGCAGACTTTATAGAACTCTGCCTGGTAGCTGGTTGTAGCCTTCCTTTTATTTCTTTGAGGTGTCGCCGCTTCAGTTGGAGTAGCTTCAGCCTAAAAAAATATAAAATTTAATTGTTTCACTTTTTAGATGCCGTCTACGAAGGAAGAATGGATTAAGATAGCAAAGGAATTTGAAACGAAATAGCAATTTATCAATTGCGGGGGAGCCATGGATGGCAAACACATACACATTGTGCCGTTACCGTATTCCGGAGCCGTTCACTATAATTACAAAAACTTTTATAGCATCGTATTGCTGGCCTTAGTTTTTCCTATTTATGAGTTCATTTATGTCGATGTGGGTAAAAATGGAAGAATGTCCGATGGTGGAGTATTAGAGTATACAGATTGTTATCGTAAATTGAAATCAGGTGAACTAAATTTTCCAGAAAATAATGAAACTATTAACAACTTAAACTTCGTCGTTTTGGGCGATGAAGCGTTTGGATTAGAATCAAATTTTCTTAAAAACTACTTGTTAAAAACCATATTACACCTCTGCCCACTCCTGCGGGCTACAACGGGCGTGGTGATAAAAAAGTAAGATGTTTGACTTGTAATGTTACTAGAGTGTACTATACATACTTTACTATAAATAAAAATGATAAAGTTCACTTACGAATTTATTTTGTTGCTCATTTCCGCCATCAGTATTTTCTTCTTCCTGAGGCGAAAGAACATCGTGATGAAGATTTTCGTCACTTATAATCTCATTCTTTAGATCTTCATCAATATTTGATATGCTATTGGTAGGTACTTCTTGGTCCTTAGTAAAAAGCATATAGTCAAAGTACCAGAGGGAAGATTTGTACAAGTCCTCTGTTCCTCTTCCACTACGCTGGCTGTCTATAACTTTTTTCAATTCCTTTCGGAACGAGCCCCTTAAACTTTGCATTTTTTTTACAACAAAATCACGATTGGCGTCAATAAAACCTTTTTCTTTACAAAAGTCGATAAGTTTTTTATATGCTTGGTCTTTTAAATTCTTGTTTTTGTACTCCACCGATTTAACTTTCCAGAGACATGGGAAAGATCTATATAAAGTAATAAGCTCCAATACTAATTCCTTGCTCCACGTGCGTATGTCCGCCATCTTATTCGTGCGCGAAAGAATTTATGTGTAAAGGCAACCACAGTACAATCGTGAGTGCGATTGCGCGCATGACTGATGACTGATGAGCGCGGCATGTGGTCTATCCACCCTTTATACGCGCGCTCTTTCACGCACGATTGCTGATTCATGCGCGTACACTCTATAGTGTGCGTATAAAGGCCGCTATTGCCACGGTACTAGCCACTCTACTCTACTAAATTTTAGTACTCTACTCTAACAATGGTGTCTACAGTAAGTACGATAGTTAGTACTCTATCGCTCTACTCTACCGTTTACTCTACCTGTGTACAGCGGCCATAAGAAACAGGGGCAAGGGGTTAAAATTCGATTCGATTTCGTTATTAATTGTGTGTGTGTATATAGTATGATGTATTTGCTATAGAATTTTACTTCCTTAAATAGTGTTTTACATTCTTAATTAATTAAAATTTATTATGTAACTAATGTTTAATTCGTTTATAGGTAGATATCTTAACATACCTACTAATATTATCATTTATAAATGCTAAAGTTTGATGATGGAGGTATGTATGTTTGCTACTCTTTCACGGGAAAACTACTGAACCGATTTTGATAATATTTGGCAGTGACGTAGTTTATGTATCAGAATAACACATGAGGTATAGAAAAATTAGATTTTTCACGCGGGTTCGTTGGCACAGCTAGTAATTATATAAACTTAAAGCATTAAAATAACTTTCTTGGAAAAAAATTGTTATTTCTTGCTTAAAGTTCAATAACCCCTTATTTAATTACGTTGAATTTACATTGTGCAAAGAAACTCCGTAAATTGTGTTGACTTTGTAGAATTTCAGATTTACCTATCTTGAATACTGAACATCTCTATTATTTGATGGAAGGAACTTTTATATTAGCATCAGGAAATTATTAAAAATATAAAGATCGTTTTAACGTCATCACAATTAACAAAATATACAATTAACAAAGATAGCAAATCCTCTTTCTCTCTTCAGTGTCTACTTTAAACAATGCAAAAAATGCAAAAGCATTACTTACTTGCAACTTAAAAATATTAAATAATGCAAAATGTAATAAAGCGGTTGCTTTATATTTTTAATTAATTTGCTTGAATATATTCTATGTTGCTACATATATTACTAATGATACCTACTATTATATGGAATGATATAATAGTCCATTGATCGATTAAAGTATTAAAAGTTTATCGATTACACAAATAAATTAAATACATTGGTTTAAGTATATGAATATGAAAACATATCTTTCATTTTCACACAGAAACTGGTAAATTCGCAAAACAAATTGTTTTTTTTTATCACTATTATACTTATTTGTTCATATATCTTTCTGAGGTTTACAGCTATTATAGTCTTATTATAGTGCATGTAATTTAGCATATTTACATTGCTGTTTTGGAAGATGACAAAGCAGTAATTTTCAATAAGGATATTAGTAACAGCGACTAGCAAAAACTTAATAACATGCATAAAGTTAAACATGTACTTCTCGTAGGTACATAAGTCAATCGTATTTTGCATTAAGGTACATGTCTGACTTAGGAATTAATACCAAATGATACTCAATCAACGTTTAGTAAAATATAAGTCTTATTTATTGACTAGCTTTCCGCGTGCGGCTTCGCTCGTGTGGGCTACAAAATTTTGGACGAAGATTTTTGAATCTGGGGCAGTATACTGTATAAGTATTGATACGACTTTTGCATATATCTCGGCAACTGTTTATTAAAGTTAATACTATTAATTATATTAGTTTAATTGTCCTCAATCAATTTCTTATATGTATTTAATTAGATAGACGTAGTGGTAGAGTTAAATCTTATAATATATAATATATAAATTAATATCATAACTAGGTATTCCTATACAGGGTGTCCCACTATTGGTATACTAGGCTCAAAGGAGGTTATAGTTTTGCATACGCTGAGTACGTAAAAAATTCTTATAAAATACCAGACGCATTTTTTTTTCAAATAGATGAATTCTTAAAACTCTATGTGTACACTGTACACCCATAACAAGCAACCCGCCCAACTTTGCCACCAGCACGTGAGCTATCGTTTAAAATTATGTTTTCATAGACAAAATGCTCACATTAGAGAAGCGGTATATGCCGGCTGCGCGAAGCTAGAGAAGAAAACATGGATTTTCAGGAAAATATTATCAAAAAAATAATATCCAAACTACAAGTCCCTTCGCGCTTAGTATACCAATAGTGGGACACCCTGTATAATTGTTAAATATGTTTATACTGTTTAAATTTTTATTTCTATTTAAATAGATTTTATTTTATGTCTCAATATTTATTATTAAAATTTTGTATAATTATTATTTGAATCTGACACCTGACATTACGCGCTTACTTTTGGTTCTTATTACCATAAAACGTGTTATTTGACTCTTAACATAATGACGAATAATGTTTAGAATCTTATTGCAATTTATTTATACTGAAAGGCTATTGAAATAATTTTCTAAATTCTGCATTTATCTCCAAGGTTAAGTACAGGGGGACACGACATTAATCATCAAAATAAACTGTCATAGATTATAATTTAACAGACGTGATAAATATTATTAATATAGTATTTTGTGTAATCCTTCCTAATCCTATTAATATTATAAATGTGAAAGTTTGTATGTATGGATGTATGGATGTTTGTTACTCTTTCACGCAAAAACTACTGAACCGATTACATTGAATTTTAGCACACATATAGAGGGTAACTTGGATTAACATATAGGATAGGTTTTATCCCGGAAATCCCACGGGAACGGGAACTATGTGGGCTTATCTTTAAAAATGTGGGCGAAGCCGCTGGCGGAAAGCTAGTATTTCATAACATTCAAAATAAATCGACAAGTTTTCCTTAATCTTCATTGATTTTTAAATGACCAAAAAGAAGCTGGTAATTTTGTAGGATATTAGTTACTATATAATTCGTGAAAATGGTAGATGATTAGGCTATGCCTACGGCCTAAATAGTTTTGTGAGAAGTGAATAAGTAAGTAGTTGCTTTTATTTCTCGATTTTTTTTTTATAGAGGCATTATCCACGACCCCGCCATTGATTGCAGATCTACTTAGCATAGTAGAGTTTAGGGGTAGTCGTTATCAATGAGAGTATGAATGTATGATATCAGCCAGGGTCCTATTCAGGGAACATAGACTTCCTCGAAACATAATATAGTTTACAATAGCACTTAATTTGAAATTTTCTATTCGAACAAATGGTTTCTTTGATTAGCTCAATCAAATAATCCATAATCAAAGAAATGCTCTTCAGTTTGACAATCTTAGTTCAGATGATTATTTCTCCATAAATTGCATTTTGAATTTGGAAAACAACTTTGGTCGATACATTTATTTAGACTGCTTGAAATTTATCCTCAACGTTTGATCGTAGATAACAATTTAACGAGAATACTATACACGAAAACAGACAGTAAAAAATATACGAATTGACAGATAGAATGTGAAAGTTCAAAGTTTATTATTATCTATAAATAGGCGGGAATCAGCTGTCACTTGTCAATTTGTCAATAGCACAGATAAAACAGACGCGCGTTTAGCATAGTCTGTGCTCGCCACACCCACCTGTGACTCACAATGTCAGTGACCTTAGTATTTACGATTTTTCCAAATGACCCACTCGCTCTGATTCTTAATTGTTAGTGAAACCTAATGAGGGTTTGGGGTAATAATAGGCCTTTGTTATGGGGGCTAGTATATTTCCTTATTATGAATATGATAATGTATTGTAAGTAGGGGCTTTCAATTAATATTATGAATAGGTTTTCCGGGGTGAAGGATATTATTGACCAGTTAGCCTTTATGTTCATCTATGTTTTAGTTTTTACATGTACCTAAATAGATATTGAATAAATTTTTAGTAGCCCTTTTTTGTCATTGATTGAAGAAACAATAATGTATTATTTTAACACTATCTGCAGAGTCTTGCATATTAGTTTTTTCCTAATTAATTCCGAAAAAATGCCTGGATATTGATACTTGGATACAATTTATTACATAGACACAATGCTGCGATTATTAAGAAACTTAGGTTAAAGAGAAAGAATACTGTATACAACCTTAAAATATTTTAAAACAAGCCTGTCTAATAGGTATTATATTTCATATATTTCGAACACACTTCTTTACACGTTATTCCTTGTAATAAAAAGTTTGTGGGCTTTATTACATCACAGTTTTAAGTTTTTTATTGAAGCATTATTTATCATAAGAAACCTAAATTGTTTCACCACCAGTCATCGTACCCAAACATGATCTTTATATGCTTTTTCTTCCTTTCGTTATAATTGAGTTAGCTAATATACAGATTTTTTTTTCATTTCTAATTATTATTTAAGAGAATACTTAGTTTCTTTTTGCTTTCAACATGATTAATTTCATATTTCACATCACTACTACATATAACATGTATTTCACTTAAAAAATGATGATATATACCTATATGTATATATATGAGATGTTAAATATATGTATATCTTTATTGTATATAATATCAATATACCTACTTGATTCCCATAAAATAAATTTATCTATTTAGTACCTAATGAAAACTTCATTTTCCCGTGCTACCACCGGTAATATAATACTATTATTTATACTATGTAGAGCCCATCGGGAATTAAATAATACACAGCTTTCATAATAAAATGATTTATTATTATTAAATACTAAAGTGTTGCAATTCGAGTGCCATATAAAGCGCGTCACACACGGTGAAGATACTATAATATTTTATCTTAAGATACTTTAATATTTTCTATTACAGTATCTTAAGGTATCCGGTATCAGCGTTCTGACCATCATTTTTCTTTTTGTCATTGCGTACTAAGACCCCTGTAGAACCACCATCCTGTTACAATTTACAAATGACCCGAAATTTTGTGTCAGTGTTTCGGGTATCTTAAGATAAAATATTATAGTATCTTCACCGTGTGTGACGCGCTTTAGAGCGATAGATAGATACAAAATATCCAATAATTAATATAATCTCACGTTAAAAAAGTATTGACCAAAGTACGATTAGTAATTAATGCAATAAGCTAAAAACTATTGTATGTAAAAATTTATACGGAAATAAAGTGTTATAATGTTAATTGTATGTTAGTCCGGTGCATTAGTTGACCTCATTGCATAGTTCTTAGACGATTCATTAGCTATTATTATCACTATTAAGTATATAACATTATAATGGTATAAATAATTTAACTTTTTTAAAGTTATTAATCGTATACTTTCCACACATAAATTATTACTCCCATGAGCAAGAGCAGTGGCTCAGTAGACTGCAGTCTACGATAAAGTCTGTGCTTCGAGACTAGAAAAAAAAAAGACGGGTTGCACTCCGGGAGTGCTGGCAGAAGTGAAAACTTGATTATTAACGTTGAGCATGTTTGATATCCATCCGTCTTACGCTTTTTCGATCAGGTCACTTGCATTAAAGACTTTTGAAATGAGATTGAAATTAAAGACTTTGGCAGACTTTTATTTCTAATCGTGAGGGATTTGGAGTACTTACATCAGCAATCTGCTACATCGTAGCCCGTAGAGAGTAGCATAGTAGTGTCCTATCCTATGTATTAGAAAATAGGGGTCGAAAGAAAAATCAAATTTGATGTTTTATATGGTTATATACCTATTAAAGAAATAAGATATTTTTCAAAGTTCATGGGCATAGCCGATTATGATCAGTGATCACTAACCATCAGGCGAACCACCTGTTCCGCTGCCCGCTCCATCATAAAAACAGACATCATGCGACTATGTCATATGTACGACAGAAGAGGGTCAGAAAGCTATTTAAGCGTATATTATAATCTTAAACGCATGAATATAAATTATTTTACACCGATTTTCAGTAACAAAACCACCTTATTTTTCCTTGTCACTAAACCGACCAAAACATATGATTCTCCAACAAACAAGGAAACACATCATAAACAAAAACAGGACATCACATAGTTCTACAATTATTCTGCCTAGTAATGCTCCATTCAAAGATTTTTCTACGCGACTGTCCACATGTTCGCCAACCACAAAACCATAATGACGTCATAGCTACATTCAAGGCATAAATAGTACTAATCTTTATCCCTAACATGGTACAATCAATGACGTTCAAGTAAACGAAAAACGTTAAGGAAAACTAAATTTTGTCAAATGGTTTTGTTACATTACAGATTACATCACCCTGCTTATGCAAAAACCTGTTTTGAATACAATAATATCTAATTAGTATTACAAGAAAGGGTACTCCCGCAAAAAACTTAACGTATTTCGGTAAAATCCCCTCAAAGTAGTGCAATTTATTTATCCTCTAAATTCTTATATAATATACAGCCTTCTGTCTTTACTATAGAATTGCGTTGCGTTTTACAAATGATGTTGTTCTTTCTCCCATTTTCCTGAAACCTTCTATTTAATAATTTTTGCGTATTAAATTTTAAAATGGTGGTAATAAAAAAAAACGTTTATCTGCGGCTCAGCTATGAGCACGATCGAGGAAAATCGATAGAAGGAAACTAACAAATCGAAAAACAGTACTTAAAGCAATATTTAATACTAAATCGCGAATCCATACTAATATTATTAATGCGAAAGTAACTCTGTCTGTCTGTCTGTTACTCAATCACGCCTTAACTACTGAACCAATTTGCATGAAATTTGGTATAGAGATATTTTGATACCCGAGAAAGGACATAGGATAGGTTTTATCCCGGAAATCCTAAGGGAACGGGTTTTTCTTTGAAAACGTGGGCGAAGCCGTGGGCGGAAAGCTAGTGACTTATAAATCAGTATGTGTACCAGAAAATGTTACCATATTAATTATATTTTCGATGTTCAAATTGTGTTTAGGTATTAAAGATCTGGTAACAAACGTAACGTACGTACTTAAAGTATTATTATCTTAATTACAAGTAAAACAGTTTTGTTTAAGTATCTTACTATATATTTAATATTCTGTTACATTTTAGGTAATAATAATTTACGACCCAGATGCATTATTTATTAAGCAGGAATGCTTTATAAGGATTGTGATAAAGTACGTGTCACAAAGCAAGTTTTTAACATTTTTCTACAAATATATCAAGTAAGTATATTACAATATACAGATCCTAAGATAGCTTAGAAAGATCTATCTATCCTATATTTATTTTTATATAAAAACAAACACTACTAATTTTTAAATGTTCATGGGGTGTTTTTATGTCAGATCAGCTGACGAGTCTATTTCCTCCCAACCATTAAAAGTGAACTTTTCTTCAAGATATGAATCATTTACGGCTCGTGTAAAAAAACAAATAAAACTCAACGTTTAAGAACGTGGAACCGCAAGCATGTACCAAGAGATCATAAAACCTAGCAACTATTCCCGAACATAAAAATATTATCACGTAATTAAAGACCGTGCTGATGATATTGCCAGGAGGCACGGTTATGTTCCCATTAAAATTATATTTCGGGATTTTATTATCATAGCAAAAAGTCACGTCAGATTTTGAGTTGTATCATTAAAGAAACCCTTGAACCTCCTACGTACGTAACTGCAAAGCCGATAATAATTGGAATAATCTTAACAGGTTATATTGAAGGAATTGCCGCAATTTATATTTTAAGAATGATATATAATAGAATGAATTAATTATTGATATCACTTTATTTGAATAAAAATACAAAAGAAGCAAACACAAAGGCACAAACACACGCACAAAAAGCATCCTTATCCCTAAATCAGCGATCTTTTCCAGACTTTACATCGAGGTCCTACAAAATTATGTTAATAAATGGTGTTTGGCAAAAATATTTCAATTCATTCAAAAATTGTTCCATTCCAATAATAATAACAAGTTGAAGAATAGCAATAGCTCATAAAGATGTGAAATCAAGGCTGTTGCTACTATTTCTAAGTCTACTGACATATTTTGCTCAATTAGAGAAGGCTCGAATTGATTACTTCAATTCGATAAGACCGCCTGTTATGCTCAACTGTGTCTTTTGTTTTATTTATTTTTTTCTTTACCTCTGTTAAACATTTTGGTGCACAATAAAGTATTTTTGTTTTGTTTGTTTGTTTGACTTCACTAATGAACTAAGGTATTTAATCATCGTTTTAATCATTATTAATTTCTATCATATCTCAATACTGAGCAAAGACAAAACCCTCCACAAGCGTTCCTTGCTCTCAATTTGTTGGAATAGGTATAAATTATTATGCATCATTTCGCAGTATCACAATATGTTTTCGCTTATAAATATGTACTAGGAATATTCCGATCTCAAGCCACGTCTCAGTTGATAAACCTCATTAATGCTAACTTCGATAAACAACTTGACATTCTGTTGGTAATTTGATTTTAAACATTTTACGATATAAAGCTATTAATTTATGATTTTATTGTTCACTAAGGTTGCTTTTTATTGTTCCCGTTCTATTTCATTAGTTATAATTCAATCATAAACTAAATTATTGAGTAACAACTCAATTAGAATGGACAATATGTCGATACTCTATGTATTTGAAGGATTAAATGATGTAGTCTACGTATCCCTAAAATAAAGTAATAGGTCACCATATTATAAATTATATTCTCAACCATCATGACTAACTACTAACCAGAAACTAGAAAATATTAAACACAATATTCTTCCTTATCTGGAGACCGTACCACCCTCCGATGAGTCCGACCCAAATTATAATTCACACCTACATCTGTTTTGCTATTATAGTTATTCACATAGCAATAATACAACATACATGTTATTATAAAGACCCGTTTTTTGCGTATGAACTTATTATTACGTTCCTTGACCGATCATATACAATAAAATACATAATAAGTGTAAACATACATGCATACGTTTACATATTGTCAATGAAATGACGCGGGACCGCGCCTCCGGTTATCGCAGCAATGTAGGTCTGAGATAAGTGCTACCATGTGCTTAGTGTTAAAAATACATTTATCAAAACGTATATAAACAATATAATTGAGAATAATAATTGTGATTGTGTGCTGTTATCGGACATTTAAAGACGCGTCATACTTACTTGTGCGGAAAGTTCCTCGCATTGATTTAAACGCAGATTTTTATGTTTACGTTATGTTTCGATTACCATTTTATACTATTTAGTATCTTATTTATTTATTATTGCAATAGTTATTTATGTTAAGAAATCTACGTCTTTATGTATATCTTTTTCTTAATTTTTTAAGCAAGAAACTATATTGTTCTAATATAAAATTCCCGTGTCACAATGTTAGTTAACATACTCCTCCTAAACGGATCGATTCTCATGAAATTTTCTGTGCATATCGGGTAGGTCTGAGAATCGGTCAACATCTATTTTTCATACTCCCTCTTCTCGTTTACCGAGACAGCTAGTCATAATATTATAAAGCCAAAGTTTTTATAAAAAGTAAATTTTGTCAAACCAAACAAAAGTTCATTTTGTTTTGGGATGTAGTTAAATAATCTTATGAAGCAAACACGATTACGATAAGGAAACTTCAAAAACATCAGACAGCACACAGTTGCTCAAGAAAGGGATCAGTTAGGTCAATGTCGTAAAGGTGAAGCCCCGGGCACTGTAGTTCAAATGGTTTAACTATTTGTGTTTATTTTTTTTTCCTTATATTATAGCATGCAGTTTGTACCATATAGTAACCGTTAAGTAGTGTTATTGTAATAAATAATGTGACAAATGTGTTATAATAAGAATCAATCAATTTAAATTTTAATGAAAGCCACTGTCTAATGTCTTCTAAGGCCTACTTCAGAAGGTAGAGCAATGTCGATAAAAAAAACTCGCTTGCTTATATACATTTTATTTTTATTTAATGTCATGTTCCAGCTTCTTCATTAATCTTGATGAAGATATATACGATATCATTTTGAAATGTTGTCCAACGTCAAATAGAGCTTCCGATGTCGTACTCTGAAACATAAAAATAACAAAACAATTTCATTTAGCTTCTATTAATTTTTCTGTGTTGTATTTAAATTCAAACGAACTTGATTGGTGTCCGGGCGTGGTGGAAAACCCTGAGGGAGGCCTTTCTCCAGCAGTGGACGTCCCACGGCTGACACGAGAAACGAACTTGATTTTTTTAACGCGAATATCATAGAAACAGAAATATTACAATGTAATACAATAATCTTAATTGAGGTTATAATAAGCCTCTATCCATTAAAGTAAGGTGTTTATTTATATCATTTTCCCATAATTATAACAGTTATTATGCGGGAAAAAATCTCAATTTTCCAGATTAAAACACAATAGTTTATAATGAAGAGGGCAATAATCCTTAGTTTCAAACAGAACCTCGGACATTATTCTACGCACACAAGGCGTGGAAAAAATATTTAAAGATCTAACGAATATTATAATGATTGTTAATTTACCTCACAAGTTGCTCTACCTTGATTTAAAGTTATCATAGATGTTTAACATGGAATTTACGCTTATTCTGAAAACTGTACATAGGATTATAATTTATAATGTAGACTCTACGTTATAATTGAAAATTGTGTGTGAGACAACAAAATACTTGAGATGGAATCGGGAATTGCTAAAATAAGAATCTTTGTATTAGGTACCTACTGGCGGTCCGCCCCGGCTTCGCCCTTACGTGGTTTCGTGGCACATGTCTACGTTTTCTCTCCATAAGAACCATCCTCATACTTTAAGCAATATAATAAAAAAACGAAATCGGTTCAGCCGTTATCGAGTTTTGCGTATACCAACACATTTGGTGATTCATTTTTATTATATAAGATAATATAGACAAAGTAAAAGATCGTTGGATGTATGTGACCCCTATTTATGAAAAACCATGTCAATTCGTGCATGCGTGCACGATTTAGTTTAGACTCACACGTAGAGTTGACAAAACTATCGTATTACATCCTAACTAAACTTAACCGATTTAGATGAAATTTGGTACAGAGATAACTTGAGACCTAAGAAAGGACGTAAGATAGATTTATCCTGTAAATGTCACAGGAACGGGGGATTTTGCAGGGCTTTCTTTGTATGGCGAAGCCACGGGCGGAAAGCTAGACAATTTATAAGTTAACAAATGTTTTTGTACTAGTTTCTAAAACGAATATAGCTATTACTCTTTGTTTACTGCATTTTGACTGCAAATGATGGAATAAATTACGCTTTTTTAACGTTTGTCTTATTTGCAACTAAAAAATGCATAACCGTTAAATTTTAATTTTAGTTTGAATCACGTAATGTAAATTTTAATTATTTATTAATAAGATAAGCTATTTATATGTGAATAACGCCCACGCTTTTTCAATAAAAACATAATAATATTATGAAAGGTCTGTGTGAGTTCATTGAACTAAGATAATATTACGAATACGTTCATATCAAAACATTTTCCCGAAACAAGATAATCCGTGAAGCCTTAAGACAAATACAGATTATTTGCTTAAACTATTTACTAACTATATATTTATTAACCGTACTAGCTTTCCGCCTGCAGCTTCGCCCGTGTAGTCAAAGAAAAACCCACATAGTTCCCGTTCCCGAGAGATTTACGGGATAAAACCTTTCCTATATCCTTCCTCAGGTCTCAAGCTATCTTTGTACCAAATTTGAAGTAAATTCATGCAGTACTTTTTGAGATTAGTCCGGGCATACATACAGACAAACAGACAAAAATTCTAGTAACTATATTTTTGGCTTCACGCACGCATCACACGCCAAGTGTTCTTTTAAAAAAATATTAAATGTACCTACAGTTTTCAATTTCCTACGATTTTATTATATGTATATTGTATAGATAGATAAACTTACGCAATGATAATTAATTTTAAACGTCCTACTATTCATGGCGCCCTGATAACCTATAGCTCCTGTTTAATTTATCTGACACATTTATGTGTGATGTAGGAATTTTTCCATTTATAGATAGATATTTACAGATAGACTGTATTATCTGTTTGTCTGTAGCTTGCATTCACATGTTATTTATAGCCTATACGACTAGAAGTAAGGCTTAGAAATAGCTATATAGTACATATATACCTATGCTAGATAACTAGCGATAATTTTCAATTACATATAACAATTATAATGACTATAATATTTTTGTTTCGATCGAAGGGTCTATCAAGAACCCATTGATTAGTAATAAGGAAATAACTTAGGACGATAAATTTTGCTCGTAATTTAGTACAAGTTTTGACAACAAGTTAGGTAAATAATGTTAATTCCATTTTTTATAGTTTTCTTATCAATAAAAAAATAAATACAAACAATTGCTCTACCTCGCATAACAAGTGTGTATCTTATTATTTACACGAAATAATACAAATAAATAAAAAATATAATATAAATAAAAAACAATAGCAAAATAATATTTGCATTGTAATAACTGACCTCCTCATTACATATCGTATTAACTGTATCTTTAATGCGATTAAACGATTTAAACTATTAAAGTTATCACAACGCATTATTTACAGTTAAGGCTGCAGTCTAGCAAAATTGCGTTTTCAACAAGTTATTTGACAATTTTTTCCCGGCTAATGAAATGATAAACTGATTTTTTTTTTCTTGTTTATCAATTAGT
Organism: Colias eurytheme; assembly: GCF_061535395.1. Classification (NCBI taxonomy): domain Eukaryota; kingdom Metazoa; phylum Arthropoda; class Insecta; order Lepidoptera; family Pieridae; genus Colias; species Colias eurytheme. Next base: position 2,747,624 of record NC_143000.1, on the reverse strand, counting down.
GTTATATACGCAATGCGCGTGAATTTTTTCACATTTATAAAGTTACTTTATGTTACCTTAATCAGGCCTTCAAGATAAGTCTCTTTCCCCCAAAGACATTTCGAGCTAAGTTTGTGCACTCACTACGTTGCAACCGATTACAATTTACACAATCTGATCAGCGCATTATTATCCTTATATAGTCGTTATTCAAAACTGCTGAATACAATTGCCGAAAAACTTATGATTTTCTTAATTAGAACGTTATAAATTCATTAAATTTCCCATTTTTTGCCTTACAAAATCTATTGATAAATACTGCTAAAAGTTATTTTTTCCATTAATTTATTCGAGTTGGTTGAAGACCAATGAGCATTAATCCTTTAAAAATTTTTTTTTTGAATTTTGATAATTCTTTAAATATTAAAAAAATATTTAAAATAATTAGGAAAAATCCTAGCGAATTTCTTTAGTCGCGCTCCTTGGGCCGGAGCGTTCTGACGTGTGCTCTACGCTCGATTTTCCTTCATACCGAAGTGAAAGTTGCTCTACTTCATTAAATTTAATATTTTTGTTAATTGATTATTTTTATCTTAGTTTTGTGCAAATATTCGTATTTTTAAACATTTGATTTCGATATGGAAAATAAACGAAAAAAATACGCGTGTAACTACTAGAAAAAAAATTATCTTCGAACATAAAGTTAATGAAACCAAATAGATTGCAAAGGTGATTGGCAACAATTTCTTTATTTTACGGGGTGTCAGTAAAGTGATGTATATTTCTTTAAAACTAAAGTAAGCTCATAAATTTTCTTATAATATAATTTTTTTGAAGTTCCAAAAATGTTTATTTTTCGTTTGAGAAATACGAAATATAATATAAACTTGTATTGAGAACTTGAACTTCCCAAGTTCATCCGGGGAAATCCCCATATGGGGAAAATGATTTGTTTACTCCAAAATTGATCCGAGGTGTTTTAATTTTTTCTTCTAGTCATTTTCAACGTAGTGGCATGTTGTTTGATTATTAATTTTGTAACTTAAATACAGGATGTTGGTTTTATATTCTGATCTTACAGACGCGCTGACAAATTTAGTCCGCCATTTCTAGTTTAGTCTACCAACTCTAAGTACCAATATTAAAACGAATGGATTATCATCACATCATCAAAACTCAGATGTAATGGAAGATCACAATAACATAGAAAATTCAGTGGGTGTTGAGAACTAAACAAACAGAAGTAACAGAGACGCGAAGAATAAAAAAAGAGGACGAAAACGATAATTCGTTGATGCTTTCCCTTTTCGACGTATTGTTAGGGTACATCACCAATCTGCAAAAAACAAAACTGATGATTCCCAATTGCTGATTAAAAATGAAAAACAAATAATCGACAACAGTGGTGAAAATTTGCTGATCACAATGAAACATCCTTCAGTGGTAGCAGATTTACTCATTTAAAATGTATCGGTGAACAGCGTAAAGGAGAGGAGGACAGGAAAACATTATGAATGTGAATGGTGGATTGTATACAGGGTGTAATCGATAAGTATGTGCAGGCGATTATGACGTTATTATTGCAGGTATCAAAAAACTTAAAACTGATATCGAAATTACTTTACCTAATGAGCAAAATGACAATAATATTTTTTTAAAAGTATAACGAGAAATATCTAAAAAATTTATTTTAGGTATACACTCCCATATCAAAAAGGGAAAATGGGACTAGTAGAAGTTAAATGTCTAATTCCGGCAAAAGACATGAATGCGGAAGATGCGGTTAAAAAAAAAATTAATATTTGAAATACAATGCAAAAAATAACACTTTGGTCATAGATAAGAATCATGACTATTTTTTCCAAATTCAGGGACAACTAAACGTTGCAGAAGCAGAAGTCTGCTTATTTGCTGTTTGGACTGGAGTGAATCATTCGTTAAAAATAGAATATATAAAAAAGTATGTAACGTTTAGGCAAAATAAAATGATGGACCATTATCAAGATTTTACATAAATTTCCTACTGTCAGAATTGATTGATTCGAGACTTCAGCATTCGATGCCCATCAAGGACCCATCCTATATCATTCAAGCGATTGAAAAAAAAGAGATAAATCCAGTGCAACCGATAAAGCATCAGAATGCTAGCAAAAGATTTATTAGGTTTATCAATATAAATCTATATATTATACATCTATACTTATAATAAATCTGTAGAGAGGCCAATTCTGTACATGAAATATATTAAAAAAAAAACTATGAAGGGGTGATAAGGGATCGCTACTGATGCCAAAAATGCAATCAGTAAAATTTTTGTCTGTCTGTCTGTCTGTCTGTCTGTCTGTATATTCGTTATAGAAACAAAAACTACCCGACGGATTTTAACCAAATTTGGCACAATTATTCTTCATACTCCTGGGCAGGTTATAGTAAAAGAATCATGTAAATCGGTGTAGAAACACCAAAGTTATACATGAAATACGCTATAAGTCATCGCGCGTGAATACAGAATCATGCAGCCATAAGGATTATTTTTGTGTATCAGTTGCCGCGTTCGACGCGCTTCGCGGCGGGAGCTATAAAAAGGCGGCGGGTCTGCACCCGTTTCGCGTTGTCATGGCATCACGTGTGAACGGCTGAACCGATTTCGATAATTCTTTTCTATTATATTCCTTGAAGTACGAGGATGGTTTTTATGTAGAGAAAACGTAAATATGTACCACGGGCGAAGCCGGGGCGGACCGCTAGTAATATAATAAATCTGTAGAAGACGCGAAGACTGACATCCGCGCGGACGGAGTCGCGGGCGGAAGCTAGTCAGAAATAAATATCTTTTGTTTTTATTTGCGTATTTTTCTATTTTATAATTTTTTAACACAAACATTACATTTTTTTTATTATATACAAAATTTGTTTATCCGTTTTATTAGTTAAACTGAACAACTTTCACTAAGAAACTTAGGTCGAAAAAATTAGAGTTATGCATTTTGTATGGAAAGCTTATTTTTTTTTATATTTCGTCCAAATTTCTTTGTAAAAGTTGATCAGTTATATAAACATGAAGTTGAAGATATCAATAGAAAGTATTCGCAAATTTTGTGTACTTACTGATAAAAAAAAATCACCCGGTGTAATTTTCACGAAAATTGTTTCAAATTGTCATTTTTGGTACTTATTACGAATATTAAATTATACGAATGATTTAATTTTTAAAAATTAAGTGGAGCAACTTTCCCTTAGTACATTTGTATTATTTACATATAGGATGACAGGATGCATTTGTTTGCACTACTAGACCAAGCCCTTAATAGTAAAATATAATAAACAATAATTAGAATCAAGAAGTATATTGATTAAATAAATATTGGATTGAAGTTATTATTAGCTTCATTCTTTACATATTCAAGCACCGATTTTATTTCCTTGTCTTTTTAATTTATTTTTGGTACAGTCGCCTGGAAATCGTCATTGATAGAAATTAACCTCTTGCACTTTTTTAATTAATTCTAATACAAAATGTAGTGGTAAAATTAAATTTGGGACACCTTTTTAAACCAGACTAAGACTAAGACAGAAAAATCTCATGTATATTTTTATAGTAGAAAAAATAACTATAAAGGTCAAGTTTTCAAGTTCTGCTCAAGGCGATATTGCTGTATCTTTTCCCGCCAATGCAAAGTGATAAAAGAAAAACATTGAAGGCAACTCGCCACCATGATTGCAAAAAATATTCTTGTTATTCAATGTTAATATTTATATTATTTTTCAAGGATTTTCATACATTGTAATGCAAAAATATGACAGAAATATTTTGTTGATTTATATTTTGATTTCTATTACTGACTGTTACCATGCAATAATTATGTTTCAAATTAAATTAAGATGAAACTCTATATCAAAGGGTCTTTCCTTTCATTTTGTAACACGGCTTACAGTATCGTTCTACTTTCTTGGTATTATTATAATAAAACACAGCCAACTGATAAGTTCCTACCAACACTATGTTAGTCATTGTATTGACATAATATTTAAACCAGCCTTTATTAAAAAACAGGTTATAAACGTGTGTAAATTACTAATTAGATTTTTGTTAGGTAATTACAATCACAATTTACTAAACTAAGGCGGATACAGTCAACCTTTTTGAACGTGTTATTTAGATAATAATTAACCGGTCCTTTAAAAATCACGTTATTTGTGAAAAACCTTATTTTACAAATTAAAAACAATAACTAATGACTCGTTTTATAAGATGGAACCCAAACGATATTTGATAGATAATTAAGAAACAAATAAAATTGCCAGTAGGTATTTTACGCGGAAACAAAACTTGATCATGATAAATCAAAATGTTTAAAATAAATAATTATATATTTGTTATCACTACCGCATACTAGAATAAGTCTTTGATAACTCTTCTTCTTATAAAAGAGTAATTAAATGAAATCTAGTTGACTATCTGATATTATAACAAAATAAATAAACAATGAGGATGGGAAATATAGGTACCTTAGATAGTATGTACTATGTAATGTACTTGTAGTTGTACACATACCTACAAATGAATAAATGTTTGTGCCTGTTTGCAATGACAAAGTATTTTTTTTTTTTTAATATGAATGTTTTCACTCCATTCATACTAAATTTGTTCAACTGTTTTATTCGTTTCCATTGAACGACGAAAACGATGCACCTATTTTAAACGAACAATCGTGCAAGTTTCACCAAAATCAGTCAGTAATTAAAATTTTTTATAATTGCTTTGTAATATATAAATTCCCAGGAGCTAGAGCCATTGTAATATTACTTATGTATTTGTTTGTTTTCTTACACCACAAAATAATATTAAATGTATGTAAACACGGAACCTGGATAGCAAATGCTCAAATTTTCTTATTCACACCAGTTAGATAATGTCGTAAGCGCCACAAAAAGTCCCATTATTTTAATGTGATTAGTTATTATATTCGCGTGTACCATTAATAATATTTTCGCACGCATCCAATCCAAGCGTATTACCGTGAGTGTGACCATCAACAATGAGCATTGTTCTTCGTTTTGAGTCCGATGTTTACATAATACCACGAAAGTGTTCTAATTGTATAATTGAGCGTCTCGTAATCATATACATTTGTATATGGTGTGTAAAAACCGCCCTCTTATGTTTCTTGAGCAAATTAAAAACCAGATTATACAGATCTGCCTTTGTTTGATGCGCATACGCAGCAAAGACCATGCTGTAAATAATTAAAATATTCGTAAAAATCGTCACCTTCACATAAATATGTCTAAGTAATCTATCGTTTTCTATAATTTATGTTATAGATACAAAGTGTGTTGGTATTTCTTTCACATCGCAACGGAGTGATTTTATGAAATGATTTTTTTGTGTAGAGATATTTATAAGGCTAAAGAGTTACAAAGGCTTTTTACTGCGATGAAGCATGATGTTATTCCAATAGGAGTTTCCTTCAACGAGGTACTCAAATGAAAGCGCAGTCGGAATACTAGTATTCTATGATATTTAAAGTCTATAATACACTTTATTACCTTACAATTATTATTTAAACTACATAATAATTGTACTGGGAATTGAATCCAAAACCTCGTTCAGTTCCACTCCGTCAATCTGGGTAATGCTGACATTACCCTGACATTTAAATGATGTTATTATAATTCGTCCCGTTTTGCTTAAATCTTTTATGTATTAAAAACATCGTCAAAACAGGATATATATCAGTCCCATGAATTATTCAATATTTTCAAAAGCGAGCAGTCTGGCAGTTTTTGTTTTATTTTACTTTTTATAGAGTTGGGAAAATACAATATTATACCTACTTTGTTCTTTAAATCTATGTAGATTATATTATGTAATAAAAATATAAAATAAAATAAATTTAAGTTCTCGAACTAAACGTACATTTTTAATGCAACTAGAATGGGTAATTAGGAATAATACTTCTAAGATAAAATAAGTAGGTATAAGATTTTGCTCTACCAATAGTTCTCAAAGAAATACATCCTTATTACTATATAGGTTTATGAAAAGTTTTAATCCATAATATCTTTTGTCGAAAATATCATACAAAGAACTACATTTAGATTTTGTAAACAATAAAGTACCTAATCGATATTTACTAGGTACTATTTAAAGTTTGTAAACGATAAAGTAATCGATATTTACTACAATGTTTCGATCGACTGAAAATAATCGATTTTATGTTCCTTGTTATCAATTTCGTAACAGCTTACATAACATTTGATAATCTTCACAAAATTGTATAAATTGTGAATGGACACGTTCGTTTTGTAATTACAGCTTCCTTGTGTAAATAATTGATAAAATATCTTTTGTTTGTTTTTATTGTCAAATCATATTGTAATGTTTTATGTGATTGCGTCTTAATATTGTAAAGGTGTGTATATATTTTATTACATTGTTACCTATTTCAGGAAGTGTGACATCTTTTTTACAATTAATGTCTTACTAAACATAATGTCTAGTGGTTTTCTCTAGCTTCACCCAGTTTCACCCAGAGCAAGAAAAAATAACAAATAACAATAGCCCTTCTTAGTCAGTATTTATTAGTAGTCGAGTATTTTTAAGATCTATCCAACCAACCAAATACCTATACAAATAAAATCATAATTCTTCTTCTTCATATAATTAGTTTTTATTTTTAAGTAATTAACCAATAACCATATTGTGATTGCTTATTACTGTTTAGATATGTAAATATTTATTACAATGTTACTTCTCGATATAACTGCAACATCCTTCCACAATTTGTTACAAAATGTTCGCTAGTCCTTCTTACTATTGTGAAATGAAAATAAGCGATCGTTACTAGGACCACTGATAATATAATACTATAGCCCAGACTAGGTAAGCCTTATTATGCGCTCCAGACTATAGGTAAACTATCTAAGTAACAGAAATATAGAGTTAACCTTACTTTTTAAAAACTACCTACACAACAGACAGACAACTTAAATATTATGTGACTATTCCTCCTTCAATAAAGTTCGTGAAAACGTGAGAAAACGTGCAATTTTTCTTTTGATCGTACTAGGTCAGGGATCATCTAGGACAATCTATGAATTAAATACATAACATATCTGTAGTCTTTAAAAAATTGCCAGAATCAAGTTGTTGTATGTATCTAATCAAATATCAACTCATTTATGGATTGAGTATATGTGTAGGTATTGTGTGTTCAATAGTATCTGCGTGAAGTGTAGTTAACTTTCAATAACACTCGTTGTAAAAAGGAGACAAAGAAACAATGAATTTAACCTATAAGTCCTCTAAGCAACTGGCTTTAATGTATTATTCAATACACAACACAATTCTGAAAATTTTCCGTCAATTATGTAATCGATTATGACATAAAATATCTGATATGGATATCAAGCTCACGATTATCATGACCAGACTCAAGAAACGTCAAATATCTTAGTTATGTTGAATACCTACTATGTGCTATGTATCATTAGTATTTAATAACTAGCTTTCCACCCGCAGCTTCGCCCGCGGAGTCAAAGAAAAACCCGCATAGTTCCCGTTCCCGTGGGATTTCCGGGATAAAACCTATCCTATTTCCCGGGGTAAAAAGTAGCCTATGTCCTTTCTCGGGTATCAAAATATCGCTATACCAAATTTCATGCAAATTGGTTCAATAGTTATGGCGTGATTGAGTAACAGACAGACAGACGAAAATACTTTCGCATTTATCATATTAGTATGGATTATAGTAAGGACTATAAGGCCTATAATATGTGCTAAAGGGATGTCATTTATGTTTTTCAGTAGGTTGAGAAAAGTAATTTTCGAAATAAATGCGTTTAAAATTGACCCAAAGTTGTATGCTTTAAGATAGAAAAACTTTTAGCAATGACATTATATTTTTCTAAAAAAAACGTAGTCTCGTTTTATAGAAGCTTTTCTTTACAGTATTGACCCAGAAAATAGGTAATTTTAATAAACTAAATGCAATTAATTGTTCTCAATTTTGCATAAATGATACCTTTGCTTCAATAATAATTTCTACACTTGTTATTTATTGTATGTAAACAAAATCTACATTTAGAGCCTCATATTTTTATATTCATATAATTTAATTACTAAAGATTTGTATACTCTACTAATATTATAGAATTATTCTTTATACTTATGAATGAAAAGCTTTGGTTCAATAAAAAATACTAGCTTTGCAACCAAGACTTCACTTGAAAGTCGTTCTCTATATTTTTATTTCATTTCATAATTTTTACCTCTTCTTAGAGATTGTCTTTTGAAAAAGATATTACCACCATTCATAATGAGCAGAAATTGGTTTAGGAGTTTCAGACACATTTTATATTTATAACCTTTAGTTTGATTTTAAATTTAAATAACTAGGTACTAATATTTAAATGTATAGCAAAATATTGCACGCCTCATAAGCGAAGCGTTGAGGTGGGTACTACTGTCACTTCGCGAAAAACATCTGATTTTTCAAACTTAAAATGTCTTTATGTATCATACATTGCACTTGTAAGATGATACATACACACACATATTAAGAAAAAACACTATTTTTAACGTTCATGATATTTTTGATGTCATTTTTGTTATTTAAACTAGTTAAAAAACAGTTTAAAAAAGTTCTGTCTTGGACGTCCGTGTGTCTGTATGTGCGGATCCTTTTTCTTGTTAACACGATAGCGACCGAAATACTTTACTAATCGAGTCTTTTTTTTTCTCTTACGCTTGAGTATGCTCAGGAATAGAACCCTTTCATTTTTCAGGGTCTGATTCGATGTGGTTTAATTGTTATTAAATAAACAAAAATAATAATTAATAAATATTTATTTAAAAAAAATTATGAGGCGTGCACTTTTGGATTTTCCAAATTATCTTAATTTGCTATCATGATTATAGTTCATATTATTATATCATTATGGTTGTGTCTGTGTATTATTGGTTAGGATTAGTACTCTAATATAATATAATAGGTGGGTAATATGTATTTTGTGTCATTACTGTAAATTCTATAATGAGTATTGAATAAAATAACTAAATTTCTACCATTAAAACATTGTGTTGCTCTGGCATTATTGAAACTCAGATTATGTAGTAGAGCGATAAGAGCTGCGTAAGATGCAAACATAAAACTATCAGGTGGCAAGTATTTAACAGGATTATATAATATTGATATATACAAACTTGAGCGCAATCCAGTAACATTAGGAAAACTGTGTGCAAGAAACGTGAAATAGCAATTTTCGCAACACAGTGTTTTACTGACAACCTTCACTATTTCTGGTTTATGAATATACATATGTAATTTTGCGGTTATACGCAGTGTACTGGGTTGGTGAAATCAAACAGGGCATCATTTCAAATCGAATTTAATATTCTCTATTACATTTATCAGTATCAGGTAGAAATGCTCCGCTCAGCGGAAAGGTACATGGACACATTAATAAATTAACTTATACTAAATCAGTCTAACGGTCGCGCCGAGCGCGGGGCGTCTTAACCTAGTATCACAGATGAGTAGAGCGGTGGGGCGCAAAGAGAAGCGGACCCGCGGGGCGCGCGGGTCGGGGGGCGGCGGTCACTCGTCCGACGCCGACGACAGCTGCGTGCTGCCGCCGGAGCTGAAGGAGCTGCGGCACGCGCCCGCCTCCGAGCCGTTTCCCGAAACCGACGTGCGGTTCTCTCCATTGTCTCTCCCGTCGCTGCTCGGGGTCAGCGTCCGCAGCAGCTCGAGAGCGGCCCGCGCACGCTGGCCGTCCGCCGCCGCCGCCGAGGCAGCCCCAGACGCTCTATCCCACGCGCTCTTCTCGGGAAGCAAAAGCCGCCGCGCTTCACGCTGCACACGGCGCGATCGCAACGCAAATAGGAATGGCGATAACGCTGAAGCGAGCAACAGTAACGCTAACGCAGGAGTCCGTACACAAGCTGCGAGGCCCGGCGCGGCGGCCGATACGACCGCGGCCGCCGCGTGCGGCACATGCAACATCACTAATGCACCCGTTAATAGTCCAACTCGGGCTGCACGAGATTCTTCTCTATATCTAAACAAAGAAGCGTTCGATATTCGACACCGGATAGACGTTATTCTCGATCCATTGTTAGAAGGAGCGGGCGTCCGCGGTTGCACAGACAATAGAGGTGCGGCAAGAGATGGCGCCGAGCTAACCGCTGGCAAGCCTTTCCTTAAATCTTCATTCGATTTTCCCTCTCTTCGCGCGTTTCTGAGACTCGCGACAGAAGGGCAGCGGACAGGCCGCTCCGGCGGTAATAGGAACGGACCGAACTTGCGATCGGTCTCTCCATTTTCTGGCACATCAATTTTCAAAGTTAATCCTTCACCTTCTTCGATCAAGTCTGGCAAGTTGATTTGAGGTTCATGCAACTGCAGAGCGCTGGCTCCGTGCGCGCGCGCTCGGAGACCGGACGATCTCGCCGCGCGGTATATTCTCGCATACATGATGCAAACCACGGCTACCGGAACGACGACTCCAGCTATTAAGTACACGACGTAATACGCTAGCTCGACTGCCTGAACGGCCGGTTTGAGGGGGTAGTAGTGTCTGAAGACGGCGATGGCTGCACGAGTGGAGGCCGCTCCGGCTGCGATGAGCCACGTGGCCGCACAGAGGGCGGCAGGGCGGCGCTGGAGGAGCCTCGTGTGACAACGGAGCGGGTCGGTGACTGCGTGGTGCTGGTCCACGGCGATGAGCATAACGGCTAGCAGTGCCGCCAAGCTACACGCCGAGGCGGCGGCGTCTCCTGCCTCCACCCAACCCGCTGCCTCCCTCGCCGAGTGCTCGCCGAACAGCGCGGGCGCGAGCAGGGAGGTAGTCACGAGATTCGTCGCCAGAAGATTGATGACAAATCTGTAACAATAAGAAACCTCATTGAGCACATGATTCATATACAACAGTTTGAAAACAATGGAATAAAGAACACGCATGTTTTCATTTGTTTGACGCAAACCAAAACTATTCGTGTTTAAAAACATGTCCCTACATCATATGGCAATTGGCAATATACCGAAATAGAGTGTGAGCACGTAGAAGTTAGAACAGACCAGAATGCACTTGTCCTTCGACAATTGCGGGCCTGAGGTTTTTACCGAGATTAATATCTAGTTACGTAAGCGTTTTCATTGTCCTGTTGATACGTTTCGAAACAACAAATGTATCTACTTGACGCTAGAACCGAGAACTATTTCGTAAAGCGTCTATGTGATTATATCTGTTACACGTTGTTATGATTGAATTAGTCATTAAAGTGTATTAATTTCGATAGCTATTAGAGCCTTAGGTAATGACCGTACTCATTTTGTAAGCTTCAGATATAAAACATACAGTCGTTGTTAATTATACAACGTCCATATTTATGTTTTAGCATATTTGGTTTTTAAGAATTAACATTTAGCGTAAATTCAAGGGCGTGTGTAAAATATTTGACAATATTACGACACGTTTGTAAATAAGATAAACCTGTTCACATAAATAATTAAAATTTTATCGTGATTTATGCGATATACGTATAATAACGTCTATTATAACATTTATTTGATAAACCTGAGCGTTTATTTTTGTTGACTTTCTATAACACGCTCCAAGGAAAGGTTGTTTCTCGAATTAAATAACCTTAGGAGATGTAGATAGACACATAACATGTGAATAAAGTTATTTAGACAAGCAATTTATTGTTTTATTTTATTTTAGATAACATTTCAACAAATTTAAAATATCTTTAACGTTTAAGATGTTCTTGAAATAAGAAATTATGAATCATAAAGTTTTATTACCTGCTTTTTATTTTAATTAATGGTATATATTAAATTTAAAGGGTTCTTGTTATTAATAACTAAGCATACGAAACTTCGAAGACGATTTTTTATACAGATTCATAATCTTTAATGTTAATCAATGCAATTAGTAATATTATTCTCAGTCAAGGTGACTATTAAGTGAATTAACAAAGTTAAAAAATAAATAATAATAATCCTAGTTCACACGTAATATTATATTCAGATGCATACATACATAAAATTAAATAAGTACAAACAAATATAATTGAAACACATTATATTATTTTACCGCGATTGTTACTTCAGGTGTTCCCATTAGAAATTGAATTACCATAGACACAAGCCACATGGCAACATAATAATGTTAATAAACATCCAGAAAGTTCCTTATTACATATGCAGGAGTGCCCTTGCTGCAATGACATTGGGCCAGCTGGACCTTCTACCATGGTTAATTTGAAAAACAAATGTATGCATTATGAATATATCAGGGATGTAGGCGGAATCATTTTTTAGAATTAATGTATCTGGCATCACTAACTGGGCATGAATATTGTTTATGCCCATTGAGCAGTCGATGGTTTTAGAATGACCTTTTATAAAATTATTGTGTGAATTAATCACGTTAAAAGCTTGTCGAGTTTAGACAAATGTATCGTCGATAAGAATCGTTTTAAAAATAAAACTAACTACCTATGTGGAATTAATGTGTTACAATGTTTTTCGAAATTAGTTGTCGGACGTTACAGAAAAACAAAACATAACTCATAAATAAGAGTTGATGAATTTCCTACGTTTATACAACATAAATAGATTTATAAAAATTCAGTGTTTAAGTATCTAATTAACTAGGAGAATAGCCAAAAGTTAATCAAACAAGGCCATCACACCAGTCATACATCAGATGATAATATTTTCCTGAGCTGATATAATCATTAAAATAGAAATCACTTATCTCTATCTGAACTTGCCATATATTTTATATAACACACTAGCTGTACCCTGCGGTTTAACCCGCATTGCTTCGCTCCTCTAGGTCTTGACGTGATAATATATAGCCTAGTCTTCCTCGATAAAATAGGCTATCTAACACCGAAAGAATTTTTCAAATCGGACCAGTAGTTTCTAAGATTAGCGCGTTCAAACAAACAAACAAACTCAGCATAATATTAAGTATAGATTGTAATACAATATTTAGGAATGATTGCTGTATTTGAGCAGTCTCATATTTACGAGTAACTAAGTACTTCTAAAAGTCAAAATTATTCTGTTTTGCGTAATTGTTGAAATAATATATTACATACTAGACATAGAAATAAAGGAAATGGTACGATTCATATTGCAAGACGGTAAATTATGCCGAGGTCAGCAAATACGTGATTTTATATACAGTATTATATTATGTTTCGTTTTACGTGATTATAACAAAATTAATAATGGACAAGTTAATGCTAGAGTTGGATATTTAATATTTTCATGTCAAGGTATAGAAACTAGACACAATGTGTTAGGAATTCATGATTTATTAATAATAGAATGTAATAATTAATAGTTATTATGTACCTACAATTATATCATAGAATATATACTCTAACGCGACGTTTTATTGGAATCTATGATATTGTTTCTAACAACTAGTACACATTTTATTCACATTTAATCAGTATTAAAACAATTGATACGCTTTTCTAAAGAGACTGCATTTTAAACCGATGGTTAATTGTTACATAACAACGATTTAAAAGCTCATCTAAAAGCTTTTATGGGAAATGTTTATAGCAGTCATTAAAACTTTAATTCCTGGAGAAAACATTTTTCTTCTGTCTTTACGTAAATATGTTTTGTTGTCGAAGAGAAACATACCTACAGCTACGTTACCTATATAATATAAATTCTTGGAAAAACTTCTGAAGGAAAATATATATTATTTTCATGTTTACAGAAATAAAATTATTGAGCACACCTTGAAACTAAAATTTGCGTCAGTTAAGAGGAACTAGAGGAAATTTATAAAGTGTGTCAAATAATCATCATTTGATCGAGTCGTTCCGCTTCTTAGCAATAAATTTCTTTTACGATCGCCATAATCATCAAAATATTCAACCAATGCCACATTCATTGCAATTTTAATATAAAACCTGTGATAAAACTGTGACGTCTGTTTTTTCAAGTTTTTTAGTTTGTTTTCTATACGATTATAGACTATTGAATGAAATCTCTTTGAATGATACCTACTTACATAAATGACAGATAAGAGGGTCAATCAACTTTTTAACCGACACTACCATGTCCCAGCTGCTTTAGGTCTCAAATTACAGAAAATTAAAATATTTCTTAAAAATATAATTTACATTTAGGTTGATACATTCTTAAATGATTATAATGCACAGTCAATTTTGATAATAAGCATTAAATTTACAGAAAAAATATGGTAACTCTGTATACTATTTCTCGCCTCCCATATAAAACGGAGCTGTCCCCAGAGAGAAGTAACGTTAGTTATTGCTGCATGCTGAAAAGAAATTCTATGGAATAGCTCATACTTATTCGTGAATATTCTGCATGATTATATAAAGTTTATTATATGTTGGTAAAAAGTGGAACAATCTTATTCTATTACATTTTTAAAAAGTGTAAAATTTCTGTCCCTAATTTATTACATTTCAATGTGTATGCTGAGTTACCTGCCAAAACTACTAGAAAAGATACGCTAGATGTCGCTAGCTGTCGCGAATAGAATCCCGTGTCGCCTAAAGTCTTTGTCGGCGCGGTGGCATCTCTTTGACGTGAGCCGAACGCCGCCAGTTGCCGACCATCTATCTACGGAGTGCGCGTGTGTTTATTCGGTGTCAACGGAGTGACCGGATTATTTCGATAAAGAGGTAAATATTTTAATAATAATCAAATTAACTTCGAAGGTTGTTGGGTTTTAATTTTAAATGGTCAGGATAAATTTACCATATGATGCGACAATTTTATTTAATCGGGTGTTACTTAAAAAATGTCTACTGAGTTACTTGTATGCTGCGTTACTGAAATGGTAACTCTAGAGACAAATTTGGTAACTCCTGAGACAGTAAATGAAATTGTGATGTGTTTTATGTTTATGGTGAGGTATTAAATCACGTAATTACTTTCAGATTACATCATAGAACTTAAAAAGAATCCAGAAAAATACGAAGAGGCTAAAAGAAAGCACAGAGAACTGTATCATAAAACTAAAAGACTGGTTAAGGACTTGACTACAAAAGAAAAGCGTAATGCTAATATTATTTGGAAATTGCGACAGCGGCAATACCGCAAAAACAAAAAAACTTTAGAAAATCTTATGGCCACCACACCTTCCAGTTCACCAGTTTCCAGTTTACCAAAGACGCAAAAAGATTCAGGTTGGATGAGATGGATATCTGCTACATCAGTTACGATGATGTCAATAAAATATTGCCAGCTCCTGCTTTTATCAAGAGAGGTCACAGGACATACTATGAGTTTAAGACGATGAGATAGATGTTTTTGAAAAATGATAGGTTCCTACTTGATTTCAAAGAATATTTCAAAAAATTGACAAAGATAGGTAGATTATACTGTTTTGTTATAATACTTAAGTCTTATTCACAAGGTATAAAGGTTTATTTTTAATGGTTAAACACATAAACACAGTAAGTATTATCCTGAGTTACCAAATTTGTCTCTAGAGTTACGTTTTGTCCCCATAATTTATAAACAGTTGTAATGATAATTAATGTATTGTTGATTTTCTAAGAATTGTTATTTTATTTTAATCATAATAGTAGAATATTTCCTTTGATCTCAGAAAATTTAAGCAGGTTACGGTATCTTGAAAAGATATAATAGAGAAAATAAGCATGTTTATGTAACGTTGGTAACGCAGCATACATGTTGTTTATAATTTGAGGTAAAACAGGTAAAATGATTACCATGGCATAGGTGCCAAATGATGTGATTTTGCATGAGAAAATAAATACATTAAAAAAATATATTAAAATGATTTTCTTTTTATTTATAAATTGATCAATTTTTTAGTAACGCAAGTGACAAAAAAAATGACTTGGGTAGATATTTTAGTCTATTTTAAGAAAAATATCCGATAAACTTCGCTGCTTTTTTAGGAAAACACATATTCATTTAATGTGTTACCGAAAATACCTGAAATAATTCAAATATTCCATTATAAAAAAACACAGAAAAAAAAATGTTAACCTATTTTCAGTGTCGGTAAAAAAGTTGATTGACCCAAGAATAATAGAAACGAATTTATCGATATTTCTTCCTAACCATATTATATTAAATTTAGAGACGTCTTTTAAATTTGGCATTGAGATCGCATACTTATACGATTAATAGCATATATTTACTGTACATACATTTTAAAAAGTAGAAAACGGGGACAAATCTCGAAGAAATATATCAACGAGCCTAGCAAATAAAATGTACTTACATGCAACTACAAATCAAAGTAATAAATAACACAGATGTAAGATCAAATTTGTAAACAACTTTTTTAAAAATAATCAAGAGATTTTTTATCGCATTCGCTAAAAACAGATTATATTAAATCGAGTTTATTTAAGTGTTACAAGGCCGGGGAAACCCTGGCGCGAATACATCTAAAAACGTAATATCTTTGTATTGGGTTAACATTTTGAAAATGGTCTCAAAAGTTCATTATGCCTATTGCGTTGTTCCGATTTAAGGCAATATTTAAATATATTTAAATTTTAATAATATTGATGTTTTAAGTTTTTGCATGTGAGTTCTTTGTTATTTATTTATATTGTTGAATACCGATTGACAAATCATACTATTTTTCTACTTATAAGAATTTATTTTTAGAAGAGAATACGACCTACAATTGAATAGTAAGATATCGCATTATTTTCTTTATTAATTAATGACAAACTATGTTTTCATATCATAATTTCTTTCAACCTGACTTCGCTTGTTTTGTATTAATATATCATAATTATGTCGTTTGTTATTTCCTGACCTCCTATGCAAAAACTTACCTACGTCAATCGGTCTCTGACGTGATAAACAGACAAACCCACTTTCATATACTACATATATTAAACTATATTAAAATTAGATTTATAACTTTAAAATTCTAATGTTATCAACTAATTTAAATATTTAATGACCAGGATGTGGAAAATCCGTTTTTATCTAGAAGTTACTCTTAATTAATTCTTTTGTTATAGATATTATCACTTAAAACACGCAACGAATAAATACCGTAATATTTAAATCCAAGTACTGTACTTGTAGTGTATATTATAATATTTACTAAGACTAGTCATATTATGTATAAGTAAATATAAGAAGTAGGTAAATATAATATATAAAAGTTTTAGCAATTTCTAAGGTCCATACATTACACCTTTTCCCTTGTTTTATGGAACAACTCAGAACATTCATTTTTATGTAAACATTTGATCGAATATCGCACTACATACCTAGTACCTACATATATTGATAAGAAATATAAATATGTATGTATGTAGCAAAACTAATTATAATCAACAATAAGCAAATCGAATTGAATATTTCCTATTTTCATACGCTATAAGATTTCAACTTTAGTTTTGTTTAAACATTACATTTACATAAATTACATAAATATTGATTTATAAAAATCTTCCATAAAAATAAACACTTATAAACAAACCACACAGATAACAAATATCATTACACGAATTGCATTTTAAAAGCATTAAAATGGACAAAACCATAATGTTTAGTAACACGAAAAATATTTACGATGCATCGTAAAAATTCTTTGTCGATAACGAATAAGCTGTAATTTTGTATGTACATTAGTATGTATATTAGTAATATTATACAGCTGAAGAGTTTGTGTGTTTGAACGCGCTAATCTCGGAAACTACTGGTCCGATTTGAAAAATTATTAGGTGTTTCCCATTGCCCATTCATCGAGGAAAGCTATATATATAATCTCGCTAAGACCAACAGGAGCGGAGCACTGCGGGTAAAACCGCGGAGCACAGCTAGTTTAGAATTTATTTTATTTATTTAACATAACATAATATTAATTCTTAGATGATATAATTTAAATTGATGCAATCATAAACTCATTCAAGTTTTTCTGTGCACCATAAGCCCACAAACCGCTACATAATATGTTTTAATACTTATTGTTAGTTCTTAATCCTAATGAGGGTACTTAGAAAATTTTTATTGACGAGCGACATCGGTAATCTTGCTGGCCGTGTAAACATACAGTATGCTCCTTTTGTTGCCATAGATAACTTCCTTTGCCATCAAGGCGAAAACATAACCTCTAAAAAATTAGTGGCCATGACCAAAGTGTCCAAATTTGCGCGGAGATGGATGTCCGTTAATATCCTCTGGTTAAGGCACTAATGACTCATTTAATAATACTTAGTGAATTTGGGCCGTGGAAATGAGAGGCCATTGTTTCGTTACAATCTAAACTCTTGACAGCTAAAAAGTGTTGCCCGTGTTAATTAAGAAAGAGAAAGAAAGAAAGAAAATACATTTAATCACAAATACTTAATTACAATTTTTCACTTATAACTAAATACACTTTTGAGAACAATACACATTAATAAATTTTAAACCTTAAAATACAATAAATATATTCAAATATTAGTCGGTATTCGTGATTAGGTGGACTACTCAGCATTTGCCTCTCCGTGTTAGAGGAGAGGCGCCGGTTTTCAGTAGTCCCCTCGACTTGCTACGCTTGGAGCACCAGAACGGTCTTTTGTGATGTAAAATAAAAAGCTAATAAAATAATTATTTCAAATTTAAAAAAATAGGAGAATATAAATATATTGAAGTGTTTAAATAAAATTGTCAATACATAATATAAACTTACTTGTACATACTTGATATTTAAATATAAAGGGTTAAGGAATAGATGTAATGAAGTAATTTATACGTATAGATAAGTATAAGAGTGAATATATACATAATAAAATAAAATAGATACGGCTATACATTCAACGCTACTAGGGCTGGTTAAGAAATTCAGCAAGTATAACTTTTTTGTACTGATGTTTAAAACTGTGCAGTGTTTTGCAATTTCTTATTGGCGGAGGTAAGTTATTCCAGCACCTAGTAGCGCTGTACGTAAAGCTTCCCCTGAAAGCCGCTGTATAGTTTCTGGGGGTTGAAAGCTTATACATGGACGCCCGTGTATCATACATGCGATTGCCATCATCCATCCATGTGAGTTTACTGTAGAGGTAGGCGGGTGCCTTGGTCATGACCACGTTGAATAGTAGGGAGGCTAGGTGCAGTCGCCTACGACTCTCCATATTTAAAACTTTGTTGGACTTTAGGATGGGTGATATATGGGTCCGAGCTGGTATGTCCCAACAAAAACGAGCGCAGGCGTTTTGTATTCGCTGTATGGAGTTTTTAGTGCGTACCAGCAATCTAGGACCATACATCACATCGGCATAGTTGAATTTTGATAGTATGAGTGATTCACAAAGCTTTAAACGTAGGTCTGTGTTCAAATATGACCTAATATTATACAACACTTTCAGGCGGTAAAAGCAGTTTGCAGATTGAATTAATATGTTTTTCGAATCTAAGTTGTTCGTCGAATATGACCCCTAAGTTACGAGCCTCACGTACACGCTCGATGACAGTGCCTTGAATGTTAAGTACAGGATTTTGCTGCTCGACACTTTTTACCTGTTTTGGTGTACCTAGTATCATGAATTTCGTTTTGTCAGCGTTTAGCTGCAAGGTATTATTTGCTGACCACGTAGAAATTCGATCTAGGTCGCCATTTAGTTTTACTAAGCTATTCTGTGTATCATCGGGCTTGAAAGATAGATAAAGTTGTATATCATCAGCGTAGGAATGAAATTTACAACATTGAATATTATCAATAATGTCTGCAGTGTATAAGATAAATAATAGCGGCCCCAGAATTGAGCCTTGGGGAATACCTCGTTCAATAGATCTGCACTGTGAAAACAACCCCGCGCCGTTTTCCCCAGTTATCATAACAGTTTGAGTTCGATTGCTAAGATAACTGCCGAACCATGAAACTGCATTTTGTGTAAAACCATAATAGGATAGTTTAGCCAGCAATAGAGGTATGTTCAGCGTATCGAATGCGCGCGAATAATCGAGGTATACAAGGATTGTGCTCATACCTCTATCCTGTGCTCTAATAATGTTATCCACTACATCCGTTAGCGCTGTAGCAGTTCCACGTTGCCGTCGAAAGCCCGATTGTAAATCCGGTAAGATTCGATTCATCTCAAGGTATTCAACGACTTGTTTGTATACAATTTTTTCCAGTATTTTTGACATGCACGGGAGAATGCTGATTGGCCTTAGATCTTTATATGAATCAGGATGATCTTTTTTTGGTATCGGCTGTACTAGAGCATTCCGCCATAACGCAGGAAAGGTGTTCGAGGATATTGATATGTTAATTATATGTGTTATTATTTTTAAAGTTGTTGGTGTGGTTAATTTTAGCATATCAAGCGAGATATCATCGCTGCCTACAGCTTGGGATGTTAGTTCTCGAATAGCCTTCCATACGTCTTGGTCAGTAACTGGCTTCAAACCAAGGACAGTATCATTATTGTATCGATGTGATTTGTAATACGATATGTATGACGCTGGTGAGTATCTAGGACCTGGAGTGTTCAGAAAATGCATATTAATACTATCAGGATCACGCAAATGGGGCGGTAAGAGCGGTTCTCTTTGCGGCTTTATCCGTATATGTTTTTTTAAATGCTTCCAAAGGACCTTAGGGTTGCTTGTGTTAGCATTAATATAAATATCAAAATAGGCTTTTTTTTCTCGGTTGAGAGCACCTTTAACATAATTTCTGAGCTCGTTGTAATAGCGTATATGGGACATTTTTTTGGTTAATCTCGCCCGATTTTGTGCCTCGTCCCTATTCTTCATGATTAGTTTAATATTGTGCGTTATCCACGGATATTGTTCTGACTTAACTTTGAATGTTTTTTGTATTAACTGTTTGTTGAGTTATAAAGTATGATATATTATCTGTGTTTTTACACAGAATAAAAATATAATGCAGCTTTTCACGTGCTGTACGGATGGCATGAAAATATTTGCGTTCATAATTAATGCGGTTTAATCCATAGCAGAAATTCCTTATCGATAATAGCGATGTCGCCTGATAACTTCTTTTTGTTTTCCTTGTCTTAGACAATGGTTGATTTTCCAGTTTATTTTCTCTATTTATTTGATTATTAGAACATGCATGTTACTTTCGCTCAGTATTACGATAACAAACTATTTGCCAAACGTTTGGTCCATGTTGGAGGCAAATAGTAAAAGTTATCAAACCAGTTCTAATCCTATACATCGAGAAAGGACGTATATAACTCTCTATACCTATTTGCCAGTTCACTGTAAGGATCTATTTACTATTACTTACACGAGTGTTTAGTAAATATTTGGTTGAGGTATAAAAAAGGGTAAAGGCGATTTCTAGCGCCTAAATAATATGTTTATTGATTTTTTATGCCCATAGTGCGTAGTTTCGTTTAGGACCGAACCAGCCGGCGTTGTATGGACTGAGAATATTTATTTATTTATTTCATATAAAAATGTTTACAGTAGAATGTAAGTCATGCACATGATAGCAGTTAGCACATGCAAGGGATGTTCCAAAATGATGATTTAAAAGCGAAAAATGCAGCATATTTATTATTTATTATAGCGAAAACGATAAACTTGAATTTATTAATAATTAATAAATTCAAGTTAAACTTGAATTATTAATCTTTATATATAAAAATGAATCGCAAAATGTGTTGGTAAGCGCATAACTCGAGAACGGCCGAACCGATTTCGATAATTCTTTTTTTATTATATTCCTTGAAGTACGAGGATGGTTTTTATGTAGAGAAAACGTAAATATGTACCACGGGCGAAGCCGGGGCGGACCGCTAGTCTTATATATAAAAATGAATCGCAAAATGTGTTGGTAAGCGCATAACTCGAGAACGGCTGAAACGATTTCGATAATTCTTTTTTTATTATATTCCTTGAAGTACGAGGATGGTTCTTATGTAGAGAAAACGTAAACATGTACCACGGGCGAAGCCGGGGCGGACCGCTAGTAATTAATAAATTCAAGTTTATCGTATGATCTTAGGATATTTATATTATAAATATCCTAAGATCATACTCCGCTGCTTATAATACAATATTTAACATTTGTTTGCACAGGTGAAAGGTGACGAGCAAAATTTACGATTTTTTGTAAACATCGTTTGATCATAGTTTAAATATAAACTACGTTAACAGTGTTATGAGCATATTTAGAATTGATGAAGTATCGTTTATTTTTTAAAATTACAAAATATAAGAAACAATGTAGAGATAAAGAAACGTGTCGTAAAAACTGCGAAAATAGAATATTATTTACTCAAAAATAACATTTCTAACTTTTGTATACCTTCAATATCCATTAACTATTTAGATATACAAGTACCTACTGAAACATAACATTAACATGTTCTTCATTTCAATTTATGAATACCTACAGATTGACAAACATACAAAACTATGAGGACGCCATCCGTCAAATAAAAAACAATGGCGGCAATAAATTTTGACAGGAACTGACGTAAATAAAAGGTTAAGGCAATATTGGGAAAGGCTTGTAGGAAGTGCAATGACAAAAGACTTGTGTGAGTGATTATTTCTTCGTTGTTTCCGGATGAATTTCCGCATTAATGTCTAGCTTTTTGTGTTAGTTTCTGTCATGTTTACATTTACATGTCAAAACAATGCGTTATCTGTATTACGATTCTCTTTTTAATCTATGGCAGCGTAATTTAGAAGAATAAAGAAAAAAAATAGATTCTTAAGTATTTCAAAAATATTATTATATAAGCATTCATATAGGTTATTTTAAAAGAAAATTAGACCAAAATGTTTAAAAAGAAAAGAAAAGTTTTTCCAATAATAAGGTTCTTACTTCACAATTTCATTGTAGATATTTTTCTCATAATACCTACTGTTTAAGTACCTCCATTAAATACTACTTATATATTATAACGTAATTATATTCATGCAATTTTAAAGGAAATTAACATCCTTCTTACTATTTGTAACCAAGCTGTTTGTTTTTAACGCAAAATATTGAGTCACCTCGAATTCGTAGGTATATAAAACATAACATAGGTACCTAATATTTTGCTAGTCTATGTAAAAATAAATATTTAATCCTATTATAAAATTTAAAGCTATAATAGTATGTGAATCCATACTAATATGTATTATAAATGCGAAAGTAACTCTGTCTGTCTGTCTGTTAATACTCAATCACGCCTAAACTACTGAACCAATTTTCATGAAATTTGGTATGGAGATATTTTGATACCCGAGAAAGGACATAGGCTACTTTTTATCTCGGGAAAATGACGCAATCCCGATAATCCCTCGGGAACGGGAACTATGCGGGTTTTTCTTTGACTGCGCGGGCGAAGCCGTGGGCGGAAACCCTTTAGTTTCTGTTATCTGTGGCGGAAACCTAGTACTTTTATATAATGGTATTCGTTTGACTTCTTGTTTATCTGTTTATATTTCAATAATAATATATTATTATCCAATGGTTTCTATCAATGAGATTTAAGTATGCGAAAACTTTGTATTGACTAACAATATTTATTTACAAGAAACATGAGCCGCCTTAATTAAACTGTTACTTGTTAAAATAACGAATCAAATATCAAGTAACGGTTATCAATAAAAAATTGTTTGATGTTAAATATATTCTACAAATATGTATGTACATATATGATATTTATATTATTATAAGTATGTATGTGACTATTCTCTAGGTCTACGATACAGTTTCCATTGTTAGCCATGATTTCCTAACCCAATTTGCCGCCTAAAAATATGAAAAAGTTCCTCTATTTTTAGAAAAGTTTTGACGCAAGTCAACGAACTTAAACATCGCTAGATCGTAAAAACAAAATCGTATTTCAAAAGCTTCAAGGATCTAAACTATGTAATGAGTCCTTTCACCTTTGCCCCAATGTAAGTTCCCTTACAAAATCTTAAAATTAATCTAGCTCCAATTATAATTATACGTTCGTGCAATGCCGTTATTAATAACTGTTGTGACTTGTGAACTTATCCAAAACGACATTTAAGTTCTTTTGTCCGTTTCATATAAGGAATCTATTTAGAATACAAAACCATCGCATACGAAGCGACGGCCTTCCTCGATGATGAATGTTGAATAATGTATTGAATGCAACCCGGCTGGTTTCAATATGTACACCTATTTACAATCCAGCCCTTGTTTAAAACGAATATTAATTTGTATTGTGTTACACATCTGGGAGGCCCCCGAACCAAAATCCCAACATCACACACCTGTACAAT
Organism: Colias eurytheme; assembly: GCF_061535395.1. Lineage (NCBI taxonomy): Eukaryota > Metazoa > Arthropoda > Insecta > Lepidoptera > Pieridae > Colias > Colias eurytheme. The sequence continues at coordinate 2,723,412 of NC_143000.1, read as the reverse complement.
TAAATAATAATAAACAGTACAGAATATATATCCGTGAGCTATCATATGACAAGTTTATGGACTCATAAAATTTAACGAATGTGATTCACACACAGCTATCGTATTTTTGACAATCACGTTTTGCCGTGTGACCATTACGAAATTTAGAATCAGTATCGTATCGTACATGTTATTATTATTAAAACCTTAGTGGTAAAACAAGATAGTATTTATACGAGTACATTGCATTGTTACCAATGCTATTGTCTTTCTGGTAGACAGTGGATACTAGAATCGGATGGAACAAAAGAGGTATAAACTAAAGTTTATGTACACGTGACGGACTCGACTGGGAATCCATGTGTTGTTCCACACATATAAAGCACATAACCGCACACATGGACTACCACACTCCTAAGAAACACGTATTCAAGGTTTTACCGTGTTAGAATACTCCATCCATATTAAGCGTTATGAGAAATGTCTCAGTTCCTAAAATGAACAGCTCTAGAAGCTTCTCGGGCAATAATTAATATCAATACAAATACATTGTCCAAATTAAACAAATGACATTGGGCAAAAGCTACTTAGCCAAAAGTTTAGTCTTACGTCAATGGCAGGCAATTAGTAACAAGCGATGGCGGCCCGCCAATAATGATCCTCAATCGATTTGCAACTGTTTTTATGAATAATAATTCAATGTCTAGTGGGCAAAACGAACAAAACGTTTTAATACACACATTATTCTGCCTTTGTTCCATTCATGTATCATAAAAGAATATTTAAGTATAAATTATAGAGATGGGAATCGCTGAAAACCATAAGACAGATAATAAATTTCAGAAAAACCGCGCAATATTTTTCCGCAAAAAAACGCGAGCAACGTTTCGTCGAAATGATCAATGGCTACAATTTATTTAGCCAATTAACAGCACGATAATGAATGAACATTTCACGGTCAAGGTTTGAAAACTGTGAAATGAAGATTTATAGCGTTCAACACCATTACTCTCAATTATTTACGTCAAGATTAACATTAACAATGAAATAGCGCGAATTTCGAATTTAGAATCGATAAACGTTTAGTGACGTCATCACAATTAATTGTATGCTGAAAAAAAGATGTAGATAAAAAATAAAAATAATTTAGCTTGCAGCGGCCTTAGGGCTACCTTCACACAGTAAATCCAATGTGAGACAGATTATATTTGAATAGTTAACTTCCAATTTGCAGTTAATTGCTGTTTTAAAGCATGGGCGGCCATGAAGTGTTATTACTGCTAGGAAGTAGTGGAGCAATTATTGCAAAAGTAATATGATATTGCATGTTCGGCTTATGGCAACAAATGCAATCTTTATGAAAAGCAATGTCCGATTATTATCTATGGTCAAAATTCAATATGATAAGAATCACATAAAATAATATTTATCTGTTTACGTCAAACGCAGACTTAAATATTTAGTGTGCATTAAAATTCGATTGTTTTTACAGATGTCAGACGTTAAGGCTTAAACTACAGAAGAACAATATATAAGTCATAATAATGGTGCATTAATTTATGCTATAGTAGAGCCATTTTAATAGGCAACATTTGACAGTTCAACAAATTTCAACAACGTAACCTAGTAACGACGACATATAATAACATGATATTTCGTTTTGTTAGAACTGCACATTTGCTTAAATTTTTTCAATTAACTACGATTACATATTTATAATAATAATGACCGATACAAGTAATTTTAGGATTTGATTTTACTGATAAACCAAAACCATTCTAAACATAGTAAACAATTTCTGATTTAAAAAACTGACGTCGCTACAATTTTGTGTCAATTAACCTTTTTTCTTTTTAAATACCAGAGACGTTACTTTAAAAATCGAAATCTGACAACTAGAATCGAATGCATTGATTACTTGGGAATAAAAATCATCATAAATTATTGACATGTGTTTCAAGTTCAATTGACAAATGTTTCAAGCCCGTATCGATTAATTAACTTTAATCGATGTTTTTAAGCAGGTTACCACCCTATGAAGATAAAATTGATAGACGTCAAATGTTGCCTATTAAATTGGCTCGATTATAAATACATATTCTACCGCGTAAATTACATTCAACACAATTATGTTGCTATGGTGATTGTAATTCTATCCATAATGCACATAGTATATAATTATACAGTTCACTGCATATTAAAATTTACAAGTTAAGAGTGTAAATAATTAGTTTGGTCTCAATTTTAAATGAGAACACATTTGTTACACTACACTAATCAAAATTTTGAAACACATTTTAAAATTATTTCAAAGAAATAGTTGAAAAATTGGCAACATCGTGAAAACTTGTACAAAACATTTGTCAATCAACAAATTAACTTTTTATATGAATGTCATATTAATCATAATTTATGAACCAAATAAAAAAGCTACGTTGCTGTTTAGACATCTATAAATACCACTTAAGAATACATCAAATCGGGAATATTTTAAAGCATTATCTATTAATTTTTGTCATATGGACATGAGTCCATATTTAAATTGAAACAATTATATGCAGTCCATGAGGACTGCATATAATTGTTTCAATTTAAATATCTGTGTATTATATATTATTGTAATCCATATTATTATAATCCACATTAGATATTACAATTATAATTTTTTGTTACGATCGTTCATCCAAAACTGTCTAGCAGTTTTTATAAATTTTATCAATTAAACGTTTTTATCTTATCAAAGTTTATCTTATTGTTATATAATGTAACAACTACAGATCATTACTTCATTCTATTTTTATATTATTTCAATGTTTTGTTGTGCGGTCTTTAAATGGATATTGAATAAATTAAATATGGTCGAACAGGACATTATTGATTGGACCAGTTTCCTATTTAGATAATGACTCACTCTCAAAATAATATTGTTGCTAACCAAATCCTTATTATGTCGAGAATAATAACATATTTTTTGCATTGACTAAGGCTGCCAGCATTGTAACTAATTAGGAATAATTTGAAAAACAAAAATATTAAGTGTCAGAAAGAAAAGTGCATGGAATTGAAGTGAACAGGTACATTCTAGGGCAGCGCGCTCCATCTTAGGCCACATCGCTTACCATCAGGCGAGATTGTGGCCAAGCGCTCCCCTATTGTAAAATAAAAAAAATTCGTTATACCTAATGTATAACATGTACCTAGTCTGCAAAATACTTATGCTAAATAAGTCTAAAATATGAAAGCTGACAACCCTAGCCATGGAAAATATAATGAGAATATCCATTGATAAGTTATCTATAAAATTATTGTCTAAAGGTTGTAGAACTTCTGTCTACCATTCATGAGTAGGTTAGTTTTAAAATGACGGCGTATTATCATTGAAAATGAAAAGTTACATCATGTTCTAACATTGTACTCATACAAGTTACTTATTTTAATTTCCTTTTTAAAGACTTATCTGAACAATGTTAATACATTTTTTTCAGTTTTCTTCACCATGCCAATGTTTGACCTTGGATTGAAGATTATTGATATTTGGCAGTTCGTTGTTCCTTTTTGTTCCTCAATGCTAAAGAACTCACCAATCGAGCGCATGATTCGACATACTACGACGGTTTTCAATGGAGCATCGTCTAACCAGTTTCCGGTGACATTCATGTGCAAATTAGCCAAAAATACCCGCCAAAATTGTCGGGAACAGATAACCTTCGCGAACTCGATGAGACAATTTCTGTCACAGATTACATATGAGAACATGCTTATTGCATATGTAAGGCATATTACTTTCTGCGATTTATTCTACAAAATAAATAAAATAATACTGAATGAAATAGAGCGTTAAATAAAAATAGAATTAGAATTTTAGCGCATTAAAATTTATTATCTCCCACGGTTCCATCATGAGCTCCACGCGTGAATAATGAATATCTATGACACGCATAAGACATGGCTTAACTTTAAAATTATACAGCGATCGCCTAAATCTCGTTTTGTTTGCGAATAATTAATGCCCTGTAACTTTAGAAGTTGGTTTTATGTCTTATTTTCATACGTTATTCTGCTTTCCGAACAAATATAGTAATATAAGGTGGTAAATAGTACAACTATGTTATGACGATTCAAAAGTGCTTCTAGAAGTCTAATTGAATAAATAAATGTTTGATTTTGAGTTGTATTTAAAAACGATTGGTTGTTATTTAACGATTGTATTTGTGGCGCTTCGAAAGTTGTATAGCGTTCGATTCATAAAGAAAGTTATATCAGTCATTTGTCAAACTGTGAGCTGAATACAACCGGATCCGTTCGAGTTAAATATTTTAGTTTTCCTCCGCTATTTTACTATGATATTTACAGAACTTAAATTTCTGATAATATATCACGCTCTGATAGAGCAATTAAAAATGTTTTATTCCTCTTTTTTCATCACAGTCATGTAAAAAACCAACTGAATATTAAACTTTTTAATACTTAGAAAAACCTCAAAATATATTTTGAGTCGTAGATAGACAGCATAAATTACAATAACTTTAACCCGGATCGAAAAACCTATCCATTGAAAAAGAACAATAGTACAGTAAATTTTGTAACAAACAAGGAACATAATGTTACGTGATTTTATATTCTTATTCAATCTCCATTGTTTACGAAATCGCTACAATTATTACAAGGTACTATTAATTGTTTAGAAGACCTTGTTACCTTTGACAACTACGGAATTACATTTCTATTAAGGTACCTCTCATACATAGTTGGTATTGCAACTTTTTTTAATATTGTAATACCAGAAACTTTGTTTCAAAATACGGTAATGACTTAAATGTTTAATTATTTTGAAATACAAATATTCAGTCCTTACTCTACAATGTAAATATTATTATTATTTTAACGTTATCTAGTACATCTTTTTACTTACTTTTGAGCTGTTTGGTGGTATAATAAATGTCTTCAATATTTATGAATACACACTTCATGTTAGAAAATAAATTTAACGATCATGTATGGTTGTAACATCCGCACTACGTACAATTGACGTGTGTAATCAGCTGCTTTCATAATTTTACATTGTATTCTTTATCTTGCCACTGTTCTTTACTTTCAATGCCATTATTTTATCCAACACTATAAAGGAAACAAGGAATATCTTAATGTCACTGAACACCAACAATTAGAGCCCCCGCAGACCACAGACTTTTTATCGGCCGATAGTTTAGTCGGGTTGGCCTGCTAGTACGCACACCGAGCCAACTAAACAGTTCAGTCGGTTATGAGTGCGCAAACTATCCAACAGTCTGCCGACTATTTGCTAGTTTCTAACCAACTGTTGAAAAGAGTGGTCACACCGCACAATGAAAATTAATAAAACATTGTATAGAATTGTTATTATTGCTCTCATACACCGGAGGAGGAAAATTAAAAAGAGAGCCCGAGAGTATTGGGTGCATCCTATCTTTAGTGATAGATTAAAATGGAAAATTTTACACTATGCATTCCAAATTTCTCCATTACCCGAAAAAATTTTCGCCTTTTATCGAATGAGCATAACTAGCTTCAACCAACTTGTCAAATACAGAGTACCTTCTCTTTTAAGTCTTTCTTATAAAGTGGAGGGCGTTTTTCGACTTCCTCGATCAAAGTTACGATCGAAAATTCCGAAATAAGCGACTGAGAATTGAGCGACGCCATTTTACAAAACATGCGCGGCCGACCATTCGCTGTCAAAGCTCGGAGCGAACTGAACTATTGGCCTAGTCGGCCGACTAAAAAATCGTCGTGTTTGCGCGTGTGGTAGGGAGCCAATACTGATTATACAGTCGGCCGATAGTTTGCCGACAGTATAGTTTGAATTGAATCGGGAAGCCCATCAAACTTGTTTATCGGCCGATACCTAATCGTCATAGTGTGCGCATTTGCTTATATCTGCGTACTGATTAAGAGCCCGACCAAACTATCTGCCGATAAAAAGTCTGTGGTCTGCGGGGGCTCTTAATGCAAGCGGACTGTAGTGTTCCAATTTTCACGGTTGATTTAACATTTGCGCCTAAACACGGTCTGTGAAAATGGTACACTGGCTTTTAAAAACGAATTCGAAATTTCTTTTTTAATCTGCGTCTCAGTTTGAATTTGGAACGAATGCTTTCCCGCGAGATTCTGTGTTGCCATTAAAAAAAAGCAAAATAAAATGCATTTTAAATGTAAATACATTAGGGTAATTGAATAATAATCATCTAGTTACTACAGAAATGCTCTTAGAAAGTCACATTGGTAAGTTGATACCATCATTAGCACGGGCACTTAATGTTCTCGGTATTGTTGGCATTTAACATGGATTCAATTATTTGTGGAAAATTCCACAGACAATCAGCTTTTGATTAGCGTACAAATCTAATTGCTCTTAGGTACAAATACACAAACATGATTAATAATAGATTGTTTAAAGTACAAGTGTGAGTTTCGGGTTTATTGTCCCAATCATTGATACGTATCCAGTAAGGTATGTACAAAGAAAAAAAAAACGAGTAGGTGCGTCAAGTCCAAGCGATGACGTTATAATCGTGCTAAATTATTGTTTACAGCGAAGTGTCCCTTTAACAAACGATGATCTTTAAAATCACGCTACGTCATTAGTCAGTACTGACGCTCGTGGTTCCTTTTCGCCATTTATTTTAATGTATTTAAATTAACATACAATACATTAGAAGCTCAGATTAATTAAATTTATTGAATTACCATTGCTTGCACGCGTGCTTTGCACCAAAACACGTCAAAATAGCGTTATGTAACTTTGAAAATATAACAATACAACATAGTAGATATTTGGAGGCGAAAATAACTAAAAGTTAAAACCGACAGCGAAAGTAATTATAGTAAATCTAGTTTCAAGTGTTCTAGCCCCGAGTTAATTCAGTTCTTGACACACTTCAAATCAATGGGCAAGTTGAGTCGATCGTCTGTACAATGTCTCTGTCAAGGAGTTTAAAAATTATCTTTATTTATACTCTGTGTTATGATTGCTGTTTAATCTGTTGACCCAATTTCGACGCGACCTTTAGTTGCAACCAAAACATTGAATGTTTTCGATTTACTACATTGCGTATTACTATCGGTATCAATATTTGTGTTAAATTTTTAGGGATATATAAGTTTATTTATTCTGTATTTTACAAGGCGATTCTGTGTTCGCGGATGTTTAGATACCAAAACCAATAAATGAATAATTTCATTCCATTTATTGAATGAGGTCGCTTTATATTATGTAGTTAAGATAATTCCTATAGCTGGTCGTTTTAATTTATAATGGATTAGAATTAGGACTCGTAGAGTTAATGTAGGATAACTATATTCTCGGAATATTCTAGGCTTAATGAATAATCAGAGAATCGTACGTGTCTCGTAAATCTCAACTTATCTACCTAGGATAAGCTTTACCAAGAAACTATGACGGTATGATACTCCGGTATATTCCATGGCAGAAACAGGTCAATCGTGACCATTTTTGTAAATTTTATTTACAAACACCAATTATTAGTTAATGTTACTTTTATTATTATGTATTTGAAATGTTGTCCTTCTAATTTAGGTATTAATTGGCTATAAACATATTTTATATAGTATCTTCTAATTGAATAGGCTCGTAGCCTTTGTGCAAAGCATTTGTCGCCTTTGAATTCTAATTTTCATGAACATAGTGTATTATCTATAGTCGACTGTCTTTATTCATAAATAATGATGCAACCCATAATCAATAATGAAGTCCATATATTACCGACTTCCGTGCAAATACTTGCAACTGTTAATAAAGTTAAGGACTGTTGTTTTCCACGCCACAGATTAGATATTCCAAATGACATGTTACAAGAGAATTAATCGTAAGAAAATACCGCGAACTATGACGTCACGTTTAGATAATTATCACGATACAATCAGTATTAAAAACAAGTGTGTTTTAATTTGTGTGGTTAGGTATTTTTAATAGAAACTCTATTGATTGTTTTTGGAATGGATTACAGTAGCACAGTCGAGCTATTTCATTACAGTTTCAACTTTCATTGCATTAATCTTATGCATTCCGTTAATTTCATCATATTTGAATTGGTTAATGGCCGGGTACTAGAGTAACCTATTTCAAAATCGATATTAATTAATTCGATAGAACCTAATCGATTTGTTGCTTCATTAGAAATGTATTCGAGTGACTTGGACATGTTAGTGTTAGTTACTGAACTAAATGTTGCGCGTAATTAAAAACCTTAGCCTTGGCCTTTTGTAAATTATTTTATTGTAATTATAATTAATGAAGGCAAGATCTGATTACAATGTTTGATGAGATAGAAAATGTCAATAGGAAGCGAGAATCCCTTGTGAGTGAGGAGAGACGCACATCATTTTGTTGATTAAGTTTAAGTTTGATTTAAATATTGCATTGAAGTTGTTATCTGTATAGGTCAACTTTTATACGTATTTTGTAACGCAAACGTGTGAAATATCTGGGGTAAAAAATACATTTATTACGGGAAATAAAACAGCAAGTTTAAAATAAAATAATAAGTAGCATTTATACAAACATTTAAAGGGTAAACGGTCGCCTTATTTAACGTATAGAGAATTTCTTAGAAGAAGCGCGTCATTGTTTCAAATTGTCGATCAATTTCATGTAGAATGTACGACTTCCACCAAAAATTAACGCTAAGATGAATCTGGGAGGAAATACATCCATTTAGTGATACTAAGCAGACTTCTAAGGTGCTTTCGTGAATTTATGTCCAATTTGTTTAAAAAATACGGAATATACGCACTAGTGACGTCAAGCTGGAGGTGTATCAATGAATTGATAAGTCGTGACTTTACAATAAGTGACGAACGAAATTCCGCACTTTGTCGAAAATTGGATTATGATTGACTGTTTATTATGGTATAAATAGATTTCTTAAGAACTAACTGTGCTTCAAGGTTCATAATAATAATTCCCCACGTAAGCCTTCCAAAGGACCGGGTACCTTCCTTATGATGGTACTCGAGTATTATGGATGAGATACACATAATAATAATAATACGGGCATTTCTCCGCAACTCGACGTCAAGCGCCTATTTTGCGTGAGAGAGGGAGGTGGGGGAAACCAGCTAAAATTGAAACCACCCGAGCTCCTCCATGAAGCCAAGCAGCTTGTGAGGGCTGCCAAAGGCTTCGGGGAGGGACCCGGGAGACCCCAGGTGTCTTGCCCTGTACTCCGCAACCCCCTTACATTCCATGATGACGTGGGCTGCCGTTTCCTCGGTCTCCATGCATGCTCTGCATAGCGGACTGTCTGTGATCCCTAGATTGAAGAGATGTTTGTTAAAGGGGCCGTGCCCTGTGAGGGTCCCTGTTATTACGCGTAGTTGCACTCTACGTAGGTTGAGAAGCCGACGTGCAAGTCTCAAGGTTCATATTATTTATTGCGCTTTATTATTTGGCGCTACGTAGCACTCTCTCCATTTAAATATCAATAAAATAAACGTTTAAGATAATATGTCGAAAGTAAAATTACATTTAAATTATTGCGCTGTAACCGCAAAATTATTCAACAAGGCATTAACACACTTAGCAAAGAGAAGTAGACAGATAATATTCAACCTTACTTCAGTTTCAAAGACGCGTTCATTACGAACACTTCACGATCTAGTTTGACGGATATTTATCGGTATGAAATACATTATTAAAGTAAAATGGTGTAGGAATTTAGCTCTACGGGATAACGACGAAGTGTTGCTAATTGGCCACAATTTACTTAAGTTGTCTCTTTGACATCTAATCGTGTGCATTTTTCAAACATCGAACGCTGTTTGGTAACCTATATGGACATATTTTTACTTATAATAATTATTGTATCGGTTTTATATTTATTGGCTAAACAGCGGATGCTAGCTGAGCTGAATCCGAACCCACAACAATTGAGCTACAATTACTCCTATCTTGGGGTCAGAACATGACTCAATACCATGTGGAGCTTTATCAAAGTTCAAAGACCGGATAGAAAGCGTGTAAATACAAACATTTATTTATATAACGATAATTATTATGTCACTGGAGCTGTATTGAGGACGTTTGTTTCTTTATCAAACGTGTCAAGCATATTTTCTGGTTGTGGTCGCTACGTAATTTTCCACTGCCTTTCGGTATCAGGGTTGCCAGTTTTGTTGCTATACGCATCCCGGAATTTCTGGAGATTTTTTAGAGTACTGCAGATTTAGGTTTATTTGCTGACGATATTTTTTTTCATATACAGATAGTTTTGAAGAGTTGTTTTCGGAGAATTGAAATAATCAAATGTCGTTTATTTATGAATATAAAGAATTTGCCATTCTTTCAGTAAAATTCTACGATAAAATAGCAATGAAATACTTATGATTTGAATACTATGTCTCATAACGACGGCCCGTATTCGCCAACCCTAAATGTATATCTTAATGTTAAAAGCATTTATAGTTCTGCATCATTTCTCATTTGCTCAATAGATTTGCAATAGGCATTACGATGTAGATAACGAGGTATTGACTTAATTGTAAACAGTTTAGCAACACTCGAAACAATTGCTTGATAGTCGTCTCAATTTTAATGACCGACTTTGTTTGCTCGTAATGTGCGGATTATAAGATTTTTATACCTTTTTGGCTATTTTCGAGATCATAATCTTCACCGGCAAATACGTCAAAACTGAAATACGTATGTGTGTGAGCGTCGGTCAATGTTTTCGCACTCATTCTCATCAAGCAATTAGGTTAATTTATGGGTAAATATTTTTAGTCTTTGATATTCGCGTACTCATAGGGAACGCGCGACGAAAACTTTATTCGCGCTAACCACGGTTTATCTCTTTGAAAGATTGATTTAATTATAGATTGAACGAATGGAATATTCTGATATTGGTATGTATTATACGATGGAATAAAATTATTGTTCCGGAGCTACATACGTGATAGAATTTTATATTCTCGAATATCAAAATCGCATTAATATCATTGAAATTGTATAGATTTCTCAAGTGAAGAAACGTTATTATTAATAAGTATTTTGCGTGTTTTAGCGGAATAGTTTCAAGTGCAATAACTTCGCTTTGTTATTATTAGGTAGGTATCTCACACAATGCACGTTATAAATACGAGTATAATGATTTATCTGATTTCTTTATTCCAAGAGGTATTAGACGTTGATGACTTGCGGTTTTGAAATAAATAACTGGTCACATCGCAGTTACTGTTACTAATTTTTTATTTTCAAGTTTCAACGATGATACGCGACCTTCTCAGCTCTGATGAAATACATTGCAGATACCTTTGTACATACTCTTTTATGTTCCTCGCTTACTCAAATTACTAACACTGGCTTTGTTATCGATAGCGAGCCTCAGGTAGACGACGACCGGTACTAATGATCTAATAATAATATGGGCTTTGGCAAAGCCCCAACTACTATGGTTCGGCTTGACAAAAAATCCAAAATTCAAAATAGATTTACATTAATCAAGTTTTGTCAACGTTCATATTCTGTGGGGACATTGTTTTGTTTTATTTTGTAATATTTACTGCCACATCTACCTGATGAAAGTTACTTTTAAAGTTGTTTTTAAGTTATAGTTATGTAGAGCTTAATGTCATTGAACGTTGCAAGTTGCGACTCTACATTTGTAGAGTTTAACTTATAGCTAACAAGTGAGACCTACTTAAGTAATACAGTCCGTTCTAATCTACGTGGGTAAAGCGTGGAGGATCTTAAAATTTCGCATTGAATTTTAGAAACCAGTCAGCCTTGATTCTCGATTGTATGTACGTCCTGTGAACCTACTTTTAAAAGTTTTTCAGAAATCGTGGACAAAAGTTGTGACTGGAAACTTACCGATTTGAAATCGTCCTCAATCCAGGTCGTCGACAGAAGACCAACAGGGCCAACGAGTTGCCCGCGGTCGAGACCAGAAACAGAGCAAGGAGCAGCACCTCCTCGACGAGCCGGTCTTTCGTTTCCATCCCCTCAGTCAACGCTCGTCCAAAAGACAAGTCAGTTGATCGTTCCATGCAAAAGTCATCACTACCACTAGCACTGCACGCAACACTCTCAGTTCGTTCAAGTCACTGCAGTAATCGCGTTAAGTTTTGGAGAACACGCTGTACGTTGGCAGCGTCTTTCTCGCGTGGCTGTCGGCTGACAACTGATCGCGGGCCACGGTACGGCTCTGAGTGGTCGGCAATCGGCACTCGGCACTCGCTCGCTCGCGTCCCGCGCCTCGCACCGCTTGTAGAATTTTAACATGCATTCCATGATGCACATGGTCTCTCTCGGCCGTTAAATTTGAAATTGAGCGAACAAAAACTCTACAACTGTCTAATAATTATTGTTATGTAGAGTTCGGAATGTAGAGTTTGGACTCTACCGTATTCAATTTGCTATTGTATTGCATTACATTGCGAGGTGTTAAATATTTAAATAGATAAGGCATCTTTGCTCAAGTATCTTTAAAAAATATAATAAGAATAATTGAATAAGATTTTTATTTAATAAATAAAAACTTCCGTCGTTTTGTGAACCTCATAATATATTTAATAACTCCTAGACAACTTGCAAATAATTATTATTTAGAGTTCAGTATGTAGAGCTTGGACTCTACCGTTTCAACTTATTATCCTTATGGATAACAGTGCAAGATATTGTGTAGTTAGGTATAGGAAATGGGATAGGTCTTTAAGCATGTCCAATCTTTTTTGAAGTATCTATTAAAAGTGGTTTATTAAATAAGTACCTAACCTATAATAGAACTTTGTTTAATAATGAAATATTTTATTAATGCTATTTTTATTTATTTATTTTTATTTTTGCAAGGAATAATCAGGTATAATTAATTTTAAGCTGACGGATTTGTGAGAATATCATAAACATTTTTTCCGACTCTATGATAATATGTAGGTACTTAAATGAAAAACTAGCGTGTTCTTTGTTTCCACAACGAATGTAGCACTGTCAAGTGATTGTACAATTAAACAATTTTATCTCAAATTCCTGTTAAATGGTGTTTTATTGTTTTGCAGATCTAATCGTATTGACATTTATAATCGTTATTACGATAATCTTGTTGTGTTGGTATGTTGTTTGTAAATAGCACCTAAGTACATATTATTTCTATATAGACATATTTAAGAAATAAGATATCTTTTCCTTTAACTAGATATTTAGTATTTATATAAAGTTATATTTTAAATCTTTCGCAAATTCCATTTAGTTCTAAAGTGATTTGATAACAATAAATAAAAAATGTGGAACGTTGTGATTATCCGTAGTAAATAAATATGCTATCTTTAAACATACAAACGTTCGTTTAAAAATATCGTAGGTACATATAATTAAAGTTTTAGGAAGAAAAACAATAAAAGAAATAACTTTCCAACGATAATCTAGCGAATTCTATTGAATCGATACGCGTTTCCATAATTCCCTAGCAACGCCCTTCGACTTTCTATGCGATACATATTCGTAATTATATTAGTATTATTCGCTCCGAATGGTTAATGCTAATATTTTTTTAATTATTTTGACTTAAAACTACGAAGCATTTCAAACTTGTTATACTTACTTACATAATACTGAAAAATGTTGTAGATATTATTTTTAAATGTAAAACCGCATAGTATAATATAAAAGTAACAAATATAAAGTACCTACAGTAACTAATTTTAAACTGAAACTTATTTAAGTGAGTTGAGAGTAAAATTTCAAGGTCGCTTCATGGCAATATCGACACGTCATGGAGTAAGACGACGACTTTGGTGTACCTATCTTTGAATCTTGCCAAGAAATTGACTCTTACGAGCTGTATCCTTGTAGCACTCTAGCGTATTAACTCTCTTTATTGGATTAATTTAGATATTTTATCAGAATAGAGAATCTATTACCGCAACCCTGTAGAAAATCATTGGCGACAGAATGGAGTTACATCGTGGGAAATTAAATAATTACAATGACCGTGTTTAATTGCTTTTAACAAATAAAAATGTTAAGATTTCTCTTTCCTTTTCCTTGATCACAAGGATACAAATTCATTGAGAAAGTAAAATGAATTATTTATTAATGGATTTTCTTTAGTGTTAAGACAGTTTAAGCCGGCTACTCACGTACCTGCCGCAGGGGCAATATTGGAACAATCTCGGTTGCACAGCGGTTAGAACAATTTCAGCTTTGCCCCTGCTTGCCTATACACATCACAATTAGGGAGCCAATTAAGAGTGCAATTCCAATATTGCCCCTGCTGCAGGTATATGAGTCGCCGGCTTGACTCAGGCTGCATTTGATAAATAACAAATGTGTAATCCGTGGATAATGTCTATAGGTTGTTTGTTCAAAATAACAAAATTTGCCTTCAGTCAGGCTTGAAGTTGCGTTACCCCAGGATTCAGATTTGATAGAGCTCTTAAGATATATGGGGAATTGCCCTTGCCCTTGGTGAGATAAGATTAAATAATAAATGTGTATTTACTATTTGCGTTAATATATAGGTAAATAATACATAAAAAACTGGGAAACATCAAACCATATTAAACTAAAGTGAAACATTAAACAGTCACTATACTTCTACGATTAAATAAATATGAATGAATTTATAATAAATAAATATGTTCAAGTTCTTCTGAGTCATAAATTCACCCTCGACCAATACTTCAAATACCTATAATTTGGATCATCAAGGTACAGGTCAAGATAAGTAGCATCTCATATTGCCAATATCTATTTACATTTATCGGCCAAGTGCGAGTCGGTATTGCTCGAGCGATTTTAACTTATTATATTGATCCGTTCTGGAGGGTATAAATTGCTCACAGCAGTCACAGCTCACCCAAAATCAATTAAGTAACAATTTTTTTTCAATTTACATTTTTTAACAAAAAAATTTAAGAAATCAACTGTTAGTTTCACTAGTGCTGATTACGATTCTTATCTCTTTGTCACACTAAGAAAATAAAACACTTTCGCTTTAATTACGCCAAGCTAGAGTAAATACTAAATTATATAAAGATATAAAACATTATACAAAGGTATAAGTAAAGACTTAGACCAATAAAAGATCACTTAATAGCAATTTTAAAGGTAATTTCAGGGAGAAAG
Organism: Colias eurytheme; assembly: GCF_061535395.1. Classification (NCBI taxonomy): domain Eukaryota; kingdom Metazoa; phylum Arthropoda; class Insecta; order Lepidoptera; family Pieridae; genus Colias; species Colias eurytheme. Next base: position 2,708,312 of record NC_143000.1, on the reverse strand, counting down.
AAATAAAGATTGGGCATACCCTAGAGCCCATTTAGGGACTTGGCAATGACCCAGGATTTCGGTCATTACACTATGCGAGTGATTATTTTGCAAGCCAAATTTGAATGGGCAAAAATACAGATGGTATATGACTAACAACCTCTGGCATGGCGTATGCAGAACAAATACAAAGCCAACTTGTTGAATAAGTTTTTATTTTCGTTGAAAGGTGAATGCTTGAAACCAGAGACTGATGATGTGTAGACGAAACGTCACAAGTCAGTGATGTTTCGGCAAAGTTTAATGGCTCTGACGTTTGAACTCAATAATCTACACTTAAGGGAGATTGAGATATCATCCTTTCACAGCTCAACCCTTTGGAAGGGTTATTTAGGCTATTTTATATCATGATATGTCATATGACTAGGGGCGATAAAATATAGTAAGAAGCAATCTTCTTATCCTTTGAAGTGGATGAGTCAAACTATAGGATTAGTGTACAAGTAGGTACCTAGATTGTTTTTGAGAAAAAAGTATGCATCATATTTTACAATCTTATACTACTATACCTACCTAGCAAAATTACATATAATGCTTCCGATAAGATCAAACGTCCAGATGGCCGTTTCCTTAAACAGTCACGAATCAAAATATAGTACAAAATGGATAATAGCTGAAGCTGAAGAGTTCGTTTATTTGAACGCGCTAATCTCAGGACCTACTGGTTCGATTTGAAAAATTATTTCGGTGTTAGATAGCCCACTTATCGAGGAAGGCTATAAGGCTATAATATAATATCATCACGCTAAAACCAAAAGGAGCGGAGCAAATACGCGGGGCACAGTTACTTTAAAATAGCTATCAACTTTTTGATGCCTGAAATACCGTTAAAAGTTCAAATAAATAAGGCTATAATTTATTTTTGATAGTGCATTATGCACAAACAATGGACATTCTATCATTTTCAAGACAGTACATCGTTTGTGTGTCATCAAATAGTCTTTGATTTACGAACTGAATAGAAAGCTTACGTATTCCCTACGATTTGCTATTATTACGACTTCTATAAATAACTGATGACTTTACGGCCATAGTTGTCGACTTACATACCCTCTCGATAGACTATTTAAGTCGCCTTGTGGATATAAATCTTCTACAACCCGGTTACAATATCTGTGGACCTGGCTTCGATGACGTCACGTCGCGAACGCAACGAAACTGCTAACCGTAATGACGCGCCGCGGGCGAGCGCGGGGAGGTAAAGGGGAACGGGAAGGGGCTCCGCATTCCAGCGAGGTCCACAGATATTGTAACCGAGTTGTATTGTGACCACCTCCTTGTTATGAAAACCTATAATCAATTTCAATCTAGAAGAACACAAAAGATTGCTCGTCTTAATCGATCCGAAGTAGATTAAATAAACAAAAATACAGATCTGGTAAGAGTTTTCTCTATGTTATGTTCCACAGTAATGGCATAAAATACTTAGACTTATAGAAAAAAAATAAACGGTAACAACAATATGGTAGGTTTCACAGAAAGTTTTTAATAGATTGTTTACTTTTATTTGATTCGACGCTTCGTTCAAAGCATCAACAAGATTTATGCACAGGCACTATCCTCTTTGCATAAATAATCGTTAATATTAAGGCGCGCATCTATTATATTAACTACAATATATTTCAAAGACAAAGGAACTATTTTTGTATAGAAAATTTGTAAATATACCGGTGAAAATCTACAAAAAATTATCATACCATCGGACGAGAATATTTCTTGCAAGAGGCTTTTTAAATATGACCTTTATTTGTCTTCTAAAAAATGTGATAGGTTTACTTTTAAGGTAAATAAACGACCTTTCCAGCAACCCAAATATACACCTATTTTTAATTTTTTTTCCATACGTGTTTGCTGAAGAAAAGCCAAAGCTCAGTGGGAGTAACTGCGACAGCTATTGACCCGATTTTAGGCCACGTACTACTATGATTAATTGCTGTAAATTTACACAGAGTAACAAATTATAATGGAAAAAAACTACCCACTTTAAAGACTACTTACGTCTTGTTTAAAATTTCCTTACGTTTTTATTTTTTTTATACTCGTCATTACTACAGATAATATAATGCAATTACTATAAACTTTTTAACGCAATTGATACGATAAAATTTAATAGTTACATAAATAAATAAAAATTATGCATACAGTTTAAAAGTTTCCTTATTTCTAATATTTTTGAATGAAAAACTGCAATCGTAAACAACCATAAACGAAACTTGATTTAATTTCTACAAGTTTTCCCGCCTCTATCGTGATGTCCCATCTTATCCCATAGGTCAACGTACCCACATCTAGAGATCTGTATCGACGGTGTATTCAACAAGTGGTTTTTCCCAATCCCCTGAACTGATGTGATTTTAAATAACAACTTGTTATAAATGCAAGACAGTGTATTAACGATAAATAGCGACTTAAAATTGATGAAAGTCCTCGAAATAATTATATTAAAAATTACGCTTTAATAAAATAAACACATGAAATTATTATTTTTGTCACCGAGATAATAAGTGTACAATTTTATTCAAATTCAAAATCGAGTCTGAAGGAGTTGGCTACAATACAATACAAGCTTACAAGCATAGAGGTGAAACTAATAAAAGCGTGGTAAAAAGAGCATTGGCTTGATAATTGCATATCCTTGTAAAAGATTCAAGAGCTCAACTCCCAAATACAAACGAATATACAAGAGAACAAAAACAAATTGAATTAACCTGCAGTTTACAATCCGTTCTTGTTAGTAAGAACGGCCGTGTGACGGTTGCCAAGAAGTAACGTCTCATTCATATTATATTATGTAATTTCACGCAAACATGTTCAATGCAATATTTTTCATTCATGTTGTTGTGCGATAAATTTAATTCACACTACTGATTGTGAATTTTGTGTTTGAGTTGATAATATGATGTTATTTCTGCAATGTTTTATGAAAACATTATTCAAATAATTTGCAGAATGCTATAGATAGTTTTGAAGTTAATTTTCCTGGCATTTTGGATCTTAAGAGTAGTGTAACTTTTGTCTAACTGAATTTTAAACTGTAATTACACTATTTATTTCTTTTGTCAAATAATTTTAACATGATTCTTACGTTTCCATTTATTATGATCCTAATTTTTAAAATCCACAGGCGTAGGTATGTCACTCATAGTTTGGTTGAGACGTAACTCTATCTATACTAAAAATATACTTCCTTACCTACAAGAAATTAAAACTATATTATAAAGGGAAACAACTAATAACCGACCTCAACGTAATCATAGATTTATATTAAATACCGGTTATAGTAATCTCATGGACGTGTCCACTACTGACGTTGTAGATTAGATAAGTAAGAATTCTCAACTAATCTTGCCTTATTCGCGCTTCTGGTTCATTATAACCTAATAAATAAATAAATAAACCCACATACGGAAATCTTAAATACCAGGGTACGTTCGTCATAAAGATGATACACACTGACCTCGCTCTGCTTCGGGGGAGCTTCAGATGAAAAGTGGCTTGTATTTTTAACTGGATTAGGAGGATTGCCTTCAAACACTTTTCTTCGTTATAAATTATGGATGGACATAAAGGTTATGTGTTTGATTTTAATAAAGGAATTAATGCGTTGTTTCAGAAAAATTAAGTAATAAGAGCCAGATATATAACTATAAGCTTTCCGCCCGCGGCTTCGCCCACGCTTTCAAAGAAAAACCCGGATAGTTCCCGTTCAAAACCTATCCTAGGTTAATCCAAGATACCTTCTATGAATGTACCAAATTTCATTGTAATTGGTTCAGTAATATTTGTGTGAAAGAGTAACAAACATCCATCTTTTATAATATTTTATTTCAAAATTAATGAAAAAATCCTACGAAAATATATTTGGTCGCAACAAAAACTGATAAACTCATGAATACTCGAAACCCTTTGAACTTCGCAAATTAAATCATGGTCTAAAAATAGCCACGTAACGCCTATATAATGAGAATTCAGAAAAACATGCGAAAACGATGTCTTTGAAGGGATAATTGAAACTTATTATCTATTATTGATTTCCTATATAAAAGACATAAGCTTCTATAATAAGAAAACTTTTCTTTTCTTAACATAAACGAAAATAGCTCGGTAATCTTTCTAAAAATATTATATTAATGGAAAAGTTTATGTTATGAAGTGAATAATAAATTCACATATAGACAATTTGTTTGCTGTTCCTTCAAACAAAAAGCTGCTGAAGTCTGGAATGCAGATAGATCATACTTAAAATATCATGTAAAATAATCCAGAGTCTAATAAATATTTAATGAGTATTTTTTTTTTAGGAGGATATATATAGAGGATAGCTTTTCGCCCGTGTAGTTCCCGTTCCCGTCTCCTATCTCATGTCTCAAACTATCGCACCAAATTTCATCTAAATCGGTTCAGATGTTTAGGCGTGAAAATGACATTGATAGACAGACAGACCGACAGACAAGTTAATTTTCTCAAACCTATAGAAAAGACTTAGAACTACAATTGTGGCTTATCTTGTCCAGGACCAACTTTTCACCACATAGTATAAAACAAAGTCGCTTTCTCTGTCCCTATGTATGCTTAAATCTTTAAAACTACGCAACGGAACTTGATGAGGTTTTTTTTAATAGATAGTGATTCACGAGGAAGGTTTAGTATATAATTTATTAGGTTTAAGACAACGCGGGCGCAGCCGCGGGTGAAATGCTAGCAAAGTAATATTATAGTGAGATGTTGCAATCCTGTATATCATATAACCAAACCACAATCTTAAAACAATAAAACAAATAAAGTAAGGTCACGAAACGAGTTTTGACTTTCTAGAATGTGCAATATCAATTTCCAAATGCAGACAATATCTGAATATATTATTAAAATGCATAAGAACGTTAAACATTCAATACTGAAAGCGCAGTTCGAGGATTTTCACCAACGCTTTTAAAGTGCAGAACGCTAGAAGTAATAAAAAAGAGGTAACCAATATAATGTAATGTAACGTTTATATTGAAATTAAAATGTCTCACCATGTGTCTAAACCAATATCCTTAAAACATTTGTCTAGATATATTTTGTAGTAACACAAAACAAAGGTGGGTCATTAATGTTCTTAGGGCGCTTGTGCACTACAAGGAATTTTACGGTCCGGCATTCCGATTTTTTACGGTCCGGTGTGGCATGAAAAAACCGATGAATTGCTTGTGCACCTGTCCGTCTTTACTCGGATCAGTGCGGTACAGTTCAAGGAAGTTTGGCGGTATAATGCTATCATAAATGATTGTTTTTGCATTTTACAAGAAACGAGTAAAAAATATAGAAGGTGAAATATTATATTACTTCGTTATAATAAAAAGTAAAGTTCCGTAAGAGATTTAAAATGCGTGTTTCACTTATTTATTTTAATCGGTGACGAGGAGCTAAAGCTATTCCCACTTGAACTTTAACTTACCAACACTTACTTAGATAATAATTATAGGTCAATGCTTGGTCAATGTATATAAAATAACAATACCGACTTCTCAAATCTCATTGCCAACTAAAAGAAAGTAAAACGAGAGCTTGCTTTTGATTGGCATATGCAGTGAAAACAGTAAAATCCAAGCAAGTGGGCATTCGAAAACAATTATACCTACAGCGACTCGTAGACACAACAAACCATCCGGAATAGGGAAAAGTAAAATGTCGGACAGTTAAATTACGTATAGTGCACAAGCTAGTATATAGATTAATGGCGTGCCATACCGGACCGTAAAAAATCGGAATGCCGGACCGTAAAATTCCTTGTAGTGGACAAACGCCCTTATTAGTTTAATTTTACATGAGTATTATATTAGACACTAGAGGTCCGCCCCGGTTTCGCCCGTGGTACATATTATTATTTCGCAAAAGGTAGCCTATGTCCTTTCTCGGGTATCAAAATATCTCCATACCAAATTTCATGCAAATTGGTTCAGTAGTGTAGGCGTAATTGAGTAACAGACAGACAGACAGAGTTACATTCGCATTTATAATATTAGTATGGATTAAAAGTTAAAGACTGGGCACTGGGCAGTCTGCCCGTTGGTAAAGGTTAATTTTCTTTACGAGTAGAAACGACGATTCGGATTATAATGAATTAATCATGTATTCATTCCTTGAGTGTATTAAATTTCCTAATTTATATATTGCTAGTTTTCGCCTGCTTTGTAGTAAATTTAACAAAACATATACTAATTAATAACCTTTCACAAGAACCACTCTTATTAATAAAAAAACCGCATCAAAATCCGTTCCGTAGTTTAAACTAGGGATGTAACGATACATGATTTTGCCGATACGATACCGATACCGATATTTGTAGTAATGTATCGGCGATACCGATACCGATACCGATATCGATGGCTTGGTAGAAAAATAAATAGTGAATTATGCATAAAAAGTTACCAACATTTAACAGAGACAACTGTTAATCGTATTCTTTTAAATATATATATAATGCCAAATCAAAAAACAACAAAACCATTTATTTTAGTACTAGCGGTCCGCCCCGGCTTCGCCCGTGGTACATATTTACGTTTTCTCTACATAAGAACCATCCTCGTACTTCAAGGAATATAATAGAAAAGAATTATCGAAATCGGTTCAGCCGTTCACACGTGATGCCGTGACAACGCGAAACGGGTGCAGACCCGCCGCCTTTTTATAGCTCCCGCCGCGAAGCGCGTCGAACGCGGCAACTGATACACAAAAATAATCCTTATGGCATGATTCTGTATTCACGCGCGATGACTTATAGCGTATTTCATGTATAACTTTGGTGTTTCTACACCGATTTACATGATTCTTTTACTATAACCTGCCCAGGAGTATGAAGAATAATTGTGCCAAATTTGGTTAAAATCCGTCGTGTAGTTTTTGATTCTATAACGAATATACAGACAGACAAAAATTTTACTGATTGCATTTTTGGCATCAATAGCGATCCCTTATCACCCCTTCATAGTTTTTTTTTTTAAATATATTTCATGTACAGAATTGGCCTCTCTAAAGATTTATTATAAGTATAGATTATTATTTTACGAAGTCAGTTAAACTTTAAGTAATACACATACAATCAGTACCTAATAAAAGTTTACTATTGGTAGAGTTTTTTCAGAAAACAAAGTGCGCACGCGCGGGCTGCCTCCCGCATCGTTCATTGGGCGCGGGTTTTTGAATTATTTGATATCAAAAAAATTGGTTGTTTGTAAAGTAGGTTTACGATCGAGATGTTTACGTGATAACATAATGCAGTGGCAGCGCTCGAGATGAAACGGGAGATTGGTCCGTCTCTCTCTCGTTATACCTGCGATCGCGCTCGTGAGGTTTTGGTGTGACACAAGTTTATGAACATGTCACCCGACTAAAACGATTTTAAAAACGTTATCACGTTAAAAATTAAAAATATTCAAAATTATTTATATCTTTCCTTTACATAAACAAATTTGTGATTGGAGCACTCCTAGTAAGCAAATAAAATGCTTGTGTCAGTAGGTTCCGCTCTTCCTTAACACTATTATGCAAAAACATAAAAGAAAAGAAAGAATTTAATAAAAAAATATCGGTATCGGCTGATTTATTATCGGCGATACCGATATATCGGCTTGCCGATATATCGGCCGATATATCGGTATCGGTATCGGTATCGTTACATCCCTAGTTTAAACATACAGACACCGACTTCGTTTTATACTATGTAGAGATGAAACAATCATGCTTCAATGGCTGCATTTCCTAATATATATTTTATACTAAATTAATGGCTTTTTATGTCTGTGTATTATTATAAAACGTATAGTGAGTAATGAGTTAATTTAGTTCACACAGTAGCAAATAATCTGTAGAACACTCGATTAAAATACCGCTCGTTTCTTTTCCTACTTTATAAAATAACTAGCAGTCCGCCCCGGCTTCGCCCGTGATACATATTTACGTTTTCTCTACATAAGAACCATCCTCGTACTTCAAGGAATATAATAAAAAAAGAATTAACGAAATCGGTTCAGCTGTTCTCGAGTTATGCGCTTACCAACACATTTTGCGATTCATTTTTATATATAAGAAGAATATTCATATCTCAGCAGTGTAATTGGAGTAATAATGGTATATTAACATAGATAGTAAGAATAAATAAAATGTAATCGCTTGACATTGTGAATTTTGTAAATAATAAATAATTTAGATTTAATTGAATATGCTTATTTATACTATTTTATTCGGCATAAATTATATAACCCAAGGAATTTCACTGTTTTTTATCTTCTTTTGTGTCTTTGAAAATAATACTTACTTTAATTATAATCATATAACCTTAAATACTACGAATCCTAGTACTAAATCACTACATAGTCACAGAATATATAATAGAACGTCGCTTTCTCTGTCCCTATGTATGCTTAAATCTTTAAAACTACGCAACGCGTAAGATGCGTTTTTTTTTTAGTAGATAGAGCGGTTCTCGAGGAAGGTTTCAATATATAATGTACATATTAGGTTTTAGATCAAGCGGGCAAAGCCGCGGGCAGAGAGCTAGTACATAATATAATAACAAAATCAATTAATGATACAAGATGGCTACATTCCAATAACACGTGTAAAATTTACACGTGTTATCGGAAAGAGTATTATTTAATAACACTCTCGTGATTTCTTGCGCAACATCATTACGCGGAATTACCATAAGATTGGCATAATTACTTTTTTATATTAATATTAAGACTACGAAGAAAACTATAAACTCTAACGAGCGACTTTACACACGTATTTCAATAGAACTTTCGGCTGGATGGAAATTTTGGTTGTGGTCGTCGTCGTCGTTGGTAGTGTGACCGAACCATTACCAAAATGTCATGAGCTTATGTCAATAATTAGCGATAGCAGTTTCTATTCCTTGGCGATTCGGACACTTGTCTAAAGGCCAAGAAGATAATAATTCATCGGCGTGAAATAAGTAGCATGCGAATTGCGAATGCTTCTGTAATTCGTGGTGTGTATGTGAACTGGATGCCTGTATCCCTTCCGTCGTCGTCAATCCTTTCCACGCATTTGCAGAGGCCTTAAGCCCTTACCACTGCAAATGTCTAACATAAAAAATATGAAGGAAATAAGAACAAACATTCTGTTACAGAAATTATATATAAGCTTACATAAAGAAAGACCGTCTCCTTGATACAGTGGTTGACGCGTGAGCGTAGCACCGAGGGGTCCTGGGTTCGACAGAAGGCTGATCACCTACTTGTCCTAAAAAATATCGATGAAACAGATGTATCTGCCCCTTACCCCACTTGGGGACATGGGACTTCACTTTTTTATTTATTTTGCAATAGGCACCCAAATATCAAATGACTACTTGTCCCTAAAGAAAATCGATCAGTGAAACAGATGTATAATGCATCTGCCCCTTACCCCACTTGGGGACATGGGACTTCACTTTCACATAAAGAAAAGCAAGCACACTAAAATCAAATTTAACTCAGTGTAAGTCTATCCCAATGTTAACTTATGCTGTGTACATAACGGCATCTCTCATATTCCGTTTTATCATTATCATAATATATTGTCATAATATTATTACATAATTTATGTAAAGCTCATACAATAACCGTAATAATTACGGTTATATCATTACAATTACATACATCGATTCCATAAATACATAACATATTGAAATCGACATATTATATAAATAATTGAATTCCATAAATGTTATAAAAATTAACTTAATACGCGTTTATTTCCAATGTTCTCTTCTTAATTTTTTTTAAGAAAAACATATTTAAAATATAGTAGTATCGACAAGATGTATCGTCTTGTCTTTCATCTCTGATTTATAAAAATGTCAACTATAACATTCACAATCTCAAGTTCATTGAATTGAGGACTTCTAAATTCCTGAATATGTACAAAAATTCAAAATTTACAAAACTTTTAAAAGGACACAACTAAAAACTACATAACCACAATAGAAATAAAAATAAGGCTTAGAATTGTGATTTGAAAATAGCATAAATAAAAAACTAGAACTATCCAGTAAATATAACTTAACACAATAGATCAATTGAACTCTTAGAATAGCCTTAGACCTTAGACTCTAGAGGCATCGATGAACATAGTCAATAGTCATATATGTAAGCGTAACGTATCATAATATGATATAGATCATAAGTAAAACCTACCTTGAACCTTGGTCATATAATCACAACAATCACTCGATAAACGTACTTAGTAGGCATTATTTATTCTGAGGCAATACCATGAAACACGATCAAGTTTCCAATTACCTTTTTAAATAACGGAAATTTAAATATAAAACAAAAGCACAGATAATATTATAATACATAAGGAAGTTCACCCGAATATTAAAAATGGGGAAAGAAGGATGGATATGCATTTCATATCATTTAAGTGAATTATTTTTTATACTTAGATACAACGAATTAACTCAATGTACAGTCATACAGATTGTGATTATCTGCCAAAGTACATAGTACATCTGTCTGTCTGGACGCGATAACCTCGAAAACTATGAAACAAAGATTAAAGAGAGGCTTTTAAACAATGGAAATGGAAATTAATCATCGATATGTTTTAAATTTTCCTAACAACTGCACTAAATTAAAAATTAAAAAAACCTCTTTTGATTCAGTTTATACTGCCTGCCAGGACTATTAGATAAATTCATTCTAACAGTTTAAATCTTCTCGACAAAAGATAATCCATTTGAGTCACTTTTTTACTGAGATAGATTTGGTTTTGTCGAGTAACTCATCTATTAGAGTCCGACTCATAACTCAATAGATTTGCAGTTTTGTTAATTCGCTGCCAGGACTATGTCTCTATGAAAGAAATTAAAAGAGAAATAACCAATTAAAATTAAACATAGACGTTGTATCAATTGGCTGAAATATCAGCAAGCTTATAAACAGTATTCAATATTAATGCAGGTAGTAGGTACTAAACAAATAAATTGTTTATCAAAATCGAGTGCGTAGATATCAGGGTATTTGGCTTCGACACGCGGTGTTGATTTTGATCGAATTAGATACTCATAGCTATCAGGGAAACCACCGTTCTTTGTTAATGCTATCTATAATCTAGTATCATTGACATTCCAGTCCAAACTGATAAGGAATAACCGTTAGATTGATATACGGTTTTTCAATGGGTTTTCACTATTGTAGGTACTAGGCATTTTCGTTACTATGAATTATCTAGATGAGATTATGACGCTTATTCACGCGTATTTGGTGTTCACTGAGAAGTTAAAAAGTTTTTCAAACGATTACAGCGTGCCTCGTGATCAAGCACGCTGTAAAGTGTTCGAAACAACCGAATGTAATATGATATTATTATGAATAATTCGCCTTGAAAATTTGTTAAAAATGTTTTATTTGTAAATGTATACGACTCATGTAAATCATATATTTTAAACTGATCAATAATTTTCTTTATTGCCAACTGAGACACGCGTTGACCACCATATGTTAGAGACGTTTACATGTTATGTAAACAATAAACATAATTATTACACTGAAATTCTTTACAACACAATTTTTAATCAAATTATCCGGTCTGATCCCGTTTTTAAATGCAGATTTTATCATACATTTAGTGCAAATTTACGATTATTATCTTATAGGGTAATTACCGGAATTTGCAACTGATGAATGATTGTAGCGATATAATTAAAGGGATTAATTATATTTTAAGATACGAAAAATATGTTGACAGTAATTAGAATAAAAGGATTATAAAAGAAACTTATATGTATAATAGCCTGATACTAAGTTCATGATATGAGATACTATTTTAGAAATCTATCGCTTCATCTAGCAAAGCATTATTGTAATAAGTTAAAGTTAATATTATAAAAATGCCAACTATTTGCTCAACATATTATAGCGCCTAAAATTCCCGCTAAGTCCCATGACTTCACTCGCATGATAACTCTATAAAATGTTCTCTATGTGATAATATCTAGGTATCACTTCCAAATATCAGTTTTAAAGTAAAAGAGTAATCAACATCCATCCTCATAAACTATCTCAGATATATGCAAAGATAATTTATTAAGCTATTGCATAGCTTCTATCGCGGGCCTTGAGCGCGGGGACCGAATCCAGAAATTCCGTAACGAAAAACCTCACGCTCCCCACTCCGACCTGCGCGGAGGTGTGGCTTGAAGGCACGCTGGCACGCTATGCAGTATGCAATAGCTTTACCGCGGCAGTCCCCGACCCCGAGTGCCACACGTCTTTTTTTATTAAATAATAACAATATAAGGGTTTACTTATTTTTGTGGTCAAATTTAGCCGTAGAATATACAAACGGGGATCCCCTATTGACAAACAAATATTTTCAATAAAAATCAACGCAATACAGTCACGAACATGGTGACTCACATGCAATTCAAATAAATTTCATAAGCGAGATAATATTGAACAAGCCGTAAGTCATTACCGTTATTTATAGTAAGTCTGGTTTACAGTATTGCTTATGTAATTTTACAATAGGCGCCAATAAATAATTAATTATTGATTTATTAAAGGTTAAGGGTTCTGTGCAACGTTTGTGTCGAACTGTTTTTATATAGTTATTTTTGTTAGTATATATTCATTATCTGTTTTTGCATTTGCATGGGACGCTATAGCTAGAGACTAGAGAGGTAAGAAAATGTTAGTAGTTTATGTGCCTATCCATACTAATATTATAAATGCGAAAGTAACTCTGTCTGTCTGTCTGTTACTCAATCACGCCTTAACTACTGAACCAATTTGCATGAAATTTGGTATAGAGATATTTTGATACCCGAGAAAGGACATAGGATAGGTTTTATCCCGGAAATCCTACGGGAACGGGTTTTTCTTTAAAAACGCGGGCGAAGCCGCGGGCGGAAAGCTAGTTACTCATAACTCTAACAATAAACTCTGAATATAATACATATTAAAACAGATATATTATTGCATTTTTTTTCTGCTAAGTAATGTACCTAGTCTATATTATTCCTCGTCCAACACAACAAGTAATTCCTGAGATTACCGCGTTCAAACAAACAAACAAACTTATTTACCATTTCCAAGTAGATCGAAATACAGACGCATCAGTAAGTCACTGACATGAATGCCTGTCGGGTCAATTTATCTGCAAACCGGCTAATCCTTTACTAATGCAGTACAAGAGTGACTGATATCATGAGTCAGTATTGTATACTAGCTTTCCAACCAGGCTTTACACGGTTCTGTTTAATTTATTGTGATCATCAAAATATCACAATACAACAAACATAAGTTTTTATATTCGTCAAGTTTTCAGAGTGCAAGCTTATTTTGGCTAAAACTAATTGTAAACTAATTGTGTAAATCACAGAACGTAAATTGTGCAGTAATATAGGGAGATTTATCTGAAAACCTACAAGTTATGAACCTCAAATTTATATTCTGGGTACTGATTGAAATTGAAAAAAAAATACACATAAGGATATTTTCAGTAGCTTTTAAGTGTTAGGTTTATCGCAAACAAACAGGCAGATAAATCGGTTAGGGCCTTTACTATATATCCAGACTAGATTTCCGCCCGCGGCTTCGCCCGCGTTTTCAAAGGAAAACCCGCATAGTTCCCGTTCCCGTCGGATTTCCGGGATAAAACCTATCCTATGTGTTAATCCAAGTTACCCTCTATATGTGTGCTAAATTTCATTGTAATCGGTTCAGTAGTTTTTACGTGAAAGAGTAACAAACATCCATACATCCATACATCCAAACAAACTTTCGCCTTTATAATAGTATTAAGATTAAGATAAGATTCATAACCACGATCTTAAAAAACGAATGACACAATTTACTCCAAACGAATTTCCTATTAAACACAAACATCCTCCCGCGTGTTCATTTAAGTAATAAATAAGCCAATAATTATGGAATAGTTTATAAATAGCATATAATAAATAAGCCAATTATGTAATAGTTTATAAATAGCATATGTATAGTCACGGGCGAGATTTATATAATGTGTTAATAACTATTATTACAGGCTTTACAATCTGCATAGCCGCGGTTTGTAAAAGACGGATGATTCACGAATTCCTAAAAGATTACTCTTAGGCTGAATACACACTATAAAGATTTGGATTCCAACAGAGTTTTTATTCATGGGGTTACTCTTTGCCATGCCATAAACCTCGTTGCCACCAGTCCACCACGTGTAGGTACAACGGCCACCTGCCGCTCATAACACAATTTTATTTTACCACCATGGTATTATAGTATCTATTAATTGTGGTAATAATCTCTAAGCTAGATGTCTAAAAAAAGAATCTTACTCAAATCACTTCACATAATATGATACTTTTAATACCTATTATTACAAGAGCTAATATAGCGGCAAAAATCTGTAAAGTACTCAATTAAAAAAATAACAATGTGAATGTTAATATACTTGAATATTAAACTAATCTATACTAATATTATAAAGCTGAAGAGTTTGTTTGTTTGTTTGTTTGAACGCACTAATCTCGGGAAATACTGGTCCGATTTGAAAAATTCTTTCGGTGTTAGATAGCCCATTTATCGAGGAAGGTTATAGGCTTTATTTCATCACGCTACGGGCAACAGGACAGGAGCCACGGGGGTGAAACCGCGCGGAGCAGCTAGTAGAAAATAAAATAATAAGACACTTTGGTAGATATAAAAGTGCATATATCAACTATTGCAAATTAATTTCACAAGTATGCGGTATGCGATAATTTATTTGCCAGAACTTACATTACAAAATTATTCCACACCACTAAAAGTGGAATATAGTAGTTTTAAAACGGTGAAGATAAACGTGTATACCATTAATCATGACTTATTTATAGTACACAAACGATCTCTTTCTTAAAAATCCATTATATTATTATTCAACAGTACATTAATCATATTACTATGCATTCCATGTTGCCACAATCATACCAAGGTCAGAACACTAATTTTCAACAATTTATGCCATGACATGTACATCTTGTGGTCTATAAAGATTTCATCTCCTATTGCCATAAACATATCTATTATTTTTAAATATCTCAATCATTTGCTCTATTTTATTTGTCTATTTCTAATAATTATTTATTGAAGACCTGTTTTAACCAAACAATTATTTAAAAATGAATGATATCTAGGCGTCTTCAGATAAACTTATACAAATGCTTTAAAATCATCATTTGACATAGAAATGATTTCATTCTCTGCGAAAGCATTACCTTATGCTGCTCTTGCAGATAATTACATATAATTATTTACCTTATAACTATTGGAGAACTTAAGAAAAGCTAAACCGCTACACATAATCCATACAATTTCTTACACCGGGGTCTTACCTTCCAGTAATCAGGTATACTGGTCGAATATCTTAAATATATTAGTAAGAATTATACCGTCTTCCTTACGGCCGCAACATCCAAGATAAAGATTAAGATATTGTATATATAGATTAATAAATAAAACATTGTACCGCTCTATAATTTGTCGTACTACTTCCTTATTAGGATTCCCTATATTTTGGACGGCAAACCTATAAAATATCCATTAGTTCAGCAACCACGGATCTCTTCCACGATGCAGGGGGACGACCTTTTCTTCTACGACCATTCGGGGTTGACCAGTCTAAAGCTGTTTTATATAATTTCTTATGTCTATGTGCATAGATATAAGAAATTATATTTAAGAAACCCAATAATATAACCCACGTCTGAATGGAGCCTACAATGCAGTGATTGTAAAGATAATTTTTACTTCTTACACACAATAAATATTGACAGTGATCTCTTTCAGAAGTATGAATGTACTGCGCAGTGCTGTTTATCCTTTAATTCATAAGTAGTACAAATATTTGCTACTTTGAAACATCTGTATGTTTACTTATTCAGACATATTATGATTATTATAATCAGATCTTCAAACACTGTTGTTATTAATCTATTTTGCCGAATGCCAAATATGTATTAAATTAGTTAAATTTAGCTTTTTATATTATTAATGCTTAATTTAACGTCTTCAGTTTAACTATATTATTTTTTAAATAAATTTAATTTGGCTATTGTGGTCAGGTCGAACTCATTCTGTTTTTGTTTCAAATGTTTTTCTATACCGTACTAATATTATAAAGAGGAAAGGTTTGTATGTATGTATGTATGGTTTTCACGCATAAACTACTGGACCGATTTTGATGAAATTTGGCAAAGATAATCTTTAGAACCTGAGAAAGAACATAGGCTACCTTTTATTGCGAAATTTGTACCACGGGCGAAGCCGGGGCGGACTGCTAGTAATTAATAATAAGAATAAATTTTTACATAGTCCACTTCATGAATGTCACGATTCTTACTTCTTAGTATTTCAAACAGATATTAAAATCGATTGGTAACGAGTCCGATAAACATGAGTTCAATAATTACCTACTTACTATATTTGTAACTTGCTGATAAATTAGTCAATTTTTGTGTCACCACCAACCTGACACGCATCCAGTATAATATTATTGACTAACTATAAAACTCACGCTCTTTTCAATCATCGTACCCTGATACATTGTTATGAATTTCAGGCTTGTTTATAAACAATCTTTCCAAAGGCCACGCCCACATCGTACATCTCTCTTAGTCAAATCATCTCTCTTAGCACACAAGCAAAGCTCTTTGAACACACACAGTAACAAAACCACCCCTGTGAGGAATTCGCAACTCTCCTATATTCATGTTATCCTGGTACCGAATGTTTTGGTTTAGCAGATCATCCCCGTTCAGAAAAAAATACCCTTGCAAAAAAAAATAAGGTATTATATTTTGTAATAAGTAACACAAGAGAATCTTACTTTTAGGCAGTCGAATTGAAGGTTTAATTTTTAATAAAATGTGTTATAAATAACCGAATTTACTTCATTAAATTTATAGTTAAAAAATAACGGTAATAAATGGATAAGACCGAGTTGGTAAGTATGAAAAATATTCATTGAGTGCTCTACATTTGACAGAGGCATGGGCCATTTATTCCTTCAATCGTGGAAGAAATACAGTAAAAATTACTCAAGTTATGCCAAGTACAATTATTATGTAGCTTATTCAAGTCCAAATGATTATTCAATTTCAAAGCAGCATTCAAGCTTGGAATTTAGTTAATTTTTTGACTGCATTGCATTTAAAAATTTTCCAATTGCTTTTTTTATACCGTACTACATATAAATATTTGATGATTTGACCCGCTAATCGTAATGAATGATTACGATTAGCGGGTAGGTACTTAAATCAATGAAATTAACACATGATGCACGAATAATTATCAAATACAATGTAAATTCCACGTGTAACCTTAGCTGTAGTTGTTAAAAACCGAATTAAATATAAATAAGCCACAAACAAAGAAGATCGTGACGTGCATTGAATGTTTTATAATAACTTATTAACTCTTTATGGAAGGGCGTTGCTATGTGTAAGGTATGTAACATAATACATAGGTTTACTTTATTTATATTTAACTAGATTTCCGCCCGCGGCTTCGCCCGCGTTTGCAAAGGAAAACCCGCATAGTTCCCGTTCCCGTGGGATTTCCGGGATAAAAACTATCCTATGTGTTAATCCAAGTTACCCTCTATATGTGTGCTAAATTTCATTGTAATCGGTTCAGTAGTTTTTACGTGAAAGAGTAACAAACATCCATACATCCATACATCCATGCATCCATACATCCATACATCCTTACAAACTTTCGCCCTTATAATAGTATTAAGATTAAGATAAGATTAAGATTTAGCTTTGTTATATAGTTTTATTATGCATGTGTCGCAATAAAATGCAGTACAAATGCATAACATAATATACTGATGTAGTACTGAATTTGTTCAAACTCTTCTATGTGAGAAATTTCAGAATAGATTTGGAAAACTAATAAGTACCTGAAACAGCTATGTATGTAGTACAAAAGTGCGTTTTGAAATTAATATAACTTACCATGAACTACGTTTTTGCGTATCCGTGTAGAACAATTTCAATCAATTTAATCAGCACAAATTAATATTGATTTACTTTCGGAATAAAATATACTTAACTGTTTGCTTGAAGCGCCATCTGTATGTAAACTGTAACTCTATAGCTGAAAAACATAACTTACATGTTACATAAGATATTATATTGTGTACCTACTACGTTTTAAACACCTTCATGCGTATCATCTACATTTCATAAACTGACACAGGGTTTACCTGCACGGTTTAACACCAATTTTTCACTTAGATCATTAAGTAATGGATGGAGCACGCTGGCAAATGTTCTAACTAAACTTTCTGCCGGTTTTGGTGCGGGGAGGGTAACTCACACTTTGAAACACTATCACACATTCACAAAAATAATTTGTGTCTTTACAAACTCAAACTATTACAAAATGGACAGACTAGCATGTTTTTGCACACATACATCGATTACACAGAAAAATCTCTATACATATACGTAATAATACAATCGCTCTAAAGGGATGTAACCATATCGATATTACAAAAATAATAATTTTGTTGAAATTAGAAATAACATTAATATTATATTCATAAAAAATACTACACAGGTCATTTGTAACGTTTTCATCATTATTATATGCATACGAAAAAACAATAAAACGCCATTTTATTTGTATTTCAATATGTATTTATTCAACACATCACATATTATATTCAATAAAATAAATATCGGTCCAGAAATTTTTATTATTTCTGTACCGAGGTGTCCATTCTGATTTTCTCCCACAGCATTCAATCCACCTTAGCCTTAAAGCAGGATTTTTTGTAAATCTGATATATACGCAATATTCGTACATACATATAAATAAAGTAGCTGCTCCGCGCGGTTTCACCCCCGTGGCTCCACTCCTGTTGGTCGTAGCGTGATGATATATACCTTCCTCGATAAATGGGCTATCTAACACCGAAAGAATTTTTCAAATCGGACCAGTAGTTCCCGAGAATAGCGCGTTCAAACAAACAAACAAACTCTTCAGCTTTATAATATTAGTATAGATTACATAATAGAATAATTACAAGATTAACATTACAAAAAAAACGGCTAAATGCGAGTCGGACTCGCGCACGAAGGGTTCCGTACCATTAAAATCTTCTGCCAGTTAAAAGTAACCGAGCGTAAATTTTAATAAATATATACAAGACTTACAAAATAAACATTATACTCCTTTTTATGCAGTTGTGTAAAATTTTAATATAATAAAGATTTATTCTCATCTCATTTCAAATTATACTTAGAAAAATATTTTTTTATCGACGTTCAAGTTAAAAGCAGTCCGTCACTAAGAAAGTCGTAAAAATTAACGACCTTTTAAGCGACGAGTTTTTAAATACAACTCTATCACTAAGTTCATAAAGATTAAATTTGAATTTCTCTTCAAGATAGTCTCGCTACATCACTTTATAGTCTCGTGGGGAGTGCGGTTCAATATTGCGTTCTAAATTCAACTTTATCGCTTTGTTCATAAAGATTAAATTTGTATATTTTCTCTTCAAGATAGTCTCGCTACATCACTTTATAGTCTCGTGGGGAGTGCGGTTCAATATCGCGTTCTAAATTCAACTTTATCGCTTAGTTCATAAAGATTAAATTTGTATATTTTCTTTCCATGATAGTCTCGTGAGGCCGCATCAATGATCGAGTACACACATGACTCGATTATTTGTCTTGATCATATCGCTAAACGATACATCGACGATTATTAGAAATTGCATTTAATTAGAAATGTACGTTAAAAAAATAAAAAAATATACACAAATGAAAGGTTATTCCATCTTTTTTAATATTCGACATGTTTGAATTGCTTCTGCAAGACTTGACAGTGCAAAACGGCATTTTTAGCGGAGCACTCGCAGACGTCCTTTCGATGTTTTACGAATACGCAGAGTGTTCGTAATCGATTACGCAAGTAGTTTTTATGAAAGCATAAGATTTTTCGATTCGAATAATCTTATACCTCGGCAAAAGGGGAAACGCCTGCGTGTGTTATCCATTACTTAATGATCTAAGATTTTTCATAATATAAATAAATAAATAAATAAATAAAATCTTTATTTGAATTCATACATAAGTTTGTCATATTGGATTGGGGTTCAGGCCCCCTTACTAGGTATAACCTGTATAAAGGGGACCTGTTCCTTCCCTAGTATTTGATCCCTTGCATGAATTAAAACATAAATTTAAGAAGTTAAGAAAAAGCTAATCAAAAAAAGTTAAGATAGATAGTTTACATAAAAGCACAATTGTAAATATGTATATACTATTTGTCGCATACAAGAAGTTATTATTATTATTTATTATCTCATTTTCGAATAACTCCGTATTAGGAAAATGCGGAAAACCTTTGTGATTGGTTCGCAGCAAGACATGATTCACAGTAAGTGATGCTAAATGGCTAACAATATTATTATGTACTTTACACATATTTGGCATTAGTATGTATTGGATAACCGTCTTATATACGTAGACAGTATAGATATTTATTAAAACAGTTAGGTATTTTTATTTAATAAATAGTTAAGTATTAAATTAATAGTAGAAACTAATAAAGATGGTTTTACACGAGTATGTATTTTTTTTGAGATTGAGTCTTATTAATATAAACCTTCAATTAAGAATAAATAAAACACTAACGTTAATTTTATTTCCCTTCTCTTATATGTTAACACTTTACAATTAACACAAATCATGACATGCCAAAATATTTACATATAATATACATACAAAAACGGGTAATAAATAAAATTATAATATATTTTATAACTACAGGGTTTCTAGACGAACGAAATTAATAAATTAGCCTCTTATAAAATACTATGTTTGACCCGCGGTCTTACCCGCATTCCTATCGATTTTAGCGTGATGATAAAAATATCCTATAGCCTCGTCGATAAAGACTAAGTATATAATTCTGACATTGAAATAATTTTCCAAATCGGAAAAGTAGTTCCTGAGATTAGCAAGTTGAAGCAAACAAACAAACAAGCTTAATATATTAGTGAAGATTAGTATGACATTGTACTCGTGCATACAAACGATTAAAGGGCCTAAACTATGTAATAATGTGCAAACTATAAACAGTCTAGAATACGCAAGTCATTGAAATGAAATAACTCGTCTTTTCAATTTTCATTTCACACAAGTATAACCTACTGGTATACATATTCTAATATATATTTTTATTAATTATATTATCTGTGACGTGAGTGTCAGAAGTATAATTTTGTTAGAGCTGAATATCTTTTTTATAATTACCTACTATCTATTTAAAATGTGCCAATTATTGTTCCTCACACAATAGCATTGCCCAATAAACGCAAAAACGCGTGTAGATCACGTTTTTAGTTTATTGCAATTTGCAATTTTTCACATATTTTTATCATGATCCTAAAATATTTAATATTAGGTTATAAACTTTATTTTATATACGATTTATTAACTAATACTTTTTTGCAAATATTTTAGTTCTTGCACAAAATCTGTGTAATCTTCTATTAATTGAATATTTATTTTAATTAATTTAAACAGATTTACGCAAACGACTTGTTAGATATTAAATGGTCATTACTTATGATATATTATTATATCGTCACAACCGTGAACGTAACTACTCACAAACAAATATTATAATTGATTTATTTTTTATAAATTTTTAATTGAGATTGATTCATTATTGTAAGAAATTATGAATGATGTAATCAAAACATAATGATGAAAACACAATCGGCTAATACTTCTAGAAAACATCAGGAAAATTTTGATATAGCAACTATGAAGAAAAATGTATAGCAGCCAATAATATAATACAATTAGTAAATCGATCTTAAGTCTTAAAAATCTATAAAAATACGAATTGAGAAATCCAGTTTTCAGTTTACTAAAAATAGTTTACAATTGGAGATTTAGAAAAATAAAGATAAGACACTACATATAAAACTCCGAAATGAATCATCTTGTCATATTATGTTAATAATAATACATTTACTCATGAGGGTTTTTTTAATCTTGTTTTTTTAACTGACTGAGACTATACTCATACAGAATTTCGATCACTTGATACGTTGATAAGCTTTTATCGTGAATTCATTACAATAACAAACAGTCAAATTACTTCAAAAGGTTGGTAGTTGGTACCATCCATGTACCATCATATCATTAATGTAATTAAGCACTCAGGTTAGGTAAGGATAGTAAAAGCTTCGCAAGTAAGAGTATTATATTTTTATTTATAAAGTATGTAATTAAAAATTGAATATTTATTAACTTATTTCACATATTTTCGTTTTGTAAATTTTGGAGATTTTTAATTCTTCGAATAAGTCACTACTAGGTATTAAAAAATCGGACTGACGTCACGCTTAAAAAGAACAAAGTTTTGTACACGCACCGCAACCCGTATAACATATCCATACAAATCACCCAAATCCGTAGATATTTAATCGAGATTAACATTAGGAAATAACGCGTTATCAGTAAAATACCCGACACCACAAACATCAACAAACAACGCATCGTATTATCAATGGGGCGTCTCTTGAAACAGAATCCAAAACCATTGAAAAAAATATTATCGTGACGTCATACATGCGTCATTCGGATGACCATACGAGAACCACTCTGAAGTTCACGACCACATTTGATGCCACAATACACCTTAATACGTAACGACAGAGTTTATTTTAATGTTATTCAATAAAACAAAAGATTTACCGTGCACAGTTATAATAAATAGTTGACCGTATACAATTAACGCTCGAGAAATTAATTTTGATGACAGCTCATCATTTAGTGATGGAGGAACAAGGAAGAATACGGCAATTACTTCTTTACAAGTTGTTATCGTGATGTACGATGTTAAGGAATTATCTTAAGAGAATAATTAAATGCTTTCTACTTTATGATGCTGTGGAGATCATTTTTTACCATGTTCCTCATAGCACTAAAAAAATAAGTTGAAAAGCTGTGAAGATTTTTAAAGATAGGAATAACACAGATTATAAAGTAACTGAAAACTAACGTGTTAATGTAAAGAAAAAAAAGGTATTCTTTATAGTAAGCCTGTATAAAATTAAATAGCTTGTAACATTTATACTTATCTTAACATTAACATTTATAATTCTCTTACAATTTCTAATAAATTAAAAATTATATTAATTTTTGTACATCCGCTTCTAAGCCCATATACATAATAATAATTATGTTCGTATTATGCACGTAAGAATTAAGAGTTCATAATATGTCTTTTATGTAGGACGGGAAAATACATAACCTCATAAGCATAACCGCATATCTCACACACAACCGTCAAATCTACGAACAAATATAGAAAAATCACATTACGTGTATCAATCTTAGCTTTGCAATTTTTCATTGAAAGTAATGTTATAATAGATGTGCTTGTTTACATTTTGAACATTCGAAGAAAATCTTACACAATTTCTTATGTATTTTGTATACACCGTCGTTTTATTTTATTAAATTATGAACATTATTAAAATAGTTGCAGAATTGTTTATAAAAATACCCGAAAAAAATTAAGGTCATCATGAAAAGTCTTCCAACCTAGTTTTAATATATCAAGTATGTTTATTGCAAAAGTTAAATTATTTTTTATCAGGCATGTAGGTATATCACAGAAAATTTATTTTTTTATATTTACCATAGATAAACATAATTAACTGTCACGGATGTAAAAGATATATGTAATAGCATAAAAGCTTAAAAAATATGAGCCTTCTTTAAATGACTATTGTAAAAAAAAGAAGAAAAAAAAACTATCGCATGAACTGATATAAATCTTAACTTATTTATCGAGGAATTATTTTTACAAGAGAATTTAAAAGTTGAAAATATCTATATATTGCTGTTAACACAAGCTGATGACATTTACTGACTGACTGACTGAACTCTAACCATAAATGGGCGTATATGAATATATTTTAATAATATACGTATGATTAACATCAATACAAATATTTAATAATGTTATTGTTATGCTAATTTACGAGTAATAAACTATTAACCTAAATTATAAATAAGTAGATAAGTCAATCTAATTGGGTTTCCTCTCATTAAAAATCTTAGTACATATTTTACTGAAATTTTTAATACATTTTAGGTAAAAATGGGTAAATTAAATATTTTTTGAATAACGATGCTAAATATCAATTATAAATAGATATACAGTATTATATTTTGAAACTACACTTTCCAAGTAACTATATCAAATCCTATTTCTTGTTTCCGTATAAGGCCAATGAATAATAGACATTTGGCAGTCACGTGATTGAGACAAAAATAAAACGTAATAACCCATTGACCACCGTAAGGCCCGATCGGGGCGCGACACAATAGATTTTCTATTGTGTCTGTGATTCCGAGGACTGATGGAATAATTATAATTGCATCTAGATAACTTCTCTTCGTTAAATAACATTGATATTTTATACAAAGACTTTATTAACAACAAAGGCACAGAAAATTTATCAATAATCAACAGTATGGAGACATAGCAAGAGACATAGAGATTTTTGTATTTGGTTTACAGGAACCGTGACCTATATCTGTGACATGGATCCCATCTGAGACATATTATGGCGCAACTAAACTGTTCACATTTGTATTTTTTACAAACTATAAATATAAACTTTAAAACGAGTTTAAAACAATGTTAAACATAAAAATTAAAAGAGGTTATTTTCTATAATAACATTATTTAAGCGAAGAACTCGATTAATTGACTCGATTACAATAATACAATCTAAGATCGGGCCAAAAAGTTACTGACACTTTATTTTCATTATACTTACAAGTACCTAATCTCATAAACTCTCGAAATGTGTCCTTAATTGGTGATAATATATTATATGTTAGACACGTATGGACTATTTAGCTGTCCTTGTCACTCACGGAAAACAAGGCTATTTATGTGCTCTTATCCCATAAATTGTTACTTTAATTGTATTGCAATTGTATATGTTTTTGGACACAATTTAAATTGAATTAGGTGTTTAGTAGACTGTATTTTAGTTAAGCAAAATTTTCCTAAGAGCAACGTTTTATTAATGTTTTACCATCACACTGTATAATTAGAGATCTTTTAATTATACGTATTATAATGATATCTGCCTTCGTTAAAAGTTATTTTAAATCCTGAAGCTGCCTGCAGCCATTGAAAAGAAGATATTCCCTGTTCTTTTAAAAATATTCAATATTTTCTTAGATGCAAGATCGTATTTACTGAATGAAAATGGAAAAACTTTCTTATAAAGTTATAATGAAAACAAGATGCTGCTGCCTAGATTTATGCATACACTATTGTTTTGTATTATTTAGATTATTAAAACAAAAAATAATAAAAGAATGACTGGAAGAGACAATAAAAATACTATGATAATTAAAAGAAACTATTCGTAAAAATGTATGTCTTATTCAGAAATTACATAGTGTAACTTTAATCTAAACCAAATTGAGCTGTAGGCATATTAAATATAAAAATTTTATATCAATCTGAACCTTACAGTCAAGCAGTAATAAGCAAAAATATACACTAATCATATTTCTAAGCAGTAAGCACTGATGGCATCAGAAAATCAACAAAATAGTAATTAACATTTACCTGTTACGATGTACTGAGAAGCCTGATTACATACCAACGAGATCATATACCTAGACGTGGCTTAGCATACAAATAAACCTCACCAGGTGCTACTTCAAGGAAACAACAGCATACACATTTTCTTATTTAGGTCAAAAATTCCGAGAACCATTCGAAAAGTGACTAAGCATGAAGTAAATAAGGATCTAAAGTACCTATATCTACTTATTTGCTTTACATACCTATTCTTGGGAAAAGTTTTTATTAGATTTTTTGACAAACAAATGTAGAGCTCTCACTCGTTAATACTGTATTTGTCATGTTCAGGAATTAATAATTTCATCATCATCAACGTCATCACCATTGACCCACTTTTCTTCCCTTATGTCGTAGTTAATTTGTCCCAAGTCATATTTAACTAATGATAGCTATCGTCACAGCAGGACGATAATAAAACGTTGTTTTCTACGAAATTATGTAAATTATCTATATCTACTAACATTATTTATAAGGACACAATCTAATGCGAATTTCGTAGTTTTACTTCTAAAGTACAATAATGTATAAGAAATCATCATAATTTTATAAGATCAATCTTCCTCCTCTCGCCTCCCTCCGCCATTTTAATTATGTTAGCTTTCCACGCGCGCCTTCGCACGTTTTGTAGAAAACTCTGCAAAAAATATAGGTATAAAAGTTAAAACCTTAATTTTCTTTTTTTTTCCAATACATTGGTTGCTCGAGTTGCTTGAGAAATTGCTTGAAGCAATAAAGCCGCCCTTTGCATCAAATGTCCTGTCTTTCATGTAAAATTTGTATTTTATGTTTTGTATGCAATAAATATTATAAATAAATAAATAAAACCTTCCTCTTGAATTATTCTATCTATTAAAAAAACGCCTCAAAATCCATTGCGTAGTTTTAAATATTTAAACACGCTTAGGGACGGTCAGCGACAGCGACTTTGCTCTATATACCTACTCTATTAAGTAGTGATCGTATTAATATATATTATATTATATATCATTTGTTCCAACTTTAGCTAGACATATAGTCTACGCTAATTACGCTGCTAAAAGCGTAACAGGAAAGTTCGAAATATAGCTGCGGGGCAAACATCTAATCATAATGTATAAGGGAAGTAAGCCGTTGTCAAGGAAGTAATCGCCCCTCGAGGTCAGAAATCATAATATCCTTTTATTCGTTTCTTGGGACCGCTTTGGTGTTGCCAATTTATTACGAAGTACCATTTAAGCACACTTTTATAAAGGATAAAAAACGCCATGTAAGTTCTTTTAATGATACGAAAATTGTATGCCAAAGGTTCTTTATTGTGTGCAAAAGACTAATTGGACTTACGACTTGTATCAACCAGATTGTATCGCTATTTATAATTTTCAAAAGCAACTGCTTATACCCACATGAAAATCCATACTAATATTATAAATGCGAAAGTAACTCTGTCTGTCTGTTACTCAATCACGCCTTAACTACTGAACCAATTTGCATGAAATTTGGTATAGAGATATTTTGATACCCGAGAAAGGACATAGGCTACTTTAAATAGGATAGGTTTTATCCCGGAAAACCCACGGGAACGGGAACTATGCGGGTTTTTCTTTGACTGCGCGGGCGAAGCTGCGGGAGTAAAGCTAGTAAGAAATAATTAGGTAAATGATACCAAAAATACCAACGCAAGTTGCAAAAACTGCCTACAATCTTTTTTTTATATTATTTTTATAGAGTCCTTTAAATATAACTTTGTTAAAATTACAAGACTTTTGAAATATATATCAAACACGAAAAAAACAGACATAAATGTTGAATTACATTTCTGCAAATTCACAAACTTCGTTTGAATGCATTTTATTTATTCAGATGAAGTCGATCGCTATGAAATTGTATTGTACCTTTGTTTAAAAGTGGTCACGCGTAATTTATATGATCGGCCATGATTTTCAACAACTTATGGGTTTATTCATGATCGTTGTAACAATCGAGAAATGGACACGACCGAAAAAATAGGAAACAAATGTTTCGCGTGTAAATAATATGAAAAAACCAAAATACGACCAAAATTTATTTAAGCCTTGACTTGTATGTGCATATGAAATTTATTTTTTATTGTGTAACGAACACCTGGGTGAATAAATAGTAGTATAGAAGAGAATTGTCGGTGAGTCTTATCTTAGGATATTTTTTGGAACTATATCGTACATTAGTATAATTAATACTAATCTATAAAGTATCAGGAATTTAGATACTTACGTGCTTTTTGATAACAAATTTACACATAGTAGAAATTAACCACAACACGCCTTTTCCCAGAATAGAGATAAAAAAACATACCATTCCGAGGTGTACAATTCCGAGATATTATGTCAAAATCATCTACACCGTAATGACAATTGGCAACATTAATAACCTTTAATTTTCACTTTATCTAGCGCGTCACACACGGTGAAGATACTTAATATTTTATGTTAAGATTCTCTAATATAAAATATTACAGTGGTATCAGCATTCTGACCATCATTTTTCTTTTTGTCATTGCGTACCTACTAAGACCCCTGTTACCTGTAGAACCGCCATCCTGTTACAAATGACCCGAAACACTGACACAAAATATCGGGTCATTTATAACAGGATATTGTAAAATATTTATTTTTAAAAATTTTAAAAAGTGTGTGTAAAAGATTTATAATTAGCAGTATTTATTCGACAACTTAAATAAAAATAAAATAAAATAAAGTTTATTTGACTCAGAAACACAAACACATGGAATATACAGATCTAATTTGCAGCTTAAATAACGCGTAGTAAATTTCCTCATTTTCACTCAAAATTATCGATTACGGTCTTGCATAATAAGTTGATACGATATAACAAAACAACCTAATACAAAAGACAAACCATTATTTCCAATCACCAAATTATTTAACAGATAGGTACATAATATATCCCCAGACATATCCGCATGTGTACCGGACACACATTATCATTAATATTAACCACTTCATGCTAATCCCCTCCGTGACCGTGACCATGGGTTGATATTTTAAACACTTTCGTTTGTTATGCTAAACAATTTATGATGTGAATTTGATTTCAATACTATTGTTTCTATAGAACCTCTTGAGGTAGCAACTAGTAACGATATTCACAACTTGTGAATAATTCTCCGAGACTATAGATTTTTTATTTGATCGAAAAATTATAATTTCTAGTGTTAAATTTTAATATAGTATGCCGGTATAACTGTGATGCATTTTATTTAAATGAATTTATTTATTCTGATATGCCTTGTCTGAACCCGCTAATATTAGACAAAATATACAGTCTTACTATACATAAAGGCTGGTTCACACTTTGATTAGTGTGAGTGAAGGTGATTAGTGCGAGTGCAGGTGTGTAGTGCGAGTAGTGTCCAATTCAACTGCGAGTGCAGGTGATTAGTGGGAGTGCAGGTCAATGGTGCAATTCGCGACGCTACACACTACGCTAAACACTAAACACTAAACACTCGTGTCCAGACGTGTTTAGGCAGGCACACTGCGAGTGAGGGGGAAGGGAGGGCGCGCGGGACGTGGCTACTCGCAGTCCACTCGCAAAAAAATAGAACACGCTTCTATTCACTTTACTACACAGCCTACTAAACACTTGCACTAAACAGTCGCTGTCCACACGTAGTTACTAAACACCTGCAATAATCACCTGCACTCGCACTAATCAAAGTGTGAACCAGCCATTATATAGTGAAACTGCATAATGTGTTAAAGATTTTAATAAAAAGGAATGTATAAAATATGTTTAGTCCCCTTTTAATTTAGGTTCGAAAATTTTAAAATCATGGGAGATTTTTCTATACTTTTTGTTTTCAAAATATTTTATTAAGAATCCATAGGAACCTGTTGAATGATATTCTAAGAACAGAAATTGAAAATTACAATGCCCAACACATGTTAAAAGCTAAAGACTTTCCTCCAGAATCACAGTCTGAATGTAATTACATTTTAATAATAATCATTACATAGGTACCTAGTATAAAACAAAGTCGCTTTTTCTGTCCCTAGAAGAAGATAAAATATACGCTTAAATCTTTAAATGTAGGTACCTATAGTTTAGGTTTTAGACAAAGCGGGTGAAGCCGCGGGCGGTAAGTAGTGTTATATCGATAAATAACGCCGCACAAGTCCAAAAAGAAATGCCATTAAATTATAACATAAGTATATTTGAATCCGGTTGCTAACTATGAAAAATTATAAATTTGAGTGCAAAAACTTAATTTGATTTCATGAATTAAGCCATTAATAAAACTTTTTTATTCGCATTGTATTGGTTTTTAAACGTTTTTGTAGTTAGATCCGGGTATAGGTGTCTCTTTATAAAAATTTATTGTATTAATTTTAATAACATATTGGGCTAACGACTTATCTACTGGTAAAATATGATTTGTTGGGGAGATTTTTATCATTAGTTAATTGTTGTAAGATCCCACCTCGATTAACGTATCTTTTTCTTAATTTAATCATATAAATATAAAGTTAAAACCTCATTGAATTATATAATTTATTCACGATATTTCTAAAGTATCGACCTAGACGATTTTTGTATTATTTTATTCATACTCTTGCCACTTGCCACGGCTCCACTCGAATAAACATTTTGCAAAGTTATCAAAGTTGGTAGCAGTAATTCATTAGCATAGATACAATATGCATCTATAGTGCATCAATTCAACAATGAAGTTTAATTTCAAACACTAATACTACTAGGTACACTAATAATTGACTCTTTGTAATGCGAAAAAACATCACAAAATGTTAAAAAAGATGTCATATTTTATCAGTTTCAAAATAAGCTAAGAGAAAACATCTGAAGCATCTGAAGATATCTATTTTCAGACACTTCATTCACATTCAAAGTTTTTCATAATATTATCTCAAGCAAAATGAATTCTATATTTGTTTTGTAAGTTATTCTAAGAATAATATTTTGACTCATCTTTAATCAAGAACTTATCTCCTTATAAATTTTCCAATATGCATAAAGGCGCAGTTAGAAAAACCCGAGAATAAATTTTAAGTGACAGTTTAGATAACAATTATCTACAATCTCGAATTAAAGATTTTTCAAAACTTGATTCCCGGTTTTATTTTCAGTTTCAATTATGCGGGTGAAGATGCGGGCGGAAAGCTAGCAGTGAAATAAAAAAATTAAACATATTTATTAAATAAAATAAAAAATCAACAAAAGCCAAGTCTCCAATTTCTAAGACGATGCATATCAAGCGAACAAGAAAACATGAAATTAAAATGCGTTAACAATTTTCGTACTCTGCTATATCCTCCTGTCCTAATCTGAATACATATGACGATCCATCTACTTCAAATATTATATAACTAATATAACACAATATATACAAAACGCAATAATCCACTGAAAATCTCCAGTCCACGAGTAACCCTTAAAACCGTTTATCAACAGAGCCACAGTCTAAACAATGCAGTACATCCGCTCATAAATAGGTCTCAACCCAGGGCTTAAACACTCAAACAACGATCATTTTAACACGGGTTTACTGCATTATTGCACCACGTGTATCTTGACCACGTGTAGGTCTTCGACCCTTCGTGTCTTTGGTATTTAAAGGGAATTTCCAGTTTCAGTGAAGACACAGGGCCGGATTGAGAGGGAATTAGGGGCAACATGTTTAGTTCTCATATCTAGGTATTGGAATATGCTTGAAATGTTTTGCACAGTATAAAAAAATACATTCTGAGTGACAGTTTGGATATTTTAAAATAACAGTTAAATAAATGTGTATATAAACTGTCAATCATGCGAAATTAAAACCATTAATTTACCAGGTTGTATAATATGATAAGGTGTATGGTAAACAACGTAAATTCTTGGGTATTCTCAACATATTATCTCTTAATTCAATAGATTTAAGAAAACACATTATCTCTTACTCGAAAAACCAAGTGATTTTGGTAAATGCGATCCCCAAAATAGCGATAGCCTTCAATATAAACTACCTTTGCTAAAACAAAATATTCGCACTGACCACCTTTTTAAAACAAAAAACATCATGATACAGTACATAACAATATTACTAACAAGGGCCCTATAGTATCTAGACAGCATTGCAAGCCTGCACTATAGAAAATGACTTTTCCTCTTAATTATTATAGTCGCCTCGCGGGAACAAATTAATATCTGTTAGGTGCAATATTTCTATATTATCGAGATCGAGGAGTGTTCGATTACTTTCTAGGAAATTTATTATAAAAATATTTTTTTCCATCATTTATACAGTTTAGATATTTATAGATTTTCTTATATCTAAGTACTAATAGTAAATTTTAAATTGAATGCTTCAGAGATAATATTATTATGTTACTAATAAATATATACAGTGGTGGACGTTTAATTAGAAACACGTAACAGATGAAGTAGTCATCAAATTTATTTACATTTGTGTATAAACGTATTAGAGATTAAGCATTATTTCATATGTAATAGAACACCCGTTTATCTAGTTTTATAAGAAATTGCTTAATTTTAATCAAACATTAGCTTAAATTAATAAAATTAAACAACTTTAAGTGAAGTCTGATTTCCGACTATTTTCAGTCTGGTCAACAAATTAGAAACAGCATGGTTCGAGTGTTCCAAAGTCAAAACCTGTTGAAATGCCGCCAATATTTTTATCTTCTACAAATATTTGCACCGTTTTTTAAACATACCATCTAAAAGTTTCTGAAAATTAATTTACTTTGCAGTATAAATGGGTAAAAGTAAGATTTGTGACCCATTAACAAGAAAAATAATTTAAAGTTTACATTTTGACAAAAATTGGAGTTACAGTAAAATTGCAAATCATTTAGAGTGTTCGATAAAAAGATATTCAATGCTACAGTTTATTTAAAACAGCATGGTACTTCTGATCAAGTGCCTAAAAAAGCTCGACCATGAAAAACCACTGCTCGCGAGCATAGGCAAATAATTCTTTTCGCAAAGATGGATCCATTTAAAGGTTCCAATTGTATTAGGAAATATGTTTTTGCAAACGTGTTAAAATGTCATACAATCTAAGCCACGACGTTGTAAAGCCGTTGTTGTCTATAAAGATTATAACAATCTAAAAACAACCCCATTAGTGCCCATACTATAATGTTTCCTCCACCATGCTGAAGCCTGAACTGTTTATTTATTATCTAAGGCCTGGTTAACTGAACGACGAGCCTTTAAAGATGGCAATTGCCATCAGAATTGATTAAATTAATTTTAGTTTCGTCCAAAAATAAAACTTTTTCACTGGCGGACTGTCCACGAGCAATATTTCTTAGTAAATGAAAATCGTTGTTGTCGCTGTACTGCCTAGTAAGAACCTGCACTTTCCTGGCGTCTCTCCCAAAAATTTTTGCCTCGACTTACCGCCTGCAAATTGATTTCATCGACACATTGCGAGGTTCATCTTTGGAAAAAACTAATTTTATAATAGAATTTCAACTTTTAAATGGAACCATCTTTGCCAAAAGAATCATTTGCCTATCCTCGCGAGCAGTGGTTTTTCATGGTCGAGCTTTTCTAGGCACTTGATCAGAACTTTTAAATAAACTATAGCATTGAATATATTTTTATCGAATACTGTAAATGATTTGCAATTTTCCTGTAACTCTAGTTTTTGTCAAAATGTAAACTTAAAATTATTTTTCTTGTTAATGGGTCACCAATCTTACTTTTACCCATTTTTACTGCAAAGTTAATGAATTTTCAGAAACTTTTAGACAGAATGTTTAAAAAACGGTGCAAATATTTGTAGAAGAAAAAAATATAGGCGGCATTTCAACAGGTTTTAACTTTGGAACACTCAAACCATGCTGTTTCTAATTTGTTGTCCAGACTGAAAATAGTCGGAAATCAGACTTCACTTAAAGTTGTTTAATTTTATTAATTTAAGCTTATGTTTGATTCAAATTAAGCAATTTCTTATAAAACTAGATAAACGGGTGTTCTATTACATCTATACTTATAATAAATCTGTAGAGAGGCCAATTCTGTACATGAAATATATTTAAAAAAAAACTATGAAGGGGTGATAAGGGATCGCTACTGATGCCAAAAATGCAATCAGTAAAATTTTTGTCTGTCTGTCTGTCTGTCTGTCTGTCTGTATATTCGTTATAGAAACAAAAACTACACGACGGATTTTAACCAAATTTGGCACAATTATTCTTCATACTCCTGGGCAGGTTATAGTAAAAGAATCATGTAAATCGGTGTAGAAACACCAAAGTTATACATGAAATACGCTATAAGTCATCGCGCGAGAATACAGAATCATGCCATAAGGATTATTTTTGTGTATCAGTTGCCGCGTTCGACGCGCTTCGCGGCGGGAGCTATAAAAAGGCGGCGGGTCTGCACCCGTTTCGCGTTGTCACGGCATCACGTGTGAACAGCTGAACCGATTTCGATAATTCTTTTCTATTATATTCATTGAAGTACGAGGATGGTTCTTATGTAGAGAAAACGTAAATATGTACCACGGGCGAAGCCGGGGCGGACCGCTAGTATGAAATAATCCTTAATCTCTAATACGTTAATACACAAATGTTAAATAAATTTGATGAATACTTCATCGTGTTACGTGTTTCTAATTAAACGTCCACCACTGTATGTATTGAGTTAAAAATAATGGCAATTGATAAATAAATTGGTATGGTAATATGTCGTCTTGCTAATTGAGTTAATAAACTCAATCTTTAAAAAATACACATTTAGATAAAAAAATAGGCTTAATTCCAACGTTTATAATAATAATTATCGATTACGTTAATGAATAAATTTTCTTTACGTGTGCTTTTATTTTTAATATGAATAAAACCCACATATATTTTGTGTAAATGTATGGGTATTATTAAGACTTATATAATATACATATTATGTATAAAACGAATTAGCTTTGAAATGTGACGTCATTGCATACGGATTGCGATACAGAATTAAAAAAAAACTAATTGACATCAATTAATATGTTGCTAATTTATGCTATATTCTTTTTACGAGTAGGTACCATATTATCTTATATATAAAATTCTCGTGCCACAATGTTAGTCTGCATACTCCTCCGAAACGGGTGGACCGATTCTCATGAAATTTTCTGTGCATATCGGGTAAGTCTGAGAATCGGCCAACATCTATTTTTCATATGTACCACGGGCGAAGCCGGGGCGGACCGCTAGTTATTATATAAAAGCGGTATATGTTCTACCGCATTAAAAATGTATAACCTACCGTAATTACCTGCGTAAAATTCTAAAGAAAGCTTTTTTTTCACGAGCTTCTATAATCAAATAATCTAAAATAAAAAAAAATCTTCGAATCTTCAAAATGTACTTAGTCTATATTATTATTTCAACTAAGAGAAATCTAACGATACCACATACATTCAAACATAACTCTTAACATTATTTTTGGACAATTTCATAACACCACTCTATCTTATGATGAAACCATATTTTATAAGGAAAAATAAAAAAAGTAGGACATGATAATATGCTTTTTCATAAAGTATTTCCACAACTGGAGTTTCGCATCATAAATAATATCGGATTTTAGGAGATATCTATTGCTTTTTTTATAGGAAAGTCAGTTTATTAAAAACCTAAACCTTTTAGCGCCTTTTACTTTTTTAAAGATTTTAGAATTTAAAATCGACACGTACTAGTTTCAACCACGTTAATATATAATTGCCTCCATTAGTCTACAAATACATATAGGCTCTTATCACTCACTTAACCTACTGCGATAAAGGGAAAAGCGACATATTTTAAACGAAACTACTTACATTAAAGAGTGTTAATGAGCTGGCACTATTTGTTTGAATTATTTGTTAGTATCATAGTATTTAGTATGTTTGTATCTTGAGATTCTCACGACAACATTGCGTTAATAGAAACAACTAGAAGTTTTAAAAGATTCTTAATTTAATCAATATCATCTACGTTTTAAGTACAGCCATTTTGATAGATTGTAGAAATTAAACTGGTGAAGCATTATTCCACTGTTTATCGAAATATGTCCAAACAAAACGCTGCGACTTTTCCTTGCAAAAACATACATTCAAGCAATTAAAAACATGTTTTCAAGAAAAAATTTACAGTTTTAGAATATTCCTTCGATGTTTATGGGAAATAACATTTTTATTTTCAATCCCCTGTAAAACTACTCTTATGGAAAACAGATATAGGCTTACCATTAATTTTCTCCCTCCTTTATAATTATAAGTACTCTATACTATTATATAATGCACCACAGTCTGGTGTCCACCTATGACGCAGGTGGAAACTACCGCGCCTCAGATTATGAAGGCATTTTCCGACCTAGGCCGTTGCCGTTTGAATTAAACACGTGACAGAAAGATTATTTATTATCTGTTCTATTCTAGTGGGTTTAATTTAGCCTGTTTGTACGTAATGAATCGATCTTTCCCGGTAATGCTATATTTATATCGCATTGCTTGATTTGGTAGGAAGTTAGTAGGTTTGTCTAAATTAAGAACTATGTAAACACAGTTTTTATGAAACAACAAAAACACCAATAAATTTTTATGGTATTGAAAATTTGTGTAAAATATTTTACGCAATTCAAAGCTGCCTAGCTTAAAACTTAATACAATATTTTTTAATTAAATTCTGTGTTCTGCGAAAACCAATTTCAAATATTTCTAGGAACTATTTCCGCTTTAGCACAGGAATGTCGCCCAAAACACCAATCATCGTTAATCAAATATTTGACAGTCCGCCATTTTGATTTACTGTCAAACGTGTTGCGCGAAATGCAATCACGTGACGCTAAAGCGCTCATCGGTATTTTGGATCTGTGACGATCATAGACAAACGATTATAGCCTTTTGCTCGGAATAATAGCTTACAAATCTACTACAAACTGTTCCTAGACACGCCTTATTAAGTAAAATAACATTAATAGATTTGTTTTCAGTAGGATTTAGGTACTATCAAATTAAAGAAAGCTTTTATTTGTTATTCTTCTACGTAAAATTTATTTCTAAAATTCCACTTAAAAAAAATATAATTTAGACAAAATGCTTTTCTTGTTTTTTTCTTTAAGCATTCGTTATTATTAATCAGATTAATGTTAATTTTCTAGGAACCTCTTTTATCCGGCAATAATTAAACATTAACTAATGCAAATATACAAGAGAAATTGCGTTTAACAATTATAGATGTTAGGTAGGTACTTGTTACATATTACTTAACCCTAATTATTTACGCATTGAGTATTACAAAATGAATGATAAAAAAAGATAATACATAACTGTCAAGTGTCAACAACAATAAAATAAGGATTTTTCATTAAAAGATAATAACTGTCAACAACAATAAAACAAGGATTTTTTATTATAATTATCTAATGATAATAAATGATTGTCATTATATCATTAGGATTAAATAATGAATCTAGATTCTTTTGTTTCTTTATATGAATTGTTAAATAATTTCTCAGTTTCCAAGTAAACTGACTAAAGATTTTTATAATAAGTATTTAATTTTCAGATATTATAATCAAATTATTGCATTTTTTGAACGTAATAAAATTTTATACTCGCCTACAACACAATATGTCAATTTTAAAAATAGAATGCAAAACCGAACCCACGTTCGAAAAACAATAGAAACTTTTTATTGCTGACGCAAATTTTCGCGCGTCATTCAACCTTTTTGGTCAAAACAAATTATTAAAAAGTAAAAATAGAACGCCAGTTCAAATTGAAACGATTGAAAGACATGTTTCAATTATCACTCGGTCATAATCGTTCGTTCGTAGTAGGTCAGTTTAGTCTGCAGTTTGCTAACAAACACATTTGGAGACCTCGGGAGCAGCAGGCGTCGAAAGTGCAGGCATTCGTAACGGATGCAATTCCATATTATCGCCGTCGCGAGGGCTTATTCTGGATGATATTTTGAGTGAATATGGTAAATATTATGAAAAGAAAGAACAGGGCCTGTAGACAAAGTAACAACTACAAAACGATAACGAAGTTAGAAATCGCAAAAATG
The DNA here is from genome assembly GCF_061535395.1 of Colias eurytheme. Taxonomy (NCBI): domain Eukaryota; kingdom Metazoa; phylum Arthropoda; class Insecta; order Lepidoptera; family Pieridae; genus Colias; species Colias eurytheme. Next base: position 2,670,544 of record NC_143000.1, on the reverse strand, counting down.
TATGGGATTGACATACGCCGCGTTAGATCACGTGGTCTATCTAATGTCAATCCCATACATTTTTGCGATTTCTAACTTCGTTATCGTTTTGTAATTGTTACTTTGTCTAAGGCCCCTGAATCCTAGTTGGTTGGCGGGAGACTTAAGTTAGGTAAGTTAAAACGTTTTTAAAGTGAAACTTTTATTACATCGTCTCAAACTTTTTGGTCTGTGTAGCGCATGTCGCGTGTATCGCGGCTGCCGAGTAGGTATACCTACTCGGCAGCCGACCGTCACGCGACATGCGCTACACAAAGCAGTGTTCGGAACCGTTCGAACAGTTTCACTTTTACCGTGGTTTCATAAAACCACACAACATTTTTTTTCTTAATGTTAATATTATTGCCTATTGCATTGAATACTATTTTGAATATATCAATAGTTATAATCACTTATAATATACGTAGGTGTGACACTTTACCTTGACATTGAATATCCTTTCTTATGGGAAAAGTTGTTCGGATTTTTTCCAAAAAGTAATATGTTTTACTTCAAATTCTGAGAATAAAGGTAAATGGTAAAATCATACAAAATCCAATTTATTATAAAAATATATATAAAATAACAAACAACAATAGTTTCGTATTGAAATAAATTGTATAATATTATTGTATAATATTATCTCATAACATTTTCCTTTAAAATCTATTGCCTCTTTTATAAATAAATATGTATTTATATTATGTAGCTACTTCTATGCTTTCATTTCAATATACAAAATGAATTCCAAGAAGTTACAAAATGTACGTAATACAAAATATTTTTCCATGTAATAAAGTATGTATGTATTAATAAATACTCCTTACTAGTTCTTCACATTTCGCCATCTTTCTACTAAAAAGGAATTGTAGCAATACAAGATTCATACCTAATTAATTCAGCCTCTAATATATTTGTGAAAATTAAAACAAATAATTCGATTGTTTCCAGAATAAGTCTATATTTAATCTGGATCGCTTGGAGCACTCGAACGGTAGGGCCACGATATCGTCTTCGGTAATGGTGCTTTTATCGTTATAGTGATGTACAAGGTTGGTATCGATGAAGTAAGTAAATTTATTATTATGGTAGGAGGATTTGTGCACAGATTATGCGATTCTAAAGACAGGTAGGTGGGTTAAATACCTTGTCTTTGCTTAGACTTCTTTAAAGCGGTGCTTGTTAACAAATAAAATTTAATTTAATTTTAATTTCTAGATGATAAAATTGCATATAAAATATTCAATAACTCCATTATGTTTAAATATACAAGCTTTCTATTGACTTGCAATGTATGTTAGAAATATGTTCTGGTGAAATCTTACAACTCAATTGAAGCAGAATATTAGTAACTTTAAGCTTTCTAGTTGTGTTTTGGTGGAAAATTGTGACACGATATTATATTGAACTTACCTATATACCTAGTTACGTGAACTATTCATGTTATTGAATAAGTATTTCAAGAGTACTATTATATCGATAATTCCATCGATATTTCCCAGCACTACAAATCCCACAGCACTCGTAGCGAGGTTGGGCTCGCAAGGCTGCTTGTTTAACATCAATCCCAACAATTATCCAGTGTTTCCTTACATTTCAAGATCTTCATAGACGTTCATTTACTAGGAAATAGGTCATAACTGGTTTATATCAGTTAGTTTCATATAAATTTAGGTGTATTTAGCACTTGGAGTTGCAAGTGATATTTAAATATAGTTCAACTATTAATAATATTACAAATATTATTATTTGTGTTAATTCAAATTCCCTGTTACAAATTCGTGTTAATATGTGAAGTTACTGTTTTTCATATTTATAATAATTATTGAATTGTCCATGATCATAAGAATGAATTTTAATTGTCCAGTCTTTAATATTCTGATTAGGTCCTATTAAAATAGAGTATGATTACATATTTTATAAAACAGTACACATAAACCAATTTAACCAAGTCTAAAGGTAATTAACAAATTACAATTAAGTACGAAATTAAACCGGCCAACTAACAAAGTAAGCTTTAAGTTTTGATATTTCTATTGTTAAATAATCTATATATTTGTATTCTACTTTTAAATATGAACCCAATTACATAAATATTTATTAAAAATCAGTTTTAACAAGGAATTTATGATTAAGTATCCAAACACTTAAGTTAAAGAGTATACTTAATATTTATCTCTGCAGTTACTCATCAAATTCCTAGCTGTTGGAGTCCTAGTGACTGACCTTATATCTTTCTACATAATACTAAGCCATATAATATGCCATCTTCATTTTATATTCCATCGCCAAAAAGGCAGTTTAGTTTACGAATACATTGTTAATCTGTGCCAATAAACTACATATAAATAATATGACGTTATTGCACCAAGAAATAAAAAATATAGATATATATGTCTTTATACCGTGTAACTTAAAAATGTCAAAAAAAGATCATAAATTCAATACATACCTAATTTTTTTTATTAAAACTATAAACTATACATTTTACAAGCCATTTCTTTTGAATGCTCTCAGAATTCTACTTTATGAAATATGATGCCTCTTTTTATGATAATTTCTTTGCGCATAAAATAGAAGAAATTTTCCATACATGTGCACGTGTTTGCACATGTGGTAAAATATATTCAATACATTGCCATTTTTTATATCAAGAGTTTTTTGTACAGCAACAAATAAACTGACCTTCCACTCGAAATTTAATTTTGCCAAATAATATAACCACACTGCTTTATTTTTGACAATTTTTAATAAAGCCTTTTTTCTAAATATCGTATAGAATGCATTACATACTACACAAAAACAAAGTCCCCGGGGAAAGAGCTTCAGTTATGTCAAACTCAAAACCAAATTAAACAATTTGTGCTTCAGATGAAGCAATTACCTAACCATAATCAGTCGCCTTAATCTCAAAATCTTAACCATGAAGCTATAAATAATTTGGAGGCTGCATCTACAGCTAGCTTATATTAAATAAATATGGAAACAGATCACGGCATACTCAAATGAATGTAAAACCCCACAAACAATACAGCATTGACATAATTTTACTAATCGTATCGTAGATGTTAGTGCCCTGTTAAATAGAATCGTACTGGTGAGTGCAAAAGTCAATACAATGCATGGGATATTTTTAAATGCACTTTGAACTTCTTTATTCGCGTTGAGAGTAAAATTTCAATGTGCGTCATGGCACTACCGTCACGTCATGGAGTAAGGCGACGATGTTTGCATCTTTAAATCTTGCCAAAGAAGTTTCACTTCTGTCATACGTGTGCTCGGCACACATGCTCTTTCTATTTTAACTATTTGAATAATTTCTGTCATTGCATAAAACCATCCTGCTGTATGTTATTCGAGAATTAAACAAAGAAACCCATTATAATTGATAACTTTATAGATACTGATTACATGAATTCTGTGACAGAGAATAAAATATAATTTATTTTACGTATTCTTTCATGCTCTTGTATCCTAATTAAATAATCATTCTAATCACAAACATTTATATTTGCGTGTAATCTATGTAACGTAATTACTTTTCTTTAAATCTCAAAACAAATCCATACATTATAAAGCAATTTTTATTGCAAATTTAAAATGTTGAGTGCTGCCCATCTAAATGACTAAACTACCTACAATTAAACGCAGGTGTTAATCACATTAAAAACTTAATTAGCCGTTAGCGATTTCAGAGGGCAATTTCCCGCGCGAATGTACACGAACTCTGTCAATCCTGAAGAGGTCGGCGGTCTCGTGTCACTCCCGAGGTTGATATATAAAATTCAGACTACACGTGACTTCACAATGCGTGTTATACACTGCTGTTTTGTAAACGATTTCGAAGTTTTCCTCCACCAATGTTGATATGTTAGGAGTAATGGATTGTACTATTTTGGTTTTCGGATACTGCGTTGTAAAACGTAGCGGTATTTGATACGGAGTGTTTTGGTACATGAATAGCAATGTTAGATGAGGAAAGTCGGTTGAAGTGTTGTTTGTATGAATTTCCGCGAATATAAGAAAATAGATTTACTTGTTTTTATCGTAGTGAAGCATCGATTATAATAATAAACTGTTTTAAATCTGTTGTAACATCTTGATTTACTAGATGTAAATATTATGTGTGTTCATTAATTTGTTATGATAAACATTATTTATTGATACCTACTCACTTTACTTCCATTTCTTATTTTTAAATGTTTATTTTAATTAATTTAAGGCAAATGCGTATGTATTGCGTCATAGTGTTATTATACAAAATTTAAATTCCTGTCCATCTATTATTTTAAAATTTAATAATATCTAGTAATTATAAATCAAAAAGTAATTTCAAATCTCTCAGATTATCATGACGACATCTATATTTATAACATAAAAATTGCCTTTAAAAGAAATATTAAATACATGCAAAAATGTGATGTTAATTTGCACACTTTAATCAAATGCTTAATTTGATACAAAATGATTCATAGCTGTTATTCCCAAGTAATTTATCATTTATTAAAATTAGAAAATATAATAGTTAAATTATAATTTGATCTTTTAGCAAGAAAGATCAAGGCTGCAGAATCAGCAATGTCTATCATTAGCTGCATTTTATATCTGCAATTTTTAATAATTATCACATACATTAATATAAAAACTTACATATATTATAATTGTTCTTATTTATAAAGAAATATTTTAAATCACGTAAGTAGGTACTTAATGTAATTCAAAATCAATGGAATGAAGCAATTTTTCCAAGTTAATTTTCAATATTAAAAATTATTCAGAATGAAACATTGACAAAGCAATATAATAGAAACTACTATGTAGTACATAAAATTAATTTGTAACATTTAAAAGAAGTTTGCAATTGCCAAAACGAATTAAAAATCTCTCAATCTAACTACATACATACTATCGCGATCGTAGCGATTTAAATAAGTACCTCTGAAACCCAAGGTTGAAAAGAGTAACAAAAATAAAACGGAATGTAAAAAGTTATGTACTACGGTTAATGACGGTAATAATTGTTTTCTACACTTGATTATTTTATTCAACACACAATAAATTAACTTTCTAATTGTAATTATTTAATTACATTCGCTCAATTGTATATTAATTAGCTCTTATGCCTTCGAACGATAATATTGTATTAAAATAACTACATTACCGATATATTTATTTTAATTAGGGATGTAACGATACCGATACCGATACCGATATATCGGCCGATTAATCGGCAAGCCGATATATCGGTATCGCCGATAATAAAACAACCGATACCGATATCAAACAATTAAAAAAACCGCGCCCAATGAACGATGCGGGAGGCCGCCCACGCGTGCGCACTTTGTTTTCTGAAAATCTCTACCAATAGTAAACTTTTATTAGGTACTGATTGTATGTGTATTACTTAAAGTTTAACTGACTTTGTAAAATAATAATACTAAAATAAATGGTTTTGTTGTTTTTTGATTTGGCATTTTTAATTAAAAGAATACGATTAACAGTTGAGTCTCTGTTAAATGCTGGTAACTTTTTATGCATAATTCACTATTTATTTTTCTACCAAGCCATCGATATCGGTATCGGTATCGGTATCGCCGATACATTACTACAAATATCGGTATCGGTATCGTATCGGCAAAATCATGTATCGTTACATCCCTAATTTTAATTATGAACATATTATTAGCTTGTTCGTTGCGTGCGTTTCTTATATTCGATTTTCCGCAACATTTGAGACGAAATTAGGAAATTATAGAATTCCCTTATGAAAACACATCACTTGATATTATTGTACTAAGAAAAATCTCAATATATCTCAAGTTCATTAAATATTATAGGACACTAGCGGTCCGCCCCGGCTTCGCCCGTGGTACATATGAAAAATAGATGTTGGCCGATTCTCAGACTTACCCGATATGCACAGAAAATTTCATGAGAATCGGTCCACCCGTTTCGGAGGAGTATGCAGACTAACATTGTGACACGAGAATTTTATATATAAGAAAGAATTAACATGTAATTTCTTCATTAGTCTACAATTATTAATCTCGAGCTAATGAAAACAAATTATCCATTAGTCGCTAAAGTAATTAATTTTATTTCTAATACTCTAATAAGTCTACTATAAAAAAATCTACAATATTCTTGTCTAGTGCATAAATAAACTCACGTTCTAAGTTAGCCTAGGCCACGTGAATCGGGATGAAAACAGTGTATTGCGTCATACGTATTATGAAAATTATATGTGCATCGGGCATCGGCCGGTATCCATTTATGCAAAGGGTCTGAAGGCGATTATCGTGGTCCTTTCTGTACTTTTCGCGATTTTACTGTAATGTTTTCACCTTGAATTGTTTGTCATACAGTTTCTGTGTTTTGCGATGTTCTATATAATAAAACATAATGAGTACATAAAGGAGTTTAGAGTATATAATATAATAGACAGTACAGAATAATTGCGATTTATATAATAGTTTCACAATTTTTTTATATAATACTAGCAATTTTTTATATAGCGGTCCGCCCCGGCTTCGCCCGTGGTACATATTTACATTTTCTCTACATAAGAACCATCCTCGTACTTCAAGGAATATAATAAAAAAAAGAATTATCGAAATCGGTCCAGCCATTCACGCGTGATGCCGTGACCAAGGAAAACGGGTGTCATTTTTATACCCATTTTATTCACATTTCTTTTGCTGAAGCTTAAGGGTTTGAATTGTATCACGAAGGTTATTTTTGAATGATTTCCTCCGATTTTTTTATAATATGAATCATTCATTCTAGTCGTTTCAGTCGACTGATTACCCTATTATCCTGTAATCAATTGTAATCTAATACTCCGATAATTCCTGAATGTTGCCTTCTAATTATTATTAATTCATATGGTGCAACACCTTAATTATAATTTAATAATTTTTCTCTGCTCTTTACAATGTTACTAGAATAATCGCAATGTAAAATATCGATAATTGTAGGTACTCGATATAGTTATGTGATTGTACCTACCACCTGAACAAAGCCTATTTAATTTAATTATTGGCAACTGCTGCTTTTTCATTGTTTTAATAACCAGACTATTAACCTTTAGAAATAATGTAAAATATATCAAAACTAACATGAAAATAAATTAAACGTCCCTGCACAACGTTTGTAAAAATAAATACATATGTTTAAAAACGTAATGCTATTCCTGATTATTGATTAACCATAAGTTGTCTTTGACCTACTGATCTGATAAACCTTTAGGATCAAGGGCTTTGTAAAGGTATGATCTAGCTAAATGCAATTTTAAATGTACTTTATTATACAGGAAGTTGTTTCTTATTAACGAGGTAACATAATTATTTCATATGTATAATTCTGTGGTATAATTGATATTTTATTTTTAGAAATAAGAATAAGTAACTAGGTACAATGCGAAAGAATGATTTTTAAATATCATACTTATGCAAAGAAGCAAACCACAGAAGCAAACGATTCATAAGTAGATATAGGTTAAACGTACATAATATGATAATGTTTATCTAGAAAAAAAGTATTTATAAAATATACTTTCGTAGACTATGGAATATATGCAAAATATATAAATGATGATTAAACAAATACAAATGGATAAGAACACAATAATAATTGAGAATGACATTATTTGTAGTTCGCTAATGTTTGTTCACCTATAGGTAGTAGTTAACAATAAAAGTCACAAGTTTGCAAAATATGTTAAATATAATATTATAATCCTGTTTCACATAATTACCGAGAGTTAAAGTTCGTTTCACTGTTTGGGGGTTAAAGAACGATCTGTAATTTTATAATTTATGTGCATAATGCTCCTGTTTCTTATTAATGCAGCCTGTCGGAATATTTGTACAATTTGAGTATGTATTTCTTTTATTTCTTTAATCTATTTCACTTGTACGCATTTTTTAAATTTTATACTTATTTAAAATTACATTTGAAATTTATAATTTTTACAAAAAAAGAATAGAAAACTTTTTATGATGAGGAAAATCCGCAGTTTAAAAATAATCGATTTGTGCATATATCGAACACAGCGCAAATTTACTCAGATGCGAGTTAAACTTGACCATCATCAACCTTGTTCCAGAATGATCGATAGACAACCTGACATTAGAGGCCCTTCAGACACGCACAAATAGCACGGCCTCTGGTAGCACACAAGACGCCAACAAAAACAAACAGTATGAAACAGCCCTTCGCTTACAATACCTAATAATAGAATCAAAGATATTCCTTGATTATTCCTTCACATTCAAACTTCCAAATGCAATTAGGTCGTCATACAAGTAGTTTTAGGTTGGCATGATACTGCATTCGCTTTGCTATATTGGTAACGATCTTATTCGTGGTTCAATACAAATAATATTGAGATGAAAAAATAAATGTCTCAGCCGATAATGTAAAAAATTACAGCCAGCATCGTATACTTTTTTATTAAGTTGCTTAATTAAGAATATAATATTATACTATGATAATAATGAACATATGTATTGTGTTCTAACCATACGTAAAGAGCTGACATAAATTGTATAGTAATTTATATTATGTACTTTTTGAGGTGGTATTTTTTCCTTGACTGTAATGAACCTTTTACTATTTTACGTTTAAAATATTGCTGATTTTATATCTGTGATATTGTATTTTACAGTGGTTAAACTACGTAGTACACATCGCTCTTAATGATTTAGTAGACACTAGACTGTATGTGTTAGCTACGCTGTAAGTTGTAACTTGTAACGTGCAGGAAACCAACCCTAAAACTGTTTCATAACATGCATCCATAGATTACAAAACCATATTTTTGTCCAAAAATAGTGCCAATGTTAACACTCAACTGTCGAACATTCTAGAACAAAGAATTACATTCTAAAGTGGAATGTATAGAAATTGCAATAGGTACCTACTCCATTGTTCTAATCTTCTAATCTGATAAAATTGCGAATTAATAATGAATTGATTGCATCGTAACTTTTCCTGTTGTACTACAATGTCGTATTATATAAATTACTATTGTCCTACATTGTCCTAGGTCATTTCTATTGTCTGTCTATAAAATTACAAAATTAGTTCCATTATTTAATACCTAATAACAGATCAATAATGAAAGCGATGTATTTTTCATACATTGTTACACGCACGAAAAGTCATTGTCAATAAATATACAGCCGTACAAATAAACGAGTTATAGCATTTTATGCAAAGAATAAACTAAGAATAAGGAAAAATCATACAAATAAACACGAAATAAATGTAACCTAGTATAACTTCGTAATAAGTATTCATACTAATGCTATTCCGTCCTTATTACGGCTACCACCCTAGTATAAGTCTGACATAACCGAGTTATAACATATCTTTTAGTACATTGTGCTGTGTTTTACAAGTTTTAGAAGCAATTTTCAATCTAAATTTGAGATAATAGCAATGAGAGTAATACGGGAAGGAGAAAAAGTTGAGCAAATTAATAATTTCATTACGTACCTATTGAAATGGAAAATTTTGTATGAAATGTCAAAATATACGAAATTATGAAAAACCCTTTTGATATTTATAATGATTTATTTATTTACAACATGCGCCAAACCATACATACATAAAACTTATTTCTAAACTTATCACAATAATATACACTTTCATTGAAAATATAAATCTTCTAAGCCTGGAGTTGTATGTTTTGAGTACCAGTTATTTGGCAACTCTCTATCTCAAGGTGGGTTTATCTTCTGTTCTCCAGATATTGGATAGCGTTATCTATCATTTGCTTGCATATTTAATGATATATTTAAATTATTTGCAATAAATATTTAAAAAATAAATAAACAGAACATCGTATGATGAAACTTCACAACAAATTCGACGAAGTCAAACGAGCGTCAGCAAAATGACAGCACCAAGGCTTAACCGTAGACAATTTCAATGTTTTTCATAATTTTGTGAATGAATTGCGACGTTGCCGCTTTGCGCCTATTGCATAGCGTGAGCATAGTTATATCGACGTTATTCCAAATTTATTTGTAAGAAATTATGACATCCTTATTCTTTATTTATTCTTATCATATCTATGCATTGCATAAGGTTTGAATAAGCAAGTTTTTATTTGTACGGCTGTTAAACTATAAATTATATTATATATTGTAGGTACTTGAATTCAGCACAATGTTTCAGAAGCTTTAATTTCAAACGTACTACTTAAATATTTTACAGAATACCTATTATGTAATGGAAGTTATTTTATTAATTTGAGAATTTTTAAATACAATCGCAAATATAAAACCATAATTATTATTCAGGTACTTTCCTCGTAGTAAAGGAAAAATACATATATTTAAAACAAAACAAACGCAGATAATTTTCCCGCCACGAACTCAGAATACAGAGTACACAGACTACAGTTGTGAATGTCGAAATCGGGTCAGGAAGTGAGGAGCGCGCCAACTGCGTTCAAATTTACTGTGTTTATATGCTACGGTCACCTTTACGATTTGTATTACATTTCCACTTTGTTAAATCATTTCTGGATTATGTCTCCTTGGACACACGTAATAAAGGTTCAGTAGAATTTACCTGGATTCAGACACAGTGATTGTCTAAAGTTGAATATTTGTTGCACATTTTTAACTAGATTTGAAGTATGGTGTAATTCACATGTTTTACTGAAAGATTTTCTTTCCGAGTAAATCAATACGTAATGAATTAAAATAAGAAAAGAATTATTTTTTGATCCTAATTAAAATTTAATTAATTCTCTGTTTGATCGATAAATTTTCTAGGAAATTTGTTAAAGCTACAATAATATGTTAATAATACTGGTCAAATTTAAATGTATTCACCCTGAAAATTTACGTTTTTTTATATATATTCAATTAATTGTATTCAATTTCTATGAATCATTTTATATTACTTACAATGATAAATAAAATCCTCAAAAAGCATTAAATATTCTATCAGCCGTACAAATAAAAACTTGCTTATTCAAACCTTATGCAATGCATAGATATGATAAGAATAAATAAAGAATAAGGATGTCATAATTTCTTACAAATAAATTTGGAATAACGTCGATGTATCTATGCTCACGCTATGCAATAGGCGCGAAGCGGCAACGTCGCAATTCATTCACAAAATTATGAAAAACATTGAAATTGTCTACGGTTAAACCTTGGTGCTGTCATTTTGACGCTCGTTTGACTTCGTCGAATTTGTTGTGAAGTTTCATCATACGATGTTCTGTTTATTTATTTTTTAAATATTTATTTGAAATAATTTAAATATGTATATCATTAAATATGCAAGCAAATGAAAGAGAACCCTATCCAATATCCGGAGATCAGAAGATAAACCCACCTTGAGATAGAGAGTTGCCAAATAACTGGTACTCAAAACATACAACTCCAAGCTTAGAAGATTTATATTTTCAACGAAAGTTTATATTATTGTGATAAGTTTAGAAATAAGTGTTTTTAGATGTATGGTTTGGCGCATGTCGTAAATAAATAAATCATTATAAATATCAAAAGGGTTTTTCATAATTTCGTATATTTTGACATTTCATACTAAATTTTCCATTTCAATAGGTACGTAATGAAATTATTAATTTGCTCAACTTTTTCTACTTCTCGTATTACTCTCATTGCTATTATCTCAAATTTAGATTGAAAATAGGTTCTAAAACTTGTAAAACACAGCAAAATGTACTAAAAAATACGTTATAACACAGTTATGTCAGACTTATACTAGGGTGGTAGCCGGAATAAGGACGGAATAGCATTAGTATGAATATTTATTACGAAGTTATACTAGGTTACATTTATTTCGTGTTTATTTGTATGATTTTTCCTTATTCTTAGTTTATTCTTTGCATAAAATGTTATAACTCGTTTATTTGTACGGCTGTATGAAAACAATTAACTGAGATTATGATTAATATAACCTTGCCTGTAACAATGAGTTTCCTTAACCTTTTTTCATAAAACTCATTTATTCAAGACTAATATTCAACTTATAATATAATCATACAACAAAAAAAATATGTTTGTCCAATTTTCGTAGCAGTGGGGTGCTACGATGCTACAGACAAATAATAAACATACCAATACATATCTAATATTACTAGCTTACCGCCCGCGGCTTCGCCCGCTTTGTCTTAAACCTAATAAATTATATACTAAAACCTTCCTCTTGAATCACTCTATCTATTAAAAAAACCGCATCTAAATCCGTTGCGTAGTTTTAAAGATTTAAGCATACAAAGGGACATAGGGACAGAGAAAGCGACTTTGTTTTATACTATGTAGTGATAGTGATATTCCGTGAGTACTCATTAACTATAAATTTCATCAAAATCCAAATAATACTAATGCTAAGATACATTTTAATAAGTTTTTCAGAAAACCAGATGACGTAGAAAATTCAACACGCAAACAAGGTCCAAGATTTTTTTTTTCAAATTCAAATTGCCTTTATTTGCTGAATGTACTTACAAAGCTGAGATTACGATATATTTTATTCTAGAACTTTTGTTATTTTAACATGCCCAGTGTCACTCGTAATTAGGACATACTCGGCTAACTACATCTATTAGATCTAGCGAGCCGTACAGGCTAGATATTGTGCCAAATAAATATAATTAAATGCTTTTAATTACCATTATATTATACTAGCTTTCCACCCGCAGCATCGCCCGCACAGTCAAAGAAAAACCCGCATAGTTCCCGTTCCCGTGGGATTTCCGGGATAAAACCTATCCTATTTCCCGGGGTAAAAAGTAGCCTATGTCCTTTCTCGGGTATCAAAATATCTCTATACCAAATTTCATGCAAATTGGTTCAGTAGTTAAGGCGTGATTGAGTAACAGACAGACAGACAGAGTTACTTTCGCATTTATAATATTAGTATGGATTATACTAGCTTCGCCGTGTTTACCCGCATTGCTTTGCTCCTTTGAAGCTTTGAGTAATGATAATATTATAGCTTTCCTGCCCATAAATGGCCTCAGAGATTATTGAGAGAATTTTTCAAATCGAACCCCTTAGTTCCTGAATCAAACAAATTCTTCAGATTTGTAATATTAGTATCCATACAATATTACATGCATTCTCATAAAAACATAATTCTTCTGATGCAGTCGAATAAAAACAGTAAATAAACAGAACAGTTATAGTCTGTCCACTATAAGAATTGCTTTTTGACAGCTCGACGGGTGATACCAGAACTCAGAAGTGATGTTCAAAAGATTATCGATTGTGATACCATTTCAATTATAAATTCAAAATATTATCATAAATCGAATCAGGTACGTAAATAATAATTACAACGTAAACGTACTAATAAGATATGTTACATATCTATGCATTGTATGTTAAAACTAAACTAAACTAATATTTTATTATTTATTGGTTTCTATCTTACAATTTGGTTACATTTTATAACATAATAGAAGAGTTTTTCTGTATCGGATATATTTTACAGAGTATTTCTATCGATTATTATAATCTATCGACCCATCATTGAAAACTTAATTCTGTGTAGACATCACTAAGTGGGCGGGACCTGTCCATGAAGTACGATAATTATTTGTATGACATTTTAACATAGACAATACAATCCTACATAGGCGTGAAGCTGTCAAAAAGCAAATAATATAATGGACAGAGTATAACAACACTTCCTATCGTGATATCTTTCTAGGTTTGTGAGCACCCTAGAACAATCAACAACAGAGAACATTTTGTTTGTATACAAACACTACAAAAACTCAAGGCAGTTTCGGTTCAGTAATTTGATTAACAGATGATCAAGGAAGAATGAAAAAAAAACAATTTGTCAACCAATTTTTTTGTCTTTAGGTTCCATCGATGAAAAAATAGGACAAAAACAACGGTTGCGTAATAAAACAAGGAAACTGTAAAAATACGACGTTTACAAACAATATCCAGATCGGGTCAATATTATTGAATATATGTCAGTATAATTTAATTTTTTCCTAACTTATATTTGTCAGACCCATACATTGTAACGGAGTTATTGACACACTTCTTACAGCAAATAGACATGATTCGGTTAAACTTTGTACAATGTACATACCGATTGAAGTTTATTCTGAAAATAATGTTCACACATATCATATTTCATATGTAAATATCTTGATTGAATTATAAGATAAAAGTATTATTTATACACTCAGTAAACGATTGCAATCGATTTTGAACGAATTCCCTATTTTATTGTGGCACAAACTTTTACCATACTATGGAGGAATTTAATATACAATACAAAATTGGAATAGACACTATAATTCAAACGACACTGGAGTCTGGACACATGCGGGTATAAGCGGGTATTAGTTCATATAATTTACATCAAACCAACATTAACGTTGCTACAACTATTACAGTTTCTGAAATTGAAAGTAATAAATCTTCAAATGTTCTCCAGTCTGCAATATCACGGACACTTATCCCACACCTGCAATAGATAATATAAAATAACAATAGATTCTAAACTACGCACATTTTACCGCCATAAACATAACCTTATTTACGTCACAACCTGTCTGCTTCAGATTTTATTGCAAGAATCCTCTTCAAATAACTATCCCGTATATTATCGGAATTATTTAATGACGAATTGCTACGTTTTATTTCCAGTTTACCTTGACTGTATTAAATTTTAGGTATTTAGTATGTGAAGTCCCATGTCCCCAAGTTAGGTATTTAGTATACTTATCATTAATCGTTAGAAATGGGACTCGAAAGCACTCACATTTTGTTTTTTTTCTCCATCAACTTCATCATAATGAAAAATGCATATAACTTCAAAACTCTTTAATCAAGAAAAGTGATAACATTAATGCCATTACATTTTTTTCTTTTCAGAATAAATAAGAGAATAATATAAAAAAAATCATTTTCTCATTTTCCAATCGCTCCCGATAAAAAGGTATATTTTTGCAGGTAACCCTTTATTTACGTCATAGCTCTGTACGTGGCATTGATGGGAAATAATTCAATGTTATATTCTTACAGTCTACTCTCATTACTATTTGCGAATAGGAGCTTATTCTCAAGTGTATAAACTATATACATACACTTGCGTACTAGTCCATAATTGCGGTAATACTTTGAAAGGTAACATTGTGTTTTTCACACAATTATAAATCCAGTTTATGATTGTCTTTGCGTCAGTTGTCATTGATGTAACTCCTAGGTTAGGTCATTAATAAGACGTCATAACACGAAGTGACGACTTGAGCAGTTTTCTATATGAAGGTGTCGAGTTAAAAGGATATACTATATAAAAGATATTCATAGAAAAAATCTAGAGTTCTCCACTCTGCTTCTAATAAAATACTTATACTATTTTATGTTCTTATATTTTGATGTGAAACATCTATAGGCTCACTTGTAAACCGAATTGTTGACGTGGCGACGCTTGCCATGGCGACGGGTCGCCACGCTATACACATCTATAGGCTTACTTGTAAACCGAACGATGTTTCACATCTGCCAGGCGTCCCATGACGGCTCACATTTTTTTTTCCTACGCAACATTTAGTCGAATGAAAACTTAACTAGCTTTTGCAAAACTCATATTTTCAATCCCCATTTCAATAATAATCAGAGCCTTCGAGATTCCAAAACGGTCACGTATCATTTGTCACCGACGAAAAGATAACAATTTAGTATGACGAATTTTGCACGTTTGACCTCTCGCTCCTCAGATAAGCGGTACTACACCACAAATTTTCCAATGGAACAATCGATTATTTAAAAAGTTAACGAATAGATTGTTCCGTTGTTTAAGTAACCATGTTCATGTACATAAAGTAACTCCAACAATGGGGACTTATACGTTGACGTATATCTCTTTTTTAATTTAATATATTTAGTATATACTTAGATCATTACTTAATGATCTAAGAGTATATTATTATATCTTACTAATATTATAATTTTATAAATGCGATATTTAAAAAAATGAATTGTAGTTGGCTACTCGTTAAAGTTAAAAAAGCCCATCGGCTCTGTATGAAAGTTGGTAAGAATTTATGGTGTTTGTTATTTTTTGTTATTACTTTTACGCAAAAAAATCAGAACAGTGAAGTTTGGTACAGATTAATCTGTACTGGATAGCACATAGGCTATTTTTTATCCGGGTACCTACCAGTTACCACGATAATTAAGCCGCGGTATCGAGCTAGTTATACATAAATGTTTTTTGCGTATTGTTTGTCATATGATGCAAGCTATAATAATATCACGTCTATCTTGTTCTAGATAAGCCTGTAATTCCATGACAGAACCTTGGCCCCACGTGCACTTACGTGGATTTTCCATAACCATCTGGATCTTTTCAAGACCAATGTTTGTTTGCTGTTTAAAGGTTAAATTGTGATGTTTTATTGACTGATGACTAATGTTAGTAATTTCAACACGCAATATAAATTAGTGAAGATGTCTATATAATTACATCACATGAACTGCTATTACACATATCTCGTGGAAATGTACTAAGTCGTAATGTACGACTTAGTACATTCAACCACCATTGACAAATTTTTGGGTAAAATAGGTGAATAGAATTTGATTTCTAAAACATTCGTGTATATGTTATAAACATTTAACAAATTAAAAAAAATATACAAATTTTAAAGCTAATGAGCTTATTAATGATCTTAGAAATACATTATTCGTTATATTTGAAAATAAAAAGCTATTGTTCAACAAGCGACAAAGGGCAGTTTCAGACAGGGTAATTTTTTAAATGCCCAGATAAAACAATGAGGCATCTCGCGGAAGTGTTTTAATTGTTATGGCATGTTTGTGCGTTCTTGAACTGGTGTTTAATTGCCTGTTGTTTGATGACTACTCACCTCGACACTGACCAGTGGACAGGGGTCGACGTACTGTATTCTGTTTCGTTTTGGCAAATTTATTTTATGCAAATCTGTAACAGTTGTACTAGATAGCTATAAGGAATTTTTCCCCTGGAACTTATCGTTCACTATAGACATTTTGAAAGAATAATTGCTTACTTATCTCGCAAAGTCGGTTTCTGAATTGAAAATATATTGATTAAGGTTTGATAAAGCTTACTCACATATGATTAAAAATTATGCAGCATTTAAGCATGATTTGAGATGTACTTAACGTCAAAGACTCGATTTAGAAACAGGCTGCAAAATCTTATTCTAAACTAAATTTCGACAAGTATCATTCAAAATATTTTATTTAAGGCAGTTATTAGTTTAAATAAGTATAACGGATATCTTTAAATATGTATTGCTAATCGGTCGATCAAATTTTTAAAATCAAATCGATCGAATTTTAGATCAAATTTTGAACGTCCCGATCGGTCCACGACACAATAGATTTTCTATTGTGTCTGTGATTCCGTGGCCTGAGTTATTAAATAATAAAGAACACGTCTGTAACAATTATAACTATGTATATCCAAATTAGTGTACATAAATTCATTCTGACGGACAATCACACATATGTGGACAACACTTTCTTACTATGCGGAACTCTGAAAACAACAAACAAAAAATTCGTGGATTTATGAAACATAACTAAATTCTCATTTTTAAATTCATAATCACAATAATTAATGAGGCCAGATCGTTGCACTTTCGAATTTTGAGAACAAAAAATAAATTTTCAATGCAAAATATACATTTTGTTCCGTCATCGGCTCTTTAGAAAAATAAACTCAAGATTGCATCCATCATACTTACGGGACTTCCTCAAACTGCTGTTTATTTTTGTAAGTAATTTATAAATCAAATGCTGTTATTATTATAAAATAATTTCTCCATCAAAAATAACGGCACCTTGACAATATTTGTATGCATTTAATTAATTATTTCATACTTTGTTTTGATTGTCAGTTGTAATAATGTGTTATTTTTGTGAATAAATGTTTGTCTATTGTCTACTTTGACGCCGATGATTATTAATTATTGTATTTCTCATTGCTGTGTTAGGATTTAACTTAAATTACTAATCCATGCTTTGTCCATACTATATTCTTTACTAATATGTATTATAAATTCGATAGTAACTCTATCTGTCTGATAAGCTTTTAGCTTTTACTCTAAAACCTCTGAACTGATTTTGTTGAAATTTGGAACAGAGGTTCCCAAGGTCTACAACAAACGAACATAGATATTTTCTCAAGGAAGACAAACACGGTGCGAGTAAAATAGGGGATGTATATGTACGTAGAGTTGTCACGCAATAACGTAAAATGCACTCAAGCGAAGCTGCGGGCAGAAAGCTTGTGTTCTATAAAGGTTAACCAAATCCTGTATCCTTTAAATACAAACATGTTGTGCAAATTGCTGACACCTCCAGGCCATAAAACCACGCAACGGATTAAATATTTTATTTTGATTTCGACTGTCATATTATTATTTCATATAAGTTCCTATTACAGACAAAAGCTTTGGTCTTGAGATAACAAAAACAAAACACTTCACTTGACTAGTTCCACTTATTATTATTTTACTTCATTTCCGTCAATTATCGTCATTACTTAACCTCCTTATAAATAAGACATGATGAATACCTATCTAGGTATGTACTTTTATAACAAACAAAATTGAGGTCTTCGGATAATCGAATACTTACCTTCATCGATAATTTTATATGGATAAGCAAATTGTGTGATTTTTTTTATTTTATTTTATTAATACGTAATTGATAATTTTTAAACTTATAAATTGTTTCGCTGAGGTTAAGCGAAAAATGAAAGTCAACATTTTAAAGTCACGTTTTGAGCGAATCCTTATACAAAAGCGATACGATACCTTGCATGTCATCATAGTAAACCGCTTAATTAAATTTCACGTTGTACACAAAACAATAGTTTTTCAATAATGAACACCAGAATCCGTCCTCACTGGGATCGGGAGTTGCCATTTGAAAAAAAGAAGAATAATGAACACAAAACATCCTACAACAAGAGACATACATTACAAATTTACCCATTGCCCTTTTCCTTTACACTTTCTTAACATGTATGTATATTAAAAAAAACTAAACAAATACCAGCTCTACTTACCCAGGGAACATAGTTTGCGTGTTTGTATCGCGTGGTATGCCGTCATTACATTCATACTTTTAAAATGTGTAATGGAGGTGCCATTCTACCCTGAGCAATTTGAAACTTAAGTTTAATCATTTAAAATCAGTAAAGTTGGGTTTTTCTCATGTAATTATTAGGTAACGATTTGAACTTAAAACAACAGATAGATATTACGAAACTAACATTCCAAATATTTTAACTTGGAGTAGTATGGAATCAAATGTAAATAATAGTACTCACTAAAACTCATGCTTTCAGCTCAAAAACTATTTCTAAAAGCCTAAAGCATTATTACGATATGATAAAAATAATTTATACCCATTGGACTATACTACAGTAAACATTTATCAACATTACAGGTCACTGAAGCCAATATATTCCGTGATCTGGTACAAATATTGCACAACATAATACCAAAAACTGAACCTGTTAGCTGATACGGACATCTCCATAAACCAATAAACGGACGCAGCTGCATTTTTCAGCATAATTCCAGCAGTTACACAAATAGCAAGTGACTCAGACGAGCGGCTCGTGAATCTCTGTTATTGGAATATTCAGTTTAATTTATTTATCGCTGGCAACATTGTCCGCGATTGCGTTCAAAGAGCTAATTTTTAGATGGCAATGTACTAACAACTATCATCTACTATGCAGAGGCTGGGGCATTTTCAGTTAGCCTTTTCGAATATTTGCAACGATTACCACGGTTATCATTGAGTATTCATGGCATAATTTTTTGTTTACAATTTTTATAACGATACACGCAAAAGTGTGTAAACATCCAAATCAACCAGTTGAAAAACGACGAAGGTTTTCAATTCTTAGCATAGAATATAGATTGTTTTAAATGTTTTGATAGATTATCTTCATCTAGGTCTAGCCAAGTCTAGCATATCAGCAAAAATATCGCATTTTGTAGATATTCATATATGTTTTTTCATATCAAAATTATATACTGACATATTTAGTTACAGATTCAAAATATGTTACTGGGGTTTTCCTGTCAATAAATTTCAATTACAGTGTTGGCGCACGCGCTTGTGCATGGCAATATTTTCTGCTTTACAACATAATGCGGATACTGTTAAAAGATTTGCTTGTAATTTTTCTTCCAGTCAGACAATCATACTATATTGTTACTAGCGGTCCGCCCCGGCTTCGCCCGTGGTACATATGAAAAATAGATGTTGGCCGATTCTCAGACTTACCCGATATGCACAGAAAATTTCATGAGAATCGGTCCACCCGTTTCGGAGGAGTATGCAGACTAACATTGTGACACGAGAATTTTATATATAAGATATTGTTATGTTATATAGTGTGCTAATGCTATCGTAGTTTAAAATTTTATTTATCATTAAACTTCTTCATGACAATAAAAAACCAAAAAACTGTTTTCACACAGTACCTTGTCGTATATAATTTATTTCTAAATGTAATCTGTTCATTTATACTCCAAAATTCCTACTATGTTGGAACCATTGATCTGAAACACGAGGCAAGTCGATACATCTTTGTTGTATCATGTATAAGTACATTTATCTTGATGAATTTGATTGCTCTCAAATACGTTTAAAAGCTCTATTGATGCCATATTCATGATAGCAATCCCATATTAAAGTTTACACGTGTACAACATTGTTAGTGCTCGATGAAATTGAATTACATTGACACTATAAAAGCCAATAAAACATTTTACATGGATAGGTCCTAAAATAATAGTTTATGGAAATATTTGAGAAGAAGAAACAGAATCTACAAAAGCACATTTATTATGGCTAGATGTAATATCTACTATTTACAATTAATCTGAACAGCCCCCCTAGTCAAGTGGCTTTCTGTTAGCGTAGCGTTCAATAGAATAGACTACTAATAATCTCATACATTCGTAGTCTATTCTATTGAACGCTACGCTAACAGAAAGCCACTTGCATAGGGGGGCAGGTAATATTTAAATTGCAGATACTGAATGTAAAGTATTAGCTCTACTATAATATATCTAACAAAATTTAATTATCTATATCTTTATAGTGTCTGAATGAATCAATTTCGTATAACTATGGTATATGGTATTACGTTATAATTATATCCCTAAGGATATATTATGTATATTGCGGCTTCATCTATCTTACTGCGACATAGACACAAATGGATCGCACTGAAACTGCTACGTACAATTTTCGGGATATATGTAATTCAAAATATTCCTTTTATAACGAATAAAAACCCAGTTACACAGTACTATCAGTGACGCTATTATATTACAATAAAAGAGGCACACCCGGACATAATCAAGCTAGAAAAGAAAATCATCTATTGACATAATCTGTATAATCCCATTTCCCAGTAGCGTTTAATTCATTGATTGGTTTCGACCGTGACCAAGGTTAAAGCTATATTATCTGTTGTTAAAGTAATTGGTTAAAATTGTCATTGTTTAACGATTCCGCCTGTAAATCTTGAAAAAAATATATTGTAATTACTTGTTATGGACTATTTCGGGAATGGACTTTGGATAATGGACAATATAGGATAGTTGCTAGGATATTTCGTTACATCTTAATCTAGGTATTTCACAATTAAACTATTTTCTACTAGGTAGTTAGCTACACATCGATTTTAGATGAAGAACAACGATTTGATGGTATTAATAAAATATGTAAGTTTAATAGAATCCAAGAGGAAAAATTATTTTTAAATGTTTATTGTCAGCTGCACTTATTCCAGCATTTTTAATTTTCTAGATATTCAATCATACTTACTCTAAATATTCAGATAAGATCTTAATAGCGGAACTAAATCGGAAAATATCCGAATATTATTGAGCGTCTGATTTATATAAAGTATAAAGTACATAAACTACTTCCTATACCTACCTCGTTTTTCATAATATTACTCCACACAGTAGGTTGCCTGGAAGAGATCACTCTTAAGTGATAAGGCCGCCTTCTGTGCTGGACTAGTTTTAAGTTTTAATTTTAGGAATAATTTATTTGTATGCCAGCACAATAAAGTGTTAATAAATAAATAAATAAACGTACTTCTTGAGTCATAATAATATCAGGTTAATTACAGTCTGTTTGTTTGTAAACTGTTAGATTGTTCATTCAATATGCCCACTTCGCTGCAGCGTTGAACTTCAAAATAAATTCAGTTTAAATTTCAAGGATGCAATAAAATAAGTGCATTTAATAAAAGCACTCGTATGGAGGTACCGAAATAAAATGTTTCAAGATTTATTGCCTTGATCTGGTTACTGAGCAAATAATTTAATACAAAAATCTTTATTTAGGTTGCAAATGACACTGTTTAGTATTTAATAAGATTTTTAGACTCAGTTGTGAAAGTTGACCTCATTCAACAAACAGTATCAATCAGGGTAATAGATGCAACATTCATACAACTACGACATTAAATATTGTTCCAGGGTAGATAACTATTTTTATTTTAATCAAATTGATTATCTGTGAATCAAAATATAAAAGTGTTTACTAAAGTATGTACCTATGTGTAAAAATGTTGTGAGATTTCCATAAACATGGATAAGCTTAATGTATACGATTTGAATAAAGCTTTGCATTTTTTATCCAAAACACAAAGCTGGTATTGTAAATTTTAAATACCCACAGCGCACAGACAAACAATAGCCACAGACTAACAAAACACAGATAACTCAATCAACAAGATGCAGCCACAGAGTATGTATGTATTTAATTTAAAACGTCATGTGTTGAAAACGTTATATAGCGGTGCCAGGCGACACCGACGACGGAGAAGACCTATTTCGTCTGCAATCTGAATTTCCAATTTCGCTCGAAAACCGTTTTTGTGCTAAATATGCAATGCCCAGAATCCATTTGGATTTTGTTTTATGCAAAAGATGCTAAACGGTCCTGTTGTTTTTTAATATGAGTTACATAAATGGTGATAGTGAGCTGCATTGATGTGTACCTACATGAAAACTAAATGGTTTATTTATTAAAATTGTTACTTTGGGCTGGGCTGTTATTGTTTCCATAATGTAATCATTGAATTAGTTATTATGTTACTGTTTATTATAATAATCCTTAACTAATCGTCCGCTGTATTGCTATGATAGAAATTAAGTCATGCTTCGATGCATTTATTGTAAAGCTCAGTTTTAACTCCAAGATAATCGGGAAGCACAGACATGTAATATACATGTCTGTGTCGGGAAGGTAGTGGAAAATTCACAGACATGTAGTGGGAAAATTAAAACGAAAATCTTAAACGGTTAGGTACAAACATTTTTATTAAGTATGCAGGTAATTGAAAAATGCTTCAATCGATTTATATTATTTGAAACAATATTTGCTTTCATAACGGCTTTCTGTTGGTTGCGGGGTTTTTTTAAGTTTCTCTACACATATCTCGCTGCTGAAAATTTACCATAATATTGTAATATTTTGATCACATTGATTTAGTTACAAAAAAATAATTAGCAACTGACCTATCGTCAGTGAGGATCAGGATTGAGTATCAAATATTAGCAATTTCAGTAGCCGTTAAGCACACTTCTTTGCCTATTTCGTTGGTGGATAATGAATGAAAAGGCAATTTGAAGAATATATATATTTTTATATATAAATGATATTACATTATTAATTTATTGACGTGCGTACAGAGCTTGGTTGGATAGTGACTGCCTGCTGTATACCATATTAAGATTCGCAGATCGGTTTCGCATCCTAATATGGTTACACAAATATTGCTGACATATCTAAACATTATATTGGTAGGCACAACACTTCCCTTCCTTTAAAAAAAATTATTGGTAGGCACACTTCTTTGTATTTGGCAGTATAGAAATGCCTCTATTAAAAAATAGGTCCATCAATCATGTATTCACCAATTCAATGTTCACAGTGTGTCCCAAGTCTAATATTAGAATAATGGAACGTTGACATGTTTGCCTGAAAAAGTCAAATTTGAAATTCTATGGACCGTTATCCAAGTGGAAAATATGCCGGTTTAAATGTAACCAGCAGCAGCTTACATAATTGCAACGTTTCGAGTAATTTCTTTTCTTAGAAGGCTATCTTCCATTACTGCCCCATTATTGTTTTTATTTGACGTTGCTATCTCTATATCAATAAAGTAAATACAATATATGTACATAGTAAATACGAGATGTTTTTTGTCCAAATAGGTAATTTCTCAACATTCAGTGGGATTGTATTTTTTTATTTAGTTATCAATTTAATAAAGGCTTAAATAATTACTTGTTCGTTTGAAAATGGAATGGTCCTAATTAAAAATCATTGTGATCATGACGTCATCAAACGATTATAAAAGTTTAAAATTTCCCTTCCCATCCATATGAAAATTCTAGGTAATCTCTTTGTTTATTATACATCCTGTTATATATTTCAATACACAGCCGATCAATTAAATATTCTACGAATGGGATAACCTACATTCGCACAAAGGATTAAACTATTCCACTATCCGAAAATAAGCCTCGTGTCGCAAATATAATTTCAATTGCTATAGAAATTGTGTTCCACGTGGATTGGAAAATAATCATTTAAAATGTGGTAATAGGACAGATCTCCATTCAATCTTAAAGGTTATACCCACAGGTTAAATTGGTTTAAGTGGACTGCCTCCTGCGATAATGTGTCAGACGGATAATTCTTGAACCACGTGTATACTTTGTGGATATTTCTAACATTTCAACTTATCGATGTTTTGTCGGTTTACGCGTGTATACGCCTCCGCATTATATGCAATTATGGTATTTTCATTAGCTTTTTATTGAACTTGATATCTCACCGTGTAATAATTCTTTAACTTTATTTGATAGACAATTATCAAACAAAGTTAACGATGAATAATATTACTCATTATCGTAATATACTAATTGTTATTTTGTTTTATTGTTTGGTTGGAGTGTGAAGCATTAACATACAAAAAATCATACTTGATAGATTTATGTATTGTTTCTATAACATGGAATATAATTATTAATTTAGATACGATGAGACATTCAAGGATTTAATCATAATTTATTTCCACTTATTTATAACATAACTTAAAACACAAATTTAAAATTAATTATGTACAATCTAAATAACAATAACATAAAATATTTGTATACAGTTTGCCTTACAATTACTATCACATTAAATATTATGTATGTATATAGAACATCACTTAATACTCTACAGACGAAACGTAATCATTAACATTATTATTAGAGTCCTTAGACTGTTCCTCATTCTGACTATCATCATTTTCAGAATGGTCTATAAAGACCCTGTCTTGTGGCAGTGCGACCTGTGGATACAGCATCACATCACCATAGTATGGTGGCTTAAATGCATCGAATTTGCTATAACCACTAACCAATTTAATGGGAATCACTGAGTAACCTCTCTCTGAATTTGCGTCATCGTTTTGCAAATTATATACTTTTTCTTTTACAACATCTCTATCACCGTCATCGTCATCATCTTCATCGTCACCTTCTTCTTGGTTATTAACTTCAGCACTATCTTTTTGTTCATAACTGCTTACAGAATCATCAGAATCATCGATCCCTTCAGAATTTGAGAGAGAATTACTAATTTGTTCATGAATATCATCGCTCATATTATTATTTTCCTCATTGTCATCGTCTTCTTCGTCTGCAGTATTATCTTGTTCATCCACCTCAACATTTTCATTTTTCACGATCCTGTAGGTATTGGAACTTGACTGCATTAATTCGGCATTCATTCTCTCACTATAAACCAATTTTTGTTCAGGCTCATCATCAGTTTCTTCTGCACTGTTGTTAAGATCATCTTCTTGTTCCTTCACTTCATAGCTGCCAGACTCAACACTCATGCTTTGATTTTCTTCTTCTTTTGTATCAAATTTATCATCACTGAGGGTCTGTATAGTTACAACAGTATCATATTGTACTCCTGAATTACCCGTGAAAACTAGAACGACATATCTATATCCAGGTCCACCCTCGACAATATTAGCTTTAAGGTCCGTCCCGTAGTCTATCCCTGTGACTCTTACGTGACCAATGATATCACCTTCACCCGTAGCTGGATATTTTATAGCCATCGAGCCTCCTGGCACGGAGACCTTGATTTGTTCAGCGTTATCCGTACCGAGTTCTTCATTTCCGACGTCCAGTAGAAAAACGAATGGATACTTATGAAAGGGACTGGCTGTACAGGTAAGAGTAAATGCAGTTATTAGAAATACTAGTAACATTGCGTCGGTTCGCGTTAACGGTAATAGGTCATGATACAATAATCAGATCTTATATAAGCGATTGCTTCATGGTTGAAGCACTCCAGTTTTTGTTTGCCCTTGATAGATCAATGTCGGTTATCTTTGATGTAAGACAGATCGAGAATCGATGAGTTCCTTGTTTTAGGGAATGAGTGAAATGAAATGGAAAGAGGCTTTGTTTATTGATCTTTATTCAATGTTACAATCTGTCCTTATACATCATATCAACACTCCGAGCTAATATCACAATTCCCTTCAATCTAGCGAATATTCCATACTATAGTAGGTATGGGTAGAGAATATAATTGATAACATTCAAAATGTCCAATCAAAGCGATATTTAACTATAAATAGGTACACAAAGGAAGCTCTGTTTTTATTGCCATAAATGATTCTGTTTAATATTTTTTGCCTTTATAATTTAGAAAAAGATTTTTTTTATAGTTTAATCAATAATTAATAATTATCGAAAAACACAACATTTTAGATTTCACTTACTCATAAATACCTAATTTATAAATCAATTAATGAAAAAACTTCATAGTTAGTTAGTTGTTCTATAAATAAATGGAATAGAGATTTAAGCAATACATATATGTACAAAGCTATATTCAATTACGGCAATAATATTCAATGAAGTATCATATTTTAAATTTAATAAAAATAAAATATGATTTCTTCAAATTCAGGTGGGATAAAAATGTGCCTAATGGAGTATTGAGAGAATTTACAAAAAAGAGAGTTGCTTCCATTTCTTCTGGTACTGAATAAAAGCAATGAATTATATTCATAATAATAAGAAGAAATTATGCAGTTTTACTGCCACTTAACCACTTAATACATGAAAATATTACAAATTATAATTCACTATGTTAACATTGTTTCATAAACCTAAAATATTACAAGCTAATCAATAAAAAATATAATAAATTGCTAAGCAATCGTTTCATAATAATATAACTACACAATATAATGGGTATGACGTACAGCATTAATTTAATTATTTTATCACTATCAGAGGTAGCTACTCGAAGTTTGGATCCCGCCTCGTGATCGAATTTTTTCTATTCTATATTGAACCAAAAATATCAAATACAGCCATTGAGATAATATTACTACGTATGGAGGAGACACCACGAACAAAATCTGTGCGCCATTTTTTTGCTCTAACTAAGTTTTAAAAATTATTATTTAGTTAGGTACTTAACGATGAAAGTTATTCCTTTGCACTTTTCCGTATTATTTGTGCAATATCGTAACACACACGAAGGCATGTTTGATGCGTTTCACTTTAAAACCATTAAAAAATACCGCTCAACATACGTCACATGACGTATGTTGAGTGGAACATAAGTGATGTAGGCGGTGTCGTCTCCTATTAATATTATCTCAATGAATTCAGCATTAGCTACGTGGTAACTATGAGCAAAAAATAAAAATATCATTCATGCTTTGATAAGTAGGTACTTACAATTCAGCCCACACTTTTCAATAATTTATCATTATATAATCTTATTTAAATTTCACTTATAATAACTATTGGAGAAGCAATTAGCTCGCTAGGTAATATTGGGCAGGAAATGACTGAATATCGTTTACATAATAATATCATAAGTAAATATTATATGTATTTTATCTAAAAAATTGCAAAGTTGTAATCGCTTAAAGCTATTATGATTACAGCTATCGAAAAAATAATGATATAATATTAATATAATTAAATTTTTCTGACACTAAGGGATCACAGCTTTCATTGTACAAACATGTACAAACTATAATATTTTACGCCTCTAATAAAAATTTGAATTGGGTACTTCTCATTGTGAAATGATGATAATAATATACCCATTTATATTAAAATTCAAATAAAAATTACAATCCAATTTTATAAAGCTCGGATTGATACATAATACAATTATAATTTCGTAATTTAATTTTTACTGTAATACTTATATTGAAACTGTTACCCATATTTTAAAACCTCAAAAGCTCGCAAAGCTTCCAACAATTTCAAGCTACGAAATGAACTATTGTAGTAATCCTCCAAAAGAAAAACTATTTTCAGCTTTCTGCATAGTTTTTAAATCTTCTATTGCGCTATTTATGTCGCCGCCATGTTGCCTTTTTCCCGCGCTTGGAGTCATTAATTCATTGTCTCTGGGCCCAAGGCCAGTGTTAACAGATGAAAATTCTGAATTACCCGGTGGTACGTAATCTTTGTCGTAATTAGTTTGTCCAATGTAGCTCGGTTCACTTGAATAAGATAAATCTTTAGATGCTAATTTAACACGAAAGAAATTCGTGACAGTTCCACACACGCCCTGGAATTAAAGTATAAACTTTGTTTTACATAGAGTCAATTTTTGATTGAGAAATTAAATTAAATATCTATTCTAACCACAATTCCAACTATAAGGTTATTCGTAGGTACATAATAATATATTCATGCAAAAGAGTATGAAAATTACTAGCCAAGACAAACACTATATTAATTATACCTATATTTTGTAATTTAGTTTATGTAACAAAGAGGTATTGTTTTCACTATTTTTATTACATTGAGTATCGAGCACAATTGGTTACAACACAAGCAATTAGACTAATAAAATATATTTATAATTTTAAACACTATTTCGGGGAGTTTATGACTTACATACCTTCAGACGATTTATCTTGCTATGCGTAGACGTAAGGATGTTATTTAATTCTCCTAGGCCACTGGGTGTATCTCTATTTTCATCATTTAACATAGCTGTGTCCTAGAAGTGAATTTTTTATCATATCATAAATTAATTAAATTTATAGAGGTAATATAAACTATTGTATTAAATTAAAATTCATACTTAATTTTCAGCAACATACCTCAAAAGTTTTGATATCGACGTCTTCAAATTCATTTACATCTAAATATTTATGTTTTTCTATAAAATCTTCCTTATCAGGCTTAGGCTGACCAAATAATTCCGCACGCATACATGCGTCTTCATAAGCTTTTTGTGACATATTTAAATCTACGCACAGTAGGCACTGTTTACTTTCTAGATCACTAAGTAAATTGAATTCCTTTCATAGCGTAACTTTTAACACGATGAAAATAGTGTTACCTACTTCATGCTATGTGATATTGATTTTTCGTTTTGAAACACATTCATAAGATTATTACATTTCCAGAGTAAGTACTTGTCTGTTAAAGTTTATAAGATAAAAATATATAATTTATTGAAGAAATTAATTAGTGTATAAATATTCGATACGCTACATTAATTACTTAATTTAACTCTGCATTATTATTGTACTACGACGTCCTTCAGCATTGCCTCAGTTCAAAAATGCCGCTCAAATCATGTGTCTTGCCACTTTTAAAAAAATGAATTTAAAGTGTTAAAATTCGAACAGCAAACATTAAAAATAATTCATATTGAAATATGCTATTTAGTTAGGGGAATTGGAATTTTACTTAATTTAATTAATTACTGTCTAATGTGTATTAATTGCTATTATTATTAAACAGCTGTTTGCCAGCTGTGCGCACTTGCAAAGTTCAACAACCGACCTCTTGTTCTATAGTCTATAGAAGTATGGAACTGAGTAAGTGAAAAGGATATAATAATAAGATTATAAAACAAAGAAAAATAATCTTTATATTTATTGAAATAAAGATTACAATTGTTGGTACTTTTAATACTGCAGCTGTTATTTTTTGCCTATTCGTTGTATATCTGTCTCATAATTCGTAGTAGTAATTTTTGTAGCAGTAAGCAGATAAAACAATTGGAATTTGGATTGCATTGTTGGCATTGGTTTAAGTATATTTGCCGGTGAGTATTTGTTTAACCGGTGAATACACTACAACTTAAATGATAATTAAGTCTATTGTTTCATTCAAGACAAGTGCATTTCAACTTTACAGAGGTTGTACAAGAAAAGTGTATCGAACAATGTCATCACGTAAGGGTTTTATTAAATTTTAACTAATATTTACGATAACATACTTCAGCTATTTCCATTTACTTTGCCCGCTTTTCATGAATATAAATACTTATGCGTATTCGTAACATAATGTCAAAAAAATTCGCAGTAGAATCTCTTTTTTTTACCTTTTTAGAGAAACAATACTTGAAAACTGAAGGTCCCATTAAATGAATTTTACGAAATTATTTCATTACAAAGATTGTTTCGCACATTTTAAACGACTGAAACAAACTTTAAATAAAAGTGAGTTTATTTGTAAAAAAGATTAAGTATTAATATTTAAGTTATTTAATATTTGTTTGAAATAAATATTCAAGCTGGATCGTTTTAATAATGGAGATATTTCAAAAAATAAGATGCATGGTTTGTATTATTGTGAATTTATCTACCAATTAATCTATATTTATATTTTATACCAATTTATTTATAATTAATATTTTAACATGACATAAAACAAAAAGATTTCAGCAAAGCATAGTATAGTTTAGTCAAGACATATCATATTTTAGTATGTATATCAATTTTAGTTTGTATTGAACTCACAAAAACATTAAAACTACTAATTCTTCTACTATTGAGTGTATATAGCAATAAAAATGTAATTTATATTTGTTTTTGTTTCAGAACCCCTAACTTTGGATACATTGAACAAACTGCGAGATGATTTCTACAAATGTCCAAAGAATGAGCTCGCTCAGAATGTGTGCACTCGCTTTGATCCCTTCGAGGTTGCCATCAGCAAACGGAAGACTGATGCTGCCTTACATGTCTATAACATCAAGGTAAAGCTCATTGAGAATCAGAATATGTCTAAGTTTTTATTGTTAATTAGTTAATTATAATTTCTATTGTTAATTAGTAAATCCCCAATGCTTTTTACATAAATTAAATGGAAAACCCTTACAAAAGAATGGATATTAATCCGTCAGTCCTCGGATCACAGACACAATAGAAAATCTATTGTGTCTCGGCCCGATCGGGCCGCTTGGTGGTCAATGGGTTAAAGTATTAGTTACATTTTCCTCCCTGATAATTTAGCTTCATTATCAGGGAGGAAAATGTAATCATACTGAATGATTCATAAAACAGAATAGTTCTATCTAACTTTTATTATCAGCTTGCTAGTTCTCAATTACAATGTATAATATAAATATAATGTACTAGCGGTCCGCCCCGGCTTCGCCCGTGGTACATATTTACGTTTTCTCTACATAAAAACCATCCTCGTACTTTAAGGAATATAATAAAAAAAGAATTATCGAAATCGGTTCAGCCGTTCTCGAGTTATGCGCTTACCAACACATTTTGCGATTCATTTTTATACATAAGAAGATTTAGTGGTTGTCTAAAAATCAGGTGCCATATTATGACTTCTTATTTCCAGACAGTTTACACCGTGAATTGAACTGACGGGCAAATTCATGTTGAATGGTCATCAATCATGGCTGATTACTGTGGTCATAATATTAATTTGTCAGTCAGTTCAATTTACGTTGTAAACTGTCTGGAAATAAGATGTTATAATACGGCACCTGATCATATTTTTTGTTATTAATCGTAGTTTTTTCTTGTATTTGACTAACATATTTTTAATGTGATGATTTATTCATTCAATGAACGTCAATACAGGACATCTTAGTCTCCCCACAACCAAACTTTAATCAGTTATTTTCATTATTTCAGGTTGAAAGTGAAGGCAAGCCGGTGACAAATCAAGAGAACTCTGGCCGTTGTTGGTTATTTGCCGCACTCAATGTTATGCGCTTGCCATTCATGAAGAAATATGGCATTGAAGAGTTTGAGTTCTCACAGACGTAAGTAATTCATAAATTATATTCAAAAAGCATTAGATATAAATGATTTTAAATCATAGATGTAGAATCTAAATCTTAATATATATAAATCTCGTGTCACAATGTATGTCCTCAATGGACTCCTAAGCCACTTAACCGATTATAATAAAATTCGCACACCATGTGCAGTTCGATCCAACTTGAGAGATAGGATAGGTCCCGGAAATCCCACGGGAAAGGGAACTATGCGGGGTTTTCTCTGAAAACGCGGGCGAAGCCGCGGGCGGAAAGCTAGTATATATATATGACTAAAAGACGACTGACTGACATAGTGATAGTGATCTATCAATGCACAGCCCAAACCACTGGATGGATCAGACTGAAATTTGGCATGCAGGTAGATGTTAGGACGTAGGCATCCGCTAAGAAAGGATTTTGTTCAATCCTACCCCCAAGGGGATAAAAATAGGGGTAGAAACTTTGCAAATTTATCTTTTCCAAGCAGGAATAGCTGTAGGCAACAACTAGTAATTAATATAAGGTTACAGTGTTGGCCAGGATGAAATAGATAAACTATTTATTATTATTCATTTATGTTATCTCTAATGTGTTTCAAATTCCCTTTACAAATTGACCTCTTTTCATCAGTTAAAATGGAACTTATGTAGATAAAAATAGTTAGTGAGTTATGAATAATATAAAGTTGTGTTATATTCTCAGCAAATGTATCTTATGATTTATCTCTTATACATATACACATATTTTTTCACCTCTGCCTCCTTGTAGTAGGGGAGCCCAGGATGCTAAATGTGGATTTACTCGAGCGTCACGGGAACCTATTAGAATTGGTAGATTAGACCATAGCGAGAAAAAAAGGTCCTATAATGTTTTCACTTTTAGCGGTGGGGAAGGGTTTTTTGATTTTTTTTAATTTAAAAAAGAAAAAAATTGGCTTGGAAATACTCAAGCGCGTTAGATATTGATATTTTGCATGCTCCAGGACGTCACTGAAAAAAAGTTTACGTTAATCTGACGATTTAAGTGGCGGTTTCATCGCTATGAAGAAAGGGTAAAAAATTAAAGTAATATTATTCGAGCGCGTCAGATTAATATATGGGGGGGTTAATTAAAATATAAGAAGTCCCCATTTCGCTAATCTGACGATTCGAGCTCAACCTTAGGGAATTATGGATTATTCAAATTTTCCAGCGGGGCCCCTGAGCCCACCCACCAACCATAACTGCTCATATTGACTAGAGGTACTAATGAATAGCTAAGGTAACGTCCCTTATAGTAATCTGACGCGCTCGAGTAAATCCCAAAATCCCCTCTTGGGCTCCCCTACTATTGGTACAGTGGTTGACGCGTGAGCGTAGAACCGAGGGGTCCTGGGTTCGATTCCTGGTGGAGAAAAAAAAATTCTCGGTCTGGCTCTGGCATGACACAGAAGGCTGATCACCTACTTGTCCCTAAAGAAAATCGATTAGTGAAACAGATGTATGCATAATGCATCTGCCCCTTACCCTACTTGGGGACATGGGACTTCACCTTATGTATTTTTTATTTCACGGATATTCATGCTAAACCTTCAAATTTAATGTTTTTATGCAAAATTGGTAGTCAATATTAACTATAAATTGTCCATTAATTTAAATGACCCTTTTTCCATTATTTTAGTTATCTCTTCTTCTGGGATAAAATAGAGCGGTCACACTACTGGTTGAACAACATCGTTAATACGGCGAAGCAGGGTGAGAAACTAGAGGGGAGACTGGTTAACTTCTTGTTGAAGGTAAATATTATTTTTTTTATTACCTGACTTATTAAATAGTGTTTCTTGACAACCAAATGAAAATAGTTTCATTCACCCTTAAGTTGATTTTACCGCACTTAGGAATATACTAACTAGTTTAATATGAGAAGAAATGTTTATAGTATAGGAAATATATTATGTACAAGGCTGAAAAACTTACGATGATTCGAAAATACATTAGCAACTAATCCATATACTCGAACAAGAAAATTACAGTTAAATAGCTCCATATTTTGGATTCATCTTAGTCAGACAAAAATATGATATCAAGAAATTTTATCAACTTATAGTAAAAAAAAGACGTGTGGCACTCGGGGACTGCCGCGGTAAAGCTATTGCATGCTATGCCTTCAAGCCACACCACCGCGCCCGTCGGAGTGGGGAGCGTGAAGTTTTTTCGTTACGAAATTTCTCGATTCGGTCCCCGCGCTCAAGGCCCGCGATAGAAGCAATGCAATAGCTTAAAAATGTATAATTATTATTATTTTTATAGTTGAGCCAATTTAATAGGCAACATTTGACGTCTATCAATTTTATCTTCATAGGGTGGTAACCTGCTTAAAAACATCGATTAAAGCGAATTAATCGATACGGACTTGAAACAATTGTCAATCGAACTTGAAACACATGTCAATAATTTATGATGATTTTTATTCTAAGTAACCAATGCATTCGATTCTAGATGTCAGATTTCGATTTTTAGAGTAACGTCTCTGGTATTTATAAAGAAAAAAGGTTTATTGACACAAAATTGTAGCGACGTCAGTTCTTTAAATAAGAAAATGTTTATTATGTTTAGAATGGTTTATCAGTAAAATCAAATCTTAAAATTAGTTGCATCGGTCATGATTATTATAAATATGTAATCGTAATTGAAAAAAGTTAAGCAAATGTGCAGTTCTAACAAAACGAAATATCATGTTATTCTATGTCGTCGTTACTAGGTTACGTTTTTGAATTTTGTTGAACTGTCAAATGTTGCCTATTAAAATGGCTCTACTTTAATAAGTGCGTTATTCACTAGGATCCAATAAACGACGGTGGTCAATGGGACATGATAGTGAACCTCGTTAACAAGTATGGTGTGATGCCCAAAAAGTGCTTCCCGGAGTCCTTCAGCTCTAGACGGAGCTTGCACATGAACGCTATTATTAAAACTAAGGTCTGTATATATTCTACCTACATAAATTATAATTTATGACTATTATATTATGTACTAGCTTACCGCCCGCGGCTTCGCCCGCTTTGTCTAAAACCTAATAAATTATATACTAAAACCTTCCTCTTGAATCACTCGTTCTATTAAAAAAAACCGCATCAAAATCTGTTGCGTAATTTTAAAGATTTAAGCATACATAGGGACAGAGAAAGCGACTTTGTTTTATACTATGTAGTGATGACGATATGTAAGCTACATTGTTTGGAGTATTTTAGTGAAAATAATGCAAATAAACATAAAAATTATGTATGTTTTAATTAAGATATATATGTATTAAGTGTGATGTTGCATATTACATATAATGCAGATACATTAAATCATTTTGTAAATTAAATTTTTCATTCTACTGCATAATTAATTAGTTTTAGGTATGAGATAGACTTTATCACCATCATTTGTAGAAGATATAATTTGAACCAAGAAAAAAAGCAATATTATTTAGTATTATCTAAAATATCAATTTTAAAATAATTTCAGCTGCGGGAATTCGCGAAAGAGCTACGTGAACTAGTTGCCAACAAAGCTAGTGATGATGAAATACAAGCCACCATTAACAAGCAGATTGGAGTCATCTACCATATTGTAGCTACTTGCTTGGGTAACACTATTTTGTATTATCTACTTAATTATATGACTTACTAGCTTTCCGCCCGCGGCTTCGCCCGCGTTTTGAAAGAAAAACCCGCATAGTTCCCGTTCCCGTGGGATTTCCGGGATAAAACCTATCCTATGTGTTAATCCAAGTTACCCTCTATATGTGTGCTAAATTTCATTGTAATCGGTTCAGTAGTTTTTACGTGAAAGAGTAACAAACATCCATACATCCATACTTACAAACTTTCGCCTTTATAATAGTAAGTATATATATTAAGATTCAGAGAAAAACAAAGAATATTTGAAAAATATAAAATTGTGAATCATGATGTGTGTATGTTATAGCAATATGAGTCAACAGGGCGATGTTATCGCAAAGCGATAAAGCCCTTTAAATAAAAAAAAAATAAAATAAAAGAATAATTAACTTATACAAATGCGGGTTTTCCTTTGAAAACGTGGGCGAAGCCGCGGGCGGAAATCTAGTTTTATATAATTCCTTATTTATTTTATTGTGACAACAGGAACACCACCAGAACAATTCACATTCGAGTACTATAACAAGGAGAAGGCCTACAACAAGATTGGACCGATTTCTCCGCTGCAGTTTTACAATGAACATGTTCGCCCGTTGTTCAATGTTGATGATAAGGTA
Organism: Colias eurytheme; assembly: GCF_061535395.1. Lineage (NCBI taxonomy): Eukaryota > Metazoa > Arthropoda > Insecta > Lepidoptera > Pieridae > Colias > Colias eurytheme. The sequence continues at coordinate 2,634,113 of NC_143000.1, read as the reverse complement.
ATTTTATTTTATTTTTATTTATTTTATTTATTTATTTATCTATTTATACCATACCACATTATTACCATATATTTAAATACCATACCACATATTTAAAACATACCGAAACGCACAAAGATAACAATTATTACAAATTTTTGTATTACTTTTTTGTATCTGTCTTGACAATTTTTTTGCTTCGCTTAAAATAGTATAAAAGTAACGAGAAAAAATCACTTTGATTTTGATGTATTTTGTAAATGAGAGTGATATTAGTTTTACATTTTTACTTTGAAATTTGGGAGAATTTTGTATCGATTGATAAGGTAAAATCCTTTTTGAATGTTTTTTTTTTTTAATTTCATGCGCGATTCATGGAAGCGCCTTAGCCCAGTGTTGGGACACGATAGGCTAATACAATACAATACAACAATTTTCATTTTAAATAGTTCTTTCATCCCAGGGTTATATTCCAATTGTAGTTATTTCCCAAAAATATTTTTGAAGAGAAAACTTCTTTAGCGGCGTTGAGCACTTTTTCTGTAATGGGTATAAAATCTTAAACTCGCGTTACACGTGACCTGAACGAAAAAGCGTAAGACGGATGGATATCAAACATGCTCAACGTTAATAATCAAGTTTTCACTTCTGCCGGCACTCCCGGAGTGCAACCAGTCTTTTTTTTCCCAGGTGTGTCTAGTAAGCGACCCCCGGGAATCGAACCCGTTCGGCGCGTTATACACGCTGCAGTGTCTCGGCAACGTGGTGGGGGGGAGACAAACAGCGTATAATAACCAACCTATTGAGACGCTTATCAAGTGAGTTAAACTAAATTACTACTTATAAAATATTTAATTTTTTGTAATAGGTTCTATGAGATTTTAAAGCTTTTTTTGGGTTAATTTTGAACACCCTGCTTTTTGGTTAACCTTAATCCTTTTAAATGTGTGTATTAATGAAGACATGAAGCTGCTGCTAATGCAAAAAAAAATAATTTTACCGCGTGGCTTGTAATTTTTTGTTTTGATCAATCTGGACGAAAATGGGGACTGGGGTGAAGAGAAATTAAATTTATAATAATGATCTCTACGTTATCAATAATAAAATTTTTCAATAAAGTAATTACTACTTTTATTAAAAAAGTCAAAAAACTCATTTCACTTGCAGAGTGGTGAAGGACAGTATATCGGGCGGGGAAGCTGTGTGGTTCGGCTGCGAAGTATCCAAACGTTTTGAGAGGAAAAATGGATTAGAAGACTTGGATGCGTAAGTTTTATTCCAAAAACATTAAATTTCTCATTCAACACTTGCATTCTTTTGATTTTCAAGCCTATTTAATATGTATCTACTTGATAGTTGAATACGATTTCGACACAGTAAACAAATACGAACAGTAGCGAAACTCCCTACAACAAATTCGAACTGCATCGACGATACTCTTAAGCCTTTGTCTACTAAGGACTCGTTGATGCGTATCTTTGTGTGAGTGAGCCGTTTCGAGCATTTTGTAGAGAGTTTAGCTACTGTTTGAATCTGTTTATAGCTTGACTGCAGTAGCTGTAGGGCTATGACGGTATGTGCGCGGCGAGGCGCAGGAGTGTACCGACCGTTCCGTTTCTTTCTAACTTCTAGCTCGTGCTCTTTCTTACCCGGTCCCCCCCCCACCCTCACCGCACATACCTACACCGCCCTACAGCCACTGCACACAAGCTTTAATTCAATTTTAACGTGTTATAATAATAATATACTTTATCACCAGGCAAGACTACAAGCTGGTATTCAACACGGAGGTCCAAGTGGGCCTGTGCAAGGCGGAGCGGCTGCTGTACGGCGACTCGTGCATGACGCACGCCATGGTGTTCACCGCGGTCGGCACTGACGTGAGACACTAGCACTTACACTAGTATATGTGACACTTACACTAGTATATGGGGCACTTACACTAGTATATGTGACACTTACACTAGTATATGGGACACTTACACTAGTAAATTATGTGGCACTTGACTCAGCTGACACTAAGATTACATTAAAATAAACGCCATAAAAAGTATTCACGCGAGCAAACGGTTCCAGAACGAGCAGATTTTGCTGCGCGCGGCAACCCCTTGCCAATTGTTCGTTCTTTTAGTTGAAACGTGTGCATTCACAGTGCGCGGCGTATGACGATACCGCCTTTGAGCATAACAATAAACCCGTCCGACACTCGATGGTTGGCTCGTTCTATGGACCTGGCTAGTGACGATAAAAAAGTCAATTTTCTATTCTCAAGCAGGTTTATCTATTCTATCTATAATGCGTGAATAATTCCAATAGTTCAGGATCCATCGCCCATTTTTGCATTTGATTACTATTAAGCTAATTTTCCGTGAGTAGCTTTATTTTGATGAGACGCCCAATAATTTCCTGTACGAAACTCTCGATTGTTACCACAATCGAGAGTTTCGTACAGGAAATTACTTACAGAGGTAACAAGGATAAAATGTTTTGATTGGATGGTTCTCAACATTATTATTAATATGTCATATAATAAAATATATTTAAAAATGAAATAATTATCATCTCAGGACGAAGGTAACGTGCGCAAGTTCCGCGTGGAGAACTCGTACAGCGACAAGGAGTTCGACAAGGGATACTTGCTGCTCACAGAGCCCTGGTTCCGAGAGTTTGTGTTTGAGGTAGGATTTTTTTAACGTTATAACGTTTTTAAAATCGTTTTAGTCGGGTGACATGTTCAGAAACTTGTGTCACACCAAAACCTCACGAGCGCGATCGCAGGTATAACGAGAGAGAGACGGACCGATCTCCCGTCTCATCTCGAGCGCTGCCACTGCATTATGTTATCACGTAAACATCTCGATCGTAAACCTACTTTACAAACAACCAATTTTGTGAGAAATTAATATGTTTTTTGTATTTTTAATTATGTGGAAAACTGATATTACACTGTCTGCACTCAAAAAAAATAACTCTAACGTCTACTAAATAAAATTATTCAAATATGTGTGAAATCCATCTTTCATGTTATGCAGTTAGTGCTTTTATGTTATCAATTTCAAATTTGATTATTGTATTTTTTATAACCACTATACTATTGAAACGATAAGATACGACATAATCAAGCAATTTAAATGGATTACTTGAATAAATCTAAAACATAAAAAATTGCTTGTCTGTAAAGTCGGTTTACTGACGATAGTTGAACGTGACAACGTCCGATTGTGCTTCTTTGTCGCTCGTTCCGCGCTCTCGCTTGCACTTCAAGCCTTACATGGAACGCCTCAGAGCGAGGTAACGCCGCATGATGTTTTTTTCGTTCGTGCAGCCGGCGCTATCGAATTATAAGACGTTGTCACGTCAAAAATACTTTTGAAAATGCTGAAATACTTTTTTTCTAAAATCCCGTTTTATTACAGGTGGTAGTAGATAAGAAGTACGTTCCCAGCGAAGTATTAGATGTATTCAAGCAAGAAGCGGTGGTGTTGCCAGCCTGGGACCCGATGGGCACACTCGCATGTCCCGTGTGTAACAAGGAGTAGTGTTGCCAGTGTGCCTTAGATTTGTAGGGAAAGTGCAGTTTATTGTCTATTATGGTCACTTGTTTTTCTGCAAAATTTAGAGGATATGTCATGTGTTTTAGAAACGGCTTTTTTAATGATTTGTATTTGTGAATTTGTGAAATAGCATTTTATTTGTTTACTGATATCTGTGTAATTTTATCTTAAGTTTAAGTTTTCATTTAAAAAATTCAAATATATTCAGTCACAATTTTGTATTTTTTTTGTTTGAATTTTTTGGTGCTGTATTCAATTTACCAGATTAGAATAATAATCTTACCTGTCTTATATGAAATCAATAGTGTACAATTTTACCAGATAATGCACTTTACCAATGATTATGGCCATTTTACTTATTCATTTAATTCATAAAAAAATGTTTGTTACAATGTGTTCATACATAGTTACCCTTTACTAACAAATGTCACTTAGATGAGCGTAATACATATTAGTTATCTGATTAATATTACTGGTTCTTATGTTTAAAGGCATTTAACAGAAGACATAGATTTAATGAAGCTATCATAGCTTTCTATTATATCCTAGATTCCATATTGACAATAAAACAAGTAGGAAAACCAATAAATTCGATTTGTACACCATCGAAGTACATATAATATTTTTACTTCACATTGACACAGACCCGCGTTACATCGGCCCCTGGCTATCCGTCGCCCCCTGTAATCCGACATGTCCAAAATTGCTGACTCCCAATAATTTTGGACAAAATCCACCTACTATTGTGCTCTACTCGAAAATATTGTTTTAATTCCAAAATACATAATGAAGCATGTTTTATACCTATACTTCTGAAACAGAACTATGTGTCATCTTATCTTTTCTTTTTATTAGGTCCGTTATTTGTCAAATTACAAGGTACTATTGCGTGAAAACATTCGGACTATAGGGGGATCTCTGACTAGGCAGCACCCTATAATCCGACAAATTCGCCAAGGCTCTGCAAAACGATTGTCGGAATACCGTGGGTCTACTGTAGAGGGTTCCAGGAATGTGCCTTTAAGATAATGGGTGCTTAAGAGTAATATACCATCTTAGGCTACAATGGTGCCTTTTAAAATATGTCGTCAAAATAACACCTGTATACAAATTTTTAGATATATAAATGCGATTATATACGATACGCCATTTTCTTCTAAAATACGTAAAAACTTGTCTGTTAAAGAATGTGTGGTTCTATTTACTTCCGTTTGCAATAATGTTCGTAGATTTATATTATAACTTGCAATAAAATATTTTTTTATATTTGTGTTTTATTTGTTTACCTGGTTTGAAAATAAAACAACATTTTAAATGAAACGTGTTTATTTAATATAAATGATACATGAAGAATGATTTCAATAAACGCAAATAAGCGATACTGTGAATAATCAACATAAATGAACACAACCCAAAACCTTGTTAGTGAAGCGTCGAAAAGAAACAACTAATAACTACTTATTATTATTGAATATTAAGATACAAAAGTTATACAAAGTACATAATCGTGTTTTACTAATGATTAACAATGTTGGTCGAACTTGAATTATCAATATTCAATATACAAACAACTAAGTGACATATCACACTAGCGGATTGCGAGCGGTTTCAAAGCGGAGCGGGTGCGCAACGAATACGTTGCGGTTGCGCAGCGAATTCGTTGCGGACGCGTGGCAGATGCGCAACGTTTACGTCGCAGTCATGTACACTCATTAACAAAATGGAATCCGTGCTGTTGTTACTTATAACTTGTGATAGTATAATAATTATGAGATCATTATTTTTTACGAGTTTCATAACATGTTAATGTTTAGGGTATTGTTTTATCTATTAAATCTTGGTCGAAATGCAATCAGATAACTTAATTGCTCATTAAGAAAGTTCATTAGTGAAATAAATGTTAAAGCTCCTTAACTAAAACAGGGCTATCTTATTATTAGATAAATAGCAGTGAATAGAAAATTTTATCAAGCAACCAGCAACTCACTATCACTTTGCTCATAATTAGGTTCACAAAATCTCTTTATAACATACGTTGCTATGGGAGAGATTATACTGGTCAGTCGTTACATACTTTTGGAATGTATGGTACATTCTAAAAGTCCTAGTAATTCAATTTTATAGCACCTTTTTTTAACAACTCCAGTTGTTATTACATCTTTAGTTAACTGTTAAGTAAGTGCATTTCCACAGTACGGTTAAAAAATTGAGTGCTACAGAAACGATGGAAATATTGAATGGAAGTTAGGCAAGGCGGAAGGGCTGGCTTTTGTGCGAGAGTATACAAAATGACGCGTCCGCAACGAATTCGCTGCGCAACCGCGGCGTGTTCGTTGCGCGCCCGCAACGTATTCGTTGCGCACCCGCTCCGCTTTGAAACCGCTCGCAATCCGCTAGTGTGATATGTCACTAAGCTTTAAAGTGCTTATAATATATGAACGATTATCGTAAGTCTGATTTCATAGTATAAACAGGAGATTATTATTATTTTGTAATCGTTAAACTTTTTTTACCAGAAACACATTAGGTGTACTATGGAGATAAGAATTTTTTTTTATATTGTCATTTTGTATTAAATTGAATAAAGCATGATATTGTCTATAGAGAAAGTTACTTCACAGTTCATATGGAACGATAACGTACATGCTACTCATTTAAATATGTAGTATCACGACCGGTTTCTGAATTGAGTAAATGACGTTTAGAGAGTCTCAAAATATGCTTATTTTCTGCTTAAATATATTTGAAGTGAAACTTCTTTAGGCGCGCTGAGAGTAAAATTTCAAGGTCGCATCATTGCAATACCGTCATGTCATGGAGTAACGAAATTATTTTGGAATCTTTGAATCTTGCCAAAAAAGTTTCACTTCTGACACGTGTGCCCGGCACACACGGTCTTTGTTTTTATGTGACAAGCTTTCTCAAACTTAAAATCAATAATTTTCAATACAGAAACCGGCCTATAGTGTATCTAGGTGCTTAAAATTTAATATAAAAAATTAAAAATGCCCTGTTATGAGTAGCCTGCCTTATTAATTAAAAAATTCTATTCTCTATGATCATTAACATTGCTTGTCCATTATATTTAGCCAATTTGCTAAACCTTCACTTGCTATTAAAATTACCTATTTCTATGAAATGTGTTAAAAAGTAGTAAGTCACAATTGGTTAGTGTGTAAATGGGGTTGCTGTATAAAAGCATAATGTATAGAATTATTAATAATAATTGTTAATGCATGTAATAACTAATAATCCTTATTCTCCTCACTTTTCACATTTCGTGGTTTTTTAATAAAGGCTATTAAAGTTAAAAATGTATTTTAGTACTATAAATATTATGGTATTATTGGCTTTTGTAGTGTTTTATCAAGATATTAGGGTAAGATAGGTATAGGTAAAAACATGGTATGCCATGTTTTTATTTCGTGACAGAATAATAATTTATAATCATAGACAATTATGTAAATTGGATGTTATTCTTATAAATGCAATCGAATGTTTCGAATTTACCCCAATACAGCATATTTAGATTTCAATAGTGATTAGTAAGTATCGATAAATCATTTTTCAAGTGCTTATAGATGGATGAACTGATCTTTTATCGTATATGTTACCTATCTACAAATACAATTAATGTAATACATTTATAAAACACTAATTGTCACATGGAGAGTGTATGTCAAAGAATAAAAATCAGAAACATCAAAATGCTAATTCTAAACAGAAATAAAATAAAAAACAAAAGTAAAATAAGCATACATTTTAATCCCTTGAATGTATAATGAATACATTACAACATAATGATGGCTACAGGATGATGTCGTACAATACTTAAGTAGGTATGAAAAATAGTATTAGACTTAGACAGTAGCTCAAGACACAGTTTCAAAAATTGCGTAAAACATTTGAGAAAAATAGTGTCATAGATGTAAAAAGCATACTGTCACAGTCTTAACAAAATCAGTTTGATAAAATTATAAATGAATGAAAAATGGCATCACTTCAATGGTATAATAAACTCACTCGTCTCTTATAATAAAACTATAAATTTAACCTGATTTATAATGAGAATTTTCACAAAGAAACCATGGGGGTACCCATACCAATATACCATATTCCAGATATCATATTTAGTTGTAAACGAATTTGTAAGAGTACAACCACTGAAGTGAGTTCCATTGCTTTCAGATTATAATAACGCAAGTGGGATAGAGAAAGTCGAATTTAATTTCCAAAGATCTCCGTCTATTACATTATTAATTAAAGTGAAACTTTTATTACATCATCTCAAACTTTTTGGTCTGTGTAGCGCATGTCGCGTGACGGTCGAACCGTACGATAATTATCGTACAAATACAATAATTTTGTGCCTAAATTTCACTTTTACCGTGGTTTCATAAAACCACACAACATTTTTTTCTTTAAGTCAAGTTCAACTATGGACCAGCCCAATAAATTTTTTCCCGATTTATCTTTCTATAGTTTATCTTAAAAAGTATGATAAAAATGTTGTTATATCGACTTTCCCTACCCCAGAGCAAACGTTAGCATATGCACACTTATACTGTATAACTGTATAAAGTATAATATAAGATATAAACGGTAGTATGTTGCGCTCGGATCCGTCCACTTTAGCGCTTTGTGACGTGTTGCCATTTGTCGTCGTCGCCGCGTGCTGGGTACAGAAAAAAAAATGTTTTAATATGTAACAATTGCATTTTATTTAGAATTTATATGAATAAAATTCTTTTAGAGTAATAAAACTACATAGATGTAAAAATAATATTAATTTACTTCAATTTATCGCTGCAACATTATGTGATGAATATATCCATATTCGAAACTATAAATCCAAGCTGGTTTTACATTTAGTAAGAAATTAACCCATGACAGACAGATGTGCATGATTCCCAAATTTCCAATATTCCTATTATAACAAAATCCATAAGAAGAATACTTGAGAAAAACTGATTCAAAAAATCTATATCCTTTCTATTAGTATACTAGCAGTTAATAGTTATACTCACGTTTGTCATCCCTACGGGGCGGTGCCGGACGACGGTCGCGGTCGTCACGCCGCGGACCGTCACGGTCGTCGCGCCGAGGACCATCGCTGTCATTACATATTTATTTATTTACATAACATTATATCACATTTATAAAGGGAATTGATCAGTGAAACAGATGTATGCATAATGCATCCTGCCCCTTACCCCACTAGGGGACACGGGACTTCACTTTATATCGCATTTAGAGGTTCAGTATTCATTTCAAAAGTTAAGAGTCATGTGATTTGTTTTTGGTTACTCGTTTGCTCAAACTGAAACACTTATTTATTCAATTGGACTTCCTATAAAAGCATTTTTGAATCGTCAAAACATTTTTAACATTTACCACCGATTCGGAAAGCAGATGGAGAAGAACCGGCAAGAAACTACATAGTGCTACAAGAATAAAACAAAAAAATATCTCAAATACAAAGTATTAGTATTTAAGAATCCATATACCATCGGCAATATAAATGAAATAATAATTGTTGAATACTATTATCATTCGTCAATACAGTATCAAGTCAACTCACCGATCATCCCGCCTGGGCCCGTCACGGTCATCCCTGCGCGGCGGGAAGCGGTCACGGGCGCCGCCGTCACGGTCGCGGAATCCGTCACGGTCACGGGCGCCGTCACGGTCACGGCCGCCGTCACGCGGCGCGTCACGGTAGCGGTCGTCGCGGCCCGAGTCACGCGCAGAGTCCTTCGAGCGCCACATCGCTGTACGCTCCTGTGTATCACAATAATTTAACACTATTAATTGAAAAACTACTATTATTTCTAGCCAAGGAAGTTTTTTAGCTAGAGGTCATACAAATTAGTTAGATTGTAAGCCAAATATAGCTTCAAACTTTCAACCACAATAATTTACAAAAACCTACATAAAAGAGCAATTCAATGATTTCATATGTAGCTTTGCTTCAAGAACTCTAAGGACAAATAATTTGAAATTAAAAATAAGGTATCCCATACCAACATAACTGATTTGTTCAGACATAGACAATGTTATTGTAATCGCATGCAACTCTACAAAAATACATACTACATTATTGATTGTTGTTTTGCACTATCAACACTTTCATTCTTATAAAAATAACCCTTTCTTACATTAAAATTAATCTATACTAATATTATAAAGAGGAAAGGTTTGTAATTATGTAATTATGTATGTATGTATGGTTTTCGCATAAACCACTGGACCGATTTTGATGAAATTTGATACAGACAATCTTTAGACCCTGAGAAAGAACATAGGCTACCTTTTATTACGAAATATGTACCACGGGCGAAGTCGGGGCGGACCACTAGTCCTTTATATAATTATCTATACAAGTATTACAATTAAATAAATAACTCACAGCAGAAGACGGCGGCGGTTCGGCGGGTCCCCTCCGCCAGCTGCTGCCGTCACCCGCGGGCGGCCCGCTCGACCGACCCGTGTAACGGGGCCTGCATTGATAAATTAAATTAATCGGATTATTAAGAGAAAATTAATTTTAGGGCCGATTTTTCAATCCATGGTTAAAACTTATCCGCCCAATAAAGTATTACATGATAATATTAAAATGTCACCCGTAAACTGTCAAATACGGCCAAAGAATACATTTTTGAAATGGTAGCTTAATACGTTATTCGACGAATAAGTATTAACCAAGGATTAAAAAATCGGCCCTAAGTCAAATAACACCGAATCATCACATACCAGATTCTAGTATATTGTATTACACAAGAACAAATAAATACTACTAAGTTTATGTTTCCTATATCTGTTTATAAGTTCTGGTTTGGAATAATTTAACTGATAAATAATTCTGACAAAAAATGTTATTCTTTTATTGGTTTAACTATGCATTAAATAGAAAACGATGACAAAAAGATCATGTGTCATTTGGTTGCCTATTGCAAAATAAATAAAAATTCTACAAATCAAACTAGTTTAAAAACCAACATACCTTTCAGGCTCAGAAAGCGGAGCCTTGTTAGCGGACCTCCAGCCGCCTTCATCCTTGGGCCTATCGTCCCTGGGTCTTTCGTCCCTTGGCCTATCCTCTCGTGGTCTTTCGTCCCTTGGTCTTTCATCGCGTGGCCTTTCCTCCCGTGGTCTTTCATCTCTTGGTCTGTCTTCTCTGGGTCTTTCTGCTGGAGGACGAGCTTCGCGGGCTCTGTCATCGCGTCGGCTAGAAAACAAATATTATAAATCTGATGTGTTCAATTGTATTTTCAATATTGATGTGTTCTTGGAATTAACACGGTATGTTATTTTGATCAATAAAAATAACATAGACTTAAAAAATTGAACTACATAAACACAACTTGAAACAATATTTTCTATAAGGTAATATGCGTATGTTTGTTTATAATATTACCATAAAGTAACTTTATAACTCAGCCCCCGGAACCACAGACACAATAGAAAATCTATTGTGTCGTGGATCGATCGGGCCACTTGGGGCTCAATGGGTTAAAAGTAAATTATTTAAAATCGTTTATAAACGCATACCTATCATCTCTCGGTGGACGGTCATCACCAGGCTGTCTCTCGGCGGGTCGCTCAGCCCTTTCGCCTGGAGCTCCGGCCGCACGAGCTGAAATAAAATATTTATTAGTTTATCTTTTTTTATCCTTTTCAATCCTTGGTTAAAACTTATTCATCGAATAACGTATTAAACTACCATTTCAAAAATATATTTTTAATGTCCGTATTTGACACTTTACAGGTGACATTTTAAAACGTTAGTGTAATACTTTATTGGAAGGATAAATTTTATCCAAGGATTGAAAAATCGGCCCTTAATGTTCTACTAGTCATTATATTGATTTCAGTTTTCCACTATCTGCACTATGAATATATTGATATTCATGTCAAAGTTTTCCTGTGCTACATTTTACCTAGGTTTTCTGAAACACTTCACAACTATAATGTTCTTCGCATGTTTTACGTCGTCAACCAACGTCAACGCCAACGTCTTATAATTCGATAGCCGGCTGCACGCACGAAAAAACATGACTCATGCGGCGTTACCTCGCTCTGAGGCGTTCCATGTAAGGCTTGAAGTGCAAGCGAGAGCGCGGAACGAACGACAAAGAAGCACAATTGGCCGTTGTCACGTTCAACTATCGTCAGTAAACCTACTTTACAAACAACCAATTTTTTATAAGAGTCACGTGTGGTGTACTCACACGGGCGCCAGGGCTCCTTCTTCTCCTCCACCTTGCCGGCCGGGCGCCGCCACAGCGACTGCGCGGCCGCCTTCTGCTCCTCCAGCTTGCGTGTGATCTCCTCCTCCTTGGCGCGGGCCTTGGCTTGAACACGCGCCAACATCTCCGCGTGCTCCCTGTGACATAATATAATTTTTTCTTTGTAATGGTTGGTACATCAAGTGTTTCGAACAGACATATTACTATCGATTTTTATAAACCTGTCATAAATATAATGTATAACAAAAGTTAAGTAATTTATTTAACACAGTACACATAACATAAAATGAAATAAATAATGTTCCTCAAGAAAAACAATACACATATCGTTTTTATCCACTATTATGATGGCCTGGATGGTCACCTTTTGACGCGTTCGTTCGGCGCAGCTTGGGTTGTGGATAAAAGGAAAGATTAGCAGTGAGGAATCTGTATGGCACAGCTCTAGAATAATGAACGTGAAAGGAGGCTTATAGTCTTAGTTGATAGAAGGAGGTGAGTACCTCTCCTCCTTCTCCTTCTTCTCGCGCAGCGCGGCGAGCTCCTCCTGGCGGCGCCGCTCGCGCTCCTCCCGCTCGCGCCGCTCCTCCTCCTCCTTCAGACGACGCGCCTCCTCTAGGGCGGCTTCCTCCAAACGCTTTTTCTCTGCTAGCCACTGTGGAAACGTGAAATCATTTAGAATACGATTGAAATAGTTTGTTTATTAAATATAGGAAGTAAAAGGGCCAATAATCGTGAGAGTGCTATAATAACATTTCTGCATACCAATTTTTTAGGAAGTGTACAGTTCAATTCTCAAGAGTCACTGGGTGCGTGCGTATGCAATCAATATACAAACTAGTATTTTAAAATACACTAGCCGCTCATCCCGGCTTCGCCAGGACTGACATAGGATAAAAACGAAACAAATATTAAAACCATACAGGTTTTCTACTTCCAAATAATGTAGCTTTCTATTAGTGAATATCTTACAACAGTTTATCGCTAGTTCGAAGGGTCTGAACATAATGCTGTACCTGTTTCTTGTAAAATAAATGTTTATTATTGTATTAACAATAAATATTAATATTAATGTACACACCTCTTGTCGGCGTGCCTCCACCCTAGCCTTACGCCGCTTCTCAAGTCGCACCTCACGCTGAGCAGCCAACTGCGCCTGAAAGTCAGCCAGGCGGCTTGTATACGCAGCTCCACGTTCAGAACGCAAGCGCGCCATAAACTCGTCGCGGTGTGAATGCATGCGTACGAGGCGCGCTTGGGTCGCCACGTCGCGGGTGCGCGCCTCTGTGGAATAAAAAAAGTTACATTTGAAATTGGAACATAAATTTGATTGGAACATAAGTTGTAGAGGATGATGAAAGGATGCATGTGGGCGGGAAAGAAAATTGAAATTGGAATCAATTTTGCAATATCTATAGGTGATTAAGCGCGCGACTCGGATTTTTTTTTTATGTATAGAGAACGCAGTGTGCATGTGCGTGGATGAATATAAAACTTTTTGAAATGTGGTAATATTTCATACAAAATTTAATGGATTCTATATATTTTATAAGCATTTTCTCAACCATATCTTACCAATAAGTTGTTGTATGCGTTCCTTCTCCTGTTGCTCCCAGAATGCCTTGTCCTGGACTTGTTTCTCTTCCAGGCTCTTCTGCAGCAGAGGGATTTCTTCCAGACGTTTGGCGCGCTCAAAGTAATCCACCTAAACACAAAAATAATAATTGTAATAAGAAAAATAATAATCAACATTTTTTCAACGAACCAGTAATAATAATGCTTATTTAGCATATTTAAATAGTTTTTGCTATGCAAAATACGAACTGCAAGTTTAAAGAGTCAATAATCGAGAATGTACGTAATAATATACAATACTAGCTTACCACCCGCGGCTTCACCCGCATTGTCTAAAACCTAATAAATTCTATACTAAAACCTTCCTCTTGAATCACTCTCTATTAAAAAAAACCGCTCCAAAATTCGTTACATAGTTTTTAAGATTTAAGCATAGGGACATAGGTCCCTAAACTGTCCAGTTTGCTTTATAATATGTAGTGATAATACATACATTATTACATATATTTACATGAATACTGTAAATCTGATTATTGATATTTATGGAAAAAGCTCAGCTACATTCTCTTTGACCTTTTTTTTCTCAACTTAATGGTTATTTTACACCCATTTTCACTAATAGTGATTATTTCCGAAAATAGACATTTTTAGTGCCTTTTTATTAGTTTTTCATGTAACATACCTTCTTCTCCTGCGACTTGAGTCTTGCCTGCAGTTCGCGGCGCTCCTTCATCAATTCCTCAGCCTCGCGCTGAGCGATCGCTTCAGCGTCCATCTTCTTTAGATCCTGTTAAATTGGACATAATTTTGGCGTTAAAAAATGTTCTATACAGGATGATTATAATGATTGATGTTGCTTTTTCTTAAAATGCAATAGTTAAAATGTAAAATTATTAATATAATTATGTTACTTTGTTTTGTTTTGTTTTTTGTTTGGTAGCAGTACAACCAATATTGTAACCAATACCTATTTCACAAGTAGGAAATTATATAGTATTCCTGAACAATAATATGAGCTTTGGTATTCATTACACGCTTTATATTAGCTTTACCTGTATGTTTGTATGTTTGTAACCGACTTCTTTGGGCGCGATTTTGACCCACTTTAAACGGCCAGATTTCGTTCAAACTTTGTAGATTTATTGAGGACCGATGACAATACACTAATTTGATAAAAATTTTCTATTTTTTAGTTCGGTTTTCTATAAAAAGCGTGTTTTTTAGTTTTTTTAAACTATTAATTATTTTTATCGGTTATTTTAGGCTCATTGTAGTCACTTTTCAACAATAACATAAAAAAACAACTAAAATCAAGATTCTAAGATATCGAAATCGTCGCCTTACTCCATGATGCGACCTGGAAATTTTACGCTCAATGCGCCTAAAGAAGATTCACTTCAAAAATATCTACAACGCACCTCTTCGTCCAACTTCTGCAGCACTTTCTTGCCGTGCATGGTCTGCGAGATGTGCGCAATACGTTCCCGCAGGTGCCTCTCACGCATCGCAGCGAGTTCGGACGCGTGACGTTTCCGTTCGCGCTCTTCACGCTCTTGTTCTTGACGCTTCGCTTCGGCCGCTGCGGCAGCGCGGAGCTGTTCTTCTTGACGACTGTGCGAATAGTTAAGATAAATTAATATATTCATAAAAGTAGAAGTATTTAACATGAGTTTATGTACTTAGCTATGAACATACACACGAGGTTGTATTTTGCACGAGTTTATACAGCTTACATTTATAATTTTTGTTTGATACAGTGCTGTTATGCTTACAAAAAACTCTTTCTATTTTATCATAGTTTAGTCAAACAATTCAAATTTATGAATTAAAACATGTCTGTGATGTTTTATGTCTTTATGTCTTTTAAGTCTTTTTTTTAGTTATAACATGAATAAAGTATGTTATAAACACTATAGCACACAGTACACCAGTTAAAGTGGCTAGACTGTTTCAGTCTAGCCACTTTAAGTCTGTTGAGCGTCGCCTAAAATTACGTGCCGTAAAAGCGTGTATATAGGCGTAGAGCATTCTTTCGTTGTTCTTAGTGCGTTCGAATGCACGGTAGCTGTCAAACTGCTGTTACATACCGCAGCTCCTCCTCCTCGCGCACGGTGTTGAGCCGCTCGATGTACTCCTTGCGCTCCTCGATGATCTTGTGGCGCTGCAGCACGCGGTGGTGCTCCGCGTGCTTGTTCTCGTGGTAGTGCTGCACCAGCGCCGCGCGGGCCCGCTCGCGCTCGGCGCGGCGCCGCGCGGGGAACAGCGCCGCCACCGCGCGCGACAGCACCTCCGCCGCGCGCACCAGCTGCTCGCGGACCTGTGACCAATTGCAATGTAACATATTAATAACGGACCTGTTAATTACAATGTGGTACATGAGCGCGAGTTGTCAGCGTGTCCGTGAAGACGTTATCTATATGTCGTGGCCAGATATGGCCGGATATGAGCAAATGTACGATAGTACATTTGCTCATTTCATGAAAGGGCCAATTTAGTTTGGCCAGATCGTTAAATCGTCAATGTTTCACGATTTGGTCATCCACATTTGGCCAGATCGTCGATCTGGCCAAACGTGGATGGCCATTTCACGAAATGCGACCATGTTTGTTTCTTTTTTAAAAAGCGATTCGCTTCTGGCGTTCTAAATTATTTTAACTTTAACATTTTATAACTTAAACTAAATAAATAACGCACTTGTTCAGCAGGAGTGGCCTGCAAGATGGCACCACCGCACGCCTCGTCAGCCGCAGAGCACCACTCGCCACCACCCGCTTCTACGCCGAAGTGCACGCATCTATACACATACAAACATACACTTACAACAGGTTATTCTAAAAAAATTGTTAATTGGTAAAGATAAGTAAGATTTATACAATTTCATAAAGATGCACTATTTGTGACTTCTATTAAAATATACATTTTCACAACTAAACATTTATTATTTTGCATTGATGCTCACAATACAGGCCACGAGTGTGGTCATCTTGGTTCAAATAATGTATGCTAAATTTACTGTGTTTACAGCCTTATTGCCGTGAGTATCAACGAGATTGTATGCTTGATTTTTCAATAAATATTATTTATTTACTACTTTAAACAAATATGGCTCCCAAAAATTTATAATACATTGTCATATTAATATATGCATTGATTAACCGCTCACAAGCATCAACAACCGGTTATTTATGTGTAAAAATAACTCTGTACTACTTATCGACTCACTTGTTAGCGTGGTCCACCCGTATCTGCATATCGTTGTGCCGCACACAGTCCACGAGCAGACGCTCCAGGTGGAACAGGTTGTCCGTGCCGGCCAGCTGCAGCAGGCGGGAGAACTCTATGCAGTCGTAGCACTGCGCTAGTTGGCGAATGAGTCGAACTAGAGCCACGTCCGTTAGCGCCGTGGTGTATTGGGCCAGCGGGGAGTCTGTGAATATATTGTGAGTTTTATTAAAGCTATCTGCGTGATAGTAGTGTGATTTGCGATTCTACAAGCTTCATGAATAAGTAGATGCTTTCCTACCTTAACCACTGAACATGACAAAAATGGCACAATAATAAAACTTAAAAAAGTGAAAGAGGTGAGGTGAAAGATACAATGCTAAAAAAATTCCCCAAAACTATTTCCAACATTAATTTTTACCAAACTTACAAAAAAGTTACTGATAAAGTCTATCATTTTACAATACATTATCAAGCAATATTTATGGAAAATAAACTCACTAGGGTCCTCCTGTAGCGACTTGATAACATTCTGCACATTGGCGCAAATGGTGAGTGGATCGAATTCGATCTCGAGCCAAGAGTAGAGTTGTTGTAGTTGCGGGGAAGCGAGAGCCACCACATTTAGGCGCACAACGTCTGTGGAACAAAATGCGTAGTTAAACATAATATTAAAAATCATTCTTTCCAATATTTACATCACTACATAGTATAAAACAAAATCACTATCGCCGTCCGTCCTTTTGTATCTTTAATACTACGCAAAAGATTTTAAAGCGGTTTTTTTTAAATAGATAGTGATTTTATTACGTTATGGAAAAAGCGGGCGAAGCCGCGGGTGGTAAGCTAGCCTATAATTTTCCTTCAACAACATTATACAAATAACTGTAAATACTTTATTATTCCAAGCTATATAAATAGCAACTTTTATAATATTTTACAGTTTTTATTGTGTTCCAATTTAATTAGATATTTTGTACAGGCATTAATTAACACAGACAAAGCAGTAAAACATTGTCTGTCGCGTCACACCTCCAATATGCTTTACCTCTGAGGCCTACCACTCCTTACTATTGATCAGTTAGAAATGGGATTTATTTCAGAGGTATAAAATGTTGAAAATTCAGAAAAAAAGAACGAATGAATTAATTAGAATTAGCAGAGTAAAAAACCTACTATTTCCATGTCTATTTTTGCTTATACATATACAAAAAAGTACACCAAATAAAAAAGTAGTGTGTGATTTTATAAAAACCGCGCTAAAAGTGAATCATTTTTTTTTCATCTACTATAGAGATTTAAGTAAAAAGTTTCAGAATTATATCAAATTAAGGGTATAAAAACTGCTATGACAAGCAGCTTTCACTTTATCCGCAGCCCACCGTCACGCGACATACAACACACAGACAAATAAATTACATATGATATAATCAAGAAGCTTATATCTATTACACTGGAGATTTCAGTATGAACATTAACTTGTAACAAGAAAATATGACCTTGAATGACGCCTGTATGTTTTTTTATCCCTTTCACACCCACTTGCCAAGTTAGGTGTGAAAGGGATAAAAAACATACAGACGTGCCTGCGTTTGCAATGTAAGCGGAAAAAATGTAATTTTTTACGACATCACATTAGAAACCTCAAAAATAACAGTACTTCTCTACTATTTAATGGATGTTATTATACATATAAACCTTCCTCTTGAATTCACTCTATCTATTAAAAAACACCGCATCCAAATCCGTTGCGTAGTTTCAAAGATTTAAGCGTACAAAGGGACATAGGGACAGAGAAAGCGACTTTGTTTTATACTATTTGTTTTATATTATAGTAGTGATAAGCTTCTTGGATATAATATTTCACTTTTTTTTTAATTATTGTCGATAGAGAAGCGCTTGAGCACAATCTCACCTTATGGAAAGCTAAGATGTGGCCTAAGATGGAACATGGTTCACTCTTTGCTTGAAACTTTAGTAATTAACCAAAGAAACACTAACCTTTCAACAAGCTAGCCCTTGTGGGTGGCTGCGCTAAACCGAGCAGCACGGCGAGCCTCTGGGCCTTCTCCACTGGGCTCTTGTCAGTTTCGACGAAACGGTCAAACTCGGGGTGTAGCGAGGGAAGCGGTACAGACAGCACTGCTACTAGCACTCGACAGGCCATCCTGTGAAGAGATATTATTTAGGGCCGATTTTTCAATCGTTGGTAAAAATGGTTGTTTGTAAAGTAGGTTTACGATCGAGATGTTTACGTGATAACATCTTATTGGTGGCAGCGCTCGAGATGAGACGGGAGATCGGTCCGTCTCTCTCTCTCGTTATACCTGCGATCGCGCTCGTGAGGTTTTGGTGTGACACAAGTTTCTGAACATGTCACCCGACTAAAACGATTTTAAAAACGTTATCACGTTAAAATTTATCCGTCCAATAAAGTATTACACAAACAATTCAAAATGTTACCTGTATACTATCATATTCGGACAAATATAATATATTTTTGAAATGGTAGTTTAATATGTTATTCAATGAATAAGTTTTAGCCAAGGATTGAAAAATCAGCCCTTAATGATATTGCCTGTTTGTAGGTCTGTGACAATAATGTACCTTTAATTGACTATGAATATGCTCTTGTATTAAAAAAAATCAACTTTACAAGTCCTTGTATTAAATGACACTTTGTGTAATGTAATACATTTCTCCTGACAATAATTTTAATGGTTTTCTTTATTATTCGACTTGGTAATTTATACACCACATAATTGTCTTTTTTGTTACATCATAACTTAAAACTCACTTAAAAATCCTACTAATATAACAATTCAATAGAGCATAGAACAATTTTTTTATTTTTAATTGTACAGGCATTAATTAACACAGACAAAGCAGTAGAACATTGTCTGTCGCGTCACACCTCCAATATGCTTTACCTCTGAGGCCTACCACTCCTTACTATTGATCAGTTAGAAATGGGATTTATTTCAGAGGTATGTATGATTTTTTTCGTAGACTTTTAATTTTTTACGTAGTATTATTTCACTTTAGTATACTTTTATTAAATAGAATTCACTAAGTGTCTAAGATAATATTTTGTGATTTCACATAGAGTACAAGTCATAATAGACTAGGTTATTATACTCATTTGTTTACATATCAAGAAAATAAGTAACAACTAATAGTTTAATTAAATTCAATCACTATATTTTCTTGTATGAAATCATTATAAAAGTGACTATTATCTTACATTTTCATTGCACCAATCTTGGTAGTATTTGGTATACGATTTAGACTCAAAATGACTTTACAGTTAAAACCCTTAACCAGGAATAAAACACATGACAAAAGCCTTACTTCTGCAATTCCTCTTGGGTGATATTCTTCTTCATCTCCCTTGACAGTTGGAACAGCTTCAAGAGAGCAGCGGCGTGGAACAGACAGTGGCCGGCCTTCCAGAAGACAAGAGCCAGCTTGCCGTAATAGTTGGCCATTGTTTTAGCCACTGGCGTCTTCTTCGACATGTTCATTAGATTGTGGATGTCCTCGATTGCTTTGTATGCTTCCTGTTATGAATTAATATGCTTTTATTATAAAAGAAACAACAGATATAATTCAAGATAATATGATAAAAATCTTTATAGCCATAATAACACAGTAATTTAAATACAAATCCATAGCTTCTTGAACTATGTATTAATAAACTTAACAATATATCACATTTCATATTTTAACAGTAGCGGTCCGCCCCGGCTTCGCCCGTGGTACCTACATGTTTAAACTATCCTATCTCTCAAGTTGGATCGAACTGTACATGGTGTGCGAATTTAATTATAATCAGTTAAGTGGTTTAGGAGTCCATTGAGGACAAACATTGTGACACGAGATTTATTATATATTAAGATTTTCAAATTAAACATAACACAAACATTTTAACAAAACAGGATAATTTAATAAGAAAACTAATTTTAGTAAATGTGGGTAGATGAAAATAAAATGTACAAACCTGCCACAACTCCATCTGAATAGCACTGTCCAGCTGGAAGAGACGAGTCTCCAGGTTGAGCTGCTGAGTTTCAGGCTTGGAAATGCTCACATTGCCTGTTTGTACCTGTGAATAATGTGTTTATGAACTTAATACTGATGTTCTATAAGAAATATCTAGTTGTTTTCATTTAAATGGTATAAAACAAAATAAATGTACACATCTCTAGATAATAAATTTAACATTTGTTTTATCAAGACCTCAAGTTTCAATTTTTTATACACAATATTAATTATTATTGCAGTTTTTGTTGTATTCTTATCCATGTTACTTAATACATCACAACTAAGAATACAATCTTGGAAATTCTACCCATAAAACAATCAAAAATTATAAATGTGTGTACAAACCAATTAATTTCAATTTTTTATTTTATTTATTACTTGTATTGTACAGGCATTAATTAACACAGACAAAGCAGTAGAACATTGTCTGTCGCGTCACACCTCCAATATGCTTTACCTCTGAGGCCTACCACTCCTTACTATTGATCAGTTAGAAATGGGATTTATTTCAGAGGTATGTATATTTAATGCTTTTTGTAAAAATTTCGTTTAGTAACATTATTAATTGATATGTTCATCACATTCTACTAAATAAAGTGTTTTAATTGATTATTTAGAAAGAACTTTCAATATAATTAAAAATAATTTAAACAGATATAACACTTACATTAGGCTTGCAAATATCTTCAAGATGTTTACGCAGCTTGTCGCAGAGCTTCCTGAACTCAGTTTTACGGGAGTACTTCAGGCAGAACTGGAACGCCATGCGAGCAATGTCATGGTACAGAGTCTCCACATGGGCATTGGTACGCAGCAGTTCTAAACATTGGCAATAGGACTCCCAGAGAAATTTCACCTGTTAAAATAAAGAAAGGTAATATCCATAAGCGTATTGAAAAAATAGTAACATATTGTATTATAATTTGTTTATAAACAAAATGCATTCGTAATTATACCGATGAGTCTGTATTGTTTTATTTCTGTTATCTATAATAATTTACGTCTTAGTTCATAACCTTTTCAGAAAACAAGTTTTGACTTGTGCAATTTCACAGTTTTTAAGGAAAAGTGTGAATGAATTTTTTTATTTTGTGCAGGCATTAATCAACACAAACAATGCATTTGAACAATATTTGTTGTGTCACACCTCCATTTTAATTTACCTCTGAGGCCTACCACTTCATAATTATTGAGAAATTAGAAATGGGATTTATTTCAGAGGTCATAAAAATTATTATTCTAAATAATAAATAAAATACTAAATTAGTTCACTTAATAAGAAATTAAAATTGCTATTTCATCAGTATGACTAAAAATTTAAGGAGAGAAAATATAATTGTATGCACAATAGCTCCATTATTCAGTATAAAAAAACAAACAGATTAAAAAATATTCCAAGTAATTATACAATAATAAATTGACAACTTACCCATGGAGTAAGAATAGTTCTGTCTGACCGATCCTGTGCATCTTCACCAGAAACGGCACTCAGCAGAATGCTCTCAGGTGTTGCCAAATTGTCCAGGTCATCAGTGTCGATGACAGCTTGCGTGGACTGCTGCCTGGCCGACTCCGTTCGCTCTTCGGCCATACGCAAGTACCCTCTGGTTATATACACCAATTATGAGTAAACATAAACAAGAAACTATGATATTATTATTTGAAATATTTTACATTATTAACCCATTGAGCCCCGAACGGCCAGATCGGCGACACAATAGATTTTCTATTGTGTCTGTGATTCCGGGGCCTGATGGATTAAAGACAAGATTATTTATAAACTAACTAATAATAACAAGTTTAAGTTTACAGTGTCTAAATTAAAATAGATAAGTACAAACCTTATGACCTGTTCCAATGACCCAACATTCACCGACTGAAACATATTCCTGTATTGGAATAGACCTTCCTTGGCTATATGTGACTTGCGAAGGTCTACGCACAGTTCCAAATACTTGAACATGATCGGCTCCAGGACCGATTCGGACCAGTTGTAGGCCCATTTTTTATTCCTGAACACCTCTTGCAAGGTGTCAAGTGCCCTAGCGGGCTTATCCAAGTCCATGAACTCTGAAATTTTTCATAATTATTTTGTTATCACAAGCCCGTAACTTGGTTATAAATTTCATTTCGATATCTTTTGGTAATTCGCTTCGTTTTATCTAAAAAAACATATGCCTAACGAATATACTTATAAGGTAGTCTGAAAAGATAGCATTCCTCAAGGAAGTTGTTACGAAAGAGAGGTCATTTAATATGCGTGCAACGTGGTATGATAAGATGGAATATGTACAAACCATTTGCCCGTTTGAGAGCATTCTCCGGTCTCTGACCGTATCTAGCCATGTTTAACAATGCACTGATTACTTCATTAACGCAATTTTAACACGGAATTTGGTCTCCAACGGGAATAATAAAAAATTATTCCTCCGACCACCGGCCTGTCAAGCGGTAGCAGACCAAAATGGCCGATGCTTATTTTTTTTAAGAAAACTTCAATGATTTTGGATACAAGGCTTTACATAAATCGTCTTTATCTGTGGTCCTTATAAATCAAAGCAATGACACCTTCGTTTCATTTATTATAGTTATTTTTTTCATTTATTTCGTTATATCACATCAAGGCTGTTTTCCAATTACAGAGCATAATGCGACTCAGTGCCGCACAATGCCGAATTATGCTGATGCTTAATTGGAACATGAAACGCACCAGCAGGTTGCGCTAAGTTCAGTGTTGAAAAAAAAATATTCATAGATCTAGGAATAACCTAAAATAAAATAATAAAATAATAAATAAAGTGGTATACATAATAATTGGTTGAAAAATATTTACGGTTATTTTAAGTAATTTGGATTTTGATTATATATTTCATTAACATTTTTTTCAATGTTTGTACCTTCATCCATATTTACATTTATTTTTTTAACACAATTTGAATTAACTTTGATTATTTCGAAAAAACTACAATGAAACGAAAGCTTTAAATTTTTTTCCAACAATTAATAATTACTAACGATAAATCGATTGCACGCATCAATTCACGCGCATTACTTTTTCTAGTGCTCGATTGTGCGAAGCGTTGCTGTAGTTGGAACATTCAACGTAAGCATTATGCCGCATAATGCGCTCTAGTGCTGTAATTGGAAAACGGGGCAAGATACTTAAAATTTTAACATTTAAAGCCGGGTATCCACTTAGGTTCGCCGTAGATTGCGAACAATGTGTGCTCCGCGAACGTGAACGTGTATAGTGTACACACTTACGTGCTGGCCACGGACAATTCGCTATAGCGAAAATTCGCGCGGCGCGACTGGCGGCGCGTCTTGCGAATGAATCAAATGTATGGAAATGTACTGGGCATGCCACGCACAGCGGCGACCAGCGAGACGACCGGCGAATTTCCCCGAGCGAATCGCGCGGCACGACTAGCGATCGAAACAAATGTATGAGTTATTACGGCGCACCGCGCAGGCCACGGAGTCGAGCGGCAGACGCGGCGACTACTCCCGGAGCGAACTTAATTTAAAATAGTTTGTTTTTTTTTCGCGAAAATGGAGACGGAAGCTTTTATTGCAGAAATTCTAGCTAGACCAGCTATTTGGAAGTCTAGCCACCCGCAACATAATTTTTCATCATGCCTATATTTTTCATATTTTTGGTGGAATTCTCCGTCTGTTGTTACAGACGGAGAATTCCATTTCTATTTAATTCGTGTACTCCACTATATCTTCCAAACATTAAATCTTGAGCAAAAAAGCTGCTACTCCAAACAACGTCGAGCTAACTTTGATAAAGCCATCTCGTCTCCTCGTCTACACTGGTCGCGGCGGCGAACGCAACTGCCCGTGGCATGCTTACCGCGCCGCGCGAATTGCCGCGCCGCCCGTCGCGCCGTCGGTCGCGCCGCCGGTGTCCGTGGCCAAGGTGTTAGAGCGTTTTCACATTATCCGATCCGATATCGGATATCGGACACCGATAGCCGATATCCGATATCGGATAAAATTTTCCCTTTCACATTGTCCGATAAAATCCTTCCGATATCATCATGAGTGTTGCCAGAAATTTTTAGAGAAAACTAAACTAAATTGCCAGTTGATAATAAAGGTATAATTAAAAAAAAATCAAATGATAGATCATAGTTGTACATACATTAAAAATAACTACGTAAAAAAAAAACAACTTCAAAAAAAGAAAAGTAAAATGTAAAAAGATTTGATATCATTAATTACTGCATATTATGTAGATGTGCTATTTACTAAATTGTTTTGATATCGGTCATTTGTATAGTATAGGTATGTTAACACATTATAAATTAAATAAATTTATATCAATACCTACTACAACCTAGTATTAGTTAATAATTTTAGTAATACATAATATTATGTATCAGTAAATACCTTTCAAAATCTATGAAATGTATTTTTAACAAGACGTACCTAGTCATTTAGTCATTTTTTCACTATATACATTTATAAAAGTTCATGTAGTACCTATGATAAATTTATTAAGTGATACAAATTTTTTTCACATTTTCTATTATTTTTCTTATTAAGTACACTGCAAATAATATTGTCACCCGTTCAAATATATATTTTATAATATGATTGTTGTCATTTCCTGTAAGTAAAGATACATAAATTATTTTATTGTCACAAGCAATTATTTTAGAATTAGGAGTTTTCAAATATTATTTGTTGTTAATTCAAAATAAAAATAAAATCGGTGTGAAATCTCCTCCTTTTTTTGAAGTCAGTTTAAAACAAAGCACTCAATGACAACAATACAATAAACAGCACAACCACAGAGCACAACCAACATCCGAGTAGGAGGAGGAGCGAGGCAGAATGAGTTAAAATAAAGATGATAGACACTAATATTTTCGAAGATAGATATTTGAATTTAAGAACGCAATATATTAATTTTGTTTACTTCAGTTCAGTTCAGTTCAGCCAATTGCCGTATATTTTAATATGGCAATTAAATTAGCTGCCGTATAAATCGTATTTTTACTTAATGCCTATAAATACTTAAATGTGTGTTTTCTTAATAAAAAAAGGTTTCTTTTAATAGAAAGGATTTTAGATTAAAGCAAAGAATTTTTTTAAAGATTTAGCGCCCTATAAGACTGAAAATACACAAACTAGTGCTTTTTTGCTGTTGGTATACTGCCTTTTCGAAAATTGTGTTGGCAACACTGAACATTATCGTCCGATAGCTCACGGGTATATCGGTGTCGGCTCCGATATCCGATATCGGATCGGACAATGTGAAAGACAGGTACATATTTCATACATTTTACTTCCCTCCGATATCGGATATCGGCTATCGGCTTCCGATATCCGATATCGGATCGGATAATGTGAAAACGCTCTTAGGCTGCAACATCAGTGCTCCTGTCGGAGCGCTAAATTCCGCGCTCCGGTCTCCAGTAGACACACGACAGACGGTCAGTGCAAACATGCCGCCTCCAGAATTAGTAGGAAGTGCAGCTTATATTTTGATACATTATATTGTGATGGAATACAAACAACCTCCTCAATTTTGGCAAGGTAATATTATGAATAAGGGAAGAAGAAATAATGAAATAATGCATATATTCATCATTTCATCGGACCACTCCATGTTCGCGAACTTAAAAAACACACGCTCGCGTCCACGAACAAACTGCGCTCCCCTTTGAGTTCGCGCAAAAAACCGCTTCCGGAGCGCTCCGCCGTGCTCCGATCGTGCTCCAGTCGCACTCCGCGATCACGACGTATCCATTAGGTTTGGTTTGCGGAGCGGGCGCGTTCGCAAACCACGGCGAACCTAAGTGGATACCCGGCTTGATACTGTATTAATTATAACTTTATGTTTCACTAGCGGTCCGCCCCGGCTTCGCCCGTGGTACATATGAAAAATAGATGTTGGCCGATTCTCAGACTTGCCCGATATGCACAGAAAATTTCATGAGAATCGGTCCACCCGTTTCGGAGGAGTATGCAGACTAACATTGTGACACGAGAATTTTATATATAAGATTTGCCTTCGAATAAATTGCCATATTTTTCTGAACCACTTCATTTAATATAATAAAATTACACACCTGTGATCACAGAACTTAATACATATTTTATATCTGTGTATTATATACTCAGGCAGGGGAGCCTGTGTTAGGCCGCCTTTCCATCTGCAAGAAAACATGCGGAAATGTCCGACAGTCTGTCTGACAGCAGCTTGCAAGTCTACTTGCAAGTGGAAACGCGGACATTTCTTGCGGAAGTTTTCTTGCAGATGATTC
The DNA here is from genome assembly GCF_061535395.1 of Colias eurytheme. Taxonomy (NCBI): domain Eukaryota; kingdom Metazoa; phylum Arthropoda; class Insecta; order Lepidoptera; family Pieridae; genus Colias; species Colias eurytheme. The sequence goes on along the minus strand of NC_143000.1, from coordinate 2,607,209 downwards.
TTGCAATTCCGCGTTTCAGACAGACTGTCGGATATTTCTTGCGCAAGTTTTCTTGCTAAGTTCTTGCAGATGGACAGGCGGCCTTACGCACATTGTCATTGATATTTGACATTTGTTATTAATAATAAGACATTGACAGCAATGAAATATGACTTTTTTCAGTTTTTCAATTTAAAGTTTTCACCATACTGAATCTTGAAATTTTTCAAAATAAAATGCAACTTATTGTAAAAATCCATCTTTTTAGAAGTCCTTATACAATTTGCCATATAACTGAACACAACGTTGTGTTACCCGGTGAATATTCCAAATGTATTGGAATAAATTTTGCCTCTGGAGATCAAAATGATGAAGACTTAGATGAAGACAATAAAATTCCAATAGAAAATGAAAACAAATTAAACCGAAAAACCTTAGGATTCAAAACGACTGCTTTATTTTTACAACCTTTCATGAGAGAATGTATGAATTCTGAAGTGTTTAGAAGAAATGTAATAAGATATTTAAATGAAGTAAGCGGTAATAGTGGGACAGTCTTTTTAAAATTAATTCTTGAACCACCTGATAAGGAAGTAATTGATTATGTATGGTGAGTTTAAAACATTTATAGAACATTGATTCATATTAGGTACACTTAAGGTTAATTTTGGGTGAGTTATTGTAACACGCTGGTAATTTTTTTTTTTTTTTTTTGGCTCACAAATCGAAGTTGTCACTCAAATAGCCCTAAAAACTATTCACCAAAACAAAACATTTGCGGTGCAACTCCTAAAACCAGTGAGCACATCGTGCCCAGTAAAACTACATAAAATAACACTACTAGTTACTACTATTAAATTAATAGTAAATTAATCTTTTTATCTATTTTTATTAATTTATTAATTAATATGGCTAGGCTTTCTTGATAACTAGTCTTTAAAACCGTTAATTTCAGTATTTATGTTATAATTGGATGAGAAAAGGAGTTTCTTATTTTCAATCATGTATTCTTCTTATATCCCACAACTAACAAATTAAATCAAAATAGAATCATTATTACCTTGCATGTTTATATTTTTAGAAAATAATTAAATATAAACATATAAATTACATTTATATTCACACTTTACTCCAAACAGGTAAACGACTGTATAATTATAATTATCGTAATTTTTAGGAATGATCATTTACAACATTTGCTACGGACAAGGATAGAAATAGAAAATGCATTCGCCTGGCTGTCCACATTAGGTGGGGCATATTCAGCACTGGGTGATTATTTTGAACACTGTGTAAGTTTCAATCATTTTTCTATAAATGTATCGGGGGTTCAATTTTTTTGCTATAACTTGATATGACTCCACTTGTTTCATTCATTCAAAATTATATGGCTATTACATAGAAACTAGTACAGTTTAATTGGGTTCATTATCTAACATACAGTACATACTACCCGTTCGCTTCGAGTTGGCCACTCCCACCCTTCCCGCTTCACCGCACCGCACTCCTAGACAGACCCTGTTAGTACCGTCAGTAACGCAATCACGTGCGCTCGTTCGTCACTAATATCGCTCCCGTTGTTTTTGGTTATGTTATTTGATCGTTTTGTTAAGTTTATTATTGTTAAGTTTTATAGGTATATTTTTTTACTGCTATTAGCGAGGAAATCGCTGAAGTAAGTAATTATACAAACTGTTTTTGTTATTTTATTTTTCGGAGTGTTATTATTTTTTTTGTCAACGGTACCAGTCGATGAGCCTGTGACATCATTTTGTAACGGTCATCGACGGCCAACTCGAAGCGAACGGGTAGTAGGTAATTAAAATTTAAGAAAATTTTATTTCTATTCATCTAGATAGGATAGAGGAAAAGTTTTTATAAATTAATATAAAAACTTTTAAGCTGAAATAAAACAAAAATTGAATATAATATGATTATCCATGTAAATAAAAAATGTATACATATTAGATTCTTACTTCATACAGTATTTAATACGTATTTCAATGTCAGTATCAGTTTATAGTACAAAGTATTTTCTGCAATGTTTTCTAAATAATGTAAAGTATTAACTTTTATATACAGGCGGAAGAAGCAGGCAGAATATCAGTAAAACAGTACAGGCTGTCAAAAATGCTGGGCGATGAGAGTTTGTGTGCTCGAAGTAGGCTGTATACAGCCCTTGCTTACTCACAAAAAGGAGATCTCAAACTATCCAGACATATTGTTAGATCAGTCAATGATTTTGCTAAAACAACTAACGACAAACGTCTAAATAGAATGTGCCAAGGTGTGTGGGCCAAGTTGAAGTATCTGCGGCAATTGAAGAAGAATCCAGAAATGTATAAAATGAATGGGACTATGGAAAGTGTGAGGTGTGGAGGTAGTGTGTAAATAAATGTTTATTTATTGTTTTGTTAATTATGTGTTTTATTGTTATATTCATTGAACCTGTGACGGTAAATTTACATCAAATGAGCTTATTCTAACCGTTGTTCTAATTACTATGTCAAATTATTTTAGTGTAAACAGGCGTAGACTGTAGACTGTAGAGCATTCTTTCGATGTTCTTAGAGCGTTTGAAAAGATTCTATGCTATGTTCTAATACTGAACAACATTGAATACGAGTTTTCGTTTATACTAAAAGATCACAAGGAATGTTCTTGCTATAGCTCCAGCTCTATGTAAATGCACCATTAGATTATGATTTTAAATGGTTATGTAAGGAATTTTGTAAGTGATTATAAATTTATTTTGAAGTGAAACTTCTTTATCGGGGTTGGAAAAAAATTAAGTGTAACATTTTTTCGTTACGCGTGACATTTTTCCGTTACGCGCCATCTTTTTCTTATCCCTACCACGCGTGATTCGACGTATTTCTGTAAAGTTGCATATTATAGTAAATTATTTTTTTAAAAATAAGGTCATAAAGAAGTTTCACTTCTTACGTGTGTACACTAGTACACATTTTTTATAATAGGTACTCTGTTACCCGCGGCGACGCACGTGTGGGGTATATTAGCATAAAGCGCCATCTATTAGAATTTATCACGGGTAGTGGGTCGCCGCGTCGCGGTCGGCGCCCGTTCGAATTGTGGCAATACGAAATTGATTTTGTTGCGCATTACATATTTTGGTATATGTCTTCACCCAAGCCACCGAACGTATTTAAAATAATTAGGAAAAATAACAGAAAACCGACGCAGTAAGTAGTAGTCTTTGAGTTTCTCGCGAATCGATGGACGATTTATCAGAGCTGACGGTAGCTTAAGCTAATATTAATCACTTCGCATCAAGCTGCATCATTCCAGCTTCATTTATGTATGCTTCAAGACTGAAAATGGTCACAAGTCACAACACGTGAAATGTGGTCAAAGTAAAAGATACGCCAAAATAGTATCGTGGCTAACATACCATTCAACATGCATTCAACCTATTCGACCTCATCGGGTTGACCGTTCACCGTTGTGGCAATGAAGAAAAGCATGATGCGTTAACCATAATTGGTTAACTATAAAACGACCGACAGGCTTAAAAAATTTTTTTTAGTTTATGAAAATTCGTTGCCAGTAGTAAAGTCCCATGGGTTACGGGCAGAACTTTATTAGAATCATCCTTAGGTATTACATTACGATCTGATGCGCAGAAAACAATAGCGGGACGATAAAGGACCTTGCGCACCCGCACTCGCACTTGCACCTAATGGCTGGTTCACACTTTGATTAGTGCGAGTGCAGGTGATGAGTAGTACTACGTGTGGACAGCGACTGTTTAGTGCGAGTGTTTAGTAGGCTGTGTAGTAAAGTGAATAGAAGCGTATGCGTCGCGAATTTCACCATTGTCCTGCACTCGCACTAATCACCTGCACTCGCAGTTGAATTGGACACTACTCGCACTACACACCTGCACTCGCACTAATCACCTGCACTCGCACTAATCAAAGTGTGAACCAGCCATAACTTCCCAGCCGCCATTAAGTTTGAATCGAACTGTACCAGTTCCTGTCATTTTTATCAGATAAATGCAAAAAAAAATAACATAAAAATGTAGTTATGCAAATCAATAAATTTAAAGTTTATTTTAAACGAAGGAAGAGGTAGTTAAGTAGGAATTGAGTATCACGTTCACACGTTGATAGGTACGTGAACTACATAACAACTCGACAATAGGAGGAAGCATCAAGGAAAAGCGCAATAAAATAGCAAACTGATTGTATGTGTATTGGTGTTATCAGAAAATTATCTCCAAAGTCTTGCATTTCAAAATTAATTATTAACGGAATATAATAAGCAACTATAAGCTGTTATAGTGTATTTCCAGGTTAGTCTAGAAACTTATTTAACAAAGACGATTTAAACAAGCTGTGTAGATGTAAAATTAAATTTCCAAACGATAAGCAAAGTTGTACTTGTAAGTTGTTAATTATTCTAATATTGGACAATTTCTGTAAGATAAAAACATACCTATTCGTTCTCTTCGTACGCGAAACAGTACTCTACGTTTTCTAAAAAAAAGTCTACTTAAATTTTATTTATTTTAATTGCTTATAAGTTAGGTATAATCTAGGCATCCATGTGAACGTCTGCTAGAAGGCCACCTGTCGGTCGAAGGACATCTGGTTTCTGCCCCACATAAAATTGATACGTTTAACAATAATATGCTCTACCTAGGAACATAAACGATAAATAATAAAGGCATTACATTCGTTAATAGTACTAAAATGTAATCAGACCGAAATCTTAATAGGTGCTGTACTCTTAAAATGGACAATTATAGTGTTGACCCTTTGCTCCTTTTTGGAAAGTTAAGTGAAAGTCTCTATGATTTATAAGGTAAACAACACTCCAGTTTCCATATTACGCACCACCTTGAAAAATAAATCGTTGACGTGCCCTAGATTTGTAATTGTCATTTTATCACCTCGGATAGTTATGCATCGATAGACCTACAGAACGGCAAAAACATTTGTGACAGGACAGCCGACAGGGGAGCAGAATTCACTTAGCCCACAGTGCCCACGCAGCAGCGTCTTTCCAAACTATACAAGGCCAGTACGCAACGGTGTGAAACTAATCACGTATAAATTGGAAATAACTTTTTTACAAAGTTCTTCCAATCTATACAACAGCAGTACGCAAATACTCGCGTATACTTTGTAGTGAAGTAAGTAAGAATAGCGCTCCAAAATATACAGCGCCAGTACGCATGCGGACTAATCGTGTATGTTTCGAAGTAAGCGAGGCGTCTTTCCATTGCTCGCGTTTATATTATTGTATTGCTGTTTTGAAATCTATTATTAAAATGCATGTGTATTGTGTATAATATAATGTTGCGAACTGATCGTATATTTTTTGTATCGAGGATGTTTGTGTCTTCGTTCCCGACTATACTGCACGACTTACAATTGACAATAGTGCTAAAATGTAAGAATCTAATAAGTCCAGAAGAAGACGTTTGCGAGGCGACGGAGCCCCGCTTCGCGGGGCTCCTATTTTTGTGAAGTTAAAAAAAACACGAACCTAACCTAACCCATAGGTAACATCTGTTACCTATTTATTTTTCTAAGCTTACCTAATAATATTAATATTATTCCATATTTTACTGAATCAATCAAGAAGAATAAAAGTAGATAGATATAGCTGTACAAGTCTTTGATTGCCTATTTATTTATTATTTATTATTTCGCTCAAGCGGAAGTGGTGTAGTAGCTATATTTAGTTATACATATTTTGCGTACTGATCGTGTATAGTTTGGAACGTAGAAGTAAGCATCCGCGTTACAAAGTATACACGATCAGTACGCAAAATTCGTGTATATATTGTAATAACAAACTTAAAAACAGCATTACAAAGTATACACGAGCAGTTTCCTATGGTTGCGTTCTGGCTATGTATAGTTTGGAAATACGCCACGCAGCAGCGCGGTCAAAACGCGGCCGAGAGAAAGTATTTTGTTTATTTAGTTATTTACGTTTTTTCACCAGTTGAACGCTGGCTGTCGAGGTGGATCGACGTATTCGTGTTACAAAGACTAGCAAAACCAGTTCCGTGTTGTGATTAAGTTAAATTCTTAAAAAGAAAGTGATTTGTGGCCATTTTATAATAGTCGTGGATACGAAAGCGAAGAAAGCCTTAATATGAAAGTAAGTAACCCGTTTATTGTTTCTCAGTTTTTTTCAGCAGTTAAAAAGTGCATTGACGCTAAAAATAAATCATGTCGTGGCATTGAAATAAATTAGCTATTAGCAAAATAGCTTGTTTTGTAATCGTTTATTGGAGTTCAAACTAAAAACCAGAATTTCAGGTAAACTGAATAACTCAACTGAAAATAAGTAATAACTGTGGCAACATTTAAATTTACGTATTTTTTTATAATTTAACTATTGGTTATTCTAATAGCGGCAGTACACATGGGGCCAAGGCGTTGGGCCAACGTGTTGGGAAAAAATGAAGGATATCAAGATTCCTGTTCACACATTGGCGTACTGATCATTGTGCATTGGCGCTTCAAAGATGGACGTAGTCCGTGGAAGTTCTTGCAGCCGCGGCAATTTATTTATATACAGTGCGTTTAATTATTACGTACATGTGCATCAATAACAATGAGTGTACTCTGCCGTCTGCGATGATACCATTTTCCAATCTCTATTGTCCTTTTTTTATATCTGTATAAATAAAACATTATTATGTTTAGATTTTTTCAAATGTTTAAAATGTGTGCATTTTACATTTAATTTAATTTTAACTACCTATAAAACGAAACTTTAAAGATTAGATTTTAGATAAGTAATATTATTATATCAAATGATAATATTATTTATGTAATAAAGCACAATTTGATCAAAATCATGCTCATTGTATATTGTTATTTAATAATTTTTAAGAACAAGTAACTTTTTAATACTATTTTACTCATTTTATAAATATATTCATTTTTTTATCGCATTGTATGAAAGTGAGATAAGAAAAACATCTACAATAATATAATAAATAGAAAATAGAACATCTAATTTATTGAGTCATATAATGGTTTTATTTTTGTGTAGTTCATGCCGTGGATTCCAAATTATTCCTTCATGTCGATACAATTCTACGAATTGTAAAACCTCGGCGCCGCCATCGCTATCGGAACATGGTTAAACGTAAATTTCATTGACGCGCAACGATACTGTCTCCGCTGACGAGTAGCAACAAACTGAACAAGACACCAACGTGTGAACGCTGTTTGTGGAGCGCGCCAAGATCCTTTGATGTGTGCACAAAAAACCGACAACATTCGGTTGGCCTGCCAATATTGGCGCCAACTAGGCTAATGAAGCCAACATACCGCCAAGTAGCTCTCTACACGTTGGCCCAACCCGTTGGCCCAACACGTTGGGCCCATGTGTACTGCCACCATAATATTCTTATTAGCAGTTTTTAAACATTACTACATATAGATTTTCTAATGAGGCCATTATCTTTCTATTAAGCCTACTTATACTCTATAGTAAAAAGTAGAGAGAGAAATATTGATTTCAACCGTATTTTGATTAATAGTAAAATTATACATAAAAACTAAAAAGATGCCTTCATATCATAAAAAATGACTAAGGTCAGCCTAAACAATGCTCGAAATATATTCAACGATCAATAGAGAAAGTAGAAAAGCGACTGTGTCGTTTCACATTTGAATATTAAAGAAAAAACTATAAAGTGGCGATAAGTTCTCGTGCGAAACTTGTTACTCATTGTATGAAACAATGGTGAAGAAAGCGTTACTTGATCTTTAAGTGGTTTATCTAAAGCTATAGGTAACCTACCTAAAGGCTTATACGGCTTGCAACATTATCTCCGAGACCTGCATTCTCAGATTGTAAACTACATTTTAAGCAATCGCCTTCACTACTTGCAGATTTACAAGCTTTTGTTCGCTTTGGTCTCACAGTCACAGATAACTATTGTTCTTTTGGTAGATATTTCCATTTTCCTTACATAAGAATTAGAGGTTAGAGCAGAAAAGAAATACGAAAATTACCTGTAAAGGAATTTAATAAAACAATCATAAGTATTTATTTATAACATAATCTATGGACTTATAAAAACGTTTACATGAATTTCTTACACGAAACTGTCGCAAACACGAAAACTGCCTGGAGAGATCTTCATCACATTCTTGACGATCAAGATTAGCAATCCTTTGTACATGACTGCCCAAAAGCGTAAATGTTTTTAGATTTACCTATGTTATAGGTAGTTAATTGTTTTGCATCCTTGAAACGTTCACACGATCTTAGAATTTAGGCTATTTGTATCTTGGCAAAATATTAAAAAAAAAAACTAATCACTATGTAAAGCAAAATACACAAACATACCTACGTAGGTACCTAGTTTTTATACGTGTTAGGAAGTCAGGCACCTAAAGCTAATTTTTTCTTAATATGAATTAGGAAGGACAAAATAGAATAGGTATTAGAAATTATAATATATGTACCTATAATTTTAATTGTGATGACTGATGAGCATTGATATTTGATGCACCCATAAACTTAAATTTAAATTAAAAAAGAGATAGGTACTTACCTAGTTACCTAACTACATATTTAATGATTTTATTAAATAATCGATACGATTAGTTTGTAATTGCTCTATAGACATTAGAAGTTATGAATTAATAATCTACGATTTTTTATATTAATTTAATTATTTAATATTATATGTAAATTTAATATCCTATATCTAAATTTGCGGGGTTTTTAATGATTAAAAGCCTTATCATAAATGTGATACAAAAACGTATTTTGGAAATGAGAGTTTTGGTAGAGTTTTCTACTCTACCTACCTACGTATTTTTTCTCAATCTATAATAGGTAGGTACAAACTCTATGAAATTAAACTGACTATACCTGATACCAGCCAAATTTCAATCAACAAACTAGTAGTTAAGAATTTTCATTAAAAAAAAATTATGAAAGCATTTTGTAGAGAATTCCAAAAATTCGGAATTCCTAGTTCCTACACTTTATGCGTAGGTATAGAAACTTGTAAAAACAGAGACATCTATAATTTACTTACTACAAAAAAAAATACCCTAAAATTGTCTAATAGGTTAAATTTTACCCTAAAATTGTTAAATCAGCGAATCATGCGATTGGCATTCACAGTTTCACGGTAAATGATGCTTGATGACGAATCAATCTGCACTCCGGGCAAGTTTGATATAAAAAATATATAGTAATAATATCGATAAAGTAAACGGAGGTCAGTGTTCGCTTCAGTGTGATATGCCCTTATTCTATATATACACTGGGGTAGAAGCCTTTGAAAATAATGAAAAGATAAAAAAAATCGCAGTCGGATGAAACCCATTAGAAAAGGAGGGGAATATGATAAAAATGTAAGGAAAAATAAATTACGGTCAATCCGAGTTCGGGAAGCGGGAGGGGGGAGCTTTAAAGAGAAAAAAATGGTTTCTCTCGATTTCCGACAAAACTACAAGTCCTATAGAAAAAAGTTCAATGGCAAAGTTGTAGGTAATTAAAAGTTCTACAACTTTTGTATTCACAATTTTTTCACATAACCTAAAAATTTAGGTGAAAAATTCAAAAAACCAAGTTTTTGGTCTTTTATTTCTATCTACTTCAAAATTTATTTTTTTTCTACGAAATTTGGTGGAAACTTACTTTATTATGTCCCAAATACACTGTAATTTATTTGATTGAAAATATTTATTTTTTCGCCTTATTTTGAATTAATACCAAAAAAACAACCTAATTTTCAATCGAAAAGTCACCCGTCAAAATATCAGCTTTTTTCAAAAACTTGGGGTGCCTTTTATTCATTGAAATCTCTACTTTCATATGGTGTAAAAAAAATAAACACCACCATAGTAAATGTTCTCAGGAAATGCATACAAACAGTCTGAAAATTAGCTTTTACTAAATCAGGCACACTTCTTGAACTCTATAGCTTCTCTTGTATCGGCTTTTCGGTAATATTTCAAAAGAAAAATAATTATCTGTTCTAAGTTTAATATTTTACAGCATATTCAAAAGCAAAATGATGTCGATAAAAACATTTCAGGTAGTTCGAGAAGTGTGCCTGATTTAGTAAAAGCTAATTTTCAGACTGTTTGTATGCATTTCCTGAGAACATTTACTATGGTGGTGTTTATTTTTTTTACACCATATGAAAGTAGAGATTTCAATGAATAAAAGGCACCCCAAGTTTTTGAAAAAAGCTGATATTTTGACGGGTGACTTTTCGATTGAAAATTAGGTTGTTTTTTTGGTATTAATTCAAAATAAGGCGAAAAAATAAATATTTTCAATCAAATAAATTACAGTGTATTTGGGACATAATAAAGTAAGTTTCCACCAAATTTCGTAGAAAAAAAAAAAATTTTGAAGTAGATAGAAATAAAAGACCAAAAACTTGGTTTTTTGAATTTTTCACCTAAATTTTTAGGTTATGTGAAAAAATTGTGAATACAAAAGTTGTAGAACTTTTAATTACCTACAACTTTGCCATTGAACTTTTTTCTATAGGACTTATAGTTTTGTCGGAAATCGAGAGAAACCTTTTTTTTCTCTTAAAAGCTCCCCCCTCCCGCTTCCCGAACTCAGATTGACCGTAATTTATTTTTCCTTACATTTTTATCATATACCCCTCCTTTTCTAATGGGTTTCATCCGACTGCGATTTTTTTTTGTTTCAAAAATTATCTACTCTAGTCTAATAGTCGTACCGTATTTAGAAAATCTGATATCAATATTCAATATTAAATGAACATTCAGGGCAACAGCATTGATTATGTTTCGAGAAAGACAAGTAGGCAACTACAACTTTGTATAATATTGAAACGAACAAAATTTATACAAGAATTTGGTTTATTTCAATTTATATAAATACAAATTACACGAGTATTTTGTAAAAAAAACTTTTGGTGCCAGCCGAAATGTCGCATTGAGGGTAGAGCCGAAAGTAAACGCCCCTTAGAAAATGTACCATAATATATTTTAACCTCTATTCCTAGTATCTAGTACAAAAGCACGAATCTTTTGCTATTTACCAACAAGATAAACATCTGCGATCAAAATCTTGTTAATTCAAACGACTACTTAATAGGTATTATCTTGGTTATGCATTTTGGCGCCCGGGCGCGCCCCAGCGATCGCTCTAGATCTACAGCCACCGCTTTACTTACTATCCCAGATGAGATCTACCTGAAACAACATTTCATATTTTACATTTCGCTCTATTACTCTTCCTGAAAAAAATATAATTATAATAGATAGAGATCATTGCATAAAATATTGAATGGCAATATTTGCACTCGGCAATAATTCTTTGTGAATAAAAAATCTAACTTTTAAAATAATATTTAAATTTAAGATAAATATGATACATAGTACAAGGGTAATTGTGTTTTTGTAACTATGCACAGATGATGAGGTACATTTGCCTTCATATTATAATTTTAAATCTTTGATTTCGTGTAAGCAGTACAATATGCGTAGATGTCCCATGTCTTAATTTCCTTGATAATCATCTCTCAAAAAAATATTTATTAACGCTTCAACTTATTTCCTAAATAGGAATAATTGTATAATTAACAAAAACATGCAAGGTTGAATCTTAATAGCAAACGCTTATAGATAATTATTTGAGTACGTAAAATTTATGTAGAGACTATACAATGGTGATTTCTTAGGTTTTGAAATGAATTTGTTATCACTACTCAAAATTCTTTGACGTATATTATAAGGGTATATTTTGTATATAAAAAAACTAGTTTTCAGAAGAATTCTTCTAGACGTATCTATTAGCACATATTAGTCTTAAAATATGTTGTTATAGGGGAACACTTACGCACATATTAGTTTCTGTGATCGTGCTTACGCAGTATTATCATGTATTATTCAAGCTTAGAATTAATTAAAAATAATTTATTAGATTGAGAATCTGCGCTTCCAGAATCGACGTCAAATTTTATTCAAATAACTCGTTTTTAGAGCCAGCGCGCACGAGCAACTTTGTCTCCGCAACTATTTTGTCTCCGCAACTATTTTGTCTCTCCACCCATGGGCTAGTATGAAAGTGCGCGTACGTAGCGACGCAACTCTCCATACAAATTGATGGGAGAGACAAAATAGTTGCGGAGACAAAGTTGCTCGTGCGCGCTAGCTCACTATTTTAATGGTTGTCTTTGGCTTTATAGGACATTTTTTATCATTGCGATCCATCATTAGATTTTCGTAGAATAACTGCTTTTTGTCTCTGACGAATACCTATTTAGAAAAATATATACTTGGAATGTTTATTTTATACTAGCACTTTGTACCGGCTTCGTCCGGGTCACACACTTTTACACAGTGAAGATAAAATCGATACCTAAATACTGGCTTGTCCAAATAATTTTGTAAAAAAAAGAAGAGCCAAAGAGCGCTATTTTAAATAAAGTCAAATAACTTATTTATAAGCATATTGTATCAATAATATATATTTACATCTATGCGATATTATTTAACTGTATTACTTGAAAAGATTACGTGGGCTAGTTAATAAATAAATCAATTATAATTAACCGGAAACAGACAAGTATAACTGGGCCATGAAATTTACACAGTTACTGTAACATAATCAGTTCTTTCGTATTTTGCACGTCTCCATTTTAGATTGGTATTTATAAAAAAAAATATGTGGTACATTGAAATGTATTATTTTAAACGTGTTTGTGCACGTTTCTTGAAGGATGCAATTTTATTTGATGAGCGCGTAGAAGGGGTTAGGTGAAGCACTTCAAGCTGGTGTGGTTGCCGGCCTTGCCGCCCATGCTCTATGGCAGTCGCAATGAAAAAAGGGATTTAAACTTTTTTCAAACGTCATAGATATCTTATGTAATTTTAAAATTCACATTTTACCAGATGTTTTAAGGAAAAACCTTTTTTTATGTCCAATGGATCTATTTTTTTTCTCTAGAGGATTTTGAATTCATAATCGATAACGCATATATAAATAGGAGGTATGTTTTTTTCATAAAATGCTTATTTGAACTATTTCAATCATTAGTAATATACGAATACAAGTGACTCATAAAATGACTCAGTGTGGACTTCAATTGATATTTGGAAGTCATTCCTGTGGTTTTTGTCACCATTGTTATAACTTATTAACTTTCTGATTGTTTGAATTAACATTCACACGTAGTCTGTTACTTTCTGTATGTTCATTGAGTTAGTATTTAAGAATTAGGTTAATGAGTCAGATTATATAAGTAGGTAGCAATACAATATTGTATAACAGTAAATTTAAACAATTCATCCAAATTGAATAATGTGCAGGGTAAATGTTGTTAAATGCATTTTCTGATAAAATGGAAGTAAAATAAACTTTTGGTTCTTAGATAATATACAACGAATAAATATTTAAAGAAAGTAATTTATGTAATTTATATACATTTAACGTGTAACGCTTACATTACTCAACATAATGCGAAGTCAACAATACCCAACAAAACGAATAGTTTATTACATGTAAATTGTTTTTAAACTCCGATATGAATATAGATTACTTTTACGGTTATATAATATGTATAAAAACGTCTGAAAGAAAGCTGCAGAGCATTCGTGGAAGCGGATTGTTCACGCTCAATGGTTCGTGCGTTCGCTAACACGATCACACGCAATATCCTCGTCACTTATTTACGGGATGCGGTGTTATTGAAAATATAGATGTTAGCTAATAACACACTTTTAATAACGACAAGGAGTATTAATTGCCATGTAATAAAATAATATATAAACCAACTGGCAACTCCGCGGCCTACGCCCGCTACGCGTCCGCGTCGCGAGAGTGACTGCAAGTTGCAACGGTACTTCGTATGTTTACATTGAAGTTTAAACAGGGTTTGTATAAAATTAATTCCTTATTAGAAATTAAAGACTTTTTAAATAATTTTAAATACTATTTGTTCAGTATATTACGTTAGTACTAACCCGAAGCGGACGTCGTCGTTGATGACGTTAAATCAAGAACGAGCAAATACTATAATATTAATCTGATCAACGATGGGGTCTGAGATGTAATAAACAAACCTGTCCACCACTACTTATTCTGATTTTGGTAAATGAATCGTTTCTAAAGGCAAAAATATTAATTTGATACTGCGTAGAAGGCTAATCGTCAAATTAAACTAACGTAACAATCGATTAAAGCAATAAAGATATTATCTATGATACATAATTAGGTTCTCATAGCTTCGTTATAAAAGAAGGACGGCTTATTGAATGTAAAATGTTATTTAAACTTAATCTAGGTAATGGAAGTAAGCTATGTCCTAGGAGAGTTCAAAGTCTTTACTGGCATTTCTCATGCACTATACTGTTGTAGAATTTTAACTGTTACTATGTAGTTAGTAGTATGTACCTAATTCCTTTGCTTTTGTATGTTAGGGTCATACGAATTATAGGTATCTCTACCTACATTAAAAATATAAATAGGATGAATATAGAAAGTTGAAAATTTATATCCTCTTTGAATTTCATACCACAAAGTATAAGCTATGTAATAATTGTATTTATTATGTTTAATATATTTTATATTAGGTAAATATTTTATGTACCTACCGGCCTACCGTATGTATGTTTTATCTAAACTGACGATTAATCCTAGTAGTTCTAATCGTTATCACATAAGTTCTCTGAAAAGCATTTCCTTCTACCCCAATTATCAGTCAATCATAGTGTTATTTAAGTTGTCAGTTGTCTGTTAAATGTCGAAATTACATCGATACATGTACACTTGCGTGTGTATAAATATACACAGTAATATAGACAATACAGTCTACAAATTGTAACAAGTACTTTCCTTCTAGTGGATTATCTAACCACGTGGTACAATGTTAACATTGGCTATTATTTATACCAAGTTTAGGTACATTGTTTCAGCGTGACCACTTTTCTTGCGTATCAGTGGATGAAATATATTTACATTTTACTGGATACGTTGTCTTTGCATACAACACTTGTCCAAAATCGTTTGAAAAGCGTGGAAGATGTTTTTGAAATTTTCATATTGTTTGAGCTGATTTATTTTATGAGAATTTTTAGAAGAAGATAAACCGTGCCTTGTCCCCTTCCCTTATTTAGCAAGTAGAAGATATCATTTCATTCAATCCAAAATTATTTGAGTTTCGTAGCAAATAAATATGAACTCTACTTCTGTCTTCTTAACGTACCTAGATAAACTCTGTTTAGCGCCAGAGTTGGCAGAATTCAACCGTCTTTGTTACACCTAATGGTAAGCAATATATTATAACAATATACTTTGTTATAAATTACACATAAGTAGATATAGTCTAAAACGTATTACGTTATTAAGTTAATCACTTCGTTAAAAACCTTAACAGTTCCGATAAGTTGTGCAACTTAATTACATATTTAATCATTATATAATGTTTAAAGTTTAAACATTCGTTAGCTAAATATTTAACTGATTATGCTTAGGTTACCTAATTTAAATTTACTCATTTAATCATAGCAAGTTTAAGCCTTTTCAGTTGAAAACTTTACTCTAGAAGTCGTTAACCTGCTTAAATGATGTACCTCTACATGTATTTTTGTGACTCTTTCACGAAAAAGCTACAGGAAGGATTTGGATAAAACTACAAAAATATAAGTTACCTATACATTGGATGATATACATGAGCTCTAAAATTACATACTAACTGCTCTAAAATTCCGATCTTTCGTAGGGAAACCGCGCGATACCATACAATTTCTATATAGTTATACATATTATATTATGTATTGAAGAGTTTAAATATATGCATTAAAGAACATGACATTATTTGTAAAATATGTAACAATTGTTACCAATAGTAAATAACCAAGCAATATTACGATAACAAACAAGCATAACAACATAACAACTCCACCTCTGTTTCCTTTCATTGATTTATGGCACTGCGTTTCCCTCGAAGGTGTTCATTAGCAATTTCTACAGAACTGGATTGTCGTTTATTGAGATACTTGAGCGCTGTTTCTGAACATTCACTTAGCATTATGTTACCTTGCACGAAATGCAACGAAATCATTTGTTTTTGTGTTATTGGCTATTAGGAATTGAACTAAATATTGTATTTATGAAGTTTTGTAAGAGAAGGGCTTGGATGAAGGTAATAAACTAGTTCAGGAAACAGCAAGAATTTATATTATGTGCCTTGTTATTTAGTGTTCTATCATATGAACTATGAATATATTGATAACTTTGACTTCAATAAATGTGCCCACATCAGACATTGTGCAGTGTACTTCGTTAAGTTATTAAAAGTCAACATTTAGTATTATGTCGTCTGTGGTAATACTTCTAATAACAGGCAAAAAAATTTAAAGAGATTTAAAATAAACGTGTGAAATGTGACATAACCATCATCAAGCCTAATGTTTAAACCACGTTTAAACTTTCTTCTCAAACCTCCGTTGATTAACCATTGTTATCCAACATGATAATTTAAACAAACATTCACAGGAAGTAAGATTAGCAACTATTGCAGTAATTATTTTGTGCGTAGTAATGTTATTTTCTCACAATTAAAATTATTCAATACCAAATTTGAACTTAGCTTTCACTTTTCGGATGTCTATAATATGGTGCTTTATTTAGTCTTTGGGGTTACCATATAGAGTTAAGTGTCCTATTAAGTATAATATCCCTATTGGTACCTACTACCTATGCCTACTTGGTATCTTAATATCGTTTCACATGTCAATTAAATTTGAATTAAAACCATATTCGGATCAAATCATAGGGACTATCGATTTCTATTACTATTATTCAATCAATTAGCAAAAAATTTTCAATAGGTTATGGTCCTCATTCTCATCATGAGTCATTTTTACAATTTTATTTGTTTTGCTTGTTTATGGTTTCAAATTTAAGTTAAACAATCAATTGAACAATTGCCGGTTACACCTATTTCATAACGATATGTTCACGTTCGTTTTTATATAAATTTGCATACATTAGTGCTGCGATTTTATCATAATTTTACGCTACCGGCCACCTAGACATCTACTTAGCATCTATCTTTAAAAATGTGAGGTAGGTAAATAATTCATGCATAACTTTTTTCGAGTGTAGGATTAATAATCGCGTTCTACCTTATGATGACTTACAATATTACTCTCGGCTCTCCTAAATCCTTCCACTTCCACGAGAGTAAAGACATGGGTATTAATAAGAGGTCTTGCTAAATATTATTTTAATCCTACGATAGCTTGTTTCTTGTGACAATAATTAATTATTATATAAGATTTACTTACCGACGTTTATTACGTATACTATGTAGATCGCGCAACTTCCCACCTACCATATCATTACTTCACCCCATAACTTGCTGAAATAACTATCACTATCCCTTTCTAATGGTGGCAATTTGCGTGTAACCAAATTGCTGCCTTTCTTTAAGAGAAACTTTAAACGACATGTTTTCTAGTTTACATACCTATTATGGTTTTTTTAAGAAAAGAAGGTATTTATTATCCTTTTTATTTAATTTTTATTGTAGTTATAACTCTTTTAAAATTAACTAGTTACTTTTGAATAAGAATGAATCTTGAATTATTACAAAAAAATATCGTCGTTTTGATTTTATGTGAATTGCCGTCTATCAACTTTTTGTGCGTAGTATACATTGATATTATGTCCATATATTATGCCCATCCTGGTCACCGTATCAATTAACATTTTAAACTTTAAAGTAGATTGGAAAACCGGTCAAAATGGACGCAAATATAAGATAATGAGGTTAGAATTGTGAAAAATATGTGGGTTGATTGATACCATTTTGCGTGGTTCTTATATCATTAATAAAGTCATATGTCATGGTTAACATTAAAATGAGGAAGATGTGAATAAAACAAGTTATACATATTTCTTAATAATTAAGGAAACTAGAACAATTTAGTTAGGTATCTATATCATTTACGTACTTCCAATTTATTCCCAAATCCTGTTACATATATCAAAAATATCTGAAATATTTTAATTTCTAAATTTACTTTAGTGTTTTTATGTTTAAGAAATAGTTTCATTTTAAAACAGTATAATTTACACATGGCAAAGCCACATAAAAGCAGAGCAAAAAAACACGTACCTAGGTAACCCTCTATGTACTTACAATATACCTACATACGCATGAATTATTGTACATAATGTAGCATAATAAGAAGCAATCTGCATAAGAAAAAAAGTAATGAATAATAATGTCACATAACACATTCCTACATTGCACCCTTGAAATTATCGATAACCAATTACAATTTCCACAAAGATGCACAAACACCCGTATATAATTAGAATGAATGAAGAACATTGGCAAATACTTAGGGCAAATATCAACTTCTGTGAAATTTATAATTCTGCCGTCCTTTAACTAAAAAGCCGTTAACCAACAAATGGTCAATTTTCAGTTTTAAATGTAGGGTGACAGAGTTCAAAATTCTCTATCTTTCTGTCTAAGAATCATTTCTCTAGCATTAATAGTTATAGAGATATGAAAATATTGTAAGCCGTTAAATAACACAATTTTCAGCGATTCCATAACTTGAAAGCGTCTAACCAACACTACTTCGCTAAATTTCCTTTAAAGTATCTTAACCGCCAGATTTAATAATTATTTTTTAGCTTTTTACTTGACTAAAAGTACGTTATCAGATTATACTTGACTATAGAGACGCAAAAGGTCTATAACTGCTTTATGATAAGCTTTCATATAACTATTCCAATGGAAATCCTTACCTTATTTGCAGTTACTCGCCCTTAACGCTTTTTTAGTTAAGTAATTTTATTTAGGACAAATTCTAATAACACTTTTTTGCTTAGCTACAAAGCAGCTAACCCTCATTTTTTAGCTAAAAGGCAGTTATCCGATTCTGGTGATGCATCAGTTTTGGGGATGAGAGTGATGATGAAATAATGTCGCCCCCAAGCAGAGTACCGATTGCTTTTGATTTTCTTTTACAAGACGTATTATTTCTGATCAAGTTTACTAAGTTTTTAATAATCTAGCAGCTAAATTACGGAAAATATAACAAGTCAAAGTTACGAAAATTTGGTAGGTAATGGTCACGACAGTGCGAACTTTCAATCGTACTTCTCTGTTTAGACTCTGATTTGTCTCTGTAACCGAGAAAGAAGACATAGGCAGTCTATACTATGTATTTAATTTTTAAAACGATTTATTAATTATGTAATTTACCCCTTGGGTGGAATAAGTAATCGACTGTCAAGCAATGTACTAGAGATGGTAATACAAAAATTGTTATGAGTACACTACCTTTGACCCGCCCGCGGGAGACCATTTTGCCACTATTGCTATTTTTTCTTTTCTTTATATTAGATTATTAAGATTTGTATTTTTTTACATGGTAGCAAATAAAAAGTTTTCTACCTCCTGCTATTTTCCACATATTCTGGTATATTATATTTTCTAAATGTGGATGAAAGACAAAGAGTCTTCAATAATCATTTGATAAGCGGTTCTACCTTATTTATTAAGAGCATCCCACATGTAAGAGCTTGAAGCCCTATTGAAACCAGGGTGTTTTTTTTAAAAAACCTCTTGCACAAGTCTTAATTTTTTTTTCAGTTTATGTTTACATTGTTTGTGGTTCTATATTATGTACTCACATATCAGTGACTCGTATGATGGCTTCGCAGAAGAGTATTTATAAAATAACGTTATAATTGCAATTCTAAATGAAAATACGGTTCCAAAAAGAAAAGCGAGAAGATTTATCTATAATCTTAACCCCTTAATGAGCCTCTGTAATGAAATAAACGTGAACATGACGAGAAATAAAGGTTAATTTTATCAACAACTTAAAAGAGTCATTTAGTAAAAGAGTTACAATACTTGTTACTCACAAACAGACGCAAAAACCATTAATTTAGATAGTGTTTAAATCCTTAATACTTAAACCTAAAAGCTTTTGATCCTTTTCCTTTCCATTGGTTGACCTAGAGGATGTAATTCCCGAGAGCAAAGCCTCAGACAGCAGCAAATTTTTAACATTAGTAAGATTAAAATTTAGTACAACTATATAGAATCATAGTACAAAGGCATCTAAAAGCCCTTAACCGTTGATTATTAAGTTTTTGAAATTTAAATTAAAGCGAAAGTCATAGCTTAAAAGTAGTTATAGTAGCTTAACGACGTTTTAGGTAAGCATTTTATTACTAAATAAAAAAAAAATCACAAAATTAAAATAAAAATACTAAATTACTTAGCTAAAAAGTCGCTATGGTATGTTAACGGCCGTCTTGTCCAGTAAATAGTTAAAATTGTCAGATTATATGCTGAACTAAACGAGAAAAATTAAATTTAAAAATAAATTATAACAGTTTCTGGGTTAAAACTATTATTTATATAATATAATATAATTAAATTTCGATCGATGTATCTCACAATAATTATTCTAAGTGTCATAATTTTTAAGAAATAACGATTTCCGTGTTTTTTGCCATTTACTCGAAACTCACTTCGTGGGCTTAACGGCTTTCTAGTTAAAGGACGGCAGAATTATAAAACAATAGTTAAACCGTGGTCAAACCACAGTTGGTTAAACTCTATCTCCTTGAAAATGTTGAAAATATAGGTAGTCGATGTTTATACTAATTTATGGTCTACAAAAACGTAACTCCTCTGGATTCGATCATTGTAGGTACCTATGTCACTTGTTAGTGATATATAAACAAGATTATTTGTGTGACGATACGTAGTTAAAAACGTGAAGATGGTCGAATAGATACTAAATTCCAATGAGTTAATTAATATATCTTAAGGTAAAAACCATGAAATCGAACGAAACATTAAAAATATGAAATTGATAAATACCCATAAAACATTCGTATTCATTTTCACACAAATATTTTAATTTTAATCCGGCGAAAGTTGTGAAAGTTTAATTGATGAAATATTTCGATTGCAATATCAATGAAAGGAAATTAAAACGAGCAAAACTTTAGTTCGAAAGTTTTGTTCAATTGATCAATTAGTTTAATAAAATGGATTTTTCTTAAAATAAATAGGTATCTATTATCGAACCAGTGGAAAAAGAGAGTGGATTAAAGGGAGACACTCAATAGGTAATTAGCTTAGTAATTAGGTAGACTGTACCTAATGCATGATTGATCAGTGTTTGTTCTTATATGAAACAGCTCTTACTCTTCTGTCATTTCTAATACAACCTTCTTACAGTCTATAACTACTCTATAGTCTGTACTCTAAATCATAATTAAAGCTTATACAACCATTCTGAACTCATTTGTAACACACAAGGTTTAACAGCAATTTATATCATTATTTAATGTACAATTTGATCGATCAGATTAATACATATTTTCTACCTACAAATGACCATGTTATATCTAAACTCTTAAGTGTAAAATTACAAACATGATGCCAAGGCTCAGTTTCACTTTCCTTCACGATTCTCACCGCGAAAACGATATGATCGCACGCATACAAATCAATTCCTGTCATCCAATACGTGACAATATTTGTTACAGATCACCAAATACTTCCTTGTAACCTTAACTCAACTTAATGCTAATAATGCTAATAAAACTAGCCCACATTAAGTTGATGATGTGCCAACCGCACAAATAAATAAATGAATCGTTAATTTTAGATTTTTTTTGTTTCTAAGGAAGATTTATGAGAGATGTCTTGTAAAGTTGTTTAAAAGAATAATCATATAAAGTAGGTTCGTTTCTCAAAAATTACATAAACTTATATTATCTACTGAAAATAAACCCTATCCAGCTAAATTGATGGTCGAATATGATTATTCTTCTTTTTTGTTGGATTTAGTAGAAATTCTACTTTTGAAACTCAAAAGAAATCCATATTAGGCGATGGATGTTTCCCGATTTTCTGTGAAAATTCTGTGAAAATATAGCACAGCGAAATTGGTCTGATTGTATTCTAAGTTTAAATTCACGCAAACGAAGTCATTGGAGCTGCATCTAGTTTCTACTTGCCTAATAGAACAATGCAATGTCGAATTGAAATTAAAAAATAAAGTACACGTACTTTTAACCAATATTACATCACATGTAAAATAATTCGTTTTGCATTGCAGGTATTCCCTGTCAGACCTTACCCAACATATAGCACGAAGGCAATTTTATCGCAAAATCAAAGTACATAAATATACTTGCCATGTGCGTCACGTATTGACCGATTGCCACACAACACCAATTGTTTTGAAGTGTGGCAACACTGTCTGGCGGCAAATGACAACAATAACTTTTTAAATTTGAAACCAGTTGGAATCTGTTTCGGAATTTTTCTTCATTGTCACAATTTTTATGGAAGTAAAACAGTTAAGTACGTTTTTTCCGTTTCGCTTTTGTTTCTCAAGATAAAATATTCAGTTACCAAAATTTCATCTAACTTTATCTTGAATCTGAACAAAATGGCTTAAAATTAAAAGATATATATAGGGTCAACCGGGGCAAATGCAACTATGGGGCTATGGCAACTAGTTATCATAACTAATTTATTAGAGTTGTTGTAATAAATCGCCACCTATGATTCAATAGCTCAACGACTAATAAATCTTACAAGTTATAGATGGTGCCCCTACGATGAAAACTATTTGATTGATAGGCCATTGTGTCAAACCGCTATTTTGAAGTTGGTGTGCGTAAAAACAGGTGTCGAGTTTTGCAGACAAAAAAATTGTTTAGGAGTGATTTTTTGCAGGTGTTTTTGATTGGACACGATTATCACAAGCCGTTAAGCATATTTCATTTATATTTTTAGTGCGTTAGTTGACTCTATTTTGTGTTATTGATGCAGTTACAATTGCCTCATGAAAATTTCACTGTGGGGTTATTGCAACTGTGAGGTTAGTTACAATAGCCCCTTATATTTTTGTATGAAACTAAAAACACTAGTGATGTGACAGTGTCGATATTTTTATTATGTATCCTTCTTGGTAGTCAAAATATATTTTCTTTATGATTAATTAAAGAAGAACCATCGATTATTTCTTCGATATTATACCCAGAGACGGGTTCATAAGTAAAATTCAAATTAGATAAAGCGTGGTTAAAGAATATAAGTAACTAAAAACGATAGGTAGGATAGTTCTGTGATTGTTCAAGTAATTTTTAGTAAACGGTTGATTAACTAATAAACGTATTTTGTTTGGTTTACGTTTTTAACAATATTTAACACAAAGAATATTATTTGTTCTGACCAAAAACTAAAATTGACTTAGTAGGTAGTACACTGTTATTTTTTTTTGTTGCGATTTAAAGTGGTAAATCAAAGTAGGTACATGAGTTTTTCCTCTAAATAATGCGGCGCCATCTACGATCGCAACGTTATTGTATATATATATAGAATAATAAAAATATATCGATGAATAAGTTTTTTGCATTCCCCACACTAATTCTCTAACAAATAGTTGCATTTGCCCCACAATCAGAAAAATAAGATTTTTCCTGAAAACTCGTTCTTGCTACACGGTCATCCAGTTCAAAATCCTATGAATAACATGAAATCTCATAAATATATTCTATATTCGTTGTTTTATATGAAATAGAAGAAGAGCTATGGCAGTTAGTTGCATTTACCCCCGACTAGGGGTTAATGTAACTTTTTCTACCAATTTTAGGAAATATTCTCACTACCAGTTATTTATAAGACTACTGTATTGCTTGATTGGTTGAAAATAATCTTGAATAAATACAAAAATCACTAAATGGGTCAAATAAATGACCAAATATAAAAGGAGATAACTGCAACCGATCAAACTTGAAACTTGTTATTTTTTAGTTGCATTTGCCCCGGTTGATCCTATACCAACTATCAATACTAATATAATACCCAAAAGAATGCATTTCATTGAATAAACTATGGAAGCAATTGCATTGCAATGTGGCGAAACAATAACAGTTATCTGTTTGTGAAAGGATGTTGGTATTGTGGATGGTGATAGCAACAAATTCAGTGTTGCCGTTTTAGCGACTTTGTCGCTAGATCTAGCGGATTTTGGATGTGCTTAGCGACTTTTTTTTTCGATCTAGCGACTAAAATAAATTTAGCGACTTTTAGTGACTTTTTGTATGCAAAGCTGACTACTAGCCCCCAGTAGTGTAGTGAAATTAGAAGAAGCAATTTTTTCGATATTGAAAACACAGACATATTTTAGTTCAAATTTAAATGTAGTTACTAGTAACACTACGAATATTGCTATTGGTTTTTCGGGAAATCCCCTACCAGAATGACGTTCGATCTTGAAGTTCAATCGGTTTGGTGCCTCTCACTCTATCAAACGATGCTCCAGATATCACTGTTTCTTTCTTTTTCATTTCATTCATTCATCACCACCATTCAGAGAAAAGAAAAAATAACCAGTTTCTATGTTACGTTTTCGCAGAACAAACCTGTTTGTCAAAGTGTGAATAGTGTCTTTGTTCATTGTCGTAATTTTTAAACAAAATCTAATAATTGTAGAAATGGAAATTCCTTTAAAAAAGAAGTCTTATGCTCAAAGGTATAGACCAGAATGGGAACAACAAGACGAGTTTAAAATGTGGTTAAAACCTGTTATGACTGATGCCACTAAAGCCTTTTGCTCGTTTTGTCACAGTGAAATATTCGCAAAATTAAATGATTTAAAGAAACACGCCAATACAAAAAAACATAAACAAAAATGTGAAGCGATTTCAAAAAATCAGCAAATATGTTTTACTCCAGTTCCAAAAGTGACCAGGTGTACCCAAAAAGCCGAAGGTAAGCTTGCCTTATATATAACGGAACACAGTGCAATTTCTCAAATAGACCATCTGTCAGAATTGTGCAAAGATGTGTTCGCAGATTCAAAATGTGCTGACATAAAAATACATAGGACGAAGTGCACTCAGATTATCAACCAGGTTCTAGCACCACATTTCAGAGAAAACCTCGTCAAAGATATTGGCAGCCAAAAATATAGCCTTATTTTGGATGAATCTACAGACGTTAGTGTTACCAAATTCATGGGCGTAATTGTGAGATATTTCAGTGTGACACAAAATTCTGTTGTATCTGCTTTTCTGTCGCTGGAGCCTGTAGAGCGAGCTGATGCCAACGGCCTTGTCTCATCATTAGTAAATTGTGTACAAGCACACAATTTATCGCTCCAAAATTTGGTTGGGATTGGGACTGATAACGCTGCAGTAATGACAGGGTGTCACAATAGCGTATACGAAATACTCAAGAGGCAGCACAATCTACCCAATTTAATCCTAATAAGATGCATCTGTCATTCCCTACAATTGGCTGTCAGTCACGCGTCACAGCACTCTATTCCACAACATATTGAATTTATGATAAGAGAAACCTATAAGTGGTTTTCAATCTCATCAAAGCGCCAGCATGAGTACAAGGAGCTATACAGCCTCATTAACTGCGGCGACGAACCTCTTAAAATTCTTAAAGTTTGTGATACTCGCTGGCTGTCTATAGAGCCAACTGTTGCCAGAATTTTGACACAGTGGGAAGAGCTTAAGTTACATTTTTCACTTACTAAAGATAAATGCCACACTGCAGATTTATTGAGTGAAATGTACAAAGACGAAGCCAATCGTTTACATTTCATATACCTGAAAAGTGTTCTAAATGATGTGCAAATGGGAATCAAGATCTTCGAAGGAGAGAACACAGATCCTGTCAAATTATTATTCTCATTGATGAATTTATTGAGATCAGTCTGTAACAGAATATTGATACCGAACTTCGCAATAACTGAAAAAGATTATTTGACCATTCAAATTGATAACCACCTTAGCCCAGTACCTCATCTCGGATACATGTTTGAGTCCCACGTTGCTAAAGCCAATTTACCATCGCAAACAGTTGCAACAGTTAGAAAAAGTTGTATTGATTTTACCGTGCGCTTGGCAAAAGAAATTCAAAACCGCTTACCTAGCAATTACATGGCCTTACAAAAAATGACACAGTTATCTGTAGACAATACTTTAAAACAGTTAAAAGATAACTCAATCGCTGAACTCGCTGTGGAATTAGGGTTTGAGGAGGACAAAATTGAAAACATTTTAAAACAATGGCACAGTATTAACTTTGTGAAATGGGACATCATGACTACAGATACTGTACAATTTTGGGCTCATGTATTAAAATACAAGGACGCTGCAGGTTTTAATACGTACAAAGACATAGCAGACTTAGCCATCACAGTTCTGTCGTTGCCACATTCCAACGCAGAAGTGGAACGAATGTTCAGTCAAATGAATATTATAAAGAACAAACTGAGGAACAGGCTGGCTTCAACCACTTTAAACTCCATACTTCTTATAAGGAATCAGTTAAAGATTTTAAAACG
This sequence comes from Colias eurytheme, assembly GCF_061535395.1. Taxonomy (NCBI): domain Eukaryota; kingdom Metazoa; phylum Arthropoda; class Insecta; order Lepidoptera; family Pieridae; genus Colias; species Colias eurytheme. Next base: position 2,580,849 of record NC_143000.1, on the reverse strand, counting down.
AAATTGCCATAGCTATGTCTTGCCAGATGATGTCCTGACCAAAATCACTAAAACTATTAAAAAACCAAGTACTTCTACAGTGGAACCATCAACTTCTGCTGCTTCAGCAGTATTAGAAGTTGTCGAAGTCGAAAATGACGCAATAGATAACGAAATTTTTGCTTGTTTAAACCTATAGAGATTTGAATATTATGATTAAATACATGATTATAAAAATTTGCTTTTATTTACACCATATTTTGTTACCATGGAATATTTTGAAATATTTAGCTACTTCTAGCGGATTTTTTTATTCGTTATTTTTCAAAATCTAGGGACTATTGCATCGAGGTCTAGGGACTTTTTTTTTTCCTTAACGGCAACACTGGCAACAATGGCATTTCGGCCCTTTGATTGTGAAACAAAACAATACACAGTCGACCTCAGCTACGCGGTTTGATATTTTTAGTCACACGAAATAGTTTGCCACTTTTACGGAAATGGTAAATATATAATTATAATCTTACCAAAAATCTTTAACATCTAGGTAACTAAGTTCAACAACCTCTTGATCTACCCACTCAGATAAGAAATTGTGTAGACTGTGGTTGATTTAGGAAATACGATTTATGAGTTTGCCGATAAATAAAAGGAATCATGTCAAATAGATGAATCAACCTTTTTACGATAGCTCAATTAATTTACATTCTTATTTATTTTAACGTTTTTTTCTCAAATAAATTGAAAGAGAACACCGATTGATGTAATAAATGTTTGTTGAACATTAGTATATCCAAATAGGAAGTTATTAATTCCGTCTAGTATTATGAAAGAATGCGCAAAAAACGTATTCTCCAATTATATTTACAAAAATATGTAACATTTGAAATTAATTAATTCGTATTTAATTTGGTTCCACAAACATAGACACCAGTTAGGCAGTCAAGGAGAAGGTGTTTACCTTGAGAAACTGCAACCAGCCTGAACTCGCCTTTATAAATAATATACTTAAATATAAATAAAATAGAGTAGAGCCACGTTGCACAAAATACATCTTAAGTGTATATTCATAATATTCTTATAGTAATCGTGCCGTAGTAATTCTTTGTTTGATATCGAGTATTGTGACTTTGGTCACTGGGAAGTCGGAAGTCAGTTTCGATTTGAACCGACTGTATAGCTCAATCAAGGTTATATTATTTTTGCTGACTATCCGGACTTAGTAAGGGTTTAACAATTTTATTTATTTTAAAATAACTCGGAGACAACATGTTATCCATCAGTTACATACAAATTTTGTTTGCTTACCTATATCACCTCAAAACTCAAAAGTTTCAATACTCGATTCAATGCAAGTGTACTGCGATTTTCAAATGAACATTCACTTACCTATGTCGGCTATGTCATTGATATACATAAGTACTTATTTTATTTAACACATTACAAATCGTAGTTTATTTAATTTGATTGTGATGTATATATACATAGATCATGCCTTTAATAGTATTTAGGCTTTAGCCTTTGTAACAATAATGTATATTTAATTATTATTATTTAATGTATAATTATTTGTAATGTACTTAATTATATGTATAATTATTATAGCAGTGAATATATATTATGTAATAATTTATATCAAAGACAAGGCGATCCTTGTTCTATGTAGATTTAAGATTACACACAAAAACTAAAATTACGATGACTCATATGCTTAGCCAGTTAGCCACAGACGCAAAACGAGTGCTGAGAATCATGTTTTTTTTGAAATAGCTGTACTCAAAAATATTTGCATCGTCAAAACTATTAAATAATTGAAATGTATATCAGACGGACATATTTCTGATAGTGGATAAGTGCCGCCTGTCCTAATTTGTCCACACTAATCAAACTTGAATAAGTAATTAAAAGTAATTAACTAATAAGTCATGTTCAGCCAGCATCAATCACATGCACAGCATTGCATGTGCAATCGTCTGGACAATTGGAAAAAGAAATGTCATTGACATCGACTATACAAGCACGAGTAACTTATTCCACGATCTTTCGTTTCACCGTGTTCTCTACAAATTAGTATTCTCAGTTAAAACAATGATCTCTTGATAATCTTACTTACATCACGACTCGTTACTCGTAGTCACTGAGTACTGACCCCGGTTGTAATGATGATTAAATACTTAATCGCCAATATAGAAACTTCTAGCCTTGCCCTTTTTCAACTCACGAAGGTATATCGATAAGAGCGGGTGATTCGGATTGTTTTTCAGGAACCTTCCAGACATTTCTTTATTAAGGAACATTATTAGATATGATGATGCGGTTGTAGTCTCTTAACTGATTTCACTATCTTTAGTTTTCTGTAACTGTTACTAAACTGATTAAATAACGGGTTAAATCTACGTATGAACCATGTCGCGGTCCATAAAAGTTGGTACAAGAGTCTCCCATAATTCAACTAAGAATAACAATTAGTTTCACTCAGAGATTATGAAGCTTGAGAAAATGTATTTATTGTAACAGTGAAAGTTACCTAATAAAAACTATTACATCACAAATAAAAACCGTGATAACTGTGTCAAAATTTAAAACGCTTCATTTTCAGAGGTCTATTTAGCAATTTCGTCGGGGTTCATTTTTAAGTAGGCCATTTCTGTGAACTGTTGAATGCAAATCGCATTTAATAGTTCCTAGATCACTATACATTAACAAACGTAAGATGGATAATTTAAGAATATGACATACCTACGTATGTTACGTTTGGTGGCATAAATTTGTTTCAAATTGATCGTGCAACGTAGAGAAAAACGCTAATAAGTCGTGACTCGTGAGAAAACGTTGCAAAAACTCTAAAACGATATATAAATAAAACATGTACTTACTATTCTTATTCCATTAAGTTAAATCAGTTGTAATTGAAGCCAAGGCTGTTTAAATTCGCGCGTTTCAAAGTGCAAAATGTTATTTTATTAACATGTCATTTTTCTCGTTACAGATACTATGGACTGGACTGGCTCTAGTTTTCATCCTGACTATAATAGAAGTGGAAGGGCACGGCAGACTCATTGAACCACCCTCACGAGCGTCGGCGTGGCGGTACGGCTTCGACACCCCGCACAATTACAACGACCACGAACTTTATTGCGGAGGATTTTCCAGACAATGGAATAAGAATAATGGGAAATGCGGCGTCTGCGGTGACGCCTGGGACTCGCCACAGCCCCGAGCGCACGAGCTAGGCGGTCGCTTTGGCCAAGGAGTCATCGTCCGCAAATATGCTCCTAAAGATGTTATCGTCATTAAAGTCGAGTTAACGGCAAACCATAACGGCTTCTTCGAATTCCGTGTGTGCGAAGAGGCAAAAGGCACCACGCAGGAGTGTCTCGACAAACATCTATTACTGCTAGATGGTAAAGATACCTCTAAATTTTATCCTAATCAAGGAAATAGAGTGTATGAAATGAAATATCAGTTGCCCGAAGGTTTGGAATGTTCGCATTGCGTGCTGCAATGGAGGTATATTGCTGGGAATAACTGGGGCACTTGTGAAAACGGGACAGGGGCTGTCGGATGTGGTCCGCAAGAGGAATTCAGGGCATGCGCAGATATAGCTATTGGAGATCGCTTCACCACGACCACCAAGAGACCGAGACCAACGTACGTGCCACCGAGCAGACGGCCAACTGTGCCAACACCCGAGGAGACTTCGGGAAGTGCATGGTACGGTGTCGTGGTCGCCATCGTCACTCTCCTCGTTGCGCTTGCGCTGCTGGCGGGATTGTACCTGTACTACTACAGAGGTGGCATGAGGATAAAGAATCTATTGAAATCCAAGACGGCGCCTCCCGCGCCTGTTCCTCCGCCAAGGCACAAGAAGGTCTCCCTGTCTAGAGAAACACCGCCAGTCATATCGTCACCGAAAATAATATCCGACTCAGGATTTGAAACAGTAGATTTAAGATCTAATTAATTAAAGGCTGATTTGCAACCACCACTGCCGTTACTAGTGATATTGTGTTGTTATTGTGTGATTAATGTGATTGATCTCTGAAAATGTATATTTTTAAAACCTTTCCTTTAATAATAATAAATCCGTACCCATCTACTGTTAGAAAGCACAATAAATTATTGACCGAGGTTGCCATTTTACATAAAACTTGTTATTTATTACTTCTGTTGATTAAATTATTTGAAAGGATTTAAAAGTGTACAGCAGGGTTAAGCGTGAAAGGAACGTTTTAGAATTAAGTTGTGACTCGTTTGTAAAATATTTATGTAAATTAAATATTAAAAGTAATAATGAGTTTTTTCATTTATCATTTCCAAAACTTATAGGTATACAGGGTGTAATCGTTAAGTGTGCACAGGCGATTTTTCCGTAAGTATTACAGATAACAAAAAACTTTAAACTGATATCGAAAGTACTTAACCTAATGAGTAAAATGGCGGTAATAAATTTTTAAAAATAAATCGAGAAATATCAAAAAAAATATCTTTAAACCCTCCCATACATTAAGTATGAAATATGAATATCCCATATACATTTAATATGAAAGATTTTAGCTTTCTTTTTCTTTTTTTGGTTTTCCGCTTTAATTACTTCGCAAATTTGAAGTGACATTTTCCACGTTTTTCCTGTAAATGTCTGGAAAATGTCTGGAAAATATCCGGAAAATGCGTGGAAATTTCCGGAAAAACCGTGGAAATGCCTGGAAAATCCCTGGAAAATGCGTGAAAATGTCCGGAAAATATCCAGAAAATGTCCGGGAGAAGCGTGGAAAATGCTCGGAAAATCCCCGGAAAATGCCTGGGAAATTCCCGGAAAATAACCGGAATATAATAAAAAAAATTGATATTTCTCGATTTTTTTTTTAATTTATTGCGGCCATTTTACTCATTAGGTTAAGTTCTTTCGATATCAGTTTAAAGTTTTTTGTTATCTGTAATACTTACGGAAAAATCGCCTGTGCACACTTAACGATTACACCCTGTATACCTAAATAACTAGTAGGTATAGTTACAATAATAATTGTTTAATAAATTATACTTATTAGGGGGCGTCCATAAATTACGTGATGTGTTTTATTGGGGGAGGGGGTCGAATCAAATCTCATTAAACCTTATGTTGGGGACAGGGGGGGGGGTCTCAACAAATATAACGTATATGTATATTTTTCTGATTAAAACAAAGCAAATTATACTCTTTTGTTTCATTTAATCCAAATTTTACATGCTTAAAGATTTTAATCTTACGGTTACGATTTAAGTATTCTATTGTTAAATTTTTACACTTATAACTTTCAGCAATATTAATTACTAGTTTTAACTAGTGGTAAATAAAAGCACGAAGTAGTTTTTTCTTTTCTTTTTACAATGACAAATCAATGCTTTTATTGTTAACGTAAGAAACCCACATTAAGAAAAATCTCACGTAAGATTGGGGGATGGGGGAAGGGGTTCAATAAAATCTCACGACATCTCACCAGGTGCAGGGGGAGGAAGGGTCAAAAAATTGAATAAAACCACCTCACGTAATTTATGGACGGCCCCTTAATAATGTACCTTAATAATAAATTATACAATTTCTAATGTAATAAATTATTTTGATTATAATTTAGTGAAATTAATAATAATTTAATTTATCAAAGTATTAAATGATACCCAATGAAAAAGCGCTCGATGGCGCTCGAATTTTTGGAATTATATTCTAATCCGAACCGTCTCTTTGGGATACCCGACAGAAGAACTATAAAAATCGCAATGTATCTACTACACATCGATTTTTATGTCGGATCAAACAAAATTTATCATTTCCAAGTATAATAGATGATTTGAAAAAGAAAAAAGAATCCTTGATGAATTATTACAGAAACCATATTATATTTTTGCTGCGGTAAATGCCAATTATTACCGGCATATCTAGGTAAACTCTAGTGTAACCACACCAGTTCATGCAGTAATTTAGACGGTAATTTAATGCCATAATTATTGCGGTAACAGCCCGGTAGACGGTACGGTAGTGTGGCCGTAGCATAAGACGGATACCATTCCAAAATATCAAACATGCTGAACGATAATAATCAAGTTTTCACTTCTGCCTGCACTCCCGGAGTGCAACCCGTCTTTTTTTAAATACTAATTAATAGGCTCGAAAAGTATTAACGTTTTGGTATGTACAGTCGGAAAATATTTACTCAAATGTAGTATTTCGGGGTCTTGGTAAATAGGTACGAGTAGAACTTAATCAGCCCATTCACTGCTGGTTCAACACGCTGGTCTTGAACTAGAACTGAAAATATTATTAGAGATTATGTATTTAAAATTAATTAGTTGATAGGTACAATCTTAGAGGTACAATATTTAGAAACAAAACAATCTCGTGGAATCTGTGCCTGGAATAGATTCCCACTAGATTGCAATCCGTCTAAATATTATTATATCATAAATGGTAACTTAATGTTTGATTTTGAAGCATAATTTTAACGCATTATTTTAAAGATAAAAAGTGTATGTACCAATTTTAAACCGTTAAATGGTGGTTAAATTGTGAAATGGGGATTGGATATACTTAGGCTTACATTAGGTTCGGTTTATTTAAAATCTCAAAAATAAGATCTTTCTTCGATATTGTTCGACGGATTGCAATCTCGTGAGTCGCGAGTAATATTATAAATTATAATCTACCCTGTGGGCTGTGAAACTAGAATTTTACGTGAATTTTACAATCTCACGGAGACATCCTGAGAAATTTCGTCTTTTTTTATGTATCTATGAGTCATGAATATTGTCTGTCTAACTTTATATGGCAAGTTGGCAACCAGTCGGAATTTCGGAAAACGTCAATGTCATCAGTCATTTAGGTACCGTAGACAATCTCAAAACAAACGTGCCACAAAAAATTAAAGTATTCGACCTAGACTAGTATTTATTAATCAAAAAAAAGACTTTTATAAATGAAAAATGGCTGTACGGCCTCAGCGCATACATGACGGTGGAATTGTGGAACGTAGATTGCGGCCGATTTACGGTAATGAACAAAAATAACCTCCTATGCATTTGTATACTTCACCCGTAGGTACCCCGGCAACAATAATTCAGTTTGTGTTTTTCGATTTTAGATTGGTTGGACAATGGAAATAATAAAAAAGCATTGCAAGAAGCGGAAAAAGTGCTCAAGAAGAGCCCTACGCTGCAGGCGGCTAGAGCTTTGAAGGCACTTGCTCTATTAAGGTTAGGAAAGGCTTCCGAATGCCATGCAGTTCTTGACGCTCTAGTTGAAGAGAAACCTAGTGACGATACTACATTACAAGCGATGACTATATCTTATAGGGAGTCACACCAATGTAAGTTATATTCTTGATTTACCTGGAGTCTGATAATTCTGAAAATAAGCCATATTTACACACATTAACGTTGGTAGGTATTACATTTTTACATACATACTTTACTTTTATAATCTCAATTATCAAATAATATGTAATATTGATGTTATAAAGATAACTCACTTGTTATATCATTGTTATGATGTTTAAGAATAATATTAGATTTATGAAGAGAGTATGATTATGACCATTATTCTTTTCATTGGATGGTTCCGAAATATATTTATGTTTGTTTCTAAAATTTTAATTTACTTTTAAAGTCTTATATACAGCTACATAGAGCGTGTATACAGCTGCATACATAATACTATATACAGCTTAAAAAGGGAGCATAAAAAATGCTATAAGATACTTATAAATTCACTATTACATACAATCAAAAACAAAAATAAAAAATACAGTAATATTTATTTTTATATCTGGTTCTTTAATACAGTAATATATATTTATTTACTCCATTGACAATCTGGTTCTTCATATAGTACCCAAGGTATGTGAGATCTACGAAGCAGCAGTGAAGGTGGATCCAACGAATGAGGAGCTGTTCTCCCACCTGTTCATGTCTTATGTTCGAATCGGAGACCACAGGTCGCAGCAGAGGACTGCTATGGCTTTGTATAAGTTTGCTCCAAAGAACCCATACTATTTTTGGGCTGTTATGAGCATTGTTTTGCAGGTTTGTTTTATTAGTAACTTAACAAATTAAATAACATGTTTTGGTATAAAAGTTTCATCTGGCCATACAATAGGTAATTTTACATAAAGGCTTCATGATTGGTCCGTGAAGGTCAACATTTATTTTTTGCACATTTTCTTTATATTTAAATGAAAGTTATTATAAAAAAGTAAATAGAAAATATTTGCATAGTTGCAGTGGATTTTAATTTTTTTGCTTACTATTATTCTAATTTTAAAAAAATAAATCTTTTACAGGCAAAGACAGCTGATGATAGTACAAAAAGAAATATTCTTCTAGCCCTTGCTCAACGAATGATAGAAAACTTTATAACTGAGAACAAAATGGAGGCAGAACAGGAGGCCCGTTTGTATATTATGATTCTAGAACTGCAAGAGAAATGGGGAGATATTCTAAAGTTCATTGAGAGCCCTCTCTACTCTCAACTAGTGCCTGGTTCAACGTCTCAAGCTTGTATTCCTTACTTTAAGAAAATAGGAGAATGGAGAAGATTAAATTTACTCTGCAAAGACTTATTGTGGGATAACCAAGATCGGTGGGACTTTTATATGCCATATTTCGATTCCGTCTTCCAATTAATGAAAAAACAGAGTGCGGAGAGTGAAAACTCCGTCGACGACACTCCGGAGAAGTGTCACGAATTTATTTGTTCGATAGTAGAAAGTATGTCGTCTGGTCGAATGCTACGGGGGCCATATTTAGCTAGGTTAGAATTGTGGAAACGTTTGGCGCAAGGTGGTGACCCTACGTCGTTACTGGGCAGCGGGGTAGCGTTATGTCTTCAATATTTAAGAGTATTTGCTAATAAAACGTGTGCTGTGCCTGATCTAAAACCGTATCTGTCCATGTTACCCCAGAAAGAGAGAGAGGAACATAGCCGAGACTTTTTGACTTGTTTAGGATATGATGAGAATAGTGAACCTGATAATGTGAGTAAATTTTTATTTATACACACATCTTGTATAATCACTACCTGAGAATTAATGCACTTTCATTATCAAATTCAATTCAAAGCAATTTTAAATATGCATCGCAACAATGAGTGTTTTAACCCATTGAGCCCCGAACGGCCCGATCGGTCCATGACACAATAGATTTTCTATTGTGTCTGTGATTCCGGGGCCTGAGTTATTAAAATAAATTGTCATGCAACATATTTTTCAATTTCAATTCTGAGCTATTCTTAAAAGTGTACATTCAAATTTTTACTCCATCATATACTTTTAGATTAATGACATTCAACGCCACGTGTCCTGCCTCTCCGCATGGAGGCTGACAGCGGCAAGTGGTACACCAGAAGAAAATATAAATATAGCAAACCTTTTAAGACGTCATTATTTGCGGTGCTTAGAAAAGGGGCTAGTTACGGCCACTCTGACTGAATTCTGTGCTGCCGATACGTATGGGACGTTAGCTGCGCATCATTATTTCTATGCTGGTAAGAAAATTCAGCTACTGTAATATAATTCGTTATTTTAATCTCTCTCTTCTACTTTAGTATAATTTTTTTTTTTTTTATATTACTGCGACCAGGCAATCTGTTAGGTAACAATAATTGGCCTTTATATTGTTTGGAACTCCGTCCGGGAACATGATATTGTTTCAAGGGGCTCGTCCAACGACTCCACCCTTGTAGTCCAGTGTTATATTTGTTTAATTTTAGTATAATAATAAAATATTTCTAGAATCTCATTCAATAAAATATGTAGGATAATAAAAAACTCAAGGTTTATATACATTTTCGGTTGATACACCTCATTTGTAGAAGCTTTTCCTATTTCGAACTAGATGGCGTTGTGTGCAAATCCAGTAATTCTACTACACAGTATACAGAATGAAATTTATACTTATGAAAAGGATAAATAAAATCATTTTAACAATTTATATATTTTATTTGAATAAATTTATTGATGATGATGAATGATCTGATTTCAACTGTTATGTGCTATGAGTAAAAGTACACCATGTCAATTCTTGCTTACTTCTAATTTATTCTTTAGCCACTGTATCGTCACTATTAGACTATAGCAAAACATATATAAATCACAATATATGTTTTGCTATAGTCAGTATATATTTAACTGTGTTTACAGTTTGTTATTTTGTTTCAGCCGTTGAACAAGAGAATCCAGCTCCCATAATAGAAGCGTTAAATCTTTTGGAATTAGTGCTTCACCACTCTCCGGCCAACTTCCATGCTAAATTGTTGCTTATATCCTTATACCATATTTTAGGTTAGAGTTTAATTATATTTTTTTTTAATAGGATTATTTAGTAATATTTTGACCTATTATTTTAAAAGTATGTTACATCTAGATTTTCTAAAATTTTTTTTCTTAATGATGGGCGTATCGAGAGCCGCGTTATCTCTTTTCGTTTCAAATATAATTCAACAGCAACTCTGTATAAATAATATAAAGTTATTGCATAAAAACTATTATAACATTATAGATATTGATTCAAAATGCATAAACAACGGACCAAAATACTCAGGTCCACTTTTTGTTTGTACCAGGTAACGCGTTAGCAGCGGATACCATATACAACAAGCTAGAAGTGAAGCACATACAGCTGGTGTCGTTAGGCTGGTTACACGCGGCGCGGCTCGCCCCCGCGCTGGCGCCGGCGCGTGCGCTGCGGCTGCTCGCTGACACGTGCGCCTTCCACAAGCACCACGCTAAGGACGTGAGTACACACAGCTGGTGTCGTTAGGCTGGCTACACGCGGCGCGGCTCGCCCCCGCGCTGAGTACACACCACAGAACATATAAAAGAGGTTAGAATGGCAATAATTCGCCGTTCCTATAAGAACCGGTGTCGCCTGTGGGTGTGGCCAAGTCCGCGCAAGTCCGCTTACGCACATATTTGCAATTTCAAATCTAGCCAATCATAGCGCCGCGCGATCACGCGATTTAAAATGAAACGAATCATACGCATTATGATGATGTGAGCAGTGCTCATATCCTTGGCGCGTCTGCACCGCCTACAATGCCTTTCTAACCTCTTTTATATGTTCTGTGGTACACACACAGCTGGTGTCGTTAGGCTGGCTGCACGCGGCGCGGCTCGCCCGCGCAACTTCTTCCACGTGCGCCAATTCCAATAAGTGTAAAAACGGCTATGGAATGGAACTCTCTTCCTAGCTCCATATTCCGTGCACAATACAATCTGGACCTTTTCAAAGCGAAGGTGGACAGGCTTCTTCTAGGTAGACGTGCATCCAAGTAGACCACATCGCCGCATACCATCAGGTGGGATTGTGGTCAAACGTCTGCCTATTCATTATAAAAAAAAGTTCTTGTTCGTATGGATGTGTGCGTGAGTATACGCACATATACACACGCGTCTACGCACGCAAACACACGTACACATACACTACGTACGTGTGGTGTACCTAATAAATGATTTTCTTTCTTCTTTCTTTCTTTCTTACACACCTATACACCGACACATTTCTCTGAATCGCAAGTGCAACGTTTTGCTACACCCACTCCCGTACACAAACATACATAGTCGTAAACACACTCACACACGCAAAAATATTTGAATAAATTTTATTATGTCGTGACGAAAAAAAAGCGATGGAAATTTAAATAGAAAAACGACTCGTTCACAATCATTTAACTTGCATCAGCAAGTTCAATGATTGTGAACAAAGCTCTTGTTAGAAACATGAACAATGAACATACCTTATTTAACACCAATAATAAAGCTACAGTTACCCAGTCAACAAACAGTTAACAAAGTTTCTACGTCGCGTCGCTGATTTTCAGGGACGAACGACGACGACGACTTGAAGCAATTTTACTACATATTTAGCTAGTCGTTGAGATAACACATTTTAGTTCCATTTATAAGTCACCATATCGATGCAACTAACATAAGTTTGTCCAAAAGGTAAGAAAAACATCATAACATGTTATGACTTGTGTGAACCAACCAAAAGACACGTGAACCAACCAAAGAAAAATTAAAAACCGTATCCATCCTATTTCCCTTCGTAACAATTGTATTTTTTCAGTGCAAAATTATGTATATGATATCATGTGTCAAAGATGTGCCTAATTAATCTTACCTTTTCTACACACCTAGATGTTTGATAAATAAGGCATAATGAAATTGCGAACGTTTTTTTAATGAAATGATCATTTAATTTATCTTAAATCATCTTTGCCAACGAGCCTTTGTCTGTCTTGTCACTTGAATCCAGCTCGAAGGACCACTGAATATACAAATAACAAGCCTACTACTATACTAGTATATTACTAACTACGTACTTTTAAAATGTTGATGCTGAGCAGACGACCAGTGAAAATTTTTAGCTTTTAAACATTATAACAAGTCGAACAATAAGCTATTTAAAAAAAAGACGGGTTGCACTCCGGGAGTGCCGGCAGAAGTGAAAACTTGATTATTAACGTTCAGCATGTTTGATATTTTGGAATGGTATCCGTCTTACGCATGGAATATAAGGGCTAAAAAAAAAAACATCTGTCTTACGCTTTTTCGATCAGGCCACGACCCTGACGCGAGTTTAAGATTTTATACCCAACGCCGCTAAAGAAGTTTTCACTTCAATAACGTAAGCGTAATATATTAGACGCATCGTATATGTTACATTTACATCGAGTTATCCTTACTCAAATAAATGTCTTGGCCCTTGATAATAAACGTTTCAAATTTTAATTTCTATTTACTGCTAATAATTATGTTTTCTTATTCTTTCTTTTTGGTTAAGAGGAGTAACAAAAAAAATATATAAATTTGTGTAGGGGGTCTTACCAGAGGCTATTTTATTGATTAAACTGATCTATCTAAAAGCCCACCGCACCGCGCACTATTCAAATATATATCAACAGGTGTTTCGGCAACATATGATAGAAATATTCTTGATTATTTATTTTCAAAAATTTACGTTCCTGATTCCTTCCGTAAAACGGAAATCAGGTGGGTTGATATACTTATGTATGGTCAATTATTTTCATAACTGTATCGTATCAAAGGGCATACAAAAATTTAGTACCGATTCTGTCGACTGGTTGAGCAGTCGAGTCGCGCGGTTATTTATTATTTTTATTACATTATAATTAAACGCTATTAAAATATAAAAAAAATGTATTTATTTGAAAATGATATAAGATTGACAGTTAGTGTAATGAATAGAATCATTGGTGAGTATTTTAAAAACAAAATAAAACAACGATTACGGACCTTTAATTAGATTAAAATAATTAATTATCATAAAAAATCGGTAATAAGTGTAGTTTTGGTTTTCGGGACTTGTTATGGCTTAAGTATACGTAACCTTTTTTATGTACTATATTGGATATTCAAAATGCTTTTACTGCGATTAAAAAGGTTGAAAACAACTGAATAAAGTATTGATTTATTTGGCTTTGGCTATTTGAGGAAGACGCCTCCTTACGCCTCTCTACGACCTTATTTGGTTGCTACGCAGAAATAATTGCCTACGCGGTACGCCCTACGTCTTTGTGTTTAAAAATATTTGTTTAATTGAAATAATATTATATTGCATATTATTTTTTGGCAGTGCGATAATAGTCCACATAGGTTTACTTTCTTTCAATGATAATATAATTAAAGGTCACCGAAAATTAGTATTTTCAACGATAAGTTCAATTTATTTAATATTTTTTAATCGACTTCAAAAAAGGAGAAGGTTCTCGATTCGACTACCGATATTTTTTTGTAGGCTTGTTGGTTTGATTCTTTTTTATCGTTCCGAACCTCAAAAGGAAAAAAACGTTGTTGTCCGTCCGTTTGTCTGTCAACACCCTTTTCTCAGGAACACACGGATGTATGAAGCTGAACTGAAATTTATACTGTAAGCTCAAGTCTACGGTAAATTAAACTTAAAAGCCTACGCAATCTAAAAAAAATACAGCCGTTTATCACGGAATCAAAACCTACAGGGTACTTCCCGTGAGCACAGTCTTGAAATTTTGTAAAAAGTAACGTCTTATAGCACAGGTTAAGGAAAATTGCTAAAAGCATAAATTGAAAGTTACAAAATAATAAAGTGTGATTTGCCATGTGGCTCTCGACACCATAATGGAAAAATGACAACGAAGCACTTTCAATTATAAATGTAGATACTAGCTGTGCCCCGCGGTTTTACCCGCATTGCTCCGCTCCTGTAGGTCTTAGCGTGATGATATATTATAGGTAGCCTAGCCTTCCTCGATAAATGGGCTATCGAACACTATTGTAATTTTTCAAATCGGACCGGTAGTTCCTGAGATAAGCGCGTTCAAACAAACAAACTCTTCTTTATATAAAAATATATTATCTTAATATTATATAATATTAAGATAATATTTTTTTTTTCAATCAAATGACTATCTTTATAGTTATTTGACAGAGACTATACAATTTACGTTATCGTTTTCCATTCTCCCATCGCCCTTTTCATTTTTCCATAAAGGGATTCCAATATTAGGGAGTATCAATGAGTGTGTGCTATACCTATACATCGTCTACACATTTGTAGGTACTAATTGCATGTCCGCTGCAAGCAGCTAATAAATTAGGCACGATCAAATTGCGATTGAGGGGACGGGATTTATATAGCTATATAAGATGTTATGTCGTGTTGTTGCCCGGGGGATAGATATTGATTTCTTGTGTATTCTGTCTAGGCGTTTGATCTCTACGATACCTGTATACGATATAATATTTCTGTTATGATTCGAATTATTTTCGTTGATTTGAGTCGCATTTGCAATGTACTGAGTTTTTAATATTGATTTTAGAGACGGTGTTTACAGAAAGAGCCATCTTTTCAGATGTAAAATAAATTGATGTTGTTTCTCGTATTTAATTATTCCCATAGCCCCTTCCCTTCGCCCACGGTCATAAATGCTATCCCGTATTTCTACTCTTTAGATGTAAATTTTTTTTTAAGTAGCATATGTTTGATCCTGTTTCTTCAATTGTGCATGTTCATTTCATGATGATGGTGATGGGCTTAGCTGTGCAAGCGTGACAAACAGACTGAAAGATACTCGTTTTTATAAATCTGAATTTATAATATTGGGGGCGGTAAAGAATAGTAAAGTACAAGTAACGTACATCTATGCTTTAACACCTTTACTGAATTTATTTAATTATCTCTATACTAGACGGAACTAGACTGCTTATAAACAAACATATGATGTATCTCGGCGTAATAAACTATCTCTGCATTGCGAATATATGTAAGGAAGCGTTTTATTCACATATTTTGACCTGATACTCTCACTTATAAATAACAGCAAAGACCCAGCCATAAATTTTTGTTTGAATTTTTTTTAAAGACTGATCTCAACCCACAGAGCGTGGAGCAAGTGACATACGCGTACAAGTTTGGAACATTCGAGAAGGTGGCCGAAGTGTGGGAGTGGGGCGCGCGCATTGAGGCGTGCGCGTGGTGCGCGGCGTGCGGGCGGGACCGCGCGCTGCTCGCGCTGCTGGCGGGCCCGCAGCCGCTGCAGCCGCTGCACCGCTTGCCGCACGCACCGACGTGAGTATACTAGCTAGGGGAGAGGGCTGAAGCGCTTTTGATTGCAAATATATTCTTCACAGAGAATCGGAGGACAGGGTTAGCACTGTAGCGCTTCAAGTGGACATTTTACTATAATCTCTGTGTTTAGGGACAGCGCTGAAGTGCTTCAAATGTGCTTATAATAATAGTATTTCTGAGGTTTGAACATGATATAAGGGGCGCTTAAGCGCATAAAGAGGGTAGTTAATATATTCACTACATGGGTATATATTACATATATAGATAGCGATGAAGCACTTCATGTAGAGATATTTATATTTATAAATATTAATGTCATGTTCTACACCCCCAATCCATTTCTTTATTCCCCTCCCAATTCCTTTCTTTATCCTTAAAAGATGAGCAACGTCTTATGGGCGGCATCACGCGAACCATCAGCTCAGATACCCGCCATGATATAAAAACGAAGTAAAACATAAAGCTTATTCAAGTAAAAGTCAACAGAAAAACAGAAAATTACATTGATATTTGTTGGTCTAAAATTAGTAACACAAAATTTTATCTCGTGAAAATATGTATTCCAATAAGGAAAATTTCTTAGCCAGTACCATTTTGTCTCGACCTACGCCCATGTCCGATATGAATAGATGATCGATAAATATTTGGACGCAGGCGTAATATGCGATACAGGTACAATATTCTAGACTTTTCGAATTGGTCCTTCGAATCCCCGGGGCTCAGATATCAATCATTTGCGCATGTGCCATATTTCTTGTACTGTATTGCAACTGCACATGTGCAAAGTTTTCGATTGCCATCTCAATAATTAAATAGCGGACGTGATTTGTAGTCAGTTTCCGTCGGTACATTAACATTGATGGACATGTCATGTTGGTCGTCCGGTCTGGGCCAACAATGGCAGTGTCTTGCTTTTGTTACCGCGTTTTATTCGGTTTTCGTTTGTGTTTGTTAAATTCGTTTTAGGTTTTAGTGAAATATTGAGCTTCTCACGTTATATGGTGAGTAAATTTATAAAATTTAAGAAAAATAACTCAAGTTAATCGAGTTCTGGGGAGGTTTCGAATTTTTCATTGTTCTTTAAATAAAGATTTATTATTTTTCTTCTTTTCGTTGTTATTCGGTAAATCTTATTATCTCTCGAATCTTAAATTAAAACTATGCTTATGGATCTTTAAATTTATTCGATTTTTAATTTAAACTGACTTAAAACGAAATATGGTTGCGGAAGGCATTTCGTATTTTCAAAATCTACCCTCCTTTTCGTAGATAAGTTTAATTAAATTTATAAGTCATAGATTTTTTGCGAATTTATATAAGAATGTGTATACGCCTATATTTTTGCGCTGTAGCGACGTCCATTATTGCACCTGTACATAGTTTTTATGTCGATTATAATCTTTATAAATAAAACAAAGACATAGAGTCAAGTTCCGAAGTTTCATCGATCGTTCGGTTGATACCATCTGCATCCGTCGCATGATTATTAATAATCTGAGATTACATAGCAGTTACTAATTTAAAAGTAATGTCTTCTTGTTGTTCATAAAATGTTAAAGTGTAAAATGTTTAAGTTATTTTGAATAACTGTTCGTTCATATGCCGTGTACTAATCACAAAGGAAAAAGAACACAATGATATTTGATGCTCCTTATACCGTTACAAATAAAATATATTTATTCAACTTCAACTCGTTATACTTTATGTCCGCCATTTTGTGTGCGTTCCCTTTGTCGGCGGCCATTTTGTCAGAGGCTGAAGTGACAATTACGCAATACGCAGTTGTTGTTTATACAACAATTGAATAATGCCATATATCTATATCTTTTATCTTAGCAAAGTCTATAAATAGCAAACAATTATCTGTTCTTTTTTGCCTTAAGTATGAAATATAATTTTCATAAAATTCATGTCCTTTGCGTCTACTGCGCATGCACGTCCGCCATTTTAATTTCGTCCTTTGCAACTGCACATGTGCAAAGCTCGGCATCGATTGCAATGCTAGATAAGTACATGCAGACGTGATTTACAGCCAGTTTATCGCGACCCATGAATATTGATGGACATGTAATAGTGGTCACCCGGGTTGGACCATTTTGAACTTTAGTGGTGTGACTATAGTGACTATAGTTTGTGAATCTAGTGCGTTAGTGGTTTAAATTGGGACCAGTCTTAAGTTGAGTTGATATTTGATAAATGATTTTAATTTATTAAGCAACCATAGGTGATTTCAGTCCATTTATAACTAGTTTTTGATAGTTTCATTTCCATCAGTGAGTTTTGAAGCCCTTTATGATGATTCAAAAAAATTTAATATGTATATCTCCATCTAATTCGATAATTCTTTTGTTTCATTATATTAGTTTGAAATCTTTTATCCGGACGCAATAGTGATGCTTGCTAGTTGGATATGGGCTTGCTATCGTATTTTTTATCAAATTTAAAAATACAATGACGTTTCAAACGCTTTAAATGGAATATAATATAATACATCGTCTTGTTGTTGAACTACTACAGTTATGCAAAACTGCAATCGATCGCTATTTCCTAAATTTATAATCCTAAAGTGATGAAAAAAATCCATAAAAAATATCCGCCATTTCGAAAAATTTTCGATCGATAATAACCTGAGCGCAGGCGCAGAAGCCAACTGTCAGCTCCAAAAACATTTCCTTTGTCCTTTGTGGCTATTTTTATTATATGCTGTCAGCGATGACAATGGCGAACGAAGCATTGTTAATAATACGCAATATGTATTTATTTTTTTACACTTTCGACTTTCCCGCCCCTTTGTTTCCTTTGTCTTTAAACCAGTTCATCAAATTTCTCGGGTTTCTGAAATTTGTCTCCGCCCATATTGTAAAATTCGGAATTGAGACAGTTTCAATAAAGCATTTGTAAACGGATTTTCTTTTTTTCTTTTCTTTCTTTCAATATTGAATGTTAAATCATATTGAATTTTAAATAATTGGATTTCTCGGGCCTGTACCACTGCGCATGTCCGTCTGTTAGAACCACAATGCAACTGCACATGTGCAGAATTTGCGATCGATTACAGTCTCCATAAGATGTCGGCAGATATTGCGTGATAATCTTTTCAATTCGAAACGCATACAATGCAACGAATATTGTGAATTATCGCGTGTCCTTATTATTTTATTCAAGTTAGATTTACACGTTTTGATAATGAACACTTTGAATACATTAAAAATGATTATTCGTTTTTAATTTGCAATCTCTAAGCTAAACATGTTACACTTTGCGAGGTCACCACAAGACTGCCGTGACTGTCGCCATAATGCTGAATTTATACATGGCTAAGGAGACTCATGTTCATTTTCTCCAAGACGTTTTTTTTGGTGTAATATTTTGTATTGCAAATTGCAATATTGATTATCTATTTCTTTTCAAAAACGTAACGTTATAATTTTTTTATGATTACATATTAAGAATAACTTTTTCCTTTTAAATTTATTTTTAAAATTCGTTATTCTCTACTAGTAACTTTAGGTACGCAGAGAAAAATGCTAGTTTCGGGATAAAATATTCATTGACACGTAGTCTCGATCGTTTTCGATGTCAAAAACAATATACAAAAGATTCCAATTGGGCATTATTTTTTGTCCTAATACGCCCACGGTGCCCGCCATTTTGAATTTATGGATGCAACTGCACATGTGCAGGATTTCGAATCGATGGAAGAAAGCGCGCAAGCGTGTTGTAATATCTAGTGCATTCACCTGTTGAGCAGTCAGTCATTCAAACGTCATGGGCAGATGTCCTTTAAGCACTTAAATCTAAAATTTTGTTGAGCCTTTTCATTTTAATTCGGTTTTCGATAATTTGAAATGCGCAGGCCTGATTTAGTTTCAGATTTAGTCGTTTCGAATGAGTTTTAGGTAGAGTGCATTTTTTTACAATAAATAAATTTATAATGGCATTGTATTGCAATTGTGTATCTGCTAAGATCAGATATTCAGAATTAGTAGACATTACGTGATGATGTGAAGTGACAATAATGTGAAATCAGTGTCTCTTGGATATTTCCATGTAAGTGTTATTAAATATTTTCAAAATAGTCATTAAACTGTTAAATCTTTATTTTATGGAGTTGATAGATTCTTGAAATAATTATTTGAATATTGATTTTTTTTCTAGAAAATTTGCAATTTTGACTTCAGTTAATCCTTCCTTTGCAAATCCGATCCTTTTCAAATTTCATCGGTATAAAATTAGTTTTCGTTTCGGAGTAAACATGGCCACACCTGTATCCTGTCATATAGCAGGCTGCAAGCCAATGCAATCGATAAACAAGAACGCGCAGGCCCAGTAATATATGTCTCCATTGCAATATTGATAAATTAATAATATCTAGCGCACTTATTAGTTATTACTTCCACTGCGTAGGTATAGCCGCCATCTTGGCTTCACATGCGCAATATTATGCGCAAGTGTATCTAACGTACCGTACACGAATATATTCTAATACGCAACTTTACTGCGCAGCTTTGTCCGCCATATTGCATTTTGCAATAGATAATAACTTGTAACTCAAACGTTTTAGATGTTCATCAATTCCACTTCTGTAACGGAATACACTTTTATTGAAAACGTATATTCGTATGTACCTATAGTGCAACATTAACATTATGCCTCAAAAATAAATACATTTTTCGCTACAATACACAATTTATTTATAAATTAACTTGATTTGAAACACTTATACAACGAGCGTGGTCGCCCCTCGCGCGTACACTGGCGCGCAGTGGCTACAAAAATGTGTCAAGTGGTCTGAATAAACACGATCAGTCTGCGCAAATTCTTATTGGATAAAGGAATTAATGCTATGCCGCAGTTACACATTCGCGTGAATAGAGATGCGAATAACGAACACGATTGTGTAAACGCGGTAAATTGGGGCATTTTCGTTATAATTTGACTCACTATTTGCACGAATGTACACACACACGTATAATATAATCATTTTAAATGAATTTAAAGAATAAAATTAAACGCTAGAGGCGAAAAAAAAAAATACTTGCGTAATATGCGTGTTGTAAAATTCAAGCATATGTATTCTCTCATGAACAATTTATGAAAACACCGTTCATACATTTTTTAATGACGATGATGTGATGCCATGAGAAAAAATATCAAAATGTTAATGTTTTTTTCCCTGTTAAAATTTTACAGACTTTCTTTCTCTTTGTAAATGCATCCGCCATGTTGCATAGTGCAACTGCACATGTGCAAAGTCCGAATCGATAGTCACTATTGCGCAGGCGTAATAGAGATCCACCTAAATAATATGGACGGGTATTTTAAATTCGATTTTCAAATTTCGTTGAATTATAATTTATAACGTTTCTTTCTTGTATATCCGCCATATTGTATTTTGAAATTTTAAATTTACAAATAATACAGGTAATATGGATAGAGTAGTGGTACAAGGTGGCCGAGACAAATGGCAATACGCTTTTCATCTATTAAAAATGTTCATCTATTAAAAATGTACAAATTTCACATCTAGCTAAACATTGCTAAAATTGTTCAAAACTTTACTGAAAATAAAATTATTGGCAATACTTGAATAATGAAATACATATGATTATGTGGGTAATCATGAGTCAATGCTTTATCTAAAATAGATCGACTATTCTTCTGCCACTGATCTTTTCATCTCTCTACTTACGCATGCACAGTTAGCGCGAAAAATCTGAAATAAAATATAATGTCAAAGGTAGGAGGTATCAGGTAGTTAACCAAAGTTTTTTGTGGCCATATGCTTCTGCACTTCTAAAACATTTTTATGTCTTATTACTTATATGTCTAGGTGAAAATAAGGTATAAGGATCCCTATTTTTGAGACTTCGCTGTTTTTCTGTGCGTGTGTCTTAAGACGATACACAAAAAAAAATCCACTGCTTGGCGGGCGGAGTCTAATAGCTCGCTATCGCGAACGCCGGTGTGCGCGAAGTCATTCTTGCAAACTCGCCGCGCTGCCGCTGGCCGACTCGGGACAAACATGTATGGAGTCGTCATACAGTTATAATATTGTTATACATTTATTCAATTGTTGATTTATTGGTTTTATTTTCTTGCTTATAAACAAATAATCTTCTTTCCAACAACTACTTAGACATTATTAATAATTATTATTATTTCGTAATGTTTACTTTATTACAAAATAATACAGGTTATAAATAATCTTTAAAATAACAAAAAATATTGTTACTCTGAAAAAATGAAATGGTACTCAATAACGCGGACTACTGAATTGATTTAGATAGAATTTGATGCTGACGTAGATATTACATCATGCCCAGAAATGAAAGGTACTATTTCTGAAAGAAGTTATAAACCCTAATTCTTCTCAGTCAAAGTCAAGAGTGGAAGATATCACTAATACAGTAAAACTGATGTGAAACTTTGGATGTTAATTTGTATATTTTTTTGTTAGTTGTTACTTAATCACGTCAAGACTACATTACCAATTTTGATAAAATATAGCTAATTGCCTGGATTTACACATAGGATACTTTTTATCCGAACTGAACACTTCTGTGGGATAAAACAGGATTCACGATATAACCTAATTCCACGCGGGCAAAGCCGCGGTCGGAATGATATTTTTTTAAATAAAAAAATTGTTTAAAAAAAAACACAAAATATATTGACGCATGTATTTATTTTTTGCACTCTATTATAATTGTAATTATTCATTACAAATAATCAAAATAAAATAGCCAGAACAAAGTTAGGCCCTGGTAGGGTAGGTAGGCAGGTACAGCAATGTGAGACGAACACTGGCTTATTTATACCTACCAATAATAATGTATTATAAACATTAATTAAATTAAGTTTACTTTCTAACAACAAAAATACATAATATTAGCTAATGTGAAAGCGAATCAACCAATCATCCCACAAAAATGAAATGTGCACACAAATATTCATCCAAATCGGTTCATGTCATTAGGAGGAGTGACTGCAGCGCCATCTTCCGGGCCCAATTGTGTTTCCAGATCACCCAGGAACTCAATTTAATATACTTACACAAAATTTTTCGAAATGAAAACTCACATTACTATGTAAATATGAATATAAACCTGTTTTATTACTAAGCAATTTCCCGCACAGGTGTAGTAAGTATAAATGAAATAAATATCAACATCAAATTCTTTATATAACATACTTATCTACCACCTTCTAAGAAATGTAATTCTTGAAATTATTTCGTATTTTTTTTAAATATAATACTACTCCAATGAGCTCCTGTTCCATATTATGTCCGCCATACTTCCACTAAGTTCACCATGATTATTTATTTCTTTGCACTTTGTTGCTTTTTGCTAAAAATGGAATCATGCGATAAAACCAGTAGAACGTTGATAACATACATTTTTGACTGAATAAAGGTACTTACGAAGGAGTGGGTTCACATTGTGAACAATCAGTGGGTTTATTTTCCTTCTGGATTCCGGATTTCTGAAAAGATTATCTATGCTATAAATGAAAATATCTTACACATTCGTTATGTACTTAAAACAGGGGTACATATCAAACATCGTCTATAAGTATAATACAATTATCATCAAATTTAAAATAAAACCAACTTACTTCATTAATTTGTTCCAATTGTAAGCATTCTTTTTCCTCCAACCTTTATGTTTCTTCTTCTTATTTTCTTTATTGTCCCCATTTGTCTCATTTTGTCTTATCGTGTTGTCACCCTTTTTTACGATTGCGCGAGCGACACAAGTTCCCCGTGTGACGGCCGTAGCGGGAATGACTCGTGCAGCGATCGGGGTAGGAAGGTACAGGGCGGCTCTCGCTATATTGGCTGGTCGCGCGCTAATTTCAAGTATTTCTTGTTTATTTCAAAACCATCGCATATTTCAAAATTCTAAATCGGTAGACGTATAGGTTGTATATTTTATAGTTAATATCCAAAAAGTCGTAACTTTACGTTTGTTATTTTGAAGATGCCAGAGATTATAAAAAAATAACAATGAGAACTTTGTATTTTTTTTCTATCGAGAAAATATCATGGAATCATGTTTCTAAAACGGTAGACGTATTGTGTTACTATTGAAATTTCTTGTCAAGAATTTTCATCTCGACAACTTTAATAATATAAAAATTACGAAGGTTTAAAAAGGGCCGTAAATGTTAGAAAAATTAATTCATCACCTTAACTTATAGCCAATTCAATAAAAATATTTGGCCGTTTATGCTGCAAATTCTCGCAAAATTCGACATTATAAAAAAAATGCGGTCTGATTCATCAGTTTTTTATTTTGGATTGATATTGATATCGACAACACATACACGCTTTAAATATTCACCGAATCATTAGAATTTTGAAAAAAAGATATTAAAACGTTACTTTATTGAAGTTTTTGCACGTTATTGAAAATAAACGACGGACATTTTTTTTGTTAATACATATAAGAAAAGAAAACGAAAGCTATGTATAAAGGACAGCTTTTTCGAGTATAAAAGATGTATTTTAAAATATTTATAAGTACCTTAATATTGCGATTACAAGGGGCAAATTTATAGGGGCGATTACATTCAAAGAAAAAAAACTTGAAAGGTGTCAAGGGACACCCGGATAGAACGAAGTTACTAAAATAACTGCCTTGCTTTCTATGTGAGAGACCGACACGCGCAAGCCGCACAGCTTACAACTGCATATAGCAAAAACTAGCCCCCTTTCGATAAGGAACTTTGTTCTTGTTTTATCCAACAAATAGTTCCAGATTTGTAAATAGTTCTATACATCTTAATACAAAACTGGCACTCGGGGACTGCCGCGGTAAAGCTATTGCATAGCATGCCTTCAAGCCACACCTCCGAGCCCGTCGGAGTGGGGAGCGTGAGGTTTTTTCGTTACGGAGTTTCTGGATTCGGTCCCCGCGCTCAAGGCCCGCGATAGAAGCTATGCAATATCTTAAAAAAAATAGAATATTCTAGAAGAATTATCTTTGCGCAGTGACAACCGCGACCTGAACGCGATAGTGAGCTGGTGCGGCGAGGAAGCGGAGCGGGAGCAGAGGAAGGCGCGCTCGTTCGAAAGGGACGTCGCGTATCTGAGGCTCAAGGATGGGCTGCTGTCTGCTATAGGTGGGTTTATATTAACTTATTTATTTGGAGAATACACATTGCATAGGTACACTTACAAAGCTGACTTACTTATGGAATAGATCGGTAATATTGTTTATAATATAGTCCTTTTCAAATTTTCAATTCTGTCTGCAATAGGTGAGCTTTTTTATATGGAAAGGATTATTCATAGAGTCCTTTTCAACATTTCAACTTATTACATCGATCGAGTTACTCTAATTTGAAACAAATTTAATTTTCTTTCCCTCTTTATTATTTTACGCATAATGATCTTTTTTTATTAGAATGCGCGCTTTAAAGCACTTCTAATCCTCGTCTCTAATAATTAAAGAATATGCAAATTGTCCTACAACTATAATGATCGCAAAATAAACAAACGTTATATTCAGGATTATATTAATTATTCTTATTCACAAATATCAAAGTATAACCATCTCCATTGTTACAGCACTATGCATAGAGTGCGCGGACAACCGCAGCATGGAAGAAAAGAGCGCTCAGTTTGAAGAACTGCGCGTTTGTATCGCGGCGTTCGGCGAAGCGCTCGACACGTGCCGCGGCGTGTACGGCGCGTGTGACCCGCTCAGTGTGTGCGCGCCCTTACCCTCGAGGATTATAGGTGGGTTCCATTTGGTATAGTTCTACATTGGTGCTATCGCAAATATGGTTGATGGAATGTTGCTCAATGAAATTTAAAGATACATTTTTAGCGTGAATTTTTTGAAGTGAAAACTTCTTTAGCGGCGTTGAGCACTTTTTCTGTAATGGGTATAAAATCTTAAACTCGCGTCAGGACACGTGACCTGATCGGAAAAGCGTAAGACGGATGGATATCAAACATGCTCAACGTTAATAATCAAGTTTTCACTTCTGCCGGTACTCAAGGAGTGCAACCTGTCTTTTTTTTAACAGCAATAATCAAAATGTAGTTGATAGTATTAATTTCTCATGTGATTGATAACTTAACAGATTAAATTATTGTTAATAAGTACTGACTACTTTATATTACACATATATTTCACTCATGTTTATGAGCGTAATTATTTATTTGAATTATTTTTTATTTGAAATTTCACTGTCCTGTTTTTTTACAGCGACAGGATTAATCGGACATTAAAATTTAAAGTCCTTGACGGTGTTATGTGAATTTATTACAATGAGCCAACATATTGCTTGTTCAATTTCAGCATTATGAATCATAATGAAACCACAAGACATTACTCTGTATCATAAATTACAGTTAATTTATTAAGCTCATTATCAGCTGTACATCGATGAATTAGCATAAAAAATACACAAACATTATATGTAGTACATGTTGGACAATCAATAAAAAATGAGCACTACACTACACTATAAAAATTCATAACAACACAGAGTTATAACTATATCGTCCACACAGCGTTCGTGACGTCGCCGGTTCTATACCGGGAGTTGTACACGAGCACACTGTGCGTGGTGTGTGAAGTGTGCGCCGGGTCACACTCACGCGCACACACCGCGGCAGAACGCGCGGGCCGAGCGCTGGCCGCCTCGCGGGAACACCTCGCGGTGTACGCGCGCCCTAACCTCTGGCGGAACAGAGACGCGCTCGAGTTCTACTCCAATTATCTAGAAGTAAGACATATACATATACGTAGCTCAGATGCTCCAACCACAAAGGTCTAACAATATCTACAGCATGACTATTGCGCCAGCGAATTTTTAACTAATAAAATTTTGTATGTGTAAATGTTTGTATGTATCTTAACTATAAATTACGCAATTTATAGTTAAGATTTTATTGTGTGTTTTCACGACACTTACACGGACATGCATTCACACCACATTATTTTTTGTTCCACATTGCAACCGATACGCTATACACATGATTATGTTTGGGAGGCCGTCGTGCGCCCACATTTTCGGTCCATCATCTCTTTTATATATGTTCGAACGCTATCTGGAAGAGATGATCGATTGGATGTTTGTGCGCCATCTCGACGTGGAGGAGAAAGAAGAGACGCCATTTTGACTGTCCACATGTGCAAGACATGTAAGACAGTGCAAGCAAGTTCCAATTCACATTTTCACTTATGTGTACCCCTGAACCCTGTTGAGAGTTATTTTTTGTTTTTTGTATGTTTTTTTTTTTGTATCACCCTCTGGATGTCGTGTTGTCGTTTATGTTAGATATAAGTGCGCTGATTTGTTGCGAATTATCTGTCCTTTCTCCTTGAATGATGAAAACTTTCCAACAAGCAATAACCAATAGAGAGAAATAATGGTCACTTGTCAACACACATTTTTTCACTAATTATAATTATTGACATTTGTCCATTGCAACGTAACAGTATAGAACCATCAATATATCCGTTTGGTGTCTTAGATTATTCCCAAAATAAAAACCGGCCAAGTGCGAGTCGTACTCACGCACTAAGGGCTCTGAACAAACCTATTTTTTATTATGTTTTTAGCAATTTTTCCTTTATCTGTGCCATAAGACCTTGCTTTTAACCATATTCCAAGACTTCGTTTTCACGGGAAGTAGGTTTTGAATTTTTGAATCCCTTGCGAATGTCGAAATTTGCGAAAACTTGCAGCATAAACAGCTGTATCTTTTGATTGTGTTGGCCTATAAATTTTATTGTTATACAGCTTCAAGAGACCGTAGACTTGAGTATTCAATATAAATTTCAGCTTGATATCTCCACGCGCTCCTTAGAAAAATTGCCTGTTTTAACAGACCAATATTCAGACAGACAGACGGACAAAAAAGTGATTTTTTTTTTCCTTTTGAGGTTCGGAATCCTAAAACATATGTCTAACATTTCCTCTGTATTGGTTATATGCTTGATGCAAATTTATGATGCTTCTTGATGTTGTTTATAAAAAGGAATTTGTATACAATTTATTTATTTATTTTTAATTACTCATACATCGATATATGCATGGACAAGTTTCAATATAAGTTGTATGATTTTTAATTATGTTGTCTAGTATTGAACAGTTTCTTTTTTATTTTTTATATTCGATTTATCTATGAAATTAACTGTTACTCTCTAATTTATACAATGAATACAAATAAAGAGTCACGGTCAAAATGGGCGTAAAACCAACAGCTTTAAAATATATTTTATGTGAAAGCTAATGACCATTACTTAAATTTATACTATGACGGCAATCACCCAAACAATCGGTGAGCAGAGATATTCAGTGATGTTCAAACGTATTTGTTATAGAATCCAAAAAAAAACCGGAGATAACACGACACGATGTTGTGCAAAGCTAGGCCAAAGAAACCAATCTATTGGTTGGTAACCTAACGGAATTACTACATTCCATCCCTTTCTAACTTCTCTCTTAATCAGGCGCCGACCAAAAAACAAGGGTGCGAGCAGGCCGGGCAATGCGCGTCAGTCGTTATTCATATTTTTCATTACTCATGCTCGGAAAGAACTCGGAGTGAACTTTTCGCAACTTGTGTTCTGCTGTTTTTGTTAAGTACAATGGAAGAAAGACAGTGTGTTATGTGTCGACGCTCTGTTTATCGACAAAGACGTCATGTTTTGCATGAAGATATTCCTCAGCGCGATCCACAAATGGCAGCATATATACGAGAACATGCCGTGATACATGTAAGTATTACGCATTACCTATGATATAATCATATTTACATACACCGCAGTGCACAATTCGAACTCTTTACCTATCTGCTACCTGTCCCGATGACGAATCCAGTGCTAAGATGACCCATAAACAAAATGTACAAAATGTTTACTAATGCCATTCAAGTGTATAAGGTTTTAGCAATAAGCAGCATAATTGCGTGTAAAACGTAAAGATCTTTAGTTACTTTTGTTCTGTGAAAAGTATTGTTATGGCTCACTCAACAAAATATCGCAAAAGACAAAGCAAGCGACTAATTATATTTTGTTTATTCATTTTTTTAACTTATAGTTACATTTTTAAATATTTCTTATATAAAAATAATTATATTTATTATTATAAGTACTATACCGACATATGTCGTTTTATCTCCGTTGCATTTGTGATTTTACCTTGAAGTACCTACATCACGATAGTTATTTGTGTTTTTATTTTTCAGGTTGAATTCAATAACGTCTATTCAACGTGTCATAGATGCTGGCAACGATTAACTAATGATGTTCCAAGGATTGAAGAAGTACATCCCAATGAAGCAGTGCAGCCTAATGCAGCTATACAACCTCAGGAACGAACTTTAGAAGTAGATGATTTTATGAGAGCTCCAAACAGAGCAGATCGTTGTATTTTTAATAACTGTCATAACGAAACACGGTTACGAATTCCTATGTCTATAAAAATACACATGTTATGTGAACATAATTTGTATATACCTGGAGAAGCTAGAGCGTGTCGACAGCACCTTGAAAGCAATAACTGGAATGATTTAATTAACAACTGTCGCACATATCACGATTTTAATGCTGCTCAGTTTACAGATATTTGTAATATTTTTAAAAACGCTGCTTCGCGTGGTACAAGATTCGATTTTGATTCAATGACTGAATTAGACAACGAAGACTTGTTTTTTTGGGTAGGATTTAATTACGAACAATTTAACATTATTTTAAATCAAACACCCTCACTCGCAAATCAAAGTCGTCCCCGGACAGTACTTGGAGTATATTTAACAAAACTTCGCACAGGTGAAAGTAATGAACGATTGGCATCATTGTTTGGTATGTCTCGTCGAACTCTAGAAAGAAAATTGAAAATCGCTAGAGAATGTATAGAGGCAGAATTTACCCCTTTACATCTAGGGTTTGACCATATCACAAGGAATAATATCTTAGAGAGGAATTTGTTGATACCAAAACACATATTCGGTAACAGTGAAAACAGCAAAGCAATAGTTATTTGCGATGGTACTTATATTTATATAGAAAAAAGTTCTAATTTTTTGTTTCAAAGATTGTCTTACAGCTTGCATAAGTATGAGAATTTACTAAAACCCTTTATGATTGTCAGCACTGATGGCTACATTTTGGATGTCCTAGGTCCGTATGCCGCCACTACATCTGATGCAACAATCATGCAAGACATTATGCGTGATGAAAATAGTGCTTGGCATTGGATTTTTCAACAAAACGACGTTATTTTGGTTGATCGGGGTTTTAGGGATAGCTTAGCTAGTATTGAAGAGTGGGGTTATGAGGTACACATACCACCCACAAAAGACAGAAACGAAACCCAATTAACAACGGACCAAGCCAATAAATCGCGAACGATTACCATTAGCCGCTGGGTAGTGGAAGCCATGAATGGCAAAATAAAACAGTGTTTTAGACTGCTGCGACAAACATATATTAATAGAGCTCTTCCCCACATGTTTGTAGATTTCAAAATTGGTGCTAGCCTTTTAAATGCTTTTCGCCCAGTTTTTGAAAACCATCGACTAGCTTCAGATATAATAAACATTATTGATGAAAAAATAAACAACCCGAATCGTTTATTCGATTACGTCGAACTTAAAAATCTGAATCGACAACGTCGAGACTTTGTAAG
Source organism: Colias eurytheme (assembly GCF_061535395.1). Classification (NCBI taxonomy): domain Eukaryota; kingdom Metazoa; phylum Arthropoda; class Insecta; order Lepidoptera; family Pieridae; genus Colias; species Colias eurytheme. The sequence continues at coordinate 2,550,618 of NC_143000.1, read as the reverse complement.
AATGGAAGCAAATCTACCATTCCTAAATGATTTTCCACGTTTAACAGAGGAATGTATAGTGCTTCACGCTTTGGGAACTTATCATATAAAACTGGCAAAATCGTATGTCGCAGAACATTTCCGCGATGGTGTTTATTTAATTGAATTATATAGAGAGGAGTCATTAGATGATTTAAACAGATGTAATATTCTGCAAACTAATGTGTGGTTGCTTCGAATTAAAATACAGTCGCGGCATGTCAGATCGCGCACATATAACACTTACATTTTGATCGATAGAGACCAAATCGGTAGAAATGCGATAGTTGAGCATTACTGTACTTGCTTAACAGGCAGAAGAACAGTAGGAAGTTGTGCCCACATAGTTTCAGTTTTGTGGTTTTTGGGGTTAGGACGGCACGAGCCTTTCATTGCACCCGCAGAACATTTATTAGATGTTATAGTTGATGATAACCATTGATATTTAAATAAAAGGTATCAATATTTATTATTTTATTACAAATATGTGTGTTTTATTTAACCAATCTTTGGGACTTTTTTGCAGTGATACCCGGTCGATATTGGGGTTAACAAGTATTTAGGGGGTATTTAGAAGTACAATAAAGTAAATTACAACACATTTTATTTCTGTTGGTTTTACGCCCAGCTCTCATACAAAAATGCCCATGATCTTTTGTTCTAGAATATATAATGTTATTGTAAAAGTCCGTTCATTGATAAGGATTTACAGTATTTCGGGTTTTTACAGTAACAAATACATTCGTAGACATCTATAAGTACTGTAATAATATATTCTGTTGTATATTCATAAATATATTATGTAACGTATATAATAAAACTAGCGGCCCGCCCCGGCTTCGCCCGTGGTACATATGAAAAATAGATGTTGGCCGATTCTCAGACTTACCCGATATGCACAGAAAATTTCATGAGAATCGGTCCACCCGTTTCGGAGGAGTATGCAGACTAACATTGTGACACGAGAATTTTATATACAGGGTGTCCCACTGTTGGTATACTAAGCTCAAAGGAGGTTATAGTTTTGCATACGCTGAGTACGTAAAAAATAATTAAAAAATTCCAGATTCATTTTTTTTTCAAATAGATGAATTCTTAAAACTCTATGTGTACACCCATAACAAGCGAGCCGCCCAACTTTGCCACCAGCACGTGAGCTATCGTTTAAGATTATGTTTTCATAGAGAAAATGCTCATATAAGAGAAGCGGTATATGCCGGCTGCGCGAAGCTAGAGAAGAAAACATAGATTTTCAGGAAAAATTTAGCAAAAAATTTTGGACGTAATTTTTTTTTTTGAGTATTTTTTACGTGATCAGTGTATGCAAAACTACAAGTTCCTTCGCGCTTAGTATACCAATAGTGGGACACCCTGTATAAGATATACAAAATTAAAGTCTACATATGTACCTGCTATGCTACGATCACTAATTATTACTACTACTACTTTTAATACACTAAATAAACATAATTAGAATTGTTATTATTTTAACTCTGTAAACTAACTATGGTTTTTGTTGGAACTAAACATACATACTCTTATAGCGTAATTATTAGCGTATTTACACACTATCTATTTATAACATATAGAGCGAAATATTACCAATACACGCATATCAAAATATTACCATAATTATTATTAATATAATATATAGGGTATGTTTCATCGAATAGTACATAGAATGGCGTCTTATTGGCATCAATACATTATAAAAAAAACACCTAATATACCCTTACTTTGTGGTAGTTTAAAATAAGAAATGTGGCAACACTGAAAATCATTGCTGCCAACATAACGCTATTTAATAGTATTTATTAGATGAAATTTACTTATCTGCCATGCTAATTACAACTGATATCATCCATTATTTTTTATAATGAATTTACTTTTTAAACCATAATTATATTTAATTATTATTCGCGAATTTCTCATTATCACATTTGTATTTGCATCTTATTTTTGCATGTTTGTTTTTACACATCAATGTATTATGAACGTGCAAGTTACCAGCTTATAAATTAAATATGTGAACTTAATATATCTGTTTACTCAAATCTGCTATCGTTACAGTTCATAGGCGTCATCACGTTTCTATTGGGAGTATGCAACGAGTTCATTGCGCCCGCCAACGCGAAGAAAAGTAAGAAGAAAACTAGTCAGTCGCCGGAACAAATTAAAACTATCGAAGTACTGAACCAGCTCAACGATCAAGTCCAGCAAACGATCGCCCAACTTGAAGACATCTTCGAGAATTGGCCCAAATTCAACTACGACACATCGCTAGAAGACGAATTTGCCAAACTAAACATAACCAACAAATACCAGAGCCCCGTCGAACAAAAATTAAACACTGGCATGGATGACGTTCTCACGGACGTGAAAAATATTTTAAAGAAAAAATCGAAATACCTAAAGAGTTTGCAATAGTGGCCTTACATGTTGTGCATAATGTTATTTTCATAATACATATCTCGTCAATACTCCGTTTGGGCTAGTGTCATAAAGGTTATTTTGCATCTCGCTCAGTTCCTACCCGTGGTAGCGTGTGCGAGCGAGACGACTACATACGCTTTAACAATATGTTATCAACGAGTCATTAATATTGATGTTTGCATTTCGTTTTAATGGAAACTTATTTATGTAAATTTATAAATAGAGTATGATATTCATAGGTGTACTTATACAATTTAATAAAACTGGAACCTCAAAATGCATTTTTATTCCCTAACCAACCACTAAACATTCATATAATCTAAAATATATTATTTCATGTGTAATACAGATGTTAATTTGATATTTTTAGGTATAGACACAGACTAATAATAATATACTACGTATACAAGTATAGAGGAACATCTGCTAAATTTGTGAAACACTGTGTAAAAAATAGGTATTTGGAGAACTAACCAAGTTACAAATTAATACTGTCTTTTATGATAAGATAAAAATCAGTATAGCAGAGTATAAAAATCGGATCGATGCTTTTGAACTCAAAGAATAAGAAAAAGAAGAATATGATTAAATACCATTTTAGTAATGGACTAGGGAAAACGTTTGAGAATTAACTTTTGTTTAATGATACTCTGCCAAATCGGATTCTACAAAAATATGTGTACATATTCGTTAAAATCGGTCGAAATCACTTAATTAACGTTCAATTTTCAATTAAAAAAAAATGATTGGCAATTAGGACCCAATTCGAGGTTTAAGTTGACTAAACAAAAAAAAATCTTCAGCTTTATAATATTAGTAAGTATAGCTGATGGATTCCTACACGTTCCATAATTTAATCCGAGACATTAATATTAGTATAGTATTTCGTATATAAAAAAATTTGGTGAGCAGCCAAATCGATGAAAAAAACTATAATTTTTATCATGCTTTGAATTCGTTCTTAGTAAAATCGCCCCGAAAGAAGTCCCACTATGAAGGTAGGAACTAAACTTGTCAGATATTGAATATAGGCACAGAATATAGGCCACCAAGTTCCCCCCTATCCTTTACTTAATGATCTAAGCCCCTATCAATGTAACTTGATACCTATAGAAAAAAATGTTGTGTGGTTTTATGAAACCACGGTAAAAGTGAAACTGTTCGAACGGTTCCGAACACTGCTTTGTGTAGCGCATGTCGCGTGACGGTCGGCTGCCGAGTAGGTATACCTACTCGGCAGCCGCGATACACGCGACATGCGCTACACAGACCAAAAAGTTTGAGACGATGTAATAAAAGTTTCACTTTAAAAGAAATGTAGGATTGCATTGCAATAGTTAAATAAATGTGTGTTCAATTCACACTTGAACTGATAGATGATTTGTTCTCTGTCTTTTCGATACATTAATTGTATTAAATAAATATTCATGCTCAACATAACAATGAAGCTGCATTTTTTAACCCTTTTCACTTCTATTTTTCCCAACTCTAGGGGCGTTTAAATTAAATAATACTGGCAACAACGTTCTAGGCGCCGACAGCATCTACGGGAGATCTACGGGACTTGTTTCGTGGCATGTATTCCATGATGATAAAATCACAGATTAGTTAGTTACAACCATAGATTACACACAATAGGTACCTACTACTTTTATACTATACTTTTTTATTTTAGCGCCATCTGTCATTATCAAGCAGTATTTTTGTATTCTTATCTCAAAATGAATTTGTGCGACAGAAGCGTTAATCAATGTAGATGGAGATACCGTCGCACGAGATCAAAATAAGATGTATGGTCACAGAATAATAACTAGTAGCTAGCTGGTAAGGTATCGAAAATTTTCTGCACGGAATTTGATCCTATAGGTATAGGCTATAAGTACAGACTTTATAGTGTAGATTCCATACATGTGCCAAAAACAGACTTCAATGAAAGTTGGTAGGTAGCTGAAGACCCAAAATAAGACATAGGCTACTTTTCATCCCGAAAATCCCACAGGAACGGGAACTGTGGGTTTTTCTTTGAAAACGCGGGAGAAAACCGCGGTCGGAAACCTGCCCCCCTATGCAAGTGGCTTTCTGTTAGCGTAGCGTTCAATAGAATAGTATACGAATGTATGAGATTGACGTAAGCTGTAGATAAACGGGGGGCTGTTGTAGTCTATAAGCTTTCCGCCCACGGCTTTACCTGCGTAATCAGAGGAAACTCCCATGGGAATGATAGCCCATCCTCAGTTCCCATCTCTTCCTTTCTCCACAAAAATCGCTCCATTGCCACATAAAGGTAAGCTAAACCTTTGTATTTATTATATACTTATCTATTAGTATTTAGTAAGGATATTACCTAAAAAACAAAAATATCTACACAATTTAAAAAAGTCGAAACGCTTACGCTAGAGTCTAGAGTCTAGACGATATAAGAAGGCATATATTATATTACGTTTGGGTTTACTTGCTGAACTAATCAATAATCATTTGACAGGAAATTATAAATTTATTTAATCGAAAATGGTATAAATTTTCATATTCACTTTATAGGAAGTAAAAACAATCATTAAATTATAGATACGGATTTAAAGATACATAACAAAACTTATAGATAAGGTTACTACTGTTACTACTGTTACTACTGTTCCTACCTAGTACCTAGTTACTTACTACTGTTTAAATTATTAATGTAATAAATCAATGTATATTTTGTTATAGTGTAGTATTTTTTGTTTTTGGTAAAAAAATATATTTTGTCTATCAATTATAATATTTTTACAGCTCTATTTACATACAACAAATAGATGGCTGCTAGGCACTCGCATATTACGTCGCTCAGCTCTTTCACATATTGATTCATATTATTATCTGGAAGGGATGATCGATTGGATATTCTTGTTTCCATTACAACGAGGACTACAATAGAAAATTTTGAAGAAGTCATTATTACAATATAATATATTCAAAGAATAATATTGTAATTATATTATATGGGGACAGTTTAAATATAAATAATAAGGATATTGATGTAGGATTAAAAAAAATGTTAGATATTAGTAGTAAGACTAAATGTAAATTTATGTTGTGTACCTTGCCATACCTACCTGGTTTAACACAAGAACAAAATAGATTAATTCATTATATGAATTTAAAATTGTATAACCTAACAAATCATCATCGTGATGCATTTATTTACTTTGACATTAACTCATGTATTAAATCTTTTACTTTGACAAAGAATACAGTGTATCTGCCATATAGATATAAGCGTGAACTTGCTATGTTAATAGCATATAATATTAACCAGTCTGGTACATGTTCGGTATCAGACCATCAATCTACTATAATTTTATGTAGTAGTAATTTTATACATCAACCTAGATTAAGTGTAGACAGACAATCTAGCCCTAAGCTAGATTTAAACTAGTATATAAGACAACAGCTAAGCAGTCTTTTTCCATTGTGCATCAAAATATTCAAGGCTTGGCTAGCAAATTGTTAGAAATAGAATTGTTTCTGAATGATAACAATATTAAAATATTTTGTGTAACAGAACATTGGCTTAAACAATGTCAGTCGTTAGTAAATATTGAAAATTACAAATTAAAAAGTATATACTTTAGGACACAGGCTATTCACGGAGGTTCTGTTATTTTTGTACATGATAGTGTAAAATGTAAAGAACGAACTGACATTGTTAGTCTTTCTGTAGAACGGACCATTGAACTGTCCTGTGTGGAGCTGGAGCGTTATATTATTGTTTGCGTTTATAGACCCCCTTCCAGTGACTATAATATGTTTGAGACAGTCATGGAAGAAATATTAAAGCGTCTAGGCAGGAGTAAAAAAAAAGTTATAGTATGTGGTGATTTTAACCCTCAATTCACTACGTGAAATTTGCTAACATAAACAACTTCCATGAGTCCACTGGACTCATATATTTTCTTAGCGTGGTTTTTTCAAATAAAACTCTTTTTTTTATTAATTTTCTTTATTATTATTTTTAAATGTTTAATAAGGCACTACAAAAAAATAACAAAACTGGATAAACTTCTGAAATACTCTTAAAAATAAAAAAAACTTATTCTAACAGTCTTAAAAAACAGAGTTATTTTCAAAGCTCTACAATAATAGCAAATATTTTTAACTAATAACTCTTTTTAATTTTATAAGACTTCTAAAGGAATACAAAACCGAAAATAAACAACAAAAATGTACGCTTCTATACAAAGAAAAAAAACGTGCATGGGGTATTACCACCGATTACAGGCAACGACGGCATACCTTTTTTGAGCAACTCAAACATACAGGCTTCAGACATCTAGTGCATAAATATGCAGTCTTTGTTCTCTTTTTGTAATTACATAGATAACAATACTTTTTTTCTGTCCTAGGTAACTTGTCTTCGGTTTCAGAGTGGCTCGCATCTTCAGGAATGTCTCTTTTCATGATATATGAAATCGAGCAGCGAAGTTGTCGTGGCAAACGTGTACTGTGCAGACGTGTCATCAAATTACATTTTACAAACCTACAAAAACAATAAAAATTAAAATACATATTTTTATATCAAATAAGCAACATTTAAGAATCGTAACAAATAAATAAAATATTACTTAATTCACTAGTATGAGTCCATGGGACTCACTCGACGTAATAACTTACCAATTACGCAGCGCAGGCGCACGTCCTCTCGCTACCTCGGGGCCCGTGTCACTGCAGGAAGGTACTGAGACGGTGGAGGAAATAAGTCACTAGGGGAAAAAATTATAATAGTTTGAAAGTTAAGGGTTAATATTGATTTACTCTTACAAACACAAACGGCTACACGAATTGTTAATTTATTTCAGTCATTTAATCTATATAAACTTTTTAACGAACCCACACGAATAACAACTACTTCTGCAACCTGTATTGATAATATATACTGTGACTGCATCTGTTTAGAGAAAAATATTCTCAATACATTGACTTCGGATCACTGTGGCCAGAAAGTAGTTTTTGAATGGGATTGCATACCTACATTTAAAAGGATTAATGTTAGGCCTATAACTAAAAAAGGCATTAATAAGTTTAGGAATAATATTAATAAAAACCTGCCCGTACTAAATGATCAATCCTATCCTAACAGTCCTTGTGAAATGTTTAAAAATCTTTTTAATTTAGTACATAATGAATTTGAAAAAATATTTAAAGTTAAATCTTTAAATATTACCAAGGATTTACCATTTAGTAAATGGGCGACAGCTAGTATACATAGGTGCAGGAACATTCTTTATGAATTATATGGTATGAAGCAATATAATAAAGACCCATCTTTTCTTAGTTATGTTAGAAATTACTCAAAAATTTTTAAAAAAGTTTGTTTTACTGCAAAGCGATTATATATCAAAGAAAAAATACGCGACTCTGATAATAAAGTTAAAACAGTTTGGTCAATTATTAATGGTGAAATGGGTAAAAGCAAATCAAGTAATACCATAAAACTTGTAAATAATGACAGGGTTATTGACAAAAGTGCTGATGTTGCTCTTGCTTTTGAAGAATTCTTCAGTAGTGTCCCTGCTACTATTACTAATAGTTTAAATTCGTCTTCAGCACTTGCAGAAACCTTTTTGAGGGACCATGTTGCGGGGTGTAGTACATTATTTGAATTACGACACGTAACTGCTAGTGATATTGTTACTGCCTTTAAGACGCTTAATCTAAAAAATACTTGTGATCTTTGGGGAATGTCCGTAAATCTAGTTAATAATATAATAGAAAATATTGCGAAAAATTTAGCTTTCATATTTAATAAGTGTTGTGACTATGGTACATTTCCTAATTTACTAAAGCTTAGTAAAGTTATACCTCTATTTAAGAAGGGCGATCAAGAAGACTGTAACAATTATAGACCTATCTCTATTTTACCAACATTAAGTAAGGTATTCGAGAAGTTAATTTTAAACCAATTGAGTAGTCATTTTGCATCTAATAATTTACTGCACACCAAACAGTTTGGTTTCACAAAGGGGCGCTCAACCACAGATGCTGGAGTTGCACTTCTAACACATATATATAAAGCATGGGAAAACTCAAAAAATGCTCTGGGGATTTTTTGTGACCTCTCCAAGGCATTTGACTGCGTTGAACATTGTACTTTGTTACGTAAACTTAATCACTATGGAATTAAAGGAAAAGCCCAGAACCTCATAGCGTCATACCTGCATGATAGGATACAGACTGTAGTTGTTAATGGAGAACGTTCTAGCGGTGCGTCAATTAACATTGGTGTTCCACAGGGGTCAATTTTAGGTCCCTTCTTGTTCTTGGTATATATCAATGATCTTCCCTTTTATTTGCAGGATAGGTGTGAAATAGTTCTGTTTGCAGATGATACCTCATTAATTTTTAATGTGGATAGGCATAACCCAAATGTTGACGAAGTAAACAGTGCTCTTTTACACATATCTAAATGGTTTACTGCCAATAATTTATTATTAAATGCCAAAAAAACCACTTGTGTTGAATTTTTACTTCCTAATGTAAAAAAGTTAAACAGAGATATTACCTTGAACGGGGAGGTATTGCATCCTACTGAGTCTACTGTATTTCTAGGGTTAACATTGGACGAGAAACTACAGTGGGGAGCCCATGTCAACACCGCTGCAGGTAAGCTCAGTTCAGCTGCATATGCAGTCCGAAAAATAAGGCATCTCACCGATGAAGATACAGCTAGATTGGTTTATTTCAGCTACTTTCATAGCATTATGTCCTATGGAATTCTACTGTGGGGCAAGGCTGCAGATATAGAATCTATATTTATATTACAGAAAAGAGCCATTCGCTCTATATATAATTTACGTGCTCGGGACTCACTAAGAGATCATTTTAAGAATACTGGTATCCTTACTGTACCATCACAGTATATATTTAATAATATTTTGCATGTACACAAAAGCTCCGACATACACACAAGAGTAGGAGATAGACACGACTATGGCACAAGGAACAGGAATAGAATTGAAATGCCATTTTTCCGATTAGCTAAAGTTAAAAATTCATTTATGGGTCAAGGTATACGCTTATATAATAAAATTCCTCACAATATTAAAGAGTTTAGTAGTTCTAAATTTAAAACTTATATAAAAAATGTACTAGTTCAGAGAGCGTACTACAGTATTCAGGAATATATGGACGATAAAGACCCATGGAGGGTTGTCGCGTAAAAACCACAGGACAGTTCTTTGGCATATTATGATATATTATTATGTAGTTAGATATAAGTTACATATTATGTAATATTGACATGATTTAAAAGAGCAACTATGGAGTTTCTTGCCGATTCTTCTCCATAGATACTGCTTTCCGAATCGGTGGTAAATGTTAAAAATACTTATGTAATGACGATTCGAAAGTGCTACTAAATAGTAGTCTAATTGAATAAATGAATGTTTGAGTTTGAGTTTGAGTTTGAAAGAATTGCTTTCCATACAATAATTTCAGGATAACTCAATTAACTATTGAGTATAGAGATATCTGTTTAAATTTTAATGATCTTCGAAATTGCCACAGATTTTGGCAAAGGAAGTTATTACATTGAAAGTTCTTCTAGGTATATTGTATTTTTTCTTGGAATTATTTATGTAGGTAAATGGTTTTTATGCTCTTATTTATTCAGGCGTTTGTCTCCATTGGATAGCAATTACTAGATGAGGCGATCGGTTGGCTTTTTAAGCAGCAAATTACGACGGTTGAAGAATAAATGATTAAATACTATAAAAAAATTAACTTGTTATTTATTGATAGAAGTAAAATACCTAATGATCATTTTTTGCAAACAGTTTTGCCCGATTTTGTTTGCTTGCGATCTACATTTTAATTTTTTTACTCCAAAATGTATATACTTAAGTAAATATTGTTATGTCCAAATGACAGTAAGAAACACTTGTTAAGTATATGGTATTAAGTTATTTGGAAGTATTTATAAGAGGTCGATGTCTGTTATTAATACCTACAAACACTTGTTTATACGATTTTTTTTGGCGGATTTAAGTTAAATATTTTGTTTTAAAACATAGGAACATAAGTTACCGTAGCTTCTTTCATCTCTTCTAAATGATAGTACCTAGTATCTAGAAACCTACATTTGTAGATATTGATTATTGGGTTGATTTCTTAAATGTCGGTTAAAGATTATTTTATCCGTCCAATAAAGCTTTATACAACAACTAGCTGCGCTCCGCGGTTTCACCCCCGTGGCTCCGCTTCTGTTGGTCTTAGCGTGATGATAATATATGGGCTATCCAACACCGAAAGAATTTTTCAAATCGGACTAGTAGTTCTTGAGATTAGCGCGTTCAAACAAACTAACAAACAAACTCTACAGCTTTATATTTGATTAACACATTTTCGAAATTGTTGTTTATATAGTTACGATATTCGAAGAATAAGTTTTAACCACAGAACATTTTTTTATTGTACTGAAAAATTGGCCCTTCGGTTGATCAATTCGTCTACATAATATGGCCCAATCAATCTGCAGGAATATTTGCCTGAAGTCGAGATCGAAAGGAAAAAGAAAAAAATAACACGATTTTATTACGTTTCGTCTTAAATAAAATAGAGGATATTGAAGAAGATACTTATATAAAAGTTTGCATTAACTGCGAGAAGAAGAATAGCGTTATATTTTTCCGATTTTAAAGGCATAGTTATTCAGATTAAATCTGTAACACTGTGCCTTCAGATTGGTTAGATTTATTACGTTTTAGAACACGAGAAAATGTAAAACGATCAAGGCGGAAAAATAAATGATCTTTATATAATATATGTACTTACCTACTCTTGAAGAATAAGAAAATAATGAAAATTGGCTTGTGCGCTTAAATTTTCATTCGATCTTCTCTTCTAAATATTTATCTACTTATCTGGAAGAGAACGATCGATAAAATATTTGAGCAGCACTATCAAAATATTATAATAAGATTTGTTATGTTAATTGAATTCACATAGAGAATTGTGTAAGATTTACTCGTTAAATAATTCTTTTTAATTCATAATCAACTCATTTCAATTTCCAATATATGGACAGAGCCCCAAAAAGGGTTAAAACATTTATTGTTATGATTAAATATAAAGCTATGTTATGAAGGAAGCCACAGGTTCCCGATACACGTGTACTAAGTTCCGAAGTCGATGAAATATTTCTTTATTATAAAAATATAATAAAACTAGCTTTCCGCCTACGGCTTCGCCCGCGTTTTGAAAGAAAAACCTGCGTATCTCCCGCTCCCGTGGGATTTCCGGGATAAAACCTAGCCTACGTGTTAATTCAAGTTACCCTCTATATGTGTGCTAAATTTCATTGAAATCGGTCCAGTAGTTTATGCGTGAAAACCATACATACATACATAATTACAAACCTTTCCTCTTTATAATATTAGTACCTATAGATAAAGACTATTACAGATAAATAAAACTCTTTTAGTCTAATGTAACTTTTAATTGTTTCACTTTGTATCCATGTAATTATATGTACTAAGGTCTTATGTTTTAGATGCGCTTGCATGTTCAGTCGCTCATCTCTTCATTATGTGGTTCAGTATTATGAGGAAGAGATGATCGATTGGATATTTGAGTGCAATAACGACGATTTCAAGAACAAGAAGATTTGAAGAGAAATTTATCGAAAATATTACGTTTTTTTTACATAAAGAAGAAAAAGAAGAATAGGAGAAGAGTAGGAGTAGCATCTATTCTTCTATTTAAATTCATTATTGCAAGAAATATCCGACAGGCTGTCCGACAGCAGCTTGCAAGTTTAAACCAGCACTTGCTACATGTTTTCGACTTGCAAGCTGCAGCTGTCGGACAGACTGTCAGATATTTCTTGCGGAAGTTTTCTTGCAGATGGAATCGCGGCCTTCGACCTACTATGATATGATGTAATTTTTAATTGTATCTATGATATTATGATGTAATTTTTAATTTTTAATTTCTTTTTTGGGTGCATTGTATAGTATAGTCTGTTTAGTATCGTCTACTACTGCTGCTGCTGCTATATGAGACACTCAAATTTTCAGTCGCTCATCTCTTCTTCATATGGATAACACTATCAGGAAGAGATGATCGGTTGGAAATCTGAGGGAATTACTACGCTTAGAGTTCGAAGAGGTTAATCGAAGAAAGTTGGTAAGAATTTTTCACTCTTTTAAAAATTATGGAGCGCGCATCCCTAGAAGGTACTTCACTTTTTTCTTGAAGATACTTGTCGGGGAACACAGACGGAGCATGTTCCCATGTCCAGTCCCTTGCGTTTCGAATGAAAAATGTCAATCCGAACCGCTTTGTCCTGGTACAAGGAACGTCCACCATATGGCGATGCCTAGAATCTGTGCGTCTCGACGATCGGTGTACCTACTTACTGTTTAATTACAGGGATTTGAAGTTTTCCTAGAAGATCTCCTATGTAAGCTCTGTATATGTTTATAAGCTTATGTTTTCAGTGGCTCATCTCTTTTGTTATATATAACAGTATCATGAAGAGGTGATCTATTGAGAATGTAAGCATAATCACATGAAAACGTCGAATGCAACTGAATAGTGAAGACTCAAGCCAAGATAAGTGACATAAAGAAGAATGAAGTTTTATTACTTCTTCAAAACTTTTTTTAACTAAATCAATTCCTTACAAAGGACTACTTGACGATGATAGTGGTACTTATAAAGAATTGCTTTTGTTAAAACAGCAATTGCATCAGTTACCTAATACATACATATTTGACTTTAAATTAAGTTTTGTGTTCTATATTTTCTGTGTCTTTTATATGTATATATAACTTGTTGAGATATAAGTCGTAGATAGATACTACATCCAATATAATATATTAAAAAAAATATGAATGTTTAATTTAGTCTAAGATAAAATAGTAATAATATTAAAATGCTTTGATTTTTTTTTTCAGTTCATAAATTTTCGCAAGTAATGAAGTTATGAGCAAGAGTTAGAGAGATAGAGATAGTAAAAGATAAAGAGCGACAAGAAGCAAGAAGCTAAGAAATGATGTTTAGAAGACCAATAAATGAAAATACTTATAAATGAAAAAACTCGGAAAAGGAATTAATAATTGCAAATAAATGTGGGAGTGTTAAAATTTCAACTAAATTTAATTCATTCAACTCTCTCAGGCGTTCACGATTTCGTTCTATTAGAGATCAGAATTAAAATAAAACAGAAAATACCTATTTAAATTGTATCACAAGAAGAAGGTTCAAATTCGAAATACCGAAATTAAAAAGTCCAAGGTGTGATGTGCAGTGGAGTGGTAAATAATGTGAAAATGAATTTATTACAATTTAATGATGTAGCAATTAAAACTGTAATAAGAAAGTGTATTTTATTGTTTGCCTTAAAGTAACCCAAGTGCAAACGTTTCAATTATTCACAGAAATTGGCGCGAATCAACGAAGAAGTGCCAAAAACAACAGAGTTCCTATCGTTCCTATTGATCCAACCTTCCTCCATGAGATATTCGCACTCGTGTCTAGTTTTCTCGTTTTCGAAGCCCGGAATAAAATTTTAAATCTTGATCAACATTGAGCTGAGCGATTGAGTCGATTGAGTTATGATATTACGTGCAATAGAAAGAAAATATTGTTAAGTTTTGTTTTTGAAGTGAAACTTCTTTGGGCGCGTTGAGAGTAAAATTTCAAGGTCACGTCCTGACAATTTCGTCACAAGATCGTCACGTCATGGAGTAAGGCGAGAATTTTGGTATCTTTGAATCTTGCCAAAGAAGTTTCACTTCGCACACATGTGCTCGGTACACACGCTGATTTTGTTGGATTTTTTTTACCTTCATCTTCCATATACAACTACCTATATATATTATATACATATATATTACATAATATATACATATATATTATATACATATATATTATATATACGTTTCATACAGGTGCATGCAGGCAGAATGAAGAAACCAGCAGAGCTGAGATATCTGATGCGGTCGGGTCAAGATTTTCCAGTATTGTTTTTATTCATGTTTTTGAAGTGAAACTTCTTTAAGCGCGTTGAGAGTATGATTTCAAGGTCACGTCATGGAGTAAGGTGACAATTTTGGTATCTTTGAATGTTGTCAAAGAAGTTTCACTTCTGATACGTGTGCTCGGCACCAATGATTTTTTATTTAAAATCCATCATATATGTACACATTATGTAGGTATGTACATATATATACTTACTATATCTATAAGTATATTATATAAATCATCCATCACCATATATACATATAATATCATCATCCATCAATTTCTCATTGTTGTTCTGTTTAGTTTAATAAATATGTATATCTAATATGTATTTTAATTTGCATTTCAGAACAAAAGACACGTAATACTTTTCTGATATAAGAGACGAATGGTAATTGGTAAATAACATTTTTTGTTCCGTGGTGTAACTACGTTTTATTTAAAATTTTGTACGTTGAAGATTGTCGCAATATACTTAACTACCTACGCGCATTATTGAAACTTGCAGTAGTTTATGTTTCCGAACGTGGTTTTTACCGGCTACCGATTTTATCGAGTTCAAACTCTATAAAATATACAAAATTCTTTTTTTTTAAACGTGAACGTCGTGCAACTCGAATAATTATTATTAACTATTAAAATAAAGTTTCCGATAAGCTCTACACGTTTTCCTGCGATGTTTTTTATGGGGTGGTGTTCAATTCAATATTTAAATTCAATGCAATATATGGGGAGGTTTCTGGGATTGTTTATCGTACAATATTATGTTAGGCCCAAAGACCAAAATCGCTTATGGAGTGAGGAAAAGTACCGTTTTGCCTGAAAAAAGTATTTTAAAACTTTGGGGTGGATGGGGTTTTCGGATTAAGCGCACCTACTCCGATCTATGAATTCATTAAATTACACTGTGAATATGAAATAAAGAATTTTACATAGGAATTAACGGTTTTCATAGAAATAGCAAGCTTTCTCGGTTTGAATGACGAAGTTGTTGTGATCACATAGCGATCCCCCTATTTACTTAAATGAGCCAACTTTGTTACAGCCTACAATTTTCTGCATCGACTGATTTTAAACTAACTTGATTTTTTTCTGGTTCGATTCCAGAGTAGGATTATATGACGTTCTTGTTCGTTTTTTTCTCCGGTAAAAAGTAGACTACCTACATGACTACCTATATTTTATTCACTCGTATTTCCTCGTAATTTTAGTCCCTGTGTAGTGTAAAGATAGACGCATGTCGCACATAACGCAACGTATATCTTCTTCTTATATATAAAAATGAATCGCAAAATGTGTTGGTAAGCGCATAACTCGAGAACGGCTGAACCGATTTCGATAATTCTTTTTTTATAATATTCCTTGAAGTACGAGGATGGTTTTTACGTAGAGAAAACGTAAATATGTACCACGGGCGAAGCCGGGGCGGACCGCTAGTTTATAATAAAATTAGTAAGTACTATTTGGGAACTAATAGTAAGGACTAGTAAGAATTATTCTACAGATATTACAAAAATACTACACTGACTATTTTCTGTTGTTTGGGATTCCGAACCTCAAAAGGAAAAATCGGAACCCTTATAGGATCACTTTGTTGTCTGTCTGTCAAGTTGTAAACACTCTTTTTCTCAGGAACGTGGTGAATTCGGTCCCTTGAAGCTGAACAAAATCAAAAGATACAGCCGTTTATGCTGCAAATTTACGCGAATTTCGACATTCGCAAGGTAGAATTACAAAATTCTTATTTCTTCTACAATTCGCAAAATCTACGGGGTACTTCCCGTGAACACAGCCCGTCTTAAATTTTGGTTAAAAGCTAGGTATATTACAGATAAAGGAAAAAGTCCCAACATAATTATAAATAGGTTTTCTCGGAGCCCTAATAGGTTAATGATAAAATAATAATAATAATAATATTAATGAGCGAATTTGGTCTTAGCCTAACATTTTTAACAATAAGTACTATCACAGACTAATGATAAGGGTATACATATTCTATGGTAGTATCAAGCGCAGTACGCAGTACCTAGTAAATATTCCTATCGTAAAAAGAGCTGCAGTAGACTTTGTAACTGAATTTTTCTTGGTTCGAATCCAGAGAGTAATTATTGTGTTCATTCTATAATAGGTTGTCAGCATTAATTTGAAAACATTTACGATTAATAATATGATTAGGTAACATTTAGGAAGAGCAAATTCGTGACTTCATGTTTTAAATGGGAACGCAATAAGCTGGTTTTAAAATTCAAAATTTCAAGTGCATAGGTCTATAGATAGGAAAACAAGAAGAAGAAGATTCATTCGGATGGTAAGTATCCTTCTCAAGGTAAGTCCAATGAAATACTTTTCACTCGAATAATTGTTTTCACTTAGAAACTATTTGTTTTTAGATCCGATGAAGAGATCCGTCGGTAGAGGAGTAACCATAATTGCACAAATGGCTAGACAATTTGAAGAATTGCCTTAGGTGCTAAGTCATAAAAGCAGGCAAACTGAAAATTAAGAAATATTTTAGAGGTTTGTAACATAGTACACTCAATAAATCTTAATTTGGATGTAGTATCTAAAACTTATAAGTACCTGTCTCATTTCTTCTGTGAATATTTACAAGATATTTTTTTATTCAAAGAAACAACACGCTCGAAAGCCGTGGTTACCTTACTTATAGTTGTATACGTAGTATATTATTATTAGTCTGTGCTTATAGTATTTACTATTTAACATAAAACATTACAACACTTAAGTATGTTCTCAAATATTAAGTCATTTCTCTCTAAACATGTAAAATTATTAATGTTTCCAGGAGATAATGATTTTGGTATTTGTGCAAAAATAATAGCACTTCTGAAGATGTGTCCCTATTGTATAAAAATGGTACGTGAATAGTAAATGGTTATTATTAACATGGACCAAAAAACTATTTTGGTCCATGTTAATGTTTATATGACAGGTGTAACTTTGTTTGACTAAAATGTTTTGATTATATTGTTATTATTTTATTTTCCGTTAATCTAGGTAGTTCCTGTGCACTTAGATGTTCAGTCGATCCTCTCTTCTATATAATGATGCATTTTATTTATAAGAGATGATCGGTTGTAGGTATATTTGAGCAGCAATATCTGCACTTCGAAGAAGAATCATTTGTAAGTATTTCATCGTTTCATTTTACTGTCAGATTTTACAGGAACATACACTACTGTCTTAAAGTGTTTTATGGACCCTCCACACAATGGGCAGCGTTGGGCGAGTAGAGGCAATCATAATAGAGTCGTCACATCAACGATCATATTTTGCTGGGCCAACGTCGCCTATTGTTTGGAGAGCCCATTATTGGTAAGTATTGAACATGAACTTTTCGCTGTTGATTTGCTAGTATCCACTTAAATATTCAGTCGAATATTCTTCTAAATATTGCTTACTGGTGTTCAGAAGATTTATTGAAAATTTTAGTAGTGATCTTAAAATTTCAAGGTGCTAATGGAAGGAAGACTGAAAAGAAGGGTTGGTATCGTATCTCTCGCTCCTTTGATCAGAATTTGTATTGTTTTAGAATGCCTTCATAATTAAAAAAAAATCTTTTTAAAGTCACCTATCTAAGTACGATGGTGGATACCTTTACGTTCTCATAACATTTCTTTATAAATATAATATTATAAAAAAAAATGTTGTTTTATTGTGCATCGTGATCTGATGATGTGATGTGGGTGGATGTGGGGTAATTTCGGAAGGGTTTTTTCTTTGTAGATATCGTATAAACATTGTGTGAAATGTTATGAATATAAAATCAGTTGCGTTCTTTAACCAATCACTAAAGCTAAGCGTTTTCATACATTACTAGCGGTCCGCCCCGGCTTCGCCCGTGGTACATAATATTTACGTTTTATCTACATAAGAACCATCCTCGTACTTCAAGGAATATAATAAAAAAAGAATTATCGAAATCGGTTCAGCCGTTCTCGAGTTATGCGCTTACCAACACATTTTGCGATTCATTTTTATATATAAGATTAGATATACCTACCCAGTGGTTCGTAATTACCTAAGTAGTATTTACTATTTAGTATATTATTGTTTATTATATTACATGTGGTAGGTATTAACTACTATCCGTGTTATCTATGTATTTTTTTTTGTGTTTTGTTTATCAGGATTTTGTAGCATGTAAAAAATAGACCTAGGTATAGCAAAATAACATCTTCAGTGTCTACGAAACATAGCTATTGTCAATATCAGCATTAGCATTAATAAGGGAAGATAGTTTCTAGTATTTTATATATTTACCCTTATTAATTCTGAATCGTGATGTTGACGCTATTCTCCAGAAGCATGTGGAATATTGCTGTATTTGTTAGAAATGTTAAACCTACCCGTGTAATATTATTATAAGGCGAATTACCTATCCATTGACCATAAATAAAGCTATTTGTACCATAAAAATGCATTTTACTTACCTACCTATTCTACTATTTCCTCTACATTCACGAACTATTATAGTTTATCAAACATAGTAAACAATTTTTCTGAATTAGATTCCAACAAAAAAATATATTTAGGTATATTGACACCTAATTCAGAAAAATTAGCGACACTTACTAAGTCTAATATCTAGAAGATTACAAAAGGAAAATAAATAAAAAACCAACTTTTCTGACAATATTTATTTACAACACTTGCAAACATGGAGTTTCAGTCACAGTACAAAAATACTCAATGATCAGTCGTCGTAACTTAGCGTAAACCAGTCTGAAACGCGGAATGCCTTTGATTATGGAATAGGGCTGGAAAATAACTTGTTTGGTTAAAACATACTCATCAAAATATGATCGATTTTTTTCTATAGTACGATTCAAACTTAATGGCGTCTCGGAACATCGTACGATCCGATGCGCAGAAAACAATTTTAGATATTAGCGGGACGATACCGGACCTGTGCGCACCCGCACCTGCACCTAACTTCCGAGCCGCCATTAAGTTTGAATCGAACTGTACATATGAATATTATTCACTTAAAACGATAGATAATTTTTGTTGAAAATACGTCAAGATACATGTAATAAATAAAAACAATGAGACGCCATTGACAACTATCACACGTTATTTAACAGTAAATAAAAATTCATTTCTACAAAAAAACAAACGCACAACACTCAAAACAATAAAATATCTATGATAATATTGTGTGGAACTTTGTTTTCTTCATTATTATAAAAATGTATTTTTTATAGGTACTATAATATTATGCTGACTGTCCAATTAAATTATTCGAGATATATTTGAATACCGTAAAAATACCAGTCAAAAAAAGGTTAAGCAACCTTAGCTACGGTCAATCAACTGATGGGTGACCGCTCTTATAAGCATAACCTCTCGACTAATATTTAATCTTTAAGCGAAATTTTGTCGCCAAAAACTCTGTCAATAAAATTAAATAGTTTGGAAAATCCAAAAGTGCACGCCTCATAATTTTTTTTAATAATTATCTATTAATTATTATTTTTGTTTATTTAATAACAATTAAACCACATCGAATCAGACCCTGAAAAATGAAAGGGTTCTATTCCTGAGCATACTCAAGCGTAAGAGAAAAAAAAAGACTCGATTAGTAAAGTATTTCGGTCGCTATCGTGTTAACAAGAAAAAGGATCCGCACATACAGACACACGGACGTCCAAGACAGAACTTTTTTAAACTGTTTTTTAACTAGTTTAAATAACAAAAATGACATCAAAAATATCATGAACGTTAAAAACAGTGTTTTTTCTTAATATGTGTGTGTATGTATTATCTTACAAGTGCAATGTATGATACATAAAGACATTTTAAGTTTGAAAAATCAGATGTTTTGCGCGAAGTGACAGTAGTACCCACCTCAACGCTTCGCTTATGAGGCGTGCAATAAATACGCATAAAAAGAAATATACACATATCAAATAAATACACTATAAATTAAGTAGCAACTAAACAAATTGCAAAAAGAAAACAGCAGTTCCAAACGCTAGCGAATAAAATATAAAGGAAAAATAATAAAAAACATTATGCACCAAGAAGGACTTAACTAAATCATAGCCTAAATTCGATAACTGTGCAGACACTAAATAAAATAATTTGACCAGTTATTAATTAATACTTATTATGAAAACGCGTATTTTAACGGAAATTATATTTTGTAGAATACTCCGAATACAATAACTAAACTAGTTCTGCTCCCTAACTTTACTCGCATTGTAAAAAACTTAAGTATAAAGATACTCTCATGAGAGGCATATAATAATTCCCTTCTTCGTCAAATACAGAGCAAAGTTAGCTAATAAAAATAAATTCCGCCAATTTTCCAAACAAATCAATCACTCAAAATACTTTTTCAGACAAAAAGTTTCCATGTGCGTTGCGTTCTTCATCATATCTTAAATAATATAACTAGAAATACTTCATATAAGCATAAAGTATGAAAAAAGGCAATAATTTGTGCCAATAACCATTTTTTATTCAATTTACTCAAACTATACAACATATACCCGCTAAGTAATATTATAATTATTGCGTTATTTCTCCCTAAAATATACAAATAGCTATATTTTAATCATTATAATAATAAACTTTTATAAAGAACAAAAAAAAAAACGACAGTGCGCCAAGAGTAATGTTGTGGTTATAAGGAATAAATAAAAATATTTAAATTATTTTTATGAATACGTGAGGGTGATATGTGAAATTACAAATTGAAATTCTTCTTACGTACGTACAGACATACACAAAAATTAACCCCTTATAAACCCAAAAAGTCAATTTAAACAATTTTTTTGAAGAAATAAAGAGCGTGTTTACCTAGCACACGTGTCAGAAGTGAAACTTCCCCAGCACACGGGTCAGAAGTGAAACTTCTTCAAAGATACCAAAATCGTCGCCTTACTCCATGACGTGACGGTATTGCCATGACACGACTTTTAAATTTTACTCTCAACACGCCTAAAGAACTTTCAAAAAACGGCAAATCTAAAATAGCCCTTGTTATTTTGACATATCAACTTCACAAATTAACATAAAAGTTAAACCTACTTGTACTCTCGTATCTATATATTTTTTTTTACTTTTTATTGATACCAACACTTAATATTAGTTGACAAAATAATATTATTTACATGAGATATGCAATCAAATAACATCTTATCACATTGTATTAAAAATATTTTACATTTTTACATATCTATGTAATTTTACAAATCTCTAAGGGCCGATTTATCAATCCTTGATTAAAACTTATTCATCGAATAACGTATTAAACTACCATTTCAAAAATGCATTGTAATTGTCCGTATTTGACAGTTTACAGGTGACATTTTAATATGTTCGTGTAATACTTTAATGGAGGGATAATTTTTACCAAGGATTGAAAGATCAGCCCTTAGTATACAGTCTAAACTGAATCAGTAATTATTATTTTATATTAGACTAAAAATAATAGCACATTCAAAATTATAATTACAAAAACGTGATAAAAAAGCGGTTGAAAATAGGAATGTATTTAAATAAGGCAGTGTATAAGCAAATTGAATGTGCCATATATTTTAGTGTTGTGCCTCTAATTTACCAAAGTTCTTCATAAAAAACCGATATTTTTACAATGCAATCATTAAAAAAAAAAGAGGTGTCAACTATCCAGCTACTTACCAACATGAGTCGTATCAAAATTATTGTTCTATTTTTTTGTGTGCGAGTGGAATTTATTCGCTTTCATTTTAATTTCCTTAAAAAATAGTTTAAATATTCGCAAACATCGGTATTTAAGAAGAAATTTGTCAACTAGAGGCATATTTAAAATTAACAATAATACTTTTGCATGAGGCATACCGTGCTTAATAATACAAAACTTCGACTATTTAATAAAAATAATCCACTGTCTATATAAAAAATGTTTATTTGTAACAAAGGAAGTTTCTAGAATAGAATAATAAAGAAATATAAAGTTTTGGGTAAATAACGAAATGACTCGATTCTAATCCCATATTTATAAAATGGAAATGGAATTTTACAATGATTACTGATTAATTAAATTTGTACACTTATTGGTTTGAAAATTAATAATAATAATTGATATTACCACTTTATTATTATTAAAACCACCAATATGATCTGCAGTTTTCGAATAAATTCCGATTTCTAATTAAACATTGCAATTTAATACAATAGAAATTATACTATGTATTTCAACCTGGTTACATATCTTGATATTTATACACGTTGTTTTCTCTTTCCTTCTTATGATCCATAACTTGAGAGTGAAAGAAACAAAACACTGATTGAACCTTCAAAATGTTTTGTCTCTTTCCACACACCACACGACTCGAGAGCAAAAGAGACAAAACACATTCAATTACCATAAAAAGACATGTTTATTAATATGTTTCTTATACTGAAGAAAGTGACGCACATACACTAGTATATACACATTTCAAGTCAATTCGTTTGGTCAGCAGGCTATAACCGCACTTAATACACAGTAAATAAGGTCCATTGTGGCGTTCGCTCACAGAGTGTGGAATATGTCCCTAGCGTTATTCTTGGAATAACGCTTGTAGGAACACTCGCTGAATCAGCTGCCGCTGTAAAGTCAGTAAAAAGATCAATAAATGCTATAATGAAACTTTAATCTAAGTTTGAATCATATGTAAATATTAATTTCTTGGTTAGGATTTAATAATGATTTAAGGTTGATATATTATACATCCCGAGATATTTATGGTTATATGATCAATTTGATACAATTCTTAAAACAGAGCATAATTTTATTTGTAGAGGGTAGTTTCATACAAATTTAATGATGGTCATAAATTCGACAATTTTTTTTCTAATGTTTCGCAATTACAATTTCTCTCAAGGCATATTATATTATTAATTCATTTTTTATTATACAATTTTGGAATATAATTAGTCCGGAACATAATATTAGATGCTACAATCGCACCAACCATGCTATTTATTGGCAACCCAGTAAAAACTGGTTACTCAGGGCATATTCCCTATAAATCCACCTACCTTCTATTAGCCAAGGCCCTCCTCCTGGCGGTCTGCCGCTGGTGTTCAAACTCGAAGTCCTCCTCAGTGAGGTTGAGCCTCTGCATGTGATACATCAGATATTCCTCTCCAAGGACACTCTCTGGAGGGTGTCGGAGTACTTCTAGCGTTTCGCAGAGACCGTTCGCTCGTTTGCGGACTTTCGCAGGCCCTAGGGCTCCCGCTAGAATCACTAGCGCCGCTTTGAATAGCACCTGTGGAATTGTATTGATAAGTAAAAATATGTTGCGACAGTAATGAAACGTAATGGTGTTAAAGCTATGAGAAATGGATATTAAATTAAAGGTTATAGTCCACAGTATTACAATATTATTTCCTACAGTAAGGAATCGCCTTTGATGTCGCGCGATGCCGCCGCCAGCGTAGGTAATTACGCTGCCACACGAAAATACGCTAGGGTTGCAACAAATGGGAAATAAAACAATTGTGATTATTAATATTATGATGAAATCTTTATTCATATGTACATTCAAAATAATTGCGATTATTAAATCTGATGTAATTATTTGTTCATAAATATATAATTACAGATAATTTGGAAAATCCAAAAGTGCACGCCTCATAATTTTTTTTTAATAATTATTTATTAATTATTATTTTTATTTATTTAATAACAATTAAACCACATCGAATCAGACCCTGAAAAATGAAAGGGTTCTATTCCTGAGCATACTCAAGCGTAAGAGAAAAAAAAAGACTCGATTAGTAAAGTATTTCGGTCGCTATCGTGTTAACAAGAAAATCCTCCGCACATACAGACACACGGACGTCCAAGACAGAACTTTTCTAAACTGTTTTTTAACTAGTTTAAATAACAAAAATGACATCAAAAATATCATGAATGTTAAAAATAGTGTTTTTTCTTAATATGTGTGTGTATGTATTATCTTACAAGTGCAATGTATGATACATAAAGACATTTTAAGTTTGAAAAATCAGATGTTTTGCGCGAAGTGACAGTAGTACCCACCTCAACGCTTCGCTTATGAGGCGTGCAATATTGCACTGCTAAATATTATTTACGTGGACACTTTATTTTTGGATGTTCTTAATTGTATATTATAACATTTAACTAAGTAATGCATTCGCATTGGGATGTACAATCTGATTAGAAAATAATGAGGACAACATATACATAGCTTTGATTTTAATTCAACAGATACAATTAATACAATCTTTCTGAAATAGTTTCCTTCTGGGATTTCAATGTAGATTTACATTCGTAAACCGAACAGTTTGTGCGCGCCATAATAGAATATGTAAGTACCTATGTGTAATAAAATTATTACACAAAAAATACGACTGCGTCATCCTTTCGCGCTAGGTAAAGCAAACTAAGCGTGTTCGCTTTACGCGGCCCGCGTCGCCCGACCCCCGCCAGTTCCCCTCCGTTTCTCTGCACAAGTACATTCGTCGCACTACTGTAGGAAATAATGGTAATACTGTGTTATAGTCCAACCCAAAAAGTCATAGTAACGAACTTGACTGAATTCCTTAGTATCCAGCTCACCTTGAACCCTCGTACAAAATAGACCCAGATAAAAATTATTAAATACTAGGGATAGCAAATTTTTCTGAAAGGAAACATTCCTTTTTCAAATTTTATTTTATTATTCAAATCGATAGAAACAATATAAAAGATAATTTATTGTTAATTTCTCGTAAAAATTTTTTGGTCTATTTTATACATACACTAGCTTTCCGCCCGCGGCTTCGCCCGCGTTTTCAGAGAAAAACCCGTTCCCGTAGGATTTCCGGGATAAAACCTATCCTATGTCCTTTCTCGAGTATCAAAATATATATATACCAAATTTCATGCAAATTGGTCCAGTAGTTCAGGCGTGATTGAGTAACAGACAGACAGACAGACAGAGTTACTTTCGCATTTATAATATTAGTATGGATTGATAATGTATCCTCTTGGACTTTGCGTAGTCAGTTTTTCTGTTGATTCTTTGTACTAACCTTGACCCCCTCACACAGGAAGCAGTCCCACACTCGCAACAAGCTGTCCCACGGCAGCGTGCGTGTGAGTGCACACAGGAACCACTCGGTCGCGTACAGCACCGGCTCCACGCGGTGCTTCGCGAGGTGCCGGTGCACTGCTGGTGCCGTGCGACGTAATAACGCGTGTAGGATGTCGCCGTCGCGTTGGAGCACCTGATGCACCAATTAAACTCAACTCAACTTATTTATTTAACAAGACTTTGTTTAAAAGCGCTTTTGAGTCGTCAGAATACAGAAAAAATAGTTCGGAAAGCAGAGATGGGATGAGAGAACAAGAACCTCCATAATTGCTCTTTTAAAATCATAACATATTTAAAATAATAATCATGCCAGAGAACTGTTTGGTGTTTGGAATGTAAGGGGGAACACTTATGTGTATAAAAAAGTGATCTAGCAAATAGACAAGTAACAAATCGACCAGATATAGGAACTATACTTCGAAAATCATCATGAAAAGTGGATAGTGTTCAGAATATTATTACAAAAAACATAAATATGACAATATTTGATAGAAATTTTCAATGTTAACCTTTTTTTAATAAAATCAATATGTTTATAAAATGTGTCTTGATCCATTCTAACTATAAAATCAAATTTCAAACCCAAAGTACACATTACACAACAAATCATTACTTATAAAAATCTCTTACCTCTAAGCCAGGATTGTAGTACCCGCTAAGGTACTTATCGCTGATGCTGACCAGACACCAGAAAGCCTGCACGGACGGCATGTGCATCAGCAGGAACGCGGCCACCGGCGCCTGCGCTTGGAAGTAGCCCACCTTCGGATTCAGCACTGAATACGCTTTCAGCACTGAGAACAGCTCTTGTTGCCTAAAAGGGGGAAATTCATATATTGGTGACTAGTTTTCCGCCCGCGACTTCGCCCACATTTTCAAAGAAAAACCCGCATAGTTCCCGTTCCCTGCGATTTTCAGGATAAAAACTATCCTATGTGTTAATCCAAGTTACCCTCTATATGTGTGCTTAATTTAATTGTAATCGGTTAAGTAGTATTTGCGTGAAAGAGTTACAAACACACACATACACGTCCATCCTCACAAACTTTCCCATTTATAATATTCGTAGGAAGTAGGATAGGATATTAGGATAGTAGGATACAGTACAGAAACGTGTAAGCTCCAAAAATAGTGCATCTATTTCGATCTAGTAGCTTAACCGAACTATTTCTAGATCGTAACTTGGAGTCTGGACACTATGCCTTAATTGTTCATCTGGCTAGCATTGGATAATGACACATTACGAATTATGTTATTTCCTATAATATTCTATTGATTCATTATTTACAATTGTTATCACAAGTATTCATTAGTCATCAAATAATCCCTATCAGCAAAGCTAACCAATATAATAAATCCCTCATACATTACGAAACTCAAGTACGCAATCATCAATGTATGAAATATAACTAGCACCGACGTCATTAAACAGTTGGTCGAATGGGTGACATCACCTGAGGTAATCCCCTATATCCTGTCCCCTTGCGATAAACGAAACCCCCCGTGCCTATATTTGGCGCAGACTACTGTGAACGCACCTTCCTTTGGCGCACCATATTTATAGATGAGAGCGTGATTTGTTTATAGCCATCATGTTTGTTTAACATTTGCATGTGCAGGTTCAATTAACCAAGTATTGTTTAATGTGTCATTGTTTTTGTCGATTATTTGTTCACCAACATTATTATGATGAAACTTGTAAGTTCGGAAAAGGTAATATGTGGAAAAACTGCTGTAATTAAATGTTTTTTGGAACCTGTTATTTGTGTAATGTTTGTAGCTATAAGCAGGGAATAGATTTTTAGGTCAATAATTAATAATAATTTAGATCAATGATCAATAATTTAAATCATCTAGCAAGGCAACGTTCCACTACAGTGTATTTATTAGCTATAATGATTTCTATTTACAGAGCACTATTTAAAACATTTTCCCCTTTAATTTAATGATCGCATCTTAAATCCATTAAGCATATTACAAAACAGTCATCATACTTAACGACTACTGCTGTGACTATTCCAAAACATTTCTCATTTGCGGAATTCCGGAAACTAACGCAAAGTGAGTCAGTAAGAATTTTATTTATTGAATAAGTAAGCATTAAAATTGATATCCAATAGTCGAATAAACAAGTCGCCAATCGCGTGCTACAATATAGTAAAGAAATAAAGAAATATTGGCAGCGTCCTATTTCAAGGAAATGTCTTAAACATAGACAGCATACCTAGTTTGCATGCAATGTGTAGCCATGAAAATATTCGATCTATTACACGCAAGAATTCGTTTCGATTACTTGATTATAGGAATAATATAATTAGCTTTAATCCGCAATTTTGTCTCTATGTCTCTCACTACGTTTATGTATGTTTGTCTGTGTATGTTTAATAATGGGATTACACTGGTAATCCACAAAGAAATTTCTGGTTGTTTGACATAAACTCTATTGACCTAAAAATCTAGAAACCATTGGTATATTAGGCATTATATGGCATATTGGCAATAATAATTCAATTAAATAAATATCTAGATCATTCGTGTCCCTTGTGATACACACCCACACACCCAACACCACAAGAAATACTTGACCAAAACAATATACTATTTCATAAATCATTAGGTTATCGTTTTAGTTACCCTGCTGACCCTACTATTCACGTGTAGGTAAAAAAAAAACAATATAAATCTACTATTTCAGGAATCATAAGATTATCATATTCATTACTCCTGATCCTTCATTTAAATCTAACAACCACTCACCCGAGTCCCTCCTCCCGTATGAACATCTCGTGGTATGGGAACTGCCTGTGCAGGTCCTTCCTGATGTCCTCCATGCACTTCGGGTCGCCGGGCGCTTGCAGCAGCTCCTCGTACTCGTTCGGATGTTTCTCCAACAGCAATTGGCCACCGCATAGGTACAGCCATGCTTTTGGTCGCACTGACGCTGGTATACCTGCAATTGTTTGAGTTTTAATAGCAACTTGGACTAAGAATTAGTATTTTCTGGTCTGTTATTTATTTGTATCTGGATTATAATTTGCTATGTACCGATTATACATTCGATATTAGTCTAGTTATCCAAAACTTAAAATGATTGAATGTATACGGTGACACGGTTGTTCCTCTATTTACAAAATCATTATGCCACCATACCCATCACTTAATTAATGGCAACGAAATTAAATGAAACAGCTGCTACCCAATAAGTACATATTTTCACAAAAAATTGGAGATATTAAACTTCCAGGTTTCTAGAAGTTCTTCTCAGCCTAAATTCAAGAACAAACTCAATATTGCTTACGTTTGTGTCGACAAAATAGCAACAATTAGCATTTACACTTGATTCCGCAGTCGTCTGACTAAACAATCATTAGTTTCATTAACCAGAGCGTGATAATTAGCCGAAAATTTCAACTTCATACGCTTAGTACAGACTCTGCGTACAAATTCAATTTTACATTTTGCTTAAAATATGCAGATTACGAATTCATAAACTCTCTCTACTTTCAAGTAAAAGTGTTTGATATTTTTATAATGTATTATAGTGTCGTGATTATATATGTATTATAATATTTCATAAATAGTTATGTATTAAGTACATAACATAAACATTAAAAAATCTTCCAGAAACTGCAGAAATACTAAAGGTATATCTATATTCTTTGCCTCTGATGAAATAGGCAATAAATGGGCAAGATTAATATTTAAGACTATCTGGTATCCTTCGAACCATCGCAATTCACAGACTTCCTGATCAACACTTGTATCAACAACACAATAACTTTTAACAATGACTAACAACATAATACAAAATATAACCATCACCATCTGCTCACCTTTCCGACACCTCTCTCGAACCTTCTTATAATTCCTGCTCATGAACGCCTCCCAGTTGTTCAGCATTCGGAGCCACTTCTGTTCCCGCTTCAGTATTGTACTTGGCGATACAGTCCTTTTTCTGTAACAATAATGAATTAAATACTTAATTAAAACCATCATTAAAGGTAATCAGGTCATCTAGATGTGTATGAAATTGATACATATTTAATTGAAGATCTCCTAATGGTGTGTTTTTAAACATATTTTTATCGTAGAATATTCAATTACATAAAAAGGCATATCGATCACGGATTCTAATCTAGATTCGAGCCTGAGGGAAATAGTACATTTGTGTTTACAAAAGAAAATGAGCAAATATATTGCCTGCCGCATTTCCCAAGGGTACAGAGTCAGGTCAAAACTCAACATATTATAATAATATAGGTCATGTTTACTGAAATATATTCTTGTTTTATGCCATATACATTTTCGATGATCTGGGCCGTATAAGGACCTCTTATTTCCTTTTACGCCGTAAAATGAACTGACTGGCAAATTCATATTTTTATGATCGTAATAACCAGCCGTGGTTAATTATGGTGTAACTATTATGGTATTATATGAATTTATATACTATAAACTATAAACTGACTAGGAATCAGAGATTAATACGGCCCCTAATTATGTACAAACTTATTATGTTAAAGCTTGTTGGAAAAGAAAATGATAGCTCTCAATACATGATTGTAAAAGTACCACAGACACTTAATTCACATTAATAATGGTAAACAATGAAACTGCTTCAACAACCTCAGAGAAATGAAGAGCTAATTTGTACGCGGAACCGCGTTGATGGTTCCCTTAATTCATTCGATTTCAAGTCGATACCTCTTGAAGTATATTTGCGAATAAGTGGGTATTCTATGGTTGAATATAGGTGAAGATGATAAATCTTGAGGCACGAACACTATGTTTTGATTTGATGTCATAAAATGTATACTTGTGTTCTTAATAATCTACCAAATTCTAAACATAAACAAAACTATGATGAGTGGCGTTTAGAATGCGTAAAATTCAAGAAATTGTTGAAAAAAAGTATTTCAGATATAAAGCTGCTTTAACTATATTTTGCTTTACTATTGGTTCTTTGTATCGAATCACAAAAAATGACTAGTTCATCGAACTTTTGTGCACTAATTCATTTAACTTTTTTTATAATAATTAAAGCAAAGCAAGAGCGTATGACTACTGTACAATTATTTTATCAGTGTCTTGTTTACAAGTGTTACAATGTGTATTGTGTATGTAACACGCCACTTATTCCAGTCAGTCAGTTATGAAGTCGTCATGTAAATCATATTGCAATAAACAAGTTAATTTGAATAAAAAACCTCTTGCAGCTAGTGTGAAAAATGTTCGGTAAATTTTCGATCGTAGGTATAATTCATATAGCAATAATGAATTTACTACCTCATCGTTTATGTGAGAACAAAAACTTCTTTTGAGAAAAACTCCATCAAGATTTAAGTTTCACCACGCAAAATAAAATACGAAATACATAGTTACCTGCAATTCCTATATCTGAGGTCTCAAAAACTTCTTGAAGTTGGTTTTAACAAATAAATGGAATGACAGGACAGATAAAAACATTATTGATTATTGTGCAAGTAGACCGCACTTGTGACCATGCAAGAGCATCGACAGATTATCACACGCAGGCACGCATCATTAACGGCTTAGGTATATTATTCAATTCCACTCAAATATTATTCAAAATCAAATCTGGTATTTGTCAAAATATTCTTCCAATGAAATGATTAACATAAATTAGCATAATTACTTAAAAAACTAGTATTAGTTCATTATAAATTCGTCAATACCTATAATTAAATGAGGACCTATTTATTGTCACCAACATAAAATTATATCTGACGTCACTGTATGTTTGCCAAACAATCTCAGACGAGGTGTAAACACGTTGAAATCAACAAACTATTATCGTCATAGTGACTTATCAATGGGTCGATAGATATCGGAGTGGGAAGATAATTATATAGGTCATTCATACTTCCAGTGAATATACGATACCTAATGCGATTTCAATTACACACATTTTCAGTGATTATTATGGTAGTAAAATGTTTTACACATACTAATTTTCCAGCATAAATACCTACAGTACATATATTGTAAGGTTAAGACGAATACGCTTATCAATTTTATCAATGGAACTATAAAATGAAACTGTTTAAATTACAAATGAAAACTACACTTACAAGCTGATAAGGTAACCAATGCATACGCTTTACTTTCTATTTGTTAGCAAAATTCGAGAAATCAAAAATAAGAAATTTTCTTTTTTGTACGATTTCTTAATTTCTCGTGTATCAAGGTACAGATTTCTTTGAGTTATTAACTAATCCTGTCATGATTCATTCATTAAATTCCACCGTGATTCATTCTAATAGACAGTCCAACTCTTGCAAGCACCACCCCTTGATCACTTAATCTAATGGAAACCTTCGATCGAGATTCTACGATCTAACTTCACCTACAATTTATTTATACACCCATAACGGTGGAGAAGACAAGAGTCATATTTACAGTGACTGATATACCTACCTTTATCTTAACGAAATGACGCATTCACCTTCACGCGTTCAACACAACAAACAGCTGAACAAACTTCGTATTAAGGTCTGTCTTATCAATTTATGGAGAAATTGCAACTCTTCATATGTACATTCTCTTATATTTTGTGAACCATTAGGTCGTGTTCTATGCCATTAGTATACCATAGGAAATGTACACATTTATGATAAGGGACACACCCCGTACCTCGGCATAAATAATTTGTTGCAAAAGATTTGTAACGTTTACATTGAAATTTAGCCCTTAGGGTTTGTCTATAAAAGCTTCTAGTAAAGCACAAACGAATAACCTTGAGATAGTAGCCAATTCAAGTACAAGGTCGAAGGTGAACATTGAAGACCCCTTCACGGTCAGGTAATTCATCCTGAGACGTAATACACATAAACAAAATATACCAATAACGTACTCATGAGGGGAATGATCATCTATGTAATTTGAGAGTTCCTTTCCTAACAAAAAAGGACCACTTTCAAAATATACATTCCAATCTATTCCAATTTTGCAATACGTTTATTATCAACAAGTTTACCAAACAAGCATCATAAAACCTGCACGATTGGCGATTATACACCTACGCCTACGTACGTACGCGTTTGAAAATGATTTATGAAAAAATTCCTTTCATGCATATGGATTTTTCGAGCACGAAAGCAATAAAAGTTCTAATTGCCGTCGGCGCCAGAGCGGCTGCATTCGTTGCTTTAATTACTTTTATGAGAAATTCCTCATTCGCCAGTTACGGCACGACGTTATTATGGGCCATTGAATCATATGGGAAAACCTTTTTATACGGCACTAGAAAGTGTACAACGCATTCAGACTAGTTAGTATTTAATGGGTTGGTTCTTGTTACTGTAGAATCTTTGTTTTACTTATTCATGGTACATGGTTCACGTTTTACAGGGGGGAAATAGAAAGTGGCATGATAAGCGACACGCCAGCCATAAACCTCCATAACAATTAACATTAACAACAACAATTATTTGACACATTATTTTTAATGACCGGCGCCTTTTAAAGCCCTCCTATTTCCGCACATATTTGTACTAACATATTATATTATGTAGAATGTAGGTAACTAACAAGGAAACAATAACTAAAATAGGGAACATGCTAAAAGTATAGATTTATCTTCATTTCAATGTCCTCTGTATTTTCATGTCTATTGCAGATTCCTCTCTACTACCAAAAGTCGCCAATCCATTTTACATCAAGAACATTCATATAAATGTATAGTAAATTTATCTAGATTACAAGATTGTCTTATTTAATAATTTGTCAGTTAAAACGGATTAAATGGCATTGCAGCGCCTAAACAAGGCCTAAACATCAAACATGAAGGCCGACTGTGCAATTTAAAAATTAATGTGTGCACTTATTTCAACATTCTCAGCAAACGTAATAAAAATGAGTTAGTATATGCTATTGGTGCAACCAACTTTCTAACAAATAAGTTTCTTCTTCGGCAAATATTCAGACGTTCAATTTCCAGGTTTCGTTATCACATAAAAACTCACACGTCGAGTGTACGTGGGTAAAATAATTTCCCTACGGACTGAATCTTATTGCGAGGCAATAAGGGCTATTCAATTTACATATGAGAGTTTAATTATCACAATCGAATGCAATGCTTTGTTGCAAGCATAAATTTGGGAAGTTTTTCAGTAATATTTTCATACCTAACTCCGAGCTGTCTAATTAATATTTTCAAAGTAGACTCTAGTCAATTACAAATTGTTTATTGTTATAGAATATATTTGGGATTGTTTTTGATTTCATTTGGCTTATGATAAGATTATATTCGCCAACAACTATAGAACTGCGAAGTTGGCCATACAGCCCAGAAAAAGTAGACTTCTTGCTTATTCGTGATAATAAATTTATTCGATACTTGGCAACAGTGACCTAGTTTTGAAAATTAATATAAGTAAATTAAAAATTAAAGTACATAGTTACAGGAGTGCTATTAATTTACTGTAAGCCTGCAACAGCCCGAGATTGCGTTCAGAAATTAAAGTGTCCTTGTAAATTGTGCCAGATATTTTTAATGAAGAGCGCTGGCAACTCGAAGTGGTAAAAAAATCCTTTACATTTTTAAACCTTCGTTGTTTTTTTTTGGGTCAAATTTGTTTTTGCCTACTCCTAACAGCCTGTAGCAATTATTTAAAAAATATTTTCAAATTTAAAAAGGATTTTTTAAGACTAACTTCAAAAAATCTGTACGTATAATTAATAATATTATTGTAATAAAAATTTTTATCTTCGATAAAAATTCTATTTTTTTATAGGTACATCCTAGAAAAACTTAAAAAAAAAAATCTCCATTGTACGCCTCATTATCGCTAACAAGCAAATTTCCACTTTCTTTACATCTACAGTTTTAAAGGAATAAAAGATAAGGGTGACACAAGTCCTATTGGGCGTTCAACAACGACGTGCTCAAGTTGTAACGCAAGGCTTTGTTTCAGGCCAATCTTTAGTACCTATAGTCTAGAGTCTACATCCTAGACAGTCTGTGTATGAGAACTATTGTATATTGCTATGTAGCTCGCATACGACCCTTGTTTGTTTCGAGAATTTGAGCAACGATTCTATCGTATTTTTTCATTTTTATACAAAATAGACCGGGAGATACTGACACAAAATTTCGAGTCATTTGTAACAGGATGGCGGTTCTACAGGGGTCTTATTACGCAATGACAAAAAGAAAAACGATGGTGTGAACGCTGGTACCGGTGGCTTAGTCGCGTGGGCGTTAGTCGAACTCGTTGGAAAAATAGCGAAGTCAAACGATTTGTAACACAAACATTTTAGAATTTACCGATAGCCCATAAAAAAGAAGTAGGCGGTAGTGTCATGCCATACTTTTCCAGTGTGACTTACAGCCCGCCATACCGACGCGAATGTGTTGATTTAAAAAAAACAATTCAACCATTTGTACCAGGCTAACTTTTGCACAGCTAACCATCGTCGTGCAGCCATTTACGAAAATCGCCATGCCATACTTTTCGGACGATTCCAAATGGTCGCCATACCGCCGAAAATCTGCAAATTTTTTTTTTCGCCGAACCATTTGTAACACCCTAATTTTTTTTTTCAACAACTCCTAAATGATTATAAATAGAAGTGTGATAATGCCATACCTGTGGGAGGTGGTGAATGTGTATAAGATTTTTTTTTATTGTATGATTTTATTCGTATTTTGAACGATTTGTAACAGTATGGCATTAATCTTTCCTATAAGTTTGAGGTTCAACAAATATAAATACAAAATTTCAAAGATCTAGGTGGTAGAAATCATCACTTCTATAAATTAATAATAAATTTATTTATGAAGTATGGCAGCACTTTTTCCCCCTACTAGAAGTATGGCAAATATAATAATGGTCACATTTTATCAAATACTCTCCAAAAATCCAAATGCAATACTGGTACAAAAAGTTTGGCAAAAAAAAAAATTTTTGCAGATTTTCGGCGGTATGGCGACCATTTGGAATCGTCCGAAAAGTATGGTATGGTGAGTTTCGTAAATGGCTACACGACGATGGTTACCTGTGCAAAAGTTAGCCTGGTACAAATGGTTGAATTGTTTTTTTTTTAATCAACACATTTGCGTCGGTATGTCGGGCTGTAAGTCACACCGGAAAAGTATGGCATGACACTACCGCCTACTTCTTTTTTATGGGCTATCGGTAAATTCTAAAATTTTTGTGTTACAAATCGTTTGTCTTTCGCTATTTTTACGACGAGTTCGACTAACGCCCACGCGACTAAGACGCCGGTACCAGTGTTCACACCATCGTTTTTCTTTTTGTCATTGCGTACTAAAACCCCTGTAGAACCGCCATCCTGTTACAAATGACTCGAAATTTTATGTCAGTATCTCCCGGTCTAAAACTACCAGTGCTTATTACTCGTAGTACGATTAATCAAACGTGACGTTAACAAATTGTAAAATATAATCGCTCATAAAAAGCCGCTTCTTCACAAGTAAGGCAAATGCGACAACAATAATTATTAGAATTTAATCCTAAGCGAATGTAAGATCAATCTGGTTGACTATCCTAGAGTTGTTAAAACTCCTCTAACTTTGCTACTACCTGCATTCCCACAGAATACAGATCTTTCTAATCAATATCACATTGATTAGATAACTACAACGGAATCTAATCATACATACACGAGACAAAAGAAAAATCGAAAACTAGTCTAAATGACTATTGTAACACAATAACTCACAATAAATTACAAGGTGCCTCCTGCTATGGACGTAAATGAAAATTGCGGCGCCTTTTATTGGTCAGGTCACCTGATGAACGTTGATTTGCTTTATCCGTACCCCCCAGTACATCTAGTTATGATTACTCATCATATTATTTATTGCCTAAGCCATATGTTTGGATAATTTTACATCTAGGTAAGAAGAAGAAAAACTGGGTATATACTCCATTACAATGAAGGATGTTCCTTTGCGAGTAACGGCGCTTTTTTTGTCGAGACTGCGGAGTGTAGTTGTAATATCCTTCCGAAGATATAAACGTATAAAACTGTAAGGATGTGTGTTTGTAATAGCTATTTGTTATTCAATGCCGCAAAAACCTTGCAACCGACTTTGAAAGCCGGGTGATAATTGAAAAGCTACAGCAAGTAGTCTAAAAGGAAGTAGCAGTCGATTTTCTACCATTTTGATGTAAAGAAATTTGAAGGGTGTTTAAAGTCAATTTCAGACAAGGGCTCTATGATATTTAAATTCGATTTTACTTAGCAAATATATTAACTACATCTGGAATTTCGGGACATAGATTATTACCTCGCGACTGAAATAAACTCATGCATTTACTCAATCTCTTCAATCACACGAAAAAAATGGAGTAAAAGTTGACACGTCCTCAATACAGTTACTAACCGTCGACTTAAGGGATTATCCTCTCAACAGTTCATTGTACCTGTCTACCGTGATGTTCTCTAAGCCACGATTACATTTCGCAAGTAATTACCGGATTGTAAGTGCGAAATTCGGTGCGCAACGGACGTAGTTTAGTGTACTTTGAAACTTGAATTTGGTTCGTAAGTCGTAACCTTGGTTTGTATTGTCAACATATTAGCGCCAACATCTCGTATTTATATAGGCGTGTCAAATTTCGTCTATTATAACAAAAGATTAGTTACTACTTTATTGAAAACATTAGAAATATGTCCTTATTACCATTTATAACTGTAAACATGAAAATGGCGAGAAACACTTGGTGTTACTGTTTTTTGTGTAGTTTCCTTTTGCCATTTACAAATTAACATACTACTTATTACTTTTTCTTTGGTTTTATCCTACGTTTATCACAATATTGCCATCAAAAATAGTAATTAAGCATTATAACAAGGGTTTGATTACACTGACATAAAAAAATATGTATTTAACAGAGCGAGGCTGACCTACAATGAACATTAAATGTATTCATTTCAGATTGTAAGATGTGTACATTGATGTTGACATGATATCATAAATGATAACGCTACATGTACAAGAAAACAAATACTAGATTTCTTATTTAAAATTAAATTTCCCACAGCCACTTATAAGTTTAGAATTTTTAACTCACAACTCTCTTATTTTTATGATGTATCAAAGCTACAACCCATGGGACAAAAATGCAGAAATAACATGGGATAACAAGTAAAAACTATTTTAAAGAATAAATGTTGAATTAAGCAGAATAAATATGGAGGATTTTATAATAAAATAGAAAATTATATAATGCAGCTTTAATATTAGTCCATTGAATAAAAAGTTCTAGAGTGCGTGAGTTAGTAACGTAAGATGTTTCTTCGGAAACATGTCAAGAGTCCCTAGGTAATAAACATACTAAAACCCCGGGACACTAGGAGGAGCCCCGGAGTGGGAGGAGGCGGGGAATGGGTCCATTTTTTCATTTTTCGCTTAAATCTCAAAAACGGTACATGTTAGAGAAAAACATTCAAGGAAAAGTTGAAAGGCCATAAACTTATCTACAAGTTGTACCTAAATCATTTTTTCCTATATCCTACCGTTTCTGAGTTATACGCAGTAATAAATGATTTTGGCTCAAACAATTTCCCCATACTACACATCAATCGATCAAAAAATATTTCTTTCTTCCAAAAAACTCGAATGTGCAACTTGTGACCGGTACTGATAGATTGCTCTTAATTAGGTCTATAGTTGGTAAAATAAACACATTCCTCCATGGAAGCCTTTAGGAGGAATGGATTGTCAAAATATTATATTAGGGCAGTTTGAGTTACTGAACTTGATCTTTTTATTTTTTTCTTCCAAAAAACTCAAAAGTGCAACTTGTGACCAGTACATATAGATTGCTCATAATGAGGTCTATCATTGATAAAAATACCAGATCCCACCACGGAGGCGTTTACGGGAAATTGAATTTTATTGGGGTAGTTACGATACTTGAACTTTTTATTTTTTTTCTTCCAAAAAACTCAAAAGTGCAACTTGTGACCGGTACAGATAGATTGCTCTTAATTAGGTCTATAATTGGTAAAATAAACACATTCCTCTATGGAAGCCTTTAGGAGGAATCCATTGTCAAAATATTATATCAGGGTAGTTTGAGTTACTGAACTTGATCTTTTTATTTTTTTCTTCCAAAAAACTCAAAAGTGCAACTTGTGACCAGTACTGATAGATTGCTCTTAATTAGGTCTATAATAGATAAAATAAACACATTCCTCCATGGAAGCCTTTAGGAGGAATCAATGGTAAAAATATTATATTAGGGTAGCTTGAGTTACTGAACTTGATCTTTTTATTTTTTTCTTCCAAAAAACTCAAAAGTGCAACTTGTGACCAGTACAAATAGATTGCTCATAATTAGGTCTATCATTGATAAAAATACCAGATCCCACCACGGAGGCGTTTACGGGGAATTGAATTTTATTAGGGTAGTTACGATACTTGAACTTTTTTATTTTTTTTCTTCCAAAAAACTCAAAAGTGCAACTTGTGAGCGATACCGATAGATTGCTCATAATTAGGTCTATCATTGATAAAAAAACCAGATTCCACCATGGAGGCGTTTAGGAGGTATTGAATTTTATTAGGGTAGTTACGATACTTGAACTTTTTAACTAACTACCCTAATAAAATTCAATTCCCCGTAAACGCCTCCATGGTGGAATCTGGTATTT
This sequence comes from Colias eurytheme, assembly GCF_061535395.1. NCBI lineage: Eukaryota > Metazoa > Arthropoda > Insecta > Lepidoptera > Pieridae > Colias > Colias eurytheme. The sequence goes on along the minus strand of NC_143000.1, from coordinate 2,511,415 downwards.
TTATCAATCATAGACCTAATTATGAGCAATCTATCTGTACCGGTCACAAGTTGCACTTTTGAGTTTTTTGGAAGAAAAAAAATAAAAAGTTCAAGTATCGTAACTACCCTGATAAAATTCAATTCCCCGTAAACGCCTCCGTGGTGGGATCTGGTATTTTTTATCAATGATAGACCTAATTATGAGCAATCTATATGTACCGGTCACAAGTTGCACTTTTGAGTTTTTTGGAAGAAAATAATAAAAAGATCAAGTTCAGTAACTCAAACTGCCCTAATATAATATTTTGACAATCGATTCCTACTAAAGGCTTCCATGGAGGAATGTGTTTATTTTACCAATTATAGACCTAATTAAGAGCAATCTATCAGTACCGGTCACAAGTTGCACATTCGAGTTTTTTGGAAGAAAGAAATAGTTTTTGATCGATTGATGTGTAGTATGGGGAAATTGTTTGAGCCAAAATCATTTATTACTGCGTATAACTCAGAAACGGTAGGATATAGGAAAAAATGATTTAGGTACAACTTGTAGATAAGTTTATGGCCTTTCAACTTTTCCTTGAATGTTTTTCTCTAACATGTACCGTTTTTGAGATTTAAGCGAAAAATGAAAAAAATGGACCCATTCCCCCCTCCCCCCACTCCGGGGCTCCTCCTAGTGTCCCGGGGTTTTAGTATGTTTATTACCTAGGGACTCTTGACATGTTTCCGAAGAAACATCTTACGTTACTAACTCACGCACTCTAGACCCCCCTTGGAGGGACTCATTCAAAGGACTATATGTGAAAGAGTGAAATTGAGTGTAATTTCATGTGTGAATTACACACATGAAATTAACAATACTTACATAACATTTCTCTCAATCCAATTTAATGTGTAAGTTAATATTTATTTTACATATAATTTCAAAATATTATTATTATTTTTTTTTTATGTGAAGAGCAGGCAAACAAGCAGACGAGTCATCTGATGGTAAATGATAATCGTCGCCCACTTGCACCCACAATATATACCAAGGGGTATGGCGAGTGTGTTGCCGGCCTTTAAGGTAGAATAACCTCCACCTATTTTTTTTAAAATAAAAATTAAATACATAAAGTGCCACACAGTCATAAAATGACTCATAATATGTGTAATTGTAAATGGAAGACACGGACTTATGAAAATTTTTTTTACTATCTTAGGAGCCTGGTTTCACTTTAATTTGTAAAATTATTTGTAAAAGTAAATGATTTATTTAATCTATCATTGAAACACTGAAATTTGTACTAATAGGATTTTAATATAACTCTAGGAAATTTTTGCAATCAACTGTAATTTGTAAATTTCAATTAGTTAATAACTTTCATTTAAAAAATCGAAATATTGACTTCATTAGAATAAATTTATTAATTATTTAACAACATAGCATTGATGCAATTAGATTGATAATGAGTAAAATGTGTTTTGCAATAAAAACTTTGCTATAAAAAATTGAAATATTTTGATTTTCGAGAATCTTCGAGTTTATAGATTCTATATCCAAAGAAAATTAAACCTATTGAAAATGATTTAAGATTCAAAATGCTATTATCAGGTAAACTTGCTTAGAACATTGGAGAATATGTTAATTACTCAAAGTATGCATTCTAATTGTGTGAGACCATGTCTTCTCACTATTGTTATATAAAAATGAAGATTTTACACACACTACCTAATCATTGATGGTAAAATTCTTAATTACGGCTGTAATTAAGTTAGCTGCAATTATTTATACTGTTATTCATTTTATCTGATCTATATTATTATTAATACACTGCTACATTCAATAAAACTTAAATTTGTTTGTTGCAAAGCAATAATATCTGAGACAAATTTTGTGATTTAAAAAATAATTTTTGTATTCTTTAGTTTTTACAAAACTTTTAAGGTTTCCAGTAACACAAACTAGTTTTTTTTTTGACGTAGAACACACAATAACAATACCATTGGTTGAATGCAATATATTCATTTTGATATGTAATCATCACTTCTGTTTTATCAAAGTAAATGATATGAACATCACGCAATCAATATTAATGTTATTGTGATAATGAATTCAAATTAAATTTTGCAATATTGGTTATTGCCAAAATCATTAATTGAGGTTTAAGTGTAAAAGAGTATTGTAAATGGAAGGCTTCATACTAAATCATTATTCTTAAGTCAGCATAATGTTGCCTCTAAAATTACCTCATTTACTATGTTTTTAGTTATACAGATATATGTGTTACATTGTTTAATATGAAAACATGTATATGAACAATATAATACTAAGTTTATACATTTTCACCTCATTCCACTGAACTCAAAGGAAATACACTTGTTCATATTTCTAGTTGTACTGTACAAATACAAATCGTACACTGAAATGATAATATATATGTGGCTAAACGCAAAGAGACTTACGGTTCTGGACTATATTGAGCTCCTCCAAAGAAACCGTGTCTGTCTGGCTGCGTAGTGACGGAAGAACATATTGATGTAGTGTCCTGATCTCCACCAACACTCTTTACACTTTTTTGAAGAGACATTTTACTGCACTAATCTAGCAATCAAGAACTTAGTAACTCTATCATCACTACAGCACCACCCAAAACTTAAGATGTGGGCGTGCAATTAAATTACAAAACATATGTACAAGTGTTCCAATTGTATTTGCACTATAGATATTCACATAAATTCGGGCAGTCCACGGTATGCACTCAACATTCAATATCGCGGAAACACTTCATTTCGCAGATGGAGGTGACAAATATGGTAACAGAACGTGCTCAAAATAAAAACATTTCATAACTTTCATAGCAAATTTTTTAACAATTCGTAGGTGACGGCACCAGCCACAGATAATACAAAAATGTAAATTGCCATTTGACAAAACTAAGATTCCATTCCATTATACGTACGTCGTACAAGTTGTGTGTAGGTATCGAAAGTAACTGATTCGTATAATCTATATTTTGGCTTTCTACGTTTTGATAATCTGTCCTTAATGTTATCTGACAAATGACATTTATTTTGATCTAGGGTTGACAGTTGACACTTTAAATTTGAGGTTAAATGGATCTAAAATTATAGAAAAAATACCGAAATATTTTAATTTGTCTATGTGAGTTACATGCAGCAATAAGGAGATAACATTTGCAAATTTGTATATCAAAATGTTTACAATCAAAGATGTTCGAGTGGCTAAACAATTAGTAAGACTTAACTCAACCGCACCAACAGAGTTTGTTAATAGAAACCCTAGAAACTTAGAGCGAATGCGCATTGGAAGAAAACCTGATGGCTATCACTTAGATAAACCTGGACGAAAATTTTGGCATAAGTCTGTATTTAACCTATACATTAAATAAATGCAATATTTAGTTATCATATCCATGCAACCTAATCACTCAACTAAAACAACTATTTTTCAGACTTGTTATTACTCCAAGCACTAGAACAATTACTGCGCAAGTAGTACATTATATGAATGGACCTGTGGTTGAAGCTAAAACATCGGAATGGGCTTTAAAAAAACAACTGTATAGTGTTGTTGATACCTGTGCTTACATTAATTTAGGTAGAGTTCTGGCCCAAAGATGCCTAGAATTTGGAATATCTGAAGTGTATTGTGATTTGAAACCCTTAGAAGGAAGTAAAATCGAGAAATTTCTCAAAGAAGTAGAAAACGGAGGTATTAAATTGCAAGAGTTGGATGTCTATAAAAAACCAAATCCATGGGATCAGTTTAGACCAGAAAAGCCATGGGAAGTTACAGAAGAATAATTTTAACTAATATTTATTAAGAATGATTAGTGTTATTGTAGATATTAAAATAAATATGTAATAGAAGAAATAATATTTATTTACCTAGTTACTTCACTTTACAATATAATATTATTGTAAGTGCTCATTAATATGTGGGTTAAGTACCCACATACAATAATTTTCTCTACCATTTCTTTATCACAACAAGATAATATTATGTAATATTGCACGCCTCATAAGCGAAGCGTTGAGGTGGGTACTACTGTCACTTCGCGCAAAACATCTGATTTTTCAAACTTAAAATGTATTTATGTATCATACATTGCACTTGTAAGATAATACATACACACACATATTAAGAAAAAACACTATTTTTAACGTTCATGATATTTTTGATGTCATTTTTGTTATTTAAACTAGTTAAAAAACAGTTTAAAAAAGTTCTGTCTTGGACGTCCGTGTGTCTGTATGTGCGGATCCTTTTTCTTGTTAACACGATAGCGACCGAAATACTTTACTAATCGAGTGTTTTTTTTTCTCTTACGCTTGAGTATGCTCAGGAATAGAACCCTTTCATTTTTCAGGGTCTGATTCGATGTGGTTTAATTGTTATTAAATAAACAAAAATAATAATTAATAAATATTTATTAAAAAAAATTATGAGGCGTGCACTTTTGGATTTTCCAAATTATTTATGTATATTTTATCTTTTATTATTAAAGAAACACTACTTATTTCATAAATTGATAAAAAGAGAACATTAGAAAAATAGAATATTTTGTGGATCTTGTGGATAGTTTCCTAGATCATTTTATTATTGTATCCAGGAATAAACAGCTCATCTATTAATATTTTAATATGCATTAGCTGTGGCTAGCCCATTTGTTGAGGATAGGATAGGATATATAATATCATCAGGCTAAGACCAACAGGAGCGGAGCAATGCGGGTAAAATCGCGGGGCACAGCTAGTCTTTAATAAGTCCATAACACATGATTTATGATAAAGTTTAAATAATGCATTGAAACCACATGAAACATACATCATTTAGATTTTAGGTAAAGAAAATAAAATTGTATTTTATTGTGCACTTACATATTTTAATTAATAGTAATAATAAACTGGCAACTTTAAATTTCGAAAGTTTTATTTAGACCATATTTGAGTAGTATCAATTTATGCTTAATAAGCTTCTATATGAAATATAACACATAATTTTAAATTGAATTTATAACAGTTATTTAAAAAATTTCTAAGAAAAACTTAGTAACCATAAAATAATTTATAAATCATTTTGTTGAGCGACATTAAAAATGGCGGAAAACATGATGGCGTCTGTTTTTTTTTTTCAATTGAAGACAGACTTTTAATAATATAGCTGTCTCTTTTTATCACATACAAAACTACATTTAGGCGGCAGGCACGCGGAGTAATCAATATGTCCACGTGACCTATCGTCAGTCTCGCTTCATTCGCAGCTCGCGTAATTGCAAATGCAAAATGTGGAAACGTTTAAATTTCTATAAAATATTATCATATTGTGGTTGAGTTTTTGTGTTATGTTATCAAAATGCCTGCATCAATTGGTGTTAATTTACGTGTAACTGGCCATTGTAGCCAAGGCGGGAGAAAGTATATGGAAGATTTGTTTTCTGTTGCGTATCAACAAACTGAGGATGAGAGAGATTTAGAATACGCTTTTTTCGGAATATACGATGGTCATGGTGGAGGTGAAGCTGCCGCCTTTGCTAAGGAACATTTAATGGACTCTATAGTAAAGCAGCGACAGTTTTGGTCCGATAATGACGAGGACGTTCTGAAAGCTATTCGCAATGGTTACATGTTGACCCACTTGAATATGTGGAAAGAAGTAGGTAAATGTCGAATCCAGATTGTCACAACAATATGAGATATCCATCATTGTATTAGGACGATGCCTCGAGCCATTTCAAGGAGAGACTAATGTACCTACGAATCGTTTTGCTTGACCTTGTTGTATCTACTCATTATTTTTTTAGAGTACTTTGACATTGAGTCAACAAAAGAATTTCAAATGTCTCATGAAGTTTGTTTTTTATTAGATAGGTTAGATAATATCATATTCTGTCGAATAGTTTCTACAATGTGATGTTGCAAAGTTTCGGAAATCCCACACATTTGGCCAAAGTGAAAGCTGTATTACCAGTTTCGGTTTTTATGTTCTTTCAAGTTCCCTTTTACCCAAATCTATGTAATAACAAGAGGTCAAGCATTGCCAAATTTTTGTTTTCAGATGAGGTGAAGAAAAAATCAGTTTTCTGAAATTGTATAAAAATCATTTTTGGCTCTCATGTGTAATGTTTATATTTTATGTTTTCAGCTAGTTGTGGTCGTTTTTCTCACACAAGTGTATTTGTCTTTCAGAAAAATGGCCAAAAACAGTAACAGGGTTGCCAAGCACTGCTGGTACTACAGCAAGTATAGCGTTCATAAGACGTGGCAAAATTTATATTGGCCATGTTGGTGATTCTGCTATTGTACTCGGTTACCAAAAAGATGGTTTGTATATAATAATAAACTTAACAATACCACTAGAATATTGATATTAAAAGATTCGGAAAGATATAAAGACAGAGTACATGCCAGAATATTTTATAAATATG